>NC_058340.1:36108180-37358180 GCF_905475395.1 Chrysoperla carnea | reverse complement strand
TTGAATTTGCTTGTTAAATTAAATCTCAAACAGACCAACATTAAAACTGTTTTTATGTTTGATGATGTGTATAAAAATATGCTTAGTTATGCTTGTTCATTATGAAATAATATTTTTATACCATGTATTTGAAAAATACTAAGGTATACTAAGTTTAGTCCCAAGTTTGTAACGCATAAAAACATTGATACTATGAACAAAATGTTCGTATAAGTGTTCAGAAAATCACCTTATTAGTTCATTTCTGGTTATCTGTCTGTCTGCCTGTCGCCTGTCTGCCACCACGATTACTCTAAAACGAAAAGAGATATCAAGCTGAAATTTGTATAGCGTGCTTATGACGTAAAAAGTGAAGTCGAGTTCGTAAATGAGCAAAATAGGTCAATTGGATCTTGAGTCCGTAGGACCTATTTTGTAAACCGTGAGAGATAGAACAAAAGTTTAAATGTAAATTATTCTTATAAAATAAACCACAACTTTTGTTTTAAACATTTTTTCGTAAACATCACTGTTTACCCGTGAGGGTGCAAATTAGGCGTAAATTGTATAGTACATTTTATATGGGAATATCAATTATGTATGTGTGACATGTATGTATGTGTAATGCGATAAAGTAATCAACACTGTCTAGACATGGTATTTCAACAATGAACTCATTCAATTGTTTGTTTTCACTTGTTCTAAATACAACCGAATATTCATTGATATAGAGGTTCGTTGATTACCTCAAATCTATTTATACTACACAGAGTAGGAAAAATATTTAACCTGTCTCTATTCTTTATTCAATTCAATACTTACGATCATGTAGTTTCTACATGCACTCGAAAAATTGCAAGGAATAATTTTTTGAAAGATATACCATTTGGAGAAGACATGTTTGCTTAAACCTACACAGTGAAATCTGTTTCAGTGGTCTGGAAAATATACGAAAGTCCTGGCGATATAGCTGCGTTGCGTTTCCATTACCAGTCAAATATATCTTATTGGCTGTTTTGCTACAAGACTCGATATCTTAACATCAATCAGAAGAAGATATAAAATCTCATAGTTTAAATTACATAATTTTTTTGACATCACTTTATCACCAAATATAGACAAATAGAATTAAAAAATTAATAAATTTCCTTCGCCTTCTTTCATGAAATTTGACAAAATTTTGGGTTATATGTTTGGGTTAAAGATATGTAGATGAAAATTTGTTCAATAAAGTTGCAGTTATGATCATTTTCTCTTGTTTCGCGATGCAGTAAGACGATACTTTTGACTGGTATTATAATTTCGTCACAACTACTCAGCACGAATTTTTTTCTTGCCTTTTTGGATTATCTAGAGTAACTGGGACTCAAATTTCACATAAACCCATTTGATTTAATCATCAGATTTCAGATTAATAGTTTCTATCATATCGCGAGAGATATCGATTCTAGATACAGTTGTTCGAATGAAAATTATATAAAAAAAAAAAAAACAAACAAACAAACAAACAATAAAAGGAAATATTTTTATGTTTCTTGAGGAGGAAAAATCAAAACAACACAAATAAGTTTAATTTTCAGAATTTTATAATCGCGTTCATTTCGATTTCTCGTAACGTTCTCATGCGATATCACAGAAACTGTATAAATGGTAAAGCAAACTTCATTTTGTAATTTGTTTACTAGTTTTATCGATTAAATCACATAGATCCAAATGCAAGTAAATTCTTAAAAACTTAAAAACTTACTAATTGAATCCGTTTATTGATTTAGAGAACAGCTTATTACTTGAAATTTTTGGAGGAGAAAAATATAAAAATCAGCACTGTTAATCTGCACTTTCAATAACGAACGAAATTGCACACAAAGGGAAGCGCCAATTCTCTGAACTAATCAAGTATCTATTTTACTATGTTTTAGCATGTTTTCATGCAATTTTTTTTTAAACTGAGCATGTTCTATTCGATGTCAATTGATTTAACTTAAATGTCGATTGTTATCAAAACATGTTACAGAAAATCCTTGAAGAATAGCAAAAAAAAACCGAAACATACATATATAATAAAAAAATAACATAACTTTTGTCATCGTTAGACAATGGGGATATGTCGTGTACAAATCTTATAGATGTATAAAACTTTCTAGAATTCGAAATTGTAAAACAGAGTGAAATTGCATACTACACTTATATATAAAGCATGTGTTTCTTAAATGGTTCTATTGTTCTAGAAAATTTGTTCATTGTTTAAACAATTGCAACATTAAAGTTAAAATAAAAGGCACAATATTCAAGTGGCTCACTCATACGCTTGGAGTAAACTGTTGGATGCACTGTATTATATACAGAATGTTCGATTTACATCTAGGCATATAAATATCACAAGTATGACAGAGTGCATGCGTTAAGCATTGCATCAAATCAAGAGGTATTTTAGCTATTAAATGAAATTGCAAAAGTGACTTGTATCGTGGCTTATCTGTTTGTATCTCTCAAATCCATCCAGCACCCGCTCTAATTATTGTTTGTACGGTATAATGATCATTAAAAAGCTGTATTTCTTTTGATCGCTTGAACAATCTTTTCCCATAATATTCCACTTATTTTTACTCGTAATGTCAATTTAATACTGGAAGTAAAATAATCAAAATTGTTTCTTTTTTGGTAAAAATGTTCATTTTTTGGTGGAGGAGACTGTGGAAATAGTATTACAAAATAGTTGAGAGTAGGAGTTGTACTATCGAAAAGAACCGCAAAGCATGAGGAACTTTCAATCCGGACGAAGACAACAAGCTCTGTAAAGCAGTATTCGTATTCTTCTGAGCAAACCATTTAATTTGATACCCATATCGTGGAAGTGCATACAAAATAATTAGTTTGCCATCTTGAGCGGTTTATCATATTGGATACAGAATGACGTCACTAATTCTAAACATACATTGTCATCCAAACTAATTTAACCGTGAATACCGTGTCATGATCTTAGAAATTAAAGATGTTTTGAGTGTGTTTCTCTTTTACATGTTACATATTCGTTGTGTGCGTAGTCATGGTAGGAGTAATAAAATCGATGCCAGCGCTTTAAGTGAAAAATTTTGGAGATAAAGTGGGCTGTTATGACTAATTTGCAATTATTTACATGTTAATGATATAGAAACTGTCAAATTAAAATGATTGAAAAACACTAATTAATTAAACTTAATGCATTAAAAATTGTGAAAATAAGAAATCAAATTGTACAAATATTATTTTTCAAATGTTAATTATCGTAATTATTTATTTAAATTTGTGAAACAAGAATATTAAATTTTAAATGTAAGTTTTCAATGCAATCCACACAATTATATATGCATCCATTAATTCTATAATTAAAGTAGTGTATCGTTGTCATGGAAACGAAATTCACGCTCGGAGCGAATCGCATCGTATCAAATACTGTAAGATGATATTCTTAACGAACATAAAAATAATATGTGAGTGTTTGTACATATACAGAACCGACACGATATATTGGATAAGTACAGTCAACACATCGTAGTCACTACATTCACATATATTAAACCTTCTAGTTTGAGTACCTTCAGCATTTGAAAGAAAATGAAAAACAAACATATTCTTCCAATGAACACGACCAACACTTATTTTTTTTCTTCAATAATTTCACAAGTATCATTTTCAATAAAGTTACCAGAAAAAAAAATTTATTTTACGAAATTTTTTGGTAATATTGATTGGAATAAGGGATTGGGATTGGAATGTCTGTATTAAATCTAACGAAATGCCCACCCATCGTTAGAAATTTGAATTCACTAAAAAAGCAGTTTTTCGGAATATTAATAATTTGCTGCAGTGTTTAATTCTTTGTCAACCTGACTTACAAAGAGGGATGTTATAAGTTTAACGCGTCTTTGTATCTGTGTATTTGTATGTCTGTATGTGCCATAGTAGCTTTTAACTGGATGAACCGATTTTGATTTTTTGTGTTTTTAGTGTTCCGTGTTCGTGCTTAAAGTTTCGTACTCGATAACAACAAAAAAAGAGGTGATAATCTTCAAACGGCAGAGCCAATTATCTTGAACGATTAAGAACACTCTTTATCAAAATACCTTATCCAAAACAAAATAATCAAAACAGGCTCATTCGTTTCGATCAGAACTAATTTTGTATCGAAGTGATTTGAATCAATCAAAAGTTATTTTGTATCGGGGGTGTATTCAAATTTTCAATTAATGTGTAATTTAAATTACTTTTGTTTCATAGATCTTTTTAAAACATTTTTTGGGGTCTTAAATTGAATAAAATCTATGTGAATAATTTTTTAACTCCAATGGCATTACGTAAAATTATACACAGGCATAAATTTCGAACGCCAAATATTATTCTGTTTGTCTTTTTTCTTTATCAAGTCCTTCAATCAATGTTCCAAGAGAGGATTTTTAATAATTGAATGAGGAACCTTTGAAAATACATAGAAAACTTTACCTTAGAGAAGTCTTAACAGTCAGTAAATTATTAACAGGCAAAATAACATATTTTTTGAGGCAAAGGGAAAATTTTCATTTAATATTTTCACTACCATATATTTTTAGAATGCATTAAAATAATTACATAGAAACTGTTGATCTTTCATCGTATTATCTTCTTGTTTTTTCATGTACATTGTATTTTTAAAACAAATATAATTAATATTATTTTTTTATGATCCTTTAAATTGTATTTGCTAAGTAAACAATTTTTGTATACAAAACATTGAACAATACTGCAGAAAACATTAGCTAGAATGAGCATAATTACAACAACCCAGGTAAACACCATGAGAAAAAAAATAAAAATGAATGTATCACAAATTAAGTTAAGTGTTATTATTTAAACAAAATTAAATTAAATACAGAACTATAAATGACAACATTGTTACAATCTTCTAACAATGTATCTTTGTGTGTATTTCTTAACAATTTCTGTGTTTGTAATAATGGTGTAACTATTATACGTGTAAGATAATAGCACCCACAGTATGATTCATATTAGAATCATATTGAATATCTTGAGTTGAAACACTTATTTTGGACATTAAAAAAAACTGCTCATATTGCGAGATTTTGTAGATCTTAGTATCCGAATCAAAAGTCTCAATGAGGAACGACGATTCAAATGCAAACGAGTGTTGGATGTCAATAATCATTATGCAAAGGTAAAGCGTTTGTCATGTTTTACAAATTGAGATTTTTGATATTGAATATAAAAATGTAGGCCCGTAAAAAAAAATCACATTACTTGAGTTGTTTAAAAATTATAGTCGTGTTTAGAAATCGTAAAATTAAAACATTTTAACTTCATGTTTACTTAATGATTGACATACTTCGCTCTAGAGACCAAACGCGTAGAACAATTTTAATACCTATTGAATGATATGCCACTTAATATAGTTCGTTGACTTTTCTCATTTTTTTCTAGATGGTGTCTGTTTTTGCCATATCGAATTTTCATTCCTGTCTTTAGTGGCACTCGTAAGATTAGGAGAAAGCAACTGACGTAAGAATCATCAAAATCAGTTCACGTGGTCTCCAGTATTTCTCAAAGGAACAAACATACATACATAAATACTTTAATATATACATGGACTGAGAAAGAGACGAAAAGAGACGAATTTGCTTCTACTAAGTACGGCTTCCTGACATCTGGACCTTCATCTTTTATACTTATTTTTAGTAGGTTATCGATATTTAGCATAGATTATCTATAAATGATCTAGGTCTTTTTCTTTCATAGCAATTTTATATTCTCATATCCATATACCCGTGCAGACCAAAGACGCAAAATAGTATTTTTGGAATAAGGGAACCTGAAATATTTTTAACACCCGAACTAAAAAAGGGTTGTTATAAGTTTGTCCGCTATGTGTGTGTATCTGTATGTTTGTCTGTCCGCGGCATCGTAGCGCCTAAATTGATGAACCGATTTTAATTTTTTTGGTTTCATTTGAAAGGTAATTTAACGGAGAGTGTTCTTAGCTATCATGTGTGAGCTTAGAGTTTTGTATCCGAAAAATTAAAAATTGGCGATGATCTTCAAAATCGATTCAGTTTGGAAAAGGCATGACATATAATTTTATCATATAAACAATTTTTATGGAAATGAATGATCAAATAAACCTGGCTTAATGCATTTCGAAAAGTGAAATGATAAAATAATTAGGTATTTCAAAACAATAATTCAAAAGAACAAATTCAAATCAAATATTTCAATTTCAATTAAAATATTTCCAAAAATTTGCCCCAAAAATGATAGCTCTCTAAGTATCCTTTTCATCTCATCTGATGTCCTTGACCATCACTTTGATATTGATTTATGAAAAATTGTTATAAGTTTAAAGCGTCTGTGTCTTTCTCAGTGGCGTCGTAGCCCCTAAACGGTCGAACCGACTTGATGGAAAATATTTTATAGCTATGTTTCTAAAAAAATAAATCGCATTTGTCAGGGGTTTTTAAATTTTGCAAATTTCACTTGTATATATTCATTGAAAACTCACAATAGAAATTTTTGCGGAGAAAAAATATCTTAAAGTTTCTTTTTACATAGGAAATGAAAAATACTTAAGACATTATTATTTTAAAATCACATTTATGAAAATTCAAAGAGAATATAAGAATACTATAAACCAATAATAATGTTCATAAAAGTTGAAACATATTACAAACATTTGAATGAATGGTACATATTTGAACTTTAATATAGCTTATCTAAAGCATATTATTTTCCACATAGACAGAAGAGAATATAACAAAGGTAACCTAAGACGTATTTACTAAAATACAAAAAAATCATTGGGGGGAATGTTGTGCCTATATCCCAGATAAGGGAATATTCATGAAATTTAAATTTGGTTAAATTTTTTTTTCTGTAACTTTATTGGCTGGACATTTCAACTAAACCATTTGTTAGTAATTAATATATTTTTACTTACTTAAAATTAATTATCAAAAGTACAAATTCAGTAAGAGAAATTCAAATTTCGAAAACGAACGGTATACGTTATATACTGTATGGTATTAATTACTTATACTTTGTGTGGTATTACATTAGAGTTATATTACTCTACGGCTTTTTATTAGAAAACTTAATAATAACGAGTGTAAATTCTGTGTTGTAACGCCAAAAGGACTACGTTTAAACATCTCAAAATTCTTCAGTATTTGAAATATTTTTTACACTTAATTACACCGTTTACCATGTAACTCATCCTAATTCACCATTTATTATCCTTCCCTTACGAATATATTCTGCACTGACCATACAGTTACAACTTGAACAACTTTCTTGGATAAAGTTTATCAAACAAAAGTTTTATAAGGAACATTTTTTACATTTAAACTTTTGTTCTATTTCTAACGGCTTACAAGATGGGTCCGACGGACCCAAGACTCAATTTACCTATGTTGGTCATTTACGAACTCAGCCACACTTTTTACGTTCTGTGCACGCTATAAAAATTTCAACTTGATATATTTTTACGTTTTTGAGTTATCGTGTTGTCAGACAGTCAGATGGACGGACGGACGGACATTCAAACGGACAACCGGAAATGGATTTTATGAACACCTATACCAAAATTTTGCTCGTAGCATCAATATTTTTAAGCGTTACAAACTGACTACTAAACTTAGTATACCTTGATATATTTCATATATGCATAAAAATGAACGACCGCGACGTGTAAAAAAATATTGTCTCTGGTGCTTCTCGTCTAATAAGTGTACATATCTCGTAGTATACTTATTACAGGTGATGTTTGTGTCAGTGCTCACTGAATTATTATCACATAGATAGTCTTATAGTATAGGTCCACACGAACTTAACACAGACTTTTATGGAATTTTGTCTGTACAACAAATCAGTGCAAACCACAGTCGATATGATGGTAAAGTCTGAGGTAAAAAAGTCTGAGCAAGGAATTTGGAAGTATTCCCATACTAATGATAAGTCTGCACATACATTTCGTGATCATATTCACATTAACATTTTTACTCAGACTTTCAGTCTGTACAGATATATGTACAAACAATAGTCTGTATCGTGTGGACCCACCATTAGATCATAATTCAATATAAGATGATGATTAAAATTACATTTCCATCCAGGTACAACACTTTGCACCATATATTTACTAAAAACAAAAAAAAAAAAAAAACGAGACTCAAATAGAAATCCTTTATTTCAATTAATGAAGAAGAAAATCATAGAGAATATATAAAAAGAAACAAACATGTACACATATTTATAGTAGAAACGAAAGCAATTGTTGATGTGTAGAAAACAAAAGCTTTTCTCATCTTTTGTAGGTATATATTGTTGTGTTTGTTGGTATATGATGATAAATGTTATATGTATCTACTAGAGTGATACCAACCCGCTTCGCTGGGTTTAAAAGTAACGATTGATAAATATTGCTCTCACTTATCCCCTTTCAATAACACTCGAAATAATGGTAAGGATTGTTTTACACAGATAAAATATATGTATGGTTTTCTAGTTTTTTAAATGTATAATAGTCGTAAGTATTCATTGAGTATATCAGAAAAGACGGTCGTGAAATATTTTATATTGACTATTTTTACAGAAATCTGTTATTATGGTGATGTCAAATTTAATTAACTTATTTTTTTTTTTTTTTTGTATATCTTTATAAAGTACTAGCGGCCCCGACGGACGTTTTCCCGTAAAAACGTAACTCCAATTCATGAATACCTATACTACGTTTAGCCTGTCCGCTAAACCCATCCCGCTAAACCCCAATTTAACTCCTATTTATTGGAGTGGCCTGACCTTCGACCTTTGGCCTGACCTTTGATAGTAGAGCTCGCTGCGCTCGCATATGGCTCTAATAAATGCCTATTGACAATACCTGAATACTATTAAAAATACATAGTACACATAGTATACATAATGTGATATGATTTATATGCGCTCCCACCATTTAATGAAATTTCATTTTTTTGGTACGGTGCCCTCAAAAACAGTTGTACTGGACCAAATTGTAAATCTAAACCATTCTCGAATCTCCACGAACACACACAAAAAATTTCATCAAAATCGGTCCAGCCGTCTAGGAGGAGTTCAATTACATACACACGCTCACAAGAAATATATATATTAAGATATCTAATGTGTTATTCGGAAGTATGACCTATATTGCTGTACAATTTCATTAAAAACCATTCGCTAGTTTTAGCGTGAAAGCGTAACAAACAAACAAACATGCTTACTTTCGCATTTATAATATATAGAGATAAGACAAACAAACAATATGGCAATGATTAGAAAGAGATAATTGTATATCTATCTTAGAGTATGTTTACACATAATAAATATATAGTTGATTCTGTTTTTAATAGTACCTACCTACCTTTACAGACAATAATGCAGATATATATAATATTTCCATGTTTGTATAAAGAATAAAGTGGTCCATTTACTAGTCAAAACGTTTTCAGCACAATCGTTTTAAATTAACTTGGCTAATGTTATGTACCAAAAAAAAAAAGTTAAAATGATTGAACTCTCTCTGGAGTCTCCATATTTGTAGGTTCGTGGACATATACGTTGATGATTATGCCGTGAGGCAACAATGTTGACAGTTTCACCTTTAAAATTGGTACATTAGTTGCAATCTTTAATTATTGGTACATTTGTGCATTGATGGAATAGTTATAAAGAAATATTATTATATCATGTATATCAAGGTATACTAAGTTTAGTCTCAAGTTTGTAACGCTTATAAATATTGATGCTACGAACAGGATTTTGGTATACGCGTTTATACTATCACCTAATTAGTCCATTTACGGTTCTCCGCCTGTCTGCCTGTCTGTGGACACGATAATTCAAAAACTTAAAGAGATATCAAGCTAAAGTTATAGCATACTCGAGGCGTAAAAATTGGGGCCTAGTTCGAAAATGAGCAATATATGTCAAATGGTTCTACGTAGAACCCATTTTGTAAACCGTTAGAGATAGAAATAAAAGTATAAATGTAAAGAAGGATTCTTATAAAAAATAAACAACTTTTTTTGTACCTGTGAGGGCGAAAATTAGGTTAGAGCACTTGTATTAAAGTGGGAAGTAAGTTATTCCTATTACTTTGATAATTTTTTGTACAAGCGCGATTGATTCGTAACCTACATGACGTAAAAAGCAAACGATTGCGTATCACCACTGTTTTTACATAGTATTTCAACAGTTAAATCTGTAACTGTTTGTTTTCAATTGTAAATATATAAAAATAGAATTTATTGATTTTGCTACGTAATCTCTGTGAAAATCAATAACTTTACTTACAGTATCTTGGTAATCAACACACTGTAAGTAAAGTTTTAATATTATGAATTCGTCAAAAATTATTTATTAAACGAATCATAATGTTAAAGTATTTATTTGTAAAGACATGCGACTAAAATGGTATTGAATGAAAAGTATGATACGTCAGTTTCGAAGATAAAAAAATTTTAGGGCCATTGAAATGTTTTGGACCGTTTCTGTTAGCTGCTATATATTTTGAAATTTGTGTTTTTAAACATTTAAGCCTTACTTTAGGTCCATGATACAGCATCTACAAAGTCAATAACTTTCAACCGGTAGGAATTTTTCTTGAGGATATAATTATATTCTAAACATAACTACACTTCGTACTTCAGTAATGAATTCTTGGCATATGATGAAACCATTAAATCAAAGCAAAAAATAGAACAATGTGCATGACTGACTACAAATACTTTAAAATTACATACAATCATATTTCGCTTTGATTTTTCATATAGACACAGATTCCATCCATACTCAGACGACGAATGTTTTAAAATCAATGAGATGCAATTTGGTGACTTCAATTTGTCTGTTCTAGCATCATTCAGCAAATGTAAGCGCATTTACATAGTTTACTTAAAATGTATTTATGGAATTATATTATCATCGTTAAAGAAGACACAAGAGTAACTATTGTTCATATATATACCTAAAACATACAAGGAGTATATATTGTACTGGTTAGATAGTTATAGAAGTAAACTACAATATTGCATATAATACTTAGACATGATACAGAATGTATAATGTAAAGTGGTGAATTGTCAGGCAGGAGTGCCTACTCAGTACTGGGAAAATGCAAATGACGGTAATAAGTCAAAATAGAAGTCATAAGCAGGCTCAAATACTTAAAAAAAAAAAGTGAAAGCCATTTGACTGAGTTAATTGTTGAAATACCATGTATAGACAATGCTGACTATGAAATTTTTTTTTTTAGGTCATGTAAGTAAAGAAAGGTAGTCACTCTTAGATAGCCACACAAGCATAATTGATATTCATATACTATATAGTTTGCGTTGCCAGGGGCAAACAGTGATGTTTACGAAAAATTTATTCAAACGATATGTTGCTCATTTACAAACTGGACCTCACTTTTTACGTCCTTAGCACTCTATAAAAATTTCAGCTTGATATTTTTTTCGTTTTGGAGTTAACAGACAAACAGACGGACACCCAACTGAAAAAGGGCAAATTAGGAGATTTTATGAACACCTATACCAAAATTTTGATGGTAGCATCAAAATTTTTCCGCGTTTCAAACTTAGGACTAACCTTAATATACCTTGATATATTTCAAATATTCATGGTATAAAAAAAGGTATTCAATAGAGTGAGTGACCACTAAACGAGAAGGCTAAATTTTATACTGTTCAAAATTTATAAATACGGTTTAGTTTTTTCAATTTTTGATGCATAAATACTCATTTTATAAGAAATAAATGTTTAATTCGAAAGCTTGGACAAAAGCTAGCAAACTAAGCTCTTTAGCTATTGGTTTTGGTAATGCTTGACACAAAATTTTGATTTATTTGCCTTGACCAAAGCTTGAGGTACGGTTGGATAACCAAAGTTTGGCAATCTTATGGTGCCTCACCTCGGCTCCATTTGAAATTTTCGTAAAATAGACAATCATAAATTAAAAGTTTTACGATTGTTGTGAGGTATTTTTCTTCAAGTACGATACACATTTTGTTACGTATTGTAAACTTGTATGGGATATACACTATTACCTTTATGTGTATTGTGTTCATACGAACCCATATTACATGCATACACGAAAATTACAATTTTAATGCTTTTCATAGTGCGAAACCATTCGATGTTATGTACCTATTCTGTAAATGTTTTTTGTATTCTTAACATGTACAACGTTGTTAAAATATATATTATTTTATAAAAACGTATATAAACGGTTTTCCAATAAGAATGATAGAAGCGTATACTCAACAACTTGAGTAAATGCAATGACGAACAAGCTTTGCAGATTCTTATTATATATGCGACGAATAACTAACACACATAAAAAGAAAAATACAGTCGAATTAAGAGCCTCATCCTTTTTTGTTTGAAAACGGTTAAAAATTTGTGTTCCGTTAGAGCTAATTACCATGTACTTCATGATTTACATGTTTTTTATGCGAGTAAAGAATTTTTATTAACGCGTATATTAAGTAATCAAACGACCCGCGAACGTCATTGCAACATGATGCGAACTAATGGAAAAATTTCAATTTTTGCATACGCACCTTTCAAAAAATTGGTATAAAATACACATGCACATCTTTATGATTTCTCACATACAAGCTGGGTAAATTTCTGTCATTCTTAATAGAAAACCCTTTACATTCAGGTACTTGTCGTTTAATAATAATAGAGATAGTGTCATACATTCGATATAAAAGTATATATTTTCTAGTCTGATAGGTTTATAAACTATCAATTATCAATTTAGAGAGAGGACTATTACAAAAAATTGCCACATTTGTGTGTTTTAAGCATTGAAATAAAAATACAATTGTTTTCTTATTTTTTTGCCATTTTTGCCCTACATTTACGTAAATTATTCGACTAGATATAGGCAATTTATATTTACGATACGATCAGGATACTACTTTGAATTTATAAAGGTTTATTTAAATGAGATTGTTTAGTGGTTATAGGAATCTTACAACGCAATGAAAAAAACTGTCTGGGCAAGGAACATGAAAATTAAGGTTTCATTATATTTCCAAATCGTAAGGCTCGTATTCTTCACTCTGTTTGGATATGTAACGTTTTATGATGCTTTGAAAACATCAAGATTTCCGAAAACACCATTTGGAAACAAAAGTTTTTTTATTTTATAAGTTGTAGGTTTTCATATTCGTTGTGTGCATAGTCATGGTAGACACAATAAAATCGATGGCAGCGCTTCCAGTGAAAAATTTTGGCGTTAAAGGAGGCTGTTATGACTTCTTGGCAATTCTTTACATGTTAATGTTATGGGAAATGTCAAATAAAAATTATTAAAAAACACTAATTAATGAAACTCAATGCATAAAAAAATGTGAAAATTAGAAATCAAATTGCACAAATATTATTTTTTAAATGTAAATTTAAATAAGAAGAGATTTAGATTTAATAAGAGAATTAGATTTTTAGCTAAGAATACGGTAAGCATCGACTTCGAAGCGTAGTTGCTCGCAAAGAAATTATTGGTTTTAAAATTATTTTTTACTTTTTGTATACATTTTACATCGGCTCTTTTTTTCAAAAAATTGTTCTTCGCATAGGTATTACATACATATCAAGGCTATTACTTGGGAAATAATTTTGTTTTCAGATGTTAATTAAAAAATCACAAAAGAAAAAAAGCTATTAATTCGAATGAAGACGCAAAGTTCGTAATTGTGTTTTTTATAAGCACAAAAGAATAACAGTTTTTTGTATTGGGTTTTAATGTTAATGAATATGTAAATTGAAACAAATTAGTATTTAAGAATATCCTCTCCATATAATACAATTACGTTTTAATTCTGTTTATTACGAAAATAATGCAACACTTCAAATATGTTGTATTTAATTATACCATGTATATATGAAATATACATACTATATTAAGTTTAGTCCCAAGTTTGTAACGCTTAAAAATATTGATGCTACGAACAAAATTTTGATATAGGTGTTCATAGAATCACTTAATTAGTCCATTGCCGGTTGTCCGTCTGTCTCTCTGTCTGTCCGTCTGTCGTCACGATTACTCAAAAACAAAAAGAGATATCAAGCTGAAATTTTTAGCGTGCTGAGGACGTAAAAAGTGAGATCAAGTTCGTAAATGAGCAACATAGGTCAATAGGGTCTTGGGTCTGTAGGACCCATCTTGTAAACCGTTAGAGATAAAACAAAAGTTTACATGTAAAAAATGTTCATTATAAAAAACAAAGAACATTTTTTCATAAACATCACTGTGTACCCGTGAGAGCGCAAATTATGCGCAAATTGCATAGTATGTATACTATGGCTATATCAGTTATATATGTATATATGTGTGACATGTATGTATGTGTAATGTGACAGAGTAATCAACACTGTCTATACATGGTATTGCAACAATTAACTCAGTCAATTGTTTGTTTTAACTTGTCTTATAATTATTATTGATATTTTTTACAAGCTTAAATTTACCTAATGCCTTTCCAACATGTGCACACTCCTGGTTCAAAAATCGACTTTTTGAAATATTCAAAGGAGCCTGAAATTTTGCACGCAAATCGGTTTTTTTTAGCCTGTGGTTGTATTATTGTTCTAAGTGCCCGTGAAAGTCCTTGTGGATGAACAAACTTTATATGCTCATCAATTCACAGGTAAATATCGAGCCAGCCACGAAAGAAAAGAGTAAAGTTGACACTTTATAATATTGTTAGTTATTAAAATTTGTTGTTATCAAAGTTTTATACCTTCTCAACATGACACTCTCGATATGTCCCAACAGTTAGAAAAAGTTGTTTTCATGTGAGGCAAATATGAGAGAGTAAATGACGAAAATATTTGTATTAGAAGATTTTTAAACAACCATTTATCTGCTGGTCAGTAGCACTTAGACTTACTTCATTTCATCAGGTGGAACAGGTATGTATTTTCTATAAATTTGGAAACATTACGGAAAATATTACGAACAAAAATTATATTTCATCTATCTCTTATCAGCTAAGAACATGTATTTTCTTAGACCCCTGTACCTAGTACAAATAATGGAAATTAGTACCAATCATCATCTACTACAATGACTATATGCCATTACCCTTGGAAGGCGTTAGTTTATAAAACAATTTTAAGTGTTGTTAACTGCCGGTGTAAAAACAATTTTCCTTGCATAGATTTTAAAATAAAAAATTAATCGAATCAATTTAGGAATCAGAGCAAATACTCAAACGTCCTTTCCTTTGCTTCTCTGAACTTTAGTATGAAATAAAAATCTCACTTTGATTATAAAAAACTATCTCTGAACATCAAACAGTATAAAAATAATTGTTTTATTAACGAATTCAGGACATAGAGAAAAACGTAAAAAAAAATAGAACATAATAAATTTAAAAAGCAAAACTAATCCTATTGCAACCAAATAATCCATAAAAAAATTTATGTTTTGTACTTAAATCGAATTTATAATTTATAAAATAACAGAAACTGAAAAACACATTTCCTTCACTACTGTGTGAGGAATGATGGCACACATTACACCGGAAAACTAAAATAAAAAAGAATTACATTTAAATAATCAAAATATGTGTGCTTAAAGTTTTATTTTAATACTTAAAGACAAGCCAGGATGGACATGACCGTAGATCTGATCACTAACTTTTTATACCATGTATACAAATATATCAAGGTATACTAAGTTTAGTTCCAAGTTTGTAACGCTTAAAATATTGATGCTATCAACGAAATTTTGGTAAAGGTGTTCATAAAATCACCTAATTAGTCTATTTCTGTCTGTCGTCTGTCTGTCCGGCTGTCATCACGATAACTCAAAAACGAAAAGAGATATTAAGCTGAAATTTTTATAGCCTGGTTAGGACGTAAAAAGTGAGGTCAAGTTCGTAAAGGAGCAACATAGGTCAATTGGATCTTGGGTCCGTAGGGCCCATCTTGTAAACCATTAGAGATAGAACAAAAGTTTAAATGTTAAAAATGTTCCTTATAAAAAAAAACAACTTTTGTTTGAAACATTTTTTCGTAAACATCACTGATCACCCGTGAAAGCGCAAATTATTCACAAATTGTATAGTATGTATTATATGGGGATATCAGTTGTATATGTGTGACATGTATGTATGTGTAATGTGACAGAGTAATTAACACTGTCTATACATCGTATTTCAACAATTAACTCAATCAATTGATTGTTTTCACTTGTTTCATAAAAAATTATTCATTCTTATCAAAAAAAGTATGCTTGAATTATTATCAAATTATCAAAGTCAATGAATGGATTTTTAAAAGGTAATAAAAGGTGACAGTTTCGGATCGGATGGTAGTACAAACAAAAAGACTGTCTTTTTCAGAATTTTCCGATCAAATATACTGTTTCTTGTAATAAAATCTGATGTTTGCTATATCTATTCGCACCTCTGATGTGATTCCAATTTCCACCCTAAAAAATATTCCACTGTTGCCAATTGCAATACTGTCGTGAATTATAATTAGAAAAAAAAAATTCCCAGTTTTGACCCTAAAGTTCTTTAAACTGTCATTTCTACATAATTATCTTTGGACTAAAAGATCATTTCAAAATTTTTACTTAATTTTTCAATTTTGCGCGTAGAAAAAAAATATAAGCCTCTTAGCGAAGGCACGAAATAGAAATTTTAATAAAAATATTTCGTTTCAATTAGATTTTTAATAGAAAAATTATTCAAACCAAGTAATGCCCCAGTATAAACCAAGTAATCCCAAATATTGTGTAATAACTGCAATAAAATAAACCGAAACAATAACTGCAATAAAAAAACGGAAAACCCCGTATAAACTGCTGATAAAAGAAATGAATTCTTCATAAAATTTCACTATCACTAAAAAAAGTTAACCCGATGATTAAATCGTAACTACAGCTATACAAAAGGGTAACAGTAAAATATCATAATATTCTCCTATTTCAATTTTTGGGACAAATACAATAACCTTTTATCTAAAAGTTAATAACACTAATAAAATACCATCTATATGTGTATATGGTGATGGTGCCGATCTTGTTATTAATTCTTATCTCTCCTTCTTTTCTTAGTGTATTCTTCTCTTTATTCCTTATAATATTAATGTTTTTATATTAAAATTCAGTTCACAAAATACAAGAAAATGTATATTTTTTTTATTTTTGTCATTTTTGTTTTATATATTTCGAAAATGTACATGTATACATGTTGTTTTCAGGAATTTATATTTTGATGCATATACAGGGACAGCAAAGTTAATGGTACCAATTTCAAATCAGTCAAATGTACGAGCAGTCGTAAAGGTCCTTCAAAATATCACATTGAACCTTCATCATTGATGGAAGAAACAACAAAATTATTTGCAACTGCAGCCTTAGTTTTGATTTAGGGACTAGTTTTAACTGAATAGATCAGATTAAAGTTGGGCCTAAATTTCTAAACAGTAGTACACCAAATTACTTCAAGATTCTCTGCACAACAACTTCTACAAACATACAATTTTTATCAGGAAAATTTATTATAAACAAAACCTTTAATCCTTTTGACAAGGGTTGAGGTGACCTTATTATAGTGTAATAAAATCAGTGTCAAAATAAGACAAGAAAATGGTTGTATACGTGAAAATTAAATGTAATTAAATAACAAGGAAAAACTGCAAAATAACCATAACCATAATAATATACAGAATTAATGACCCAATGACCATTTAACTATGATTATAGTTACGTCTAGAAAACTGCAAATAGAAGAAATGTTTCACTGAAGAAATGCTTCAATTGTTTCAATAAAGGCCTATTTATATAATGTTTTAAAATATAATTTGTGGTAGCTTGAAACTTAATTTTTTTATTTTAATTGACGTTCGAATTGAAAATCACGATATTAATGATATTTGCGCGTTTTTATCAGAGCTATGTGAGCTGATGGTTTTGCTTGTATATGTCTGTTTGCCTTTCATTCATTTTTGGAATACGATGAAAAATTGTAGTATGATTGACTTGAAATGTTGATACCTGATAGTGAAGTAAAAAATAATTGTTTTTCAGAATCTATTCAAAAATTTTTATGTTTATTGTAAAAATTGATTCCAATAACCCTTCTTATTCACTCCGTGCATGAGTTTTATTTCAGAGAGTTGCCATAGTAATATAATTGTATGGATGGATATAAAATTTCTAAGGATTTTATACATGTTTTACATTGAAAATTTAATAATCTTTTGTAACAAATTTATATAAGTAATTACGGTAAAAAAATATTATTAATTCAATTTCATCTCTTTTTTTACAATTTGTTACGCAACAAGATTAATTAATTGTTATTTCTTAAAAATTTTAATTTGACATTTACATGTAAACAATTGAAAATTAGTCGTATTTGAAATGAAACATATGGTTAATTATTGCGAATTTTATAACAGCGCTGCGGTCGATTTAGCTGTCGCCTCCACATACTATGCTCCTTTCCAATACATATAATTTATTATGCTGTAATTTCTCAATCCATAGTAAATTTTCCATAAAAATCTTGGTACCTGACCTATGTTTTCTGAGATACATGCTATATATTAGAAAGAATTACATGCGATAGCTCCATTGCCGGCAATCAAAATAAACACATTTGTTTTCGCCAGACGTTATCAGTCTGTGCCAAAATTACAAGATTGCAAGATCACGAGTCCTAAATTTAACATGATAAAAACGAAAAATATCGTTTTTAAAGTACTTAAAAGAACGAGACATATCATGGGACATACAGTGGGAACTACGTTCCTGTCGCTTTGAATTTTATATTATTGAATTACAATCATGATTTCATGATTTTCAAATTTTGAATTAATAGTCATTTTTGAACAGTAATCAGGAGCTACTAACATTTAGTTTCAGAAGCCAGTTAACAAAGTAGAATTAAAAGAAAGTCTTATGGCGTCGATAGGTTTCGACCATCTGACCTGTTTGGCGAGAGGGTACTGTAACTACAAGACCATGGCCTAATTGAGAATACTATTAACATTTCAAGATAAACTATAAAAAAAATCGGTCGGTCGCTGTTGAAAATAGTTAGTTCATGTAGAAAAATGTGATCTTTATAGCCCATGGATAATGGTCGCCATACCCGATATGCTTTAAAATCGATAAAACATAACTGTTGTTTTTTTTCTAATGATTGTTCCATAAAATGCTAATAATTTAAGTTTCAAATCTACAAATTTCCTATTACTTTTACTCAAAACTTTTTTTTCTAAAATTAATATTTATGAAATTATAACGCGTTCAGTGTTGCAACCACAAGGTTAATAAAAAGGAGGGATAGAGGATACAAAAACATTACTGAACAAAGGAAATTTAATTACCTACATTAGAGAGATCAATCTTATTTTTGGTCTAGAGTTTATGATTACGCAGATATAGACCGAAACAGTTTTTTTCAAAAAGGCGACACTTCCTCCCTGTTTTAGAAGAATTTTGTGCATTTACATTCAGTACGTGATACTGAACCTATTTAAATTAAAAAAATTACTCCTGTAATTTAATCCAGAAAAATATTCTCTGTTGTGTGTAGTACCACTACCTATATTCAACATTTGTCTTGAAGATACCTTAATTTCAGTTTTCTATCATTGTTGGCGGTGGCAATGGAGTCACTTCTATCAACATATAGGAAAAATAAGTATCTAAACCAGCATTCACAAAAAAAAGTACACATATACATATTACGTAGAAAATAATAAAAGAAGACTATGTTGAAGAAATAATAGGGTAAATGGGAATAATAAATAGTGTAATAATGGTTGGTTTTGTGTACGTTCCCATTGGACTTTTAGATAGAAAGTAGCAGTAGCAGTTACTATAGAATATATACACAATATATACTGTACACACTTTTATATAGTTCACAACCATTTTCTGTGATTTACCAAAACTGCCTCTACATTGGTTTTCATCATTTTAAATATTTTAGTAGTTAGAACAATTGTAATTTTTGTATGTTAGTAGTTATAGGTAGCAAACAAAAAAAAATAAAAAAACACCTGGATTATTTTTTTGTTGGTAGATTATACACTCGTGAACAAAAAAATATTATTTTTTATATCTTTCAGCATTTCAATAGAAAAGAACGTGAATTTTAAACGTGGTTTTTGCATGAGATTTTTTTAAGAACTTTTTATTTCAAGTTTTAATAATTTACTACACAATTACAAATTGTTAATCGGCCAGTGAAATTTTCGGCGCAGAATGTGTGCACCGTTGCGATTTTTTTTACCGGTATTATTCGCAAAGATTAAAAAAGTTGACATCTTTCGATCTACCAGGACATGTCATGTGTAGACATTATCGATCTCGTGACAACGTTTATAAGAGCAATTTAAGATTGTGACTATTACAAAAAAAAAAAAAGCCAAATGTTTTGTCCAAGACTATATGAGACTGTATGTACTTTTTTCACAAAAATATTTTTGTTTTAATTTGTATTGTAATATTGTTGTTGCTGCAAATATTGGTGAAAACCATTCAATTAATAAATACTTTGTATTATTTTTAAAATGTCTACAGTGTCTTCAATAAGTACCAAACCACTCGATTTTTACAGAGAATTAAATAAGACCTATTCCTAGTTATTTTCAAAAGACAAACTTGATTATAGACTTTAAACATATTTTATTGGTTTATTGCAGGTTTATCTAGATCCTAAAATATTCAAATAGAGAAATATTTTGGAGCCGAATCAAAATAGAACGCTCAAATATGTATCCACAACTCAGGTTAAAATAGAGTCTAGGGTCTCCACAACGGATCACACGTTATGGACATGGAATGAACGAATGGCTCGAAAAACTCATCAAAACTTTGAGCATCTCAAAACTTTAGAAAAATGGCGTTGAGACCATGTGTCTCAGAACACAGAACAGAATAAATGATGAGCTAGCAACACGTTATTTTTTACGGTTATTAGTTGTAAACATATTCGAATTGTACGCTCTGCCAACTATAAATCATTATACTGTCAAAAGACAGAAAATTTAGGGAGCGTTCATGAATGAACGGCCTAAACATCTCTGTATATTCAATTCTCTTCAATTAAGATGAACTCGTCCAGTCTTTATAGTTTATTCCATTGTATCATAAAATTCGTGTAGAAAGATACTTCAAACAGGTCGTGGTTATTGAAACAAGTGAAGATAATTAACGAAGCTATATAACTAGGGTAGCTGAAATACAAAATATTTAGGTAAAACAAATATAGTGTTTGAGACTCTAAACTAATCTGGGATCATGAAAGCGTATCTGAACGTCAAATTTGGCGCTCTTTTAAATCCTAAAAATATGGGCTACCATTTGAAAATTTCATGCTTGTCAATTTTAATAAGGTGATGCTAGAAGTCAAGACCCTCATTCAATTTGTCTTTTAAAATGCAACAGCTTGTGTAAAAGTCATGTTTTTCATTGTTTTCTGTTCTCAGAAAAACAATTGGTATGTCATTCATTGAACACACTGTATAACTTGTGGATAGTTTTATAAAAACAATATGGTTTACAATATTTTAATGACTCCCATCAATAGAATATATGTTGTAATTATTTTTATAGTACGTTAAAATTTTATTTCAAGCAATTTAAATGAAATAAAACAATTAATTGCACATATGTAACCCATATTCAACCTTTCATCCCCCATCTCCCCAAATTTTCAGAATTGATTTAGACTAAGTCCAACTTCATACACACACAAAAATAATGCCTTTTATCTAAAATTGCCCTGAAGCTCGTACGTCCTTAGAATTATTAAAGAAAAACCAAATACTTCGGAGCATAAAAAAATGGATACATAAAAAACATTAACTTAAAAATATAATGAATTAAGTTGAGGAACCTGGTCGATGGTTAGACTTGAACACAATCAATCATTGTCAATTTACCTATCTCTCCTTTTCTGACTTTTACTCTCGTATATTGAAATAATATATACGTAATACTTATTGGAAAATGAACAAAGCATCCAGAGCCATGCAAAAAAAAAATCGAGGTGTATTTACTTTTTTTTATCTATAGATACAAGTGTTTGTCAATAAATTAACCACAATTTATAATTCAAGGCAAAAAAATTATTTTGTACATAATGGAAGTGAAAATTTTTGATAACAATTATTTATTCAATAAATTTTTATGATTAGTTAATTTTCCTAAAAAATTTCAATAATTTAATCAAAATCAAAACGTTAATTAAAACTTGTTTACTCAAAAATGTAAAATTGTTGGGATGGATAGTTTTTCATTAAGCCAAATGTAAATTGTAATAAAAAACCTCAAAGCTGTGACCAAATTTTATGCTAAAAATATATATTTTTTTTTAAAACAAAAATAAGCTTTTTCCTTCAATATACGGGGTTGTTCAAGCTATTCGACACGGAAAATTATGGCTAAACGATTTGATTTTAACGAATTTCAAAGCAGTATAAATCCACCATTTTTAAAAATAGCTGAATTTGGTTCGTTACATTTTAGTAATGAACGATTAACCAAGTTACTAACTATGATTAATCGTATATTTCGAAAAAATAAAAACTTTCTATTTGTTATATAATTGCAAGCATTTTCCAAAAAATAAATATAATATCTGGAAAGTTTACCTTTATTTTCCATATTGCAATTCTGTAATTTTTTCATACATATATACATAAAAATATTAATATTTTATTTTTACATAAAAATAAAGACTTGAAGAGAGATATGAACAAATACATCATACACAAACGACATTGTTGATTCAAAATCATTTCAATTTGAATGCAAATATTATTCAAAAATATTTATCAATTCTAATTTTATTTTTAACATTTTCTTTTAACATAAAATTTTCTTTGAGTAATCGTATATCTATTTATTTAGTAAATAGTTTTATTTTTACGTTTGATTTTCTTTACTCTTTTGATTGGTCCGTTTCTAAGGTTCAAGTTCATATACATTTCAAGTGCCTGAATGTTAAAGCAAAAAAGTTATCAGTACTTTATTAGTAGAAAATAGGTCCTTTATTAATCAAAAATTCAAACTTCACCGAAAATTGTTTAAAGTACTTTTAAAACTGCGATATATATATATACAGGTTGCTCCATTTTAATCTATTCACCTACATATCTGGTTTTGTAGTTAACCAATAAAAAAATAACTGTTCTGACGTCAGTTTAAATCCACTTGTTCGAAATTCTCTTACAGAGAATTTAGATCCTAAGAGGTAAGAGATAGAATAATACTTTCAATTAGAAAATTGATTCTTAAAAAAATATGTTATTGTTGCATTTAATCAAAAGAAAACACGCAAGCTACGGAAAAATGCTTAAGCCAAAAGTTGTCAAGGGCAGTAGAGGACTTTGTCCTGAAACTGACTTTGTGTCCATAAATTTAACCTTCAATTATCGATAAACTTTAAGCGTATTTTCTTTCGATTAAATTTTATAATGGCATATTTTCAAGTAGTATTTTTCGAAAGTTAACCTATTCCGAAAAATTTTTTAAATATAAGTTGTTAGTTTTTTTATGAGGATCAACTTTCTTATTTAAAGTATTATTCTATCTTGTATCGTGTAGAAAAATTGGCTATTAGAGAAACGCGAAGAACTAGATACAATCTGATGTCAGAAAATGATATCCAATAAATTAATCATCAAACTCTGCAACTTTTGTATAGATTTAAATAGCCCATCCTGTATTTATCTAAATATTTTTACTCCTCTTATATATTTCTAAATTACTCGAAAATCATAATTTGTTTAATTATGCCATATGTCAATGAATTAGGATATCAAGCTGCGCATGTATGAACCACTGAAGTAAATTCTGAATAATAACATTCTGAGTAAATAACAATTGGTGAGGCAATTGATCTGAAGCATCTTTGAAATATCCAAAATTTCCTGCAGTGCTACATACTTCACCGTGAATAGATTAAAGCGTGAGAAACAACGCTAAAAACATGCATGATTTCTCTGAAGCATGTATCGTGATAAATAAAACATTCTTATACATGATCTGCGTAAATTGTGCTCTTTAAGAGGCCCCAATGTAACACTGGTAGGTACGCCACTGATACTAACATTTGTATTGTCATCAAAATTACTTTCAAATCTCTATATGTGAAAAATCAGGATGCTACAACCAAGTTTATAGATCAGTTTCTTGCTCGAAAATGGGTCGGGATTCGGATCTGGATGCCAACCACATCAATAGCTAGAATCTTCCCGAAAGCCATTTACAGCCTTCGCCAATAATTTTTAACCATGTTTCCTTCCAGAAAATTACGATTTTATGATAAGTTTTTAAGTTTTTCAAATTGGGTGTCTGACGCCATTTAAATATCTTCAGGATATTTTCCTTTTATATGGCGAGACAGGTTATTAAGATTTACTAAGCTGTTTTCAGTATTGTATTGACATAAATGGCGCGCAAATTAATAATACAAATTTGAAAATTATCGGAGAAGGTTGGAAATTTTTGGAAGGGAATCGAACTATAGATTTAATGGCAACCAGATCGGAGCCTGACCCATTTTTTGGACTGGGAACTGATCTATTAGAAAAATAGCATCGAAAAGGACGTTATATTGCATGATTCGTTTTAATTGTTAATAAATAATTCGCCTGCATTTGAAATGTTTCTTTGTTTGCAAAAGTAAAATATTATAGTAACACATGGTTGAATGGACCATAGAGACACTTTGACTATTATATTGTTTATACAATGCATTTCTATCTAATTCGAAAACAATTACTATATTATTATATAAATACTAACCGTCTCACTTTAATGTAACTATTGTATTTACATAAACAAGTTTTATAATGGTTAATGTATGCATAAGCTAGGTAGATTTAGACTGTAAACCTATGATGAAACGAAATTTCTGTGATTCCTTTTGTATTTCATTTGGACGATCGGTAATATAGGTTTGGCAAAAAATGAAAATGAAGTTTAAACCATAGATCAAGTTTCGAATCACTGAGAATCGAGTTTATCGACTTTCGTATTTCAACGATGATTTTATATGCTGTGTTATAAAAAGAAAATTAAGGATGAAGCATAAGCGCTAATTTAAAATTGAACGAAATTTGTGCTTTTTCAATTTTTCGAAACAATTTTTCAATTTTTTGGATAGTTGAATCCTGTGTGCAAAAGCACACTGCGACTTGGGAACGATGTTAATTTAATATCTTAAATTTCCAGAAAAATATCTTGTAAATAAAAAGTGCTACATTTATAATGGTCGAAGGTACGAAAGGAACATAGTTCCTACCGGAAGTCTCAGAACACCTCTCTTTTTATAACATAAATGCTTCAAAGAAAACATCATCGAAATACAAAACACAATAATCGATTTCCAGAAATTCAACATTGATATACGGTTAAAGCTGGCCATAAAAACTCATCTTTATCAAATCCTCCAAGTGATCGACAAAATAAATTTCACTTTATTATGAGATCACGGTCTAATATTATGGCTTGGTATACTTAAAACAATAAAATAATTATAATATTCACAGTAAACTCTTTAAAGTGCAATTTGTCATATATTCCGTTCCGTTCAAAGCTTACCACCTTTTACGAGTATATATGAAAACACTTTTAAATGTTATGTGACTAATATAGTGTTTGTTTGTTCTAGAAAAAAATAAAATCAGTTGAAAAATCTACAATTTTCAATGTTCGACAATAATGCCTTTTACAAACTACTACTCAATTGTTGTAATTCTCGCAAAAAACATTTCTAGTTCGATAAGTTTACATTGAAATGCACATTTTCGGATTTCTTTGAATTCGAAAACTATACTTATAATTGATATTGAGTACAAAAGAGACATCGAGTACTCTTTAGATTATTGACGTCTCAGAGGGAATTTCTTGTAATGGATTCGAGAATTCAAATCGAAATTTTAAACATATATGCACGTTCCATAGTCAATACCACATTTAGTTTGGTGTCTGTGCGTACGCATGTGTGTACGATCGTTAGGAGAGATTTCATTCGCAATATTTTTCGAATGAAATCGTACTTACAATCTCGAATTTGTGCTAATCGTTACAAAAGTTAAAAAAAAAGGTTAGGTAGAAAATGGAAATGTTAATCGTTAGTTAAGTTGTAGAACTTTATCAACAGAAGTATTTACAAATATTAAATTTTATGAATTTGTGTTTAATTTTAAAAAAAAATTATTTGTCGAGTACTGTTTGTTGATTTTGGAGCTTACATACATAGCGCGTGATTAGCTTCAACAGCTTTGTTATAATAAAATAATTAAAATTACAGTGTTTAAGACAATTATGGAAAGTTATTTTCAAGACCTGGAAAGTTGAACCCTCACTTGAGACTAATCTCACAACTGAGGATCTCACTAACATAAACAGATTGTTTTCTATAGTAATCATAAACTGTACTTTCTCAATTTTGTTTAAATTATTTTTAAAAAATAAATTAAATTAAAAAATATATGTAAATTCCGATCTTTTGGTATAGATATCCAATGAAATGAATTTGTACAAGTGAAATGTACAAAATTTAAAAAACTCACATCAAATTTCTCGGGTGCGGAACACTAAATTTGCACTTGAAACATAGCTAAGAACACTCTCCATTCAATTACCTTTCAAACAAAACCAGAAAATCATAATCAGTTCATCCGTTTAGACGCGGTGTCACAGACACACACAAATAGTGTTTAACTTTTTTAGTTCGGGAGTTAAAAATATGTTTCGAACATCGCATGGTATACCAAATTATGCATTTTATTTTATCATTGTATATTAGAATATAGTTTTTACTTTAAATTTAAAAATATATAATTTATTTTATTTTTGCCTTTTCAGGAAAAAAAGAGCTTAAAATTATACAGATACAGACTGACAGTACAGATATTTGAAAATATATTTTGATGTATGAGAAGCATCTATTAACTAAAAATATTCATTGAGGGCCAAATAAGACTTTAGAGATACCACTCTGCTGCACAGGAATTTATAAAACTAAAGCTTATGACAATGGATGGTCTAAAATATTAAACGAATCATATATTCATTCAACAAAATAAATTGTAATATAAAATTTATTCAAACGACACACTTGCCAATAATTTCATGTAAATTTTAGTTTGGTTTTATGAGGTAATATACAGTAAAATATTTTAAGAAGATTAGATACTTTCTTCGAAACTAATGTTGAATACCTTAGCTAACGAAATAAAAGATAGCTTTATTAGACAATTTCTATTTCAATAGGCCCCCGTAGGCAAATGTTATGTTAATATTTAATTCTTTTACTGGTTGCTAAATGCATTATATTAAATGTAAACCACGAGTTCTAAAAGTGAACTGATTCTGCAAAGATTCTATTCACACAGAACAAGATTGATCGCACAGAACAGAAATAAAAAATTTTAGTCTATAAATTAGATATAAATCCACTACATTTAACATCACTTGTAATGGGATTTATGTAATTATTAAATTACGAAAAATAATAAAAAATCGTCTTTTGACCTTGTCTGTTTTAGCGAGCGAAAATATTCGTGCATTTTGTATCTTTTTAATTAAGATATTTACCTAACTCTTCGTCAGTTTATTTTTTAAATAGAGAATTTTCTCTAAATGTCCGAGCAACTTTAACTTCTTTCATGATTGTAACACAACTAGAGTTAAGGGCTCAATAGCTTAAAATCGTTAATCCAACATTTTAATAATTTTTAAAAATAATTTCAGTTATGATCGAGAACGAAAATTTCTACTTTTTTATAGAACTTTTCTTAGGGAATTTTGGCTACAATAGTAAACGTAAATATACGACATCACTTACAGTTCTAGAGATCTGAAGGTCATCGTATTATAATTCGATTTTAGCACAGCAACGAGCAAAATATTTTAAATGCATAGGTTCGGCAAATGACAAAAAAATATTTTTGATATATTTAGATTAAAATTACCTTTTCAAAAAATCGTCAAACGTGTAACGAGACTTGTAACAAAACCATAAAATTCTATTCAATATTAAATTCATTCTATTCAATATTAAGGAGGATTAAATTGTGCGTCAGGTGAGCATCTTAGACTTTAAATTCGGTTCCGTGGCACAGCTGAAATCAAAAGTTAGAAACCAGGAAAGTTCATTTAATTGCTTGCTTATATTTTCCCATACCATACATCTTTCCATATCACATAGACTATTTCCACGCCACATAGACTTTCCATACCACCTATCTTTGAAACGATTTACTCCAGTTGAAAAATCCATAGTCCATTTAGTGCAGCGTTACGGCTGAGAACATTTCAATGCGTTATCAGAAAACTAGTTATAAAACAAAAGTAAATTGCCACTAAAATAAAAAATATACATTTCCACCTAAATGAGAAATTTTCCTAGTTTATGGCCTTTGATTTTGACTATACCACTGAACTGAATTTTTAGTTTAAGATGTGCATCTGACGCAGAATTCGATCCTCTTTAATAACGAAAGGAATGAGCAAAAATTTCGCTGTTATTTGGCTTCAAAATTATGTACACGTCTTGAAATTACAAAAACTTGGATTACAGGCATTTGGGGTCAAATGAAGATCTTAAGACGATTTCCAGCTTACCCGGAAATTAATTTCTCAAATCACATTTTATGGATTTTGTTTGATTTCCCTTATACAATAATGAAACGATATAGAGGTTATAATTGTTTCCTCGAGCGGCGCTAAAAACAGTTCTGCACGCAACGAAATGAATAATCAAATTTTTTGTCTAAGTTTTCTCTTCTCCTTTTTTTTCTTTGAAGCGAACAGAATTAAACAGGATATACAAACTTTAATATTATTTTAATGAATACTATCCATCATTAAAGTTTTGTTGTATCAAACATTTTGTAACATTCCGTATCGACGAGTATGAGTAGCGGTAGTGAGGTATATTATCATTGGGAATAGATATAATTTTATCTCGCCCTTTTTCCATCATCAAAGCTGCTGGTGCTGGTACAAACGGGAGACGAGATTGTTCATCATTCTATTTACGCACAATAATTCACATTATATATTATCAGTGAGGTAAAATATATATATGGGAACGGATATCTAAAGAAGGAAGTGTATCATTTCTCGAGAGAGTGATATTGGTTTAACGAATGAATAAGAAAACGTCTGGGAATTTATATGAATCAATCAAATTTCTGATATATTAGGATATATTTTAATACGTACATACGAACATACAAGGTGTATCATTTTTAACCCCCGAACTAAAAAAAGGGGTGTTATAAGTTTGACCACTATGTGTGTGTGAGGAACCGATTAAAATTTTTTTGGTTTCCTTTGAAAGTTTATTTAACGAAGAGTGTTGAGTGTTCTAAGCTATGTTTCAAGTGCGAGATAAGTGCTTCGTAACGGTAAAAACTAAAAAATTGGCGATGATCTTCAAAATCGATTCAGTTTGGAAAAGGCATGACATAATTATAACATATAAGTAATAACTATGGAAATGAATGGTCAAATAAACCTGTCTCCATTCATTTCGAAAAATGAAATGGTAAAATAATTAAGTAATTCAAAACAACGGTCAAATAGACTCGATTGAAAACATTTTATAGCTAAGTTTCCAAAAATCGGTTTACAAGGAATAAATCACATTTATCGGGGGTTTTTTTCAAATTTTGTAAATTTCACTTTTAAGAAATGTTGTTCCCCAATAAACAATAAAAATTTTATGTAAAACGTTTTTCGAAACTTAGAATGTTAATCATGAATAAGTTTAACCGTAAGAAAGTATCTTAAAAATTGAAAATTGACCCTAACAACTCTGTCATTAACACAGATGTATGACCTTAAATACCACATCAAAAAATGTGTTTTGAGGAACAATTTTCTGATATAAAATTTTCTTCTATTTATCTGGGTCAAATTAGAGGTCGGAATAAAAGTTCCCCCTCCAAACTCAATAATATTTATCTTAACTAAGTATTCGTATATTTTAGGACAGCTTTGGTTGTATCGATTAAAACGACTCACTATGTATATAAAAAAAAATTTAGAACACAGTAACATCCTTTTTTTCTTCATAGAGAATTATTATTTATGCTAACGTATTGCTGGTTCAATTTATTTTTCTTTAACTAAAAATAATTTATTACCATATTATAGTGTTACTGACACAAGATTTACGATGATACATTATTAAATATGTGTATGCGATGTTCGATACGATTTTGACAGGCTTAAGAATTTGGTAATACTATTGTACTCCAAAGATAACGGTATGATCTTTGTAGGCCAAACCAAAAATTTGCTAGTTCAGTAAATTATTATTTTCATTCTACAATTGAAGCAATATTTATTTTCTGTAGCTTTGCTTTTGATCAATATTTCCATTGTACTTACCCTTACCGGAATAGGTAATAGTATAGAACATTAAAAACGGAAAATACTACTGTGAATATTAGATAAACAACTTATAATAATATTATTATTACTATTATTTACTGAAAAGTTTTGTGTAAGAACAATTTTTTACAACTAAGAAGACAAACTTCCACTTTGTTAATTTGCTTCCTCCTGAAGAGACTTCATAGCTACGCCCCTTCGACTGCCTATTGGAAAGAATCGATTCTTCATTTTCCAATTATAAACTGTAAACAAAGCACACCATATGCAAAATATTTTTTTCATACATATTTTCATGTACAAAAAGAATTTAACGACCAAATCAATTAAGACTTTCTAGTAATAATAAGCTGTTTAGATATATTGTCATCCATTTGTAAAACCCTTACTGATAAGGATAAATTTTATTCCATTTCCATACGTTATAGGTACATGGTGTTTTTTTAAAACCACAAATATCTAGAAAATAAGATAGCTTTGCAAAATTCTTCAGTTTCAATCCATAGCTAATTGAATTTTTTTAAGGATTGAAACATTCTGAATCTTTTGTCACTGACTTGTTTTTAACATTTACGCTAGACAGAAAGTAGTCCAAATACGAAATTCGAAACAACGAAAAACTCGATTTACACAAATTACTCTGCATCTAATCATTAAGTTAACCTGATTTTTATACTTTTTGGATCAAAATTACCCCATCCACCGAGTTTCATCAAATTCGAAAAAAAATTTTGTTGGTGTTTTTCTTGATTTTTTCAAATTCTTAAAAAAATTGCAAAATATCCAAAAAAAATTTGTATCTCCAATTTCGATCAAACTCAGTATATAAGGTAATTTTGACCCAAAAAGTACAAAAACTGGGTGCATTTGTTGACTGTTCGAATAGTTTTTTAGATACGGATAAAAATCAATCCAAATATTGCTATATCTCAGAAACTCTGCATCCAATCATTAAACTAACTTGAATTTTATACTTTTTGGATCTAAATTACCCTGTCCACCGAGTTTCATCAAATATATTTTTTTTTTGCGTTTTTCTCGATTTTTTCAAAGGGGTCAAAGAAATTTACTAACAAATATACATACAAACATACATACATACATACAAGAAACCGGTGAAAAATCTCTCCTTGATAGTCGGGTAAAAAGAACTATTATTAATAAATATATTTTTTTATTAATATTTAAAAAGTTATTTTTTTTCGCAATTCTAAATGAAAAAATTCTCTTAATTTAGACACTATGTACATTTTTATTTCCTTAAAACATGAAAATATATTATGAAACCTTTATTTTGTTTACATACTACACATAGAAAAGATTTCTTATCTAGATAGTAGCATTTCATCTTTATAGCCTATAAGTTGTTCCGTTTGGGTATAACCTAGGAATGCATATAAAAACTTAATATTAAACAATGAGTGTAATAATGTCGAACACAGTCTTTAGCAGGCATTCTTGTTTGTGTATATATATGGACAATCAAAAAATCATTTCCTCAAACATCTCTACAACTATTATACTAACATTAGTTTCTTTTCCGTTTATTGTATTTTTATAGGCTGTTTTTCCCCTTTTGAAAGGAAACGGTACTATAATTGTTTTATAGCAATAATTATCCGAATATTCAATTTTTCCTTTTTCATCAAACTTACATATATAGTTCTTGAAAAAATTTGTTGATAAACTACCTACTTTCAATTTACTCTTAAGTTTAGGGCACTTCGAATATTAAAAAATAATAAGAAAGTCTAGATTGAGCTCAAACGCAAAAAGGAAACTCCTGAATAATGGAAAATCCAAATTAATTTTTTTTAATTTAAGAAAAAATTGTTAACAAGTAAAAAACATACTTTTAACTTCAATCGCAAATGACTCGAAAACTAAGGAAAAAAATTTGTTCGCCTTTTTGACGATAATTTATTGGTAAATTTTGTTCATATTGTAGTTTTAAGAACATCAAACAACTATCCACAGTAAATATGGCCAATAAATAATACGAGAAACTTACTTAAAACGCGTTAAAAGGTAGATTCTAAGTTTGGAAGCACCAACAAAGCGAGATTTGTGTTTGTTAATTTAACGAGTTCTTTCTGACTATTGTGCTTTATCCGAGACGGAAAGACCATAGTTTTAACTTGATTGAAAAATCAATTTTTGTCAGAAGTTTAGAATAACCATAATGCAGATTGTTTTTTATTACTTGAAGCTGTTTTCAGAGGACATTTCTAAGCTTTGTTTGATAACAATCGGTTCATCGCGATTTAAAATTAGCAACCATTTCGATTTTACCGCATTTTGAAGAACAATTAATATGGATATTACAGATTCTGTTTTTATTGAAACCATCCCAAAATTATTGACCCAACGTTTCTTCAGTATTATTTTTTCTTCTTCGCACATAAAAATATCGAATAGTTGACATGGGGACAAAATATAAAAATAATTTGTTAAGCTTCCTGGAGTCTTTTTAGTTTTTTAAAAAGATATAGATATTACTGTTTACAATAAACGAAGATAATTTAGTTATAAATGATAAAACTATATTTTCGGTAATAAATACGTCTTGGGCAGGAACAGCCTAGTTTTATTGGCGCCGAAAATACAAATAAAAAACGACGATATAAATAAATACAATAAATAATAATTAATTTTGAATATATGGATAAGGAAATGCAAAAGATCATAAATCAACTATTTTGAACTCATAATTTTTATAGTAAAAAAATTATTTATTTTACCCAAATTGATAAATTTATTATTTGAGATATACGGCTTTCAGGTATAATTGATTGATTATATTTTTATGTGTTATGCCGTTAGCATAAAGTTACAAATAGGCACAATCATCTTTTTCGTTAGTTTCAAAATACTTTTCAAAGTATTATGTAATAACCGTAAAAACATTCCGGAGATTTACTATTCAAAACTTTCATTATCAAATCCACATTAAAAATAAAAATTTTTGTTTCAGAAAATTTGACTTAAGTTGGAAGAATATTCAAAAAACAATCAATATTTATAATAACCCTAGATAACTGATGTTGCTTAAGTACCATTAGAAACTCAAAAAAAATTTTAATTTTAATTTTGTTGAAATTACTTTTTATTAAAAAAAAGTAAAAATAAAGAATGCTAAAAATTTGAAAATACATAATGCAAAAAATCTTAAAGTATTCAAGAACTATGTGGACGCCATTATTTTACTGCATTTTTTTGTTCACAATTCAGGAAAATCGAATTTTTTTAAGTTTTACCCGACTATCAAGGAGTGGCTATGTTTTTCGCACGTATCATGTTGATTTATTCAAAATATTGAGAAACTAGTTAACAAAAAGAACGATCAATAAAAGCCCAGTTTAAAACAAAAACTTTAACCATTCACCATTCTATACGCATCGCTGAGTCGTAATTTTAGAAACTTCAAATTACAAAATAAACTAAACAATACCTAATTTCTGAAAAAAATCTACAGATACATAAACACATGAACAGGCAGACGAAGGTAATCTAGCCTTAGTAACACTTCGAGATTATTCATGTAAATAAAAATAGATATGATTGCACTGCTACTTTTTCATCTAGTTTAATACCACTAAAACTTTTTTTTTGGAAAAATAGAACTGACTCCAAAGAAATGCACAAAAAAGTAAAAAATTATTATAAAGTACGGACTCCCATCAAGAATTTCCTTATGAGTAACTACGCTTTGAACTCAACACTAATAAATCGATTTTTAGCTAAGGTTATGATTAATGTCAAGCTTTAAAGCGTCATTTTCCCAACCAAAAAATTATTGATTGGAATCGGTGGTGCTGTAATTAAATACCATAAGGAAGCAAGAATACATTTAATATCAAAATAATAAAATTTAATATTTTTTCTTACTTTATATTTTTATTTTATACTTTTTAGTAATAGAACTTTAGTAATGAGGTCTCTAGCTTCTTACGTAATAAACAAAGTTAATAACACATACTTATTGAAAACTACTGAACCGATTTTGATGAAAGTATGGGAATAATGTATACTCTTTCAAACCAAATATTTACAAAATCGGTCCACAATTGTTGGAGAAATCGTTGGACAAACATCAAAAAATACGTTAGTCTATTATAGAACATCTTTCTTTGTTGAAGTCGGTTAATACGACTTGTTAAAATCTATTTCAGGGTAAGGTTGTAAAATCTAACCTACTTTTAAACAAAGTATGAAAACATATAATACTTAAAAACAAAAACCACATAACTAAAGCATTCGTAAGATTTTCACCTCCAATAATTATAAATCTGTATCTTTTTAAATAAAAACAAAAATTCTCCTTTGGTTTTATGTTTGATCATAAAAAGTTAACTAGGTAAACACTAAGAAATACACATAAAATTTGAAGTGCTACATCAATAGTATGTCAATAACAACTACACATATTTTTGTTACCAGAAATATTTTATTTTCAAATAAAAGCTCTATGGGTGGGTGCACTTTAACTCTCCTTAAAATTAGTTTCCTTTTTTATATGTACATCCAAAAACGTATATAAGACACGGTTATATCGGTACTGGCCTTACTGGCCTACGCAGCAGGAAAATTTCTGCCACATTTTTTACTGGCATCAGAACAGACGATAGATACCCAGTAAATTGTAAATTTATACGTTTTGAAACTTAATTCCTTTGATTCTTTTGGTCTATTAAGAGACTCGATCAAGTTTATTTTGGCAAAAAGAAAAACGAGATTTAAACTGAGGATCAATTATCGAATTTGTGGAAATAGAGTTCTACAATTTTTGTATAAACTATATACTTAAGAACAAATAGCAGAAAACGAAAATTTTCGCAATAACTTTATTTCAATACAAAGATACGGTAGGCAACAAAAATCATTCGGGCATCATAATCGAAAAATTCAATTTTCAAAACCAATTTGGAGAAGAAGAATGCATATGTGTGTGTGTGTGTGTGTGATATCTACTTTGTTCGGTGTCCATCGAAGCATATTAACGGGAATATGACCCGGAAAGAATTTCATAACATTCGGTCGAGTCGGTCGAATTTTTTAAAATATTTTTATGCTGGGAAATAATTCGTGTGATCCTCAAGGGTCGTACTAGATTCTATCCACGGCTTGTTACATGAGCCACGACTAAACTTATATTTATCAATTTTTCAAATAGCCATCAAGAATGTCATAATAATTTTACTTCATAATAATCACCAGCTCTGCTGTGTTAAAAGACCTAAGTGTACAGTTAAGTATTATGCGAGTTCATAATCTTTACCCCTGAACTACTTCCCATAAATGCCACATTACTGTTCAGAATGTCACAACCCATAATACCTAGTCTATGTTTATAATAAAATTTAAATTTATTTGTAAACGATCGTAAAATGGTTTTATATCTTTTTTAAAATTCATAAGATCTGTACCTACATGTGTGTGTTTACAATAAAAATTGCTGTAAAAACTTGATAAGCTTATCACCAAATATAAAGTTCTTTCTGCAGTTTTTAAAGAAAATTTGAACAAATTTTATGATTGTTTATGCTATGTTATGTTATGAATGTATAATTTTTATTTTTAAATTCTTGTGTTATATGTTTATGAAAATATTATATTTTATGCTATTTTTATAAATCAACCGTCGACGGATTAAATCTAATATAGTTTAATGTTGAAGTTTTATGAATTATATATCTTCAATTTCTTTTTCAATTTTCCAAGTACTATATTCATTTCAATTACTGAATATAATAAAAAACCAATTAAAATGATATTATTTTACGAAAGGGCACCACAGCCCCGTTTCGGGCTTTAGTTTCCTCTCATCCCAAAATCGAATGTAACGCAATGCTATATTTATGTATCTATTTTGGTGTATTTTAGTTTATAGATATAGAAAACTTGCCCGAAATGCATTTATATATGCCGTATTTCTGCCCGTCGAGAATTATATAGTTTTAACAATCGGTGGATGAAAAATAAATAGTAAAATTTTCCATTCAACTTCGAATCAATTTTGTAGACGAAGAAATGTTTCAAACAGATTAACTAAGTTTATAAACAACGTAAGTAAGTTTATAAAAAAAGTAATCTTCCTTCTATCTCTTACAATTTATGAATCGAATTTTAAATTATTCTGAAAGCCTTTCACTAGAAATATTTATCACAGTAAAGTTTTTGACATTGCGTCACGTCGTGCTGCCATATCGTTGTGCTAGTATCACCGATTCAGTGAATGTAAGTGGGTAATATCTGCTTAAAATCTCCGATTTGAAGCATTTAAGACATTTAGCGCAGCTCATTATTTTCTATAAATGTAAAGACCCCCTCTCATAAATAGGCTCTACACGGGAAGAAATTCACGGCGTTTAATATAATTCTGGTATGATGTAGGGACAGATACTGCAGTATCTATATTAGCATAAGTAATATTACAGTATTGAATAGGGCAATCCATCAGAAGTATTGTAGATATCGGCAACCAGTATGAACCTGACGTCCATACTGAATTGACTCGACCACCATAACTTGTTTGTATGATAAATTTTTAAGTTCTCTCGAAGATAGAACTCTTTCTCTACACTGTTCTTTCTCGCAATGAATCCTGTTAGCATGTTTATACGTTAAGTGATTAGTACATTATTATCTATGGGCTTATCGATAGCAACTTTTTTTTGTGATTATATAAACTTTATATTGAAAATTGACAACCAACTTCAATGAAATTGATCGCACGTCAATTAATATACACCCTATTGGTGACTAAGATATTTAGTTTACTCGGGCGCATCATAATATTTTCTTATGTAGAAATACACATATATATTTCTCTCAACTCATGTAAAATTATCTCCCAACCACCCAAGTTCTCTCAATATGCATGCATGCAACTTGTATAAGTTGCAGTTATGTGGCAACACGATAGTGGCGCCATCTGTTACCATATGCACATTATATTTTACGAACATATAGCTGTGACATTACATCATGTGATTATAATATATTATGATTATTAGGTATTATAAAATGAAATTGTTAATATATGGTGTACAATAAAACGATTAAATGTTACTTAATCCTATAATTCAATGCACCATTCATAAATTAACGTCGAAAACAAAAAACGATATCGACATGGGGAACTATGTATGGAACCAATACTCACCTATGGAATATAGAAGGATTTTTAGCTTATGATCTTTCATTTAGCTAGCATGAGTCACTGAACTGTGTGCTCTACACGGAAAATTTTTTTTTTTTTAATATCCCTATCACTATCGGTGTGATTGCCATACTGTGTACTGTATTGAGGGAATAATAACATTAGCAATAGTTATGGCGGAGGAGTCAATGCAGTATCGGCCTCCGGCCCATACTGATTGACGATACAGACAATATTTCAGGTGGATAGCCCTATTCCATACTGTAATATTATTTATACTAACATAGACACTATAGTATCAGTCTTTATACTATACCCTCGAAATGTAGAAAACGCCAAGCATTTCTTATCGTGAAATCTCCAAGGATTGACTATGAAATTGTTGGGCTAATCAATAAGAAATTGTATTATCATCAATTACCTTAATAAATCTTATCCAATTACATTTTCTTCTTTTGAATTAAAGCTCAATTTTACTCAAGATGCTTTGCTCAATGCTTTCAGAACTTCAAAATATGAAAATTGGACGAAAGCAAAATATTTATAATCTTAAACGCATTATTAGTATTTTTAAAATGACTAGAAAAATTATTGCCTTGACTTGACTTATGATCATTTGGATATTAGACCACAATGAAAAAATCATTAATTTTCAAACTGGCAGAATTCATCACGTCAGTGTGATATATGATTTGTCTGTGTATGTCATATCCATGACAACCACGACATGTTCACCTGCTTTATATTATTTTAATTTATTACAGTACCTACACAAATTTTGCATTTTTGTTCTATTTACATCCAAAAATAAATAAATAAAACAAGTTATGTGACTCTGCATGTGCATATGTATAACTAGTTTTGGATGTAAAGGAACTTCGTTCCTAAAGAGGGTCCCACGACTGCAATCTTTTTTTTTTTTAATGAAATTCTTTCTGTGAGCTGAGTCATTTTTTGGTATTTTCTGTTTCAATACGATTACGATGAAGTTCTGTTACAATACGATTACAATCGATTATCATCTGAGTGTTTAAAATTCAAAGTATCTTTTTCTCACATTTATTTTACACATATAAGTAGTTAATATTTTGATACAGTTTATTATATAGAGGATGGATATCATCCATTTATGGTTAAACTTCCTTCATAGTATCTAAGTGTCATTAATAAATTAAATAACTATTAAAGTTTGTTATAGTATGGTGAAAGAATATACCACAATTAGAGCTTTTAACGGGTATAATATTGTAAAAAGTGAATATGCATAATATCGGTTCTGTTGTCTATTATTAATAATAAAGTTGAGTATAATTTAAATTATGTCGTAAAACTAATTACTGGATCATTAATATTCATAATTTAATGTCGCCACTATCTATGTTGATAGGGATCTAAAAGTGATGGATTTTGTATAATTTGGTTTTGTTAATAATTTTTAAAGTGTTATTATAAATATAATTCTATATGTTGGACATTGAAATTTTATTTTCCTTACAAAATAAATCTTATCAATTACATTTGAAAGCATATTTCTTCGCTTTTGTATGTGAACAACGGTGTGAAAAATAAGTTTACAAACTTATATATTTGTGACTATACGAAAATGGTGAAGTCTACATTTTTAAATTATCATTTAACACAGGGAGGGGGTCAAGTTTCTATTGATTATTGCTTCAAGATGCATCTATTTGTTTTTTTTTACCTATCTAAGAGGACAGATTTTTTATTTCAATGACAACGATTTATTATTTAAACTAAAATAACAAAATTACTTTAGTAGTTTTATAAAAATTTTATACATAATAGTTATAAGATGTCGCTATTCGTCTGGGAGATTCAAGGAATAATCTGCTATTGATGTATATAAATTTTAACAAACCAGTCAAAACCATCATCGTGTCTGTCGTTTTTTAGATATCTCTCGATATCTCAACCCCAATTACAAGGAAGATAGGCAAAGATGGATATATATATGGAATTTGATGCAATGTAGCAGATATGTCGACCGCTACCTATCTGTTTATTTTTGGCAATACAACCTGTCAAAATTCAAAAAGGCTGTCCGGAATTATTAAAATTTTGAAGAATGGTATCTTCCCGTTGATTGGGACTACCGACTGATTTTATAAGGTATTTGAATGCAGCCATCTAAAACGATTTTTTCCGTGTATCTCCCGGGGACAAATACGATTGTATAGAGAACAGCAAGATTTAGATCAATTTTTAAATCAACTTATATGTACGATGTATACATATTATATAATTCAAATTTTATGTATAAAATGTATTTGGAATTTCATAATAAAATTGTCAGTAAGAAGAATATTTGGCCAAAGGGGTTTTTTGTGTATAAGTTTTAGTGTGTTATACACTCTTGATACGGAGGGGGGATACATGCTAACAGCTACACTATGGGTATGATTTAGAACTTACGAGCTAGAGTATATTTATATTTGTCGCAGCTAGTATGTCTAAAACTTTTGTATTACTCATAGCTAAAAGATAGGATGATGAAAATTTATATTTTTCGAGAAATCTTCATAATTACTTCGAAACGAAAACTATTCCTACAATATTTTAAATAATATTTCTAAAACTGTCCTCTCAATTGTTAGATAAATCCGCTTTTCTTAATTTATGATCCAAATTTTCGAATAAATAAAGTTTTGGGAACAATATTCCCTAAAATTCGCCATGATTGCTTCAATGGCTTTTTACAATATTGTAGAGAAAATCTCAACATCTGCACAAACTTAACCGTTAATTGGATCAACATTATGCTTTAAACTTAATTTCATGCAATTCTGAAACAAAAGTTTTTTGATCTCTCGATTTTTTTATACGAAAAATCGGAAAATTATTTTGTTATCCGAGTTGGATATTTTCACTAACATTGGCCCAAAAAATACAAAAATTGAATGTCTTTGACGATTGGGTGAGTCATACACGACTAAAATCGTGTATGTGATATTTCGATAAATATTGTGCATCAGAAGCTGGTTATTCAATCTCAAAATAAACCAACTTGTTTGCTTGATTTTTAACGTAAACCAAAGGTCAAGTAACAGTAGCCAACATACGAACCAATGCTGAAAAAAGTGGTCACTACACTTGTGGCATTGTCATTAATTACCTTTAAATAGCACCTGAGGTAGATAAAGAAATAGGAAGAAGAGATATCTCAATATCTTCAACAGTTTTTACATATGACACTCACTGATTCATAGCAGATAGCGATTGGTTTTAATAATATTTTCCATTGAAATAAAACCTACCCGCCTGGCCCAGAGAGTTTCCAATAACTTGCTGTGTTTTTCATTATTTAAATACAAAGTCCGTTGATAAAACAATATTAAATTTTCATTAATTTAAACAATATTAATCATGCTGTAGTATATGATACGAGTTATATAATTTTTTCTAGAATTAAATTTCAATACAGAGGCTTGAAAATAGCAACCACTTACTGTATACGAAATGTGAACGGGCCGGGCGTGAAATAAACTTGGTGTGTTTTTAAAACCACTATACAATATTTTTTGGTATATATGAGCCATACCAACCCCCTACACACTCACATATACATATAAATTTTAACCCCTTCTAGAAATGAACATCCACCATAACATATCCTACATAGTGCATGTTGTCTACCAAAGAATATCTCGTTCATTTTCTCTGTATGTACAAAAGTAAGAAAATCTCTAGAGAAGAAGTTCTGTATTTCTTTTTTCTTTTTTTAGCAAAAAAATGAAAACCAACTGTATATGAGCTTTATGTTAATTCAGTGTTGGACTTAAGTTAAATCCTCTTTTGCTTCAACTTGGCAAAATCTTTATATAACTGAATTTTTGTTTTTAAATCAATTCCATATGTCATTTTACATAAATAACAGCTTTAGTAGTAACTTATATTTATTTTCATATGTATTTTTTAAATTATTTTATCATATATTTGTAGTGTTCCTGTTATTTTCTCTGAAAATAGGCTGTTTACTAAGCTTAGTATCTTCAACTGACCAGTGTGTTTTTTCTTGACCTTCGCCTTGCCAGTTCATAAAAAAATTCTCAAAATGAGCATGATAAAATGTATGCGAGTTTCCTTCTGCGCTTAGTCAAATTCTAAAGCTCGAAGTTTTTCCAGCTACTTGATAAATTTCTTATGCTCTCATCTTTGTTGCTTAGAAAAATATATTTTATTATAATGGAGTTTTTTATCTTACAAAAAGAAGAGGTTATGTATTACGCCAGTAATACATTTAAAGCTGCTTTTTTGGTATGTTATTTGGAGTCGTTAGGAGAGTGTAAAATTACGTTTGGCATGAAAAAAAAAGGTTGTGCTTCCTGCGACAAGAAATAAAAAACCTTCTTTACAAAATTTGACCCATAGATCTTCCTTTGACCCATATCATTTATTTCTCAAATAATATGGGTCATTGTACCTTCTTTTATTATAAATACAATCCTGCAAAATCTTTTTGGTACTCATTGGGTACAAAATAAAATGAAATGTACCTAGTTTGATAGTAAAGGATATAGTTAGTTGTTGGTAACATTTGCAATTGAATGAAGAACTGTTGTTTTGAAACAAGAACAGTGTTTCTAAATATATATATCTGTGCATATAGAAGAAAGGTTAGTATTACTTGCTGCCCCAGGTCGCTAATCTTTACTCTGTAAAAATAGTTGAGTTAAATGAATTCTACAGTAAGTATTTCCACACTTGTATGAGGATGAATTTAATTTTTTGTTACAATTTAATTTTCATCCCAAAATATTAATATGTAATGGCATGCCATATCTAGTTATAGCTAATTAGAAAAAAGAAAACAAAAAAAAACAAGGAATTGTGTGGATGCAGTCAACAAAATAAAAGGTACATTAGACAATAATGTTGACTACTATTTTACAAGGATAACAGTACAACGAAATTTATATGCTATTATGACCCAAATTTAGTAGGATTACATACTTGGTTTATCAAAATTGAATAAAATTTGCATGTGATAGAGCAAAATTAAATTTTTTGGATTATGATGACGTCACAAAGTTAAAAAATTCGAGTTTTTTGATAACACAGGCAAGTTTGATCCGATCTTTTTGAAATTTTTTTTGAAACCCACTAATTTTAGGTCATTCTTTCCAGCTGTGATATCAATTTTTCGCTAACTATCACCTATGTTCTTTATTCCGGAATCAGGACTTCACTTTCTTGAAATATATTAGAGCTACGTTAATTTTGATAACAAATTTGAATATTATAACCCAAAATTAGTAGAATTACATACTTGGTCATCAAAATTGGATAAAATTTCGAGTGATCGATCAAAATTAAATTTTTTGGATTCTAATGACGTCACAAAGTTAAAAAATTCGATTTTTCTGATAACACAGGCATATTTGATACGATTTTATTTTATTTTTTTATTTTTATTTTTTTTGAAACCCACTAACTTTGGATCATTCTTTTCAGCTGTGATGTCAATTTTTCGCTAGCTATCACATATGTACTTAATTTCGGGACTGCACATTCTGGAAACTTATTAGAGCTAGGTTAATTTTGATTGATTGACAAATTTTAAAAGTACGAATACAATTTTTTACTAATTTTAGTATGTCTACTTAAATTAGATTGATAAGCATCTTTTGGGATACTGAAAGACTATATTGTCTTAGTGTTTTATTTAATTTTTAAAGCTTTGTTTATTCAGTGGTCTTTTTAAGAAAACTATTATAATTTAGATTTGGAAGTATTGATCATATTAACAATCCAGACTTTGAAGATGTGTTTTCATTAAGAAAGATTTGTTTCGACTCAATATTGAAATATTAATGTATCTCTGAAAACTATGTATTAGTGCTAAAGTTTGAGGATTAGTATAAAACCTACCTCAACAATACAAAGTTAAAATTTTAACACTAAGCTAAAGGAAATGGATAAACATAAAAGATCGTATTTTCGGAAATGACTAACAATATTATAATACATAGAAATGTATAGCAAATATGTACACTGTTGTTTGTTTGTGTAAATATGTTTTCTAACATTAGAATTAACTTACTTAAAGATGCAATAAATGTATGTTGGTACCTGTTTTAACATATACCTATATTGTAATATTTATTATACTACTTAGAACTAAAGTTTATTACATATGTGTGTGTGTGTTTGAATGTACACTCTTAAACATAAAATAATGTGTAGTTATAATTAAGAAGGTCCAGTGAAAAATTTTGGCGATAAAGGAGGCTGTTATGATAATTTGCAATTCTTTACATCTTAATATATATATTGCCTGTGTGCGTGTGTATGTAATTGAACTCCTCCTAGACGGCTGGACCGATTTTGATGAAATTTTTTGTGTGTGTTCGTGGAGATTCGAGAATGGTTTAGATTTACAATTTGGTCCAGTACAACTGTTTTTGAGGGCTCCGTACCAAAAAAATGAAATTTCATTAAATGGTGGGAGCGCATATAAATCATATCACATTATGTATATTACTAGCTGGGAACTACCCGCTTTGCTGGGCAACATCCCCACTTGCACCCCTCCCTCCACATTTCCTTGCGTTGGATAACAGTTTTGTAATGTACACGTCATGCTCTTTTATTTGATACCCCACTTAAGTATATTTGTAAATATTCGATATTTCCTTCCCACTTTCTCGCTACACCTTTCTACCCTCCGAAGGTTAAAAAAATTTCTAAATGTAATTTAAAACATTCTGACCAAGTTTTGAACTATTAAAAGCCATAATTGAAAAATATGAATTTTTTATTCATGAACACCCCCGCAACTCCCTTTGTGGGTGGAATTTCGTAAAATTCGTTCTTAGCTGACCTCTACTTGGCAAAAGGAATATTCCTGCCAAATTTCAAGTCTCTGGGTCTTATAGTTCCAGAGATATCGTGATGAGTGACTATCTATATCTATAGAAAGTCTCCTATATATTTATAGATGTGTACTATGTATTTTTAATAGTATTCAGGTATTGTCAATAGGCATTTATTAGAGCCATATGCGAGCGCAGCGAGCTCTACTATCAATGGCAGGCCAAAGGTCGAAGGTCAGGCCACTCCAATAAATAGGAGTTAAATTGGGGTTTAGCGGGATGGGTTTAGCGAACAGGCTAAACGTAGTATAGGTATTCATGAATTGGAGTTACGTTTTTACGGGACAATGCCGTCGGGGCCGCTAGTGTTAATATATTATTATAGAAAACGTCAAATTAAAATTATTGAAAAACACTAATTAATTAAACTTAATGCATTAATAATTGTGAAAAGAAGAAATCAAATTGCACAAATATTATTTTTCTAATGTAAATTATCATAATTATTAATTTAAAATTGTGAGACAATAATATTAAATTTTCATTGTAAGTCATAAATGCAATCCATACAATTATATATGCATCCATACAATTCTATAATTAAGGTAGTGTATCGTTACCATGGAAACGCCTCCAATAAAACTCACACACGGTGCGAATACACATTTTTCAATAGTGTGAAATCATTATTTGATTGGCGTGTAACTTTTTAAGGCTCCTCTTAAATATTGATTATTGGAAAAAAATATTTAATAAAGAAAAGCGTTTTTCCAGATAAGAATGCTGAAGTTACATTTGAATTTCAAGCACTGCGATAATACCCTTTCTTCTATCGATTTGAAATTTGATTATGTTATAGGTACTCATATTTTACCTGCTCTGGTTTATTTTTCCAAAATCCTGTTAATTTTCACAATTTGAATTGTTCAAACTTAGATACCTTTTCGTATTCCCCTATACCTGGATGTTAACAATGAATTAGTTTAATTAACAGGGTTTTCAAAAATAAAAGTAACCAGGGCAGGTAGAATATGAGTACTTATAACATGTCCAAATTTCAAATCGATAAAGTAAAGGGTAAAATCGCAGTGCTTGAAATGCAAATGTAACTTTAAGCATTCTTGTCTGGGAAACCGCTTGACAATATAAGACGTAAAGTAGAAATAAAATATTTCAATATCTAGAGTACTTTTCAAAATATCGAAAATTGAAAATTTTGTTTGGATTATTTAGCTTTCAATATTTCGAAAACCAAGGCAGATATCGAAAAATTTTATTCCTATTTTTCGTTTACATTCATAAAGTTACAACAAAATTCATCATCGAAGTCTAAAATTGTCTTGGCGCTCGAACTATATTAAAACTCCAAAGTTTTTGTTGTTAAACTAGATAGATGCAATTTTACACCAATAAGACAGGGTACTTATACAATACTTCGCAGTCCCTGGTAGAAGTCAATGAGGTTTGTGTGAAGATTATTAGATTACCGCCTTCTCCGATAAAAGTATAACACAATAATAAACTAAATTATCGATTATCGTTACAGAAACAGAAACGGAGAAAATTGTTATTGGATATTATTTAAAATCACTTTAAGTTGGTTTTCTGTAAGCGCGTGTGTACCCAAAGGTATGACGTGTCTATTTATACACTTACCTATTCCATTAGTTTATATGGTGATGGTGGTGGTATTGTTGTGATATATATATTTTACTGTGAATTAGAAACAGATAGTTAAAGTTATATGAGAAAAGAGATTTTGATGGTAATAATAAGCATCGCATCGTAGCTCCGTAGCTCTAGGTAGGTAGCTCAAGCTTTAACTAGTCGTCGTCTACTCTTTGTTTTCAACAAAACCAAATTAAGTAAACTTGACAATCACATATACAACATACCTACAGACTTTCAAATAAATCAAATAGATAATGAATGTACCCTCTAATGTTACTTTAGAATTTAATCGTGTATGTATTGTACAAGAGAGACTGTTGTACCTTGCTGCTTAGTAACCTTTGTTCTTCAGTATAACTATAAATGCTGATCAAATAAACCTTAAACATTTTTTAGGTAGAATGTTCAAAGTTTTTGACATGAGAATTGCTAAATTCAAAATTTTTGCTGTCCGTCAATTAGTTAAGATTTTTGCAATCAAAGTTGGAACATTTTGCATGAGTTATTGTAAACGTACCAGTGAACTAAAACTGTCACATTTTAAATTACATCTTAAAACTTTTCTACAGATTTTGTTCAAAAACCACTTTAACGGGTTTCGATACCAAAACGAAACTATTACCAGAAAAACTGGAATTTATCTAGGCGTATATATGATGCCTTCTGTTTAAATTTCAAGTAGAAGGAAGAGATATAATAGCAGGTGATTCTTTTATCGTTATTGTTACAAGTTAAACATTTTGTTTTGTGTTTTAAATCCGATGCTTGCTACACCACAGGTTATGTACATAACGTGTAACATGGAGGAGGAAAAGCCGTCTGGACTCGCCGTTATATATCTTGAGTCAAAATAACGACCTGCATCGGTAATCAATAAATATAGGTACAATTTGTTACAATTATTTTTTAACAGTATAATTAACATGCACTTTGTTCGTTAAATGTCAGCATACCACATGAGTCGTTAAAAAAATAGATAAAGAAAAAAGGTATTCAACGCCCCCAGGTCTAATCCATTGGATGAAATTAAAGATCAATGGTACTTTCAAAATAATTGCTTAGGAATAATGAAGCAACTGCTAGGTACCATTTTCTTAATTTTATTTTAAAAATTAGCTTTTAAAATCATATAAATATAAATTTTAATTCAACTCTCTTAAGTTTGAAATAATGAAAATAGTAAATAGTCACCTCAAAATAGTGATTTTTTATACTTTTCACTATTTCGTTTTTGGAGAGAAGGTACAACAGCCTCCCCCAATGTACTACAGTTTCCGCACATAGATTTTCAAATATGAAGAGTACATATAAATGGTTGAAAAGGTGTGTTGTATAGAATAATTATTAAGTGTAAAATATGGTCTGAGTGTTGACTACGAGCTACGAGTTAGTAAGTATTGTCAAGGAATAGAATTGAAGAGTTGATGAAAATAAATTTCTTCATTTATCTGATAAAATTTACAAAAAAGTAATTATATGTATAATAGAATATTATTCAAAAGTATAAATTTTTGATTATATATTGCATACCGCTGGAGAGATTATATGAAACATAGCGATGTACACAAGTTGTCCCAATTTTCTCATGGAGTCATTTTGTAAAATATAAGAAAGAATCATTAAACTTTGTTGTGCACGAATCTATAAACAAAGTAATCGACTATGCTGTTGAAAATTTTCTGCAGTTTCTCATTTTGCTTCAATTACCTTCACAGCTTTATAGCTTTAGTTAATATTCAATAAATCGTCATCGGTAAGGAACCGCCGATCTGTACCCTCGAATTAAATAAAGTCTAAGATCTCGGAAAAAATGCAACTTTTTCCTTTATTAACCCCCCAGTATTGAACTGATATAATCTCTGATTACAATAAATATTTGACTTAAACTTCTGAGAGAAAGGAAGAGAGATAATTTCTCTACGTAGTATGTTAAATAGTTCTAATTTCTCCAAAGCTTCCACCTGTATTGATATATGGTCATTGTATATTCTCCTCAATTCTATTAAGAAACTTTTCCATAGACAATAGCAATTGTTGTACTTTACGAGATTTAATTAATCTTCAACACTTTAATACTGTATACACCGATACAATAGAAGAAGTAGGTATAGAGATAGCGTAAATTTTTAAATCCCGAATCAAAAAAAAGGGTGTTATAAGTTTGATCGCTATGTGTGTGTGTCTGTCTGTGGCGTCGTAGCGTCTAAACGGATGGACCGGTTTTGATTTTTTTGTGTTTCGTTTGAAAGGTAATTTTATGGAAAGTGTTCTTAGCTCTATTTTAAATGCGAGTTAAGCGTTTCGTACCCGGAATAAATGAAAGATAGACCATTATCCTCAAAATAGATTCAATTTGGAGAAGACTGTAAGGAAAAGGCAATTTAATGAAGAGTGTTATTAGATATGCTTCAAGTGCGCGTTAATTAAGGGTTCCGTTCCCGATTAATTTGTGGGTGTTTTTTTTTTAATTTTGTAAATTTCACTTGTGATCTTTATTAAGGTAAAAGTTTTGATAGATGTAGGTAGTCCCACATTACTGAACATGGCCACTGAGCAAGTACTTAGAGAGTCGCACTTTTTAAATTCTGAGCAAACTGTGAATTGCGTCACCAGATGAAAATTGAGAAATGTCGCTTCTTATCTTATCCTAATAAGAAGATAATCAATTCTTCAATATTCAACAAAACGGTGTGTTCTTAGCCCAACTCTTTAAAAATTTCAAAGTGTCACATGCTTTTCTGCCTGCCAAAAAAAAAGTTGGCAGTGTCGGAGAACAATAAAAATAAGTATTTATTCAAAGTCTGCTAGAACTCAAATCGACCAGATCTCTAATTAAGAAACTTGCTCGGTATTTTTTGACTCTCTTTGGGCTACTCCCACAACAAACCTAAGACTTCATTCTAATAAAGCTAAAGAATTAATGCTATCTTTATGCCTATAAGTATAAGTACTTGATTGTAGTAGCTCTCTACTATTTGCCACACAAGTATTATCATTCAAATAAAACACTAACCCAAAATCAAATATACATGAATGCATATGTGAAAGATAGATGTACAAACTGTTTACATTAAAATGAGCATTCAACCATAGAATACAATACTGCTTGCTTGCTTGATGATGTATAGAGTTCAAACCACCATATTAGATAAACTAACTTGTATTAGAGCAAGAGCTCGCTGCAAAAAACCTGGCCTATCGAGTTACCGGATGAAGTATTTTTTAAATGTTACCACTTACTGTAACTGTTAAAAAAATCATGTAGTGCCAGAGCAAAATTGATGCTTACAATTGCTATATTCTTTCTACTTTCTACGGGACATTTTTGTACATGAATTGTACCAACCGAGTCGCTTGAAACTGATTTAAAAATTTAGTTTTAAGGGGGTAAAGAAATATAAAAACAAGTGCCTCGTTAAACCAAGTGCTGACCTCCTGGGACGATACTTTTTTTTTGTGGCCGTTCTGTACCCACCGAATAATTGCTTCAAAATATAATAAAATTAAAGTTAAGACTCGAGCCGGGCCGAAGGCTAAGCTAAAGGCCGAAGGTAAAGCCATGGCCTGTCCAATTGATAGGAGTAAAATTTGGGTTTAGCGGAATGGGTTTAACGGGATGAGTTAAGCGGAATGGATTGAATATTGGTATTAATGATTTGGAGTTACGTTTCCACAGGACAACGTCTGTCGGGTCCGCTAGTATATATATAAATGTATGCATGTAAAATTCTAATTTGAAACTTGTATACATAGTTTACGATAATATCTGTATAATAGCATAGAACTTGAAGAAATATAAAGTATCGTGCAAGGCATTTTGCACTAATGAACAGAAGTGGCACTAATGTATTTTTAAATAAAATAATGTTTAAACTTTGATTTTATTACAGTTTGAAGCAGTAACTCGGTAGGTACAATAAGTCAACAACAAAAAAAAATAAAAATTGTCGTGCCATGGGGCTAACACCAGATTTAACAAGGCACTATTTTTTTTCCCTCACTTAAAACTAAATTTTAAAATCAGTTTCATGCGGTGACTCGATTGGTACAATTCTCGTTCAAACTCTTGTACAAAGTTCATGTACAATTTTATGCACCATTATTGTCCCGGCACTGATTGATTTTTTTAATAGTTACAGTAAGTAGTATCATTTAAAAATTTTACATTCGGCACCAGGATAGGCCAGGTTATTTGCAGCGAGCTCTTAGACTATATTCATCAGTAAATTTATGTGTAATAACTGCAAATAATTCATATTCAAGATATTACAGATAACTTATTTGTATTGTTATTATCAAAACTTAACATATGGATAGACGAAATCAGACGCAAGCCTTTAATATACATTAAAATTATCCTAAACACCCATAAATTTAAGGCACTGAGTAACAAATTTTCTTTTGTCAGAATAGAAAAGAAGGGGCAATATTGATAGGGTAACAAATTTATTGTTGATGGCACTATCATGTTTTGTTTGATCACTAAAAATGCTAATAAATTTTCTAACATCTCTTCTGCTTAAATTAATATTTCGCGAGATGTAAGTTCACAAAATATTTGATTCATAAACTAAAAGCAACTGAGCTATAGTCTTTTACTTTAATTATTTTACATGCCTATATGTTCCACTCTGTATATTTATACATACACGCATAAGTATTATAATGAATATAAAACGAAAACTGCGGGATCATAACCATTTTCCATCAAAGAATGGTATGTAAAAATTTTTTTTTATATAAATGATTGATTTTATCTCTCATTTTGAAAAGAATACCAGAGCTACTCTAACATATATAATACCTTTCATCAATATAACGATGCCATCACAAAAAAGGGGCAACAAGAAATACGAAGCATTGTAATTTTTTCCTTTTAATGAATATTTACACAAACCAAAATAAAAAAATTTGTTTTTTTTACGGAAGATGATTTTTTATCTTTCCTGTAGTATACTACGTTAAATTATCCTTTCAACTACTATGAAACGATTTGTTAGTGAAAAAAAGTGAATTCTCCAAAAGGTTTGAGATGAGAAATGCTTTTGATTCCTTGCAAGTTGAATATTTCATTTTCGTTTAATTTTTTCTGCAAATATCAAGAATATTAGGACGCACTATTGCATAGCCTTTGGTAATAATTTTGATTATTACCTTTTTATTGCACTACCACTATGTTACAGTCTATACGTTCGTGAAGAACTAAATTTAGCGAATCACGCAAAAAATTCATGTTATGTAGTCAGTCTTGTATCAAAATTCAAGTAATGTAGTTTAGTTGAAAACATTATTTGATAACTCATCTCCTTAAGATTAAAAGGTATGGAAGATGGAATTTATAAAATAGCCACTCGCAGCGCTATTCAGTTCTGCACTAAGCAAATAGTCTTATGGGCTATAAACTTCCCTTCAGCCTAAAATGTTTTCATTTAATGATTTACACAATAAATTCCTAGAAATGTTATGTCTGATATATTTTTAAATTTGAATGTTTCTTATTACAGTGACAAAAAATATTTTCATATTTTCACTCATGTCACATCTTTACACGAGTAGGTATTATCCAAAAAATGGATATCACATCTATATACATTGTATACTCATGTCACATCTATACACGAGTGTTAAGTCAAAAATTTATTTATATTAAGCGCGTTCCAAAGCAAATGGAAGAAATGAAATATTTCAAAACTTGTAAAAAAGAAAAATTGATATTTATATTTTTTTTTTATCTAGGCAGACTGCCTAGATAAAAACACCTTTCTCATTTTGAATAGAAGAGGGAAGAACGTTAGTTGCAGTAAATTAATGTTTTACAAAATTTTATGCTTCCATGTAAGGAACAAAATTTGTTTACAAAAAATATATAAAAAACTAAGGCTTTTATCAAGCTTTAAATAATACTGATAAGATGGCTACAAGTTATAAAAAGTTTGAGACAATAATGGTCACGTTTAAGTTCATCAAAGAGTAAGCCGTATGATTGCTTGAAATGAATGCTTAGACATTATTATGTTTTAAAACATATATATTTTGATTTAAATTGATGGGTTTAATATTCATAGAAATCGATTTTATACAATGGAATACTATTGCTAGATTATTATGCACATAGGGGTAAAAAAATTATAATTTTTATTATAAAAACACGATCATAAATTTTCTTTTGGTATATATTTTATACATTTGTGTACATTTTCAAATGAATTGATTTTTGTTGGAAATTTATATGTATATTTAACCTTCCCACGTCTTCTATAAAGGTTTAATATAACCTTTGAGCAAAGAGAAGAATGAACAAGAATAGTAGATACGTACCTTGTTAGCTTTCTGATAGAAACTTCTTGTATTCATCTCGAAAATCGAAATCACCCATAAAACTCTTCACCATTTATTGTATGTGTCTGTGTATCTGAAACATCGTAATGTCGTGTATAATTAACCACACATCGTGTACCATGGATCATTAACTATTTTTCTTATGCCTGCATGATGAATAATATCTTTAAAATTTTCAAACATAAATTTGTATTTCATTGTTTGCTTCCAAAAAGATATAATTTTTTTACAATGGAAGCAAGAAAAGTCTAGTTCAAATTGGGTTAAAAGCTTCGATAGCACTAATATAGCGTACCAATGTAGCTTTAACTTTAAAAAGTCTTACAAACTTGTCTTTTAGAGATATCCTTCTTTTAGATTTTAGTAACAGTTTCAGTTGATTTTTTCTTCAATTACTATGAACATTGATCCGTGATCCAAGCCGTTGTTTTTTTCCAAGATAATTCATGATAAACAGAGATATGACGTAGAAAAATACGCATTAGTAAGCAATGGTTCATGTAGAATGTTATTTCAATATAACAACAACTTGTTAATAAACATTCAAGATATTTCTTTTTCCACTAAATAATTATATTTCTATTTTACTTGAAAATAAAATTCACAGCCGTTCTGTCGGTTGCTCACAAACAAGAAAGGAAACTTAGCCTAAATAATGTTTCTGTTCCATAGAGAGTATACAGAGAGAATATATCTTTCAAGGGCCTATACCCTAATTTCCTACTATAATTTACTGACAGATACGATAATTTTCTAAATGAGAAAGCTCTGGATGTGGCTCTCAAAGAGGGATATTCACTATCGGGTTGTTCATTCTTGAATGTGATGGTTTTGTATATGTTGAATCGAGTACTTTATAACACATAGTGTTGCTTCCAGCTATGTATTCATTTTCCTCTTTCTTCATTCTCTTGCATATAAAGTATAAATATCCTATGTCTATGGTTATATGTTATACTTTACTCAAAATCATTTTAACGATATAACTCCCATCGATAAGTTCGCTATGAGTTTACTCTTTTACATGTATGTACACACTCACATGTTAATACAGGACAAATGTTAACAGATATACACTTAAAAAGGGAAAAAATATTTTGCTTATTTGGTGAAGATGAGATAGAGAAATAAATCAGTATATCTTTACAGTAAGTTGTAAAATTATTTTGTGTAATTTAATATATGTCTTTGGAAATTGTGAAAAATCTCTTATTTTAAATTTGAAGACAATATTCATTTAATCTTGCGGTGGCGTCTTTGAAATTACCCTTTATAAAAACATTAAATTACGCCAAGTCACAAGCTATTTACGAATATGTTTGACAGAAATCTAATAAGAATTTTATTTTTGCAAAAATTATGATTGAAATAAAATAATAATAAAAATTGGAATGGTGGTTGTGATTCAAAAAAATTCGAAGTGATGTACATAAAATTTTCGATTATAAGCTCATAAGCTTTTTTATTTTTCTTACACATTGTTTTTTGTTATTCACTTTAAAATTATTTTGAGTCATCAAATAATTAATCCATTAAAGTCTTTACCCTTGGATAAAGTAATTTAAATTTCGACATAGTCAGACAGTACGCCCGTTAGGTGGTAAACTATTTCTATCGTAAGGAATAACTTTTGAAACTGAACAATTATTGTTGCGCAAATTTGTTCCCAATTTTAAGATCTTAACCATATCCGGGTAAACAAACCGGCGAAGACATTTAAACTTATTTTGTGTAGCCAAAGAACAACTTGAGCAGCTAAGGAGTTACGACTCGAAGGATGTGCCGTGAAAGATTAATTAAGTAAAGTTGATTAAGATAGTTATATTTAAGACCCCACCATGTTTGCAATATCGTGAATCGTTAAAAGAAATAGAACATTGACATAGAAAGTATGCTTGTAAAGGGTGAAAGGATTAGATTTAATGCAAATTCACTTTGGTGCATGTGTAAATATTCTTCTAGGCATGGCTATGATTCTCAGGAAACAAGAATTTTGATCTAACGTTATCTTTGCTTGGTCATGGTCTTTTACCGTAAAGCAGCAAGAGTTGAGAAGCAAAAACTATAAGGATTTAGATAAGTAAGTTAGTAAAGACTATCTACCAATAAACTTGAAACACGCATTATTATGTTAAATTCGGTTTTTTATAGTAATAATAATAACAGTTCTATCTACTGATAGTGTACCATTTACCATTCTTCCAATTTTATCCATACTATTTGATGGTTAGTTACTACCTACATAGGTACTCATATAGGAAAAGATGAGTTATGACCAATTTAATGGTTATGAGATCCAGTTTTATTTAACTGAAATGTTAATTTATTGTACTTTTTATTTTTTTTACACTTATATTCATTCATTTCTACAGCATATGTGTATGTGGCTATTTTTAAATACACCATTTTTTTGTCATTAGAATTAAACGATAATTGAAAATTTTTATTTTTATCGAAAACTTTTTTTTTTCTTAAGGAACTAAGAAACTTGTACAGATTTTTATTTTAGTAAAATAAAACTAATTTAGAAATTATATTTTTTCACATTAAAATTAGGTATGAGGGGAGTGAAGATCGATCCATGGTTTTATCTTTAAGCAGTAGAGGCTATACCTTTATTTATTAGCAGTAGAGCAACGGTATGATATTGATATCAAATATGTTTAAATTATAAAACTGAATGAAATTTCATAACAATTGCAAAATAACGTTTGTATGTGTATATGCTAATAAGTGAAATTTTCTAAATTTAAAAAACTCCCAACAAATTTTTCGGGTACGGAACTCTTAACTCATACTTGAAATATATCTAAAAACACTCTCCATTAAATTATCTTTTTCCCCAAAGCCTTTTCTAAACTGGGCCAATTTTGAAGTCCACCAAGTTTTTAGTTTTTCGGGTACGGAACCCTAAACTCGGGCTTGAAATATAGCTCAGAACATTCTCCATTAAATAACCTTTCAAACAATACAATAAAGTCAAAATCGGTTCACCCGTTTAGGCGCTACGATGCCACAGGCAGACAAACAGACATACTGACAGACAGTCACACACACATAGTGGTCAAACTTATAACAAATTTTTTTTTCGTTCGTTTTTTTTTTCGAGTTAAAAACATTATAATCATTCTTAGTAGTCGTGTAGTAAAGCAATATTCTGAAATTAGATTTTTAATTTTTTAGAAGTCACAACTCGACTTACTTGACTTTAATGGAAAATATAAATGCTTGAATATGATTTCGTTCTTGTGGACGCCGAAATTTGCGCGGTATAGTTATCCCATTTACACTTTTCGAAGTAATTGCGGTGTCGTATTTACCCAATAACTTGCTGAATGCTGATTTCTTAGTGTTCTAACGTCTCTGGTTTATCTACGAAGACAAGTGACTTGACAAACCTCAAACAAAATTATTTTGGAGGACAACTAACATGAAATGAATAAAAATTTCAGAGTTGCTCTGACGTGAGTCTATCTTCTATCTTCTTCTATCTATAAATATATAGGAGACTTTCTATAGATATAGATAGCCACTCATCACGATATCTCTGGAACTATAAGACCTAGAGACTTGAAATTTGGCAGGAATATTCCTTTTGCCAAGTAGAGGTCAGCTAAGAACGGATTTTACGAAATTCCACCCACAAGGGGGGTTGTGGGGTTGTTCATGAATAAAAAATTCATATTTTTCAATTATGGCTTTTAATAGTTCAAAACTTGGTCAGAATGTTTTAAATTACATTTAGAAATTTTTTTAACCTTCGGAGGGTAGAAAGGTGTAGCGAGAAAGTGGGAAGGAAATATCGAATATTTACAAATATACCTAAGTGGGGTATCAAATAAAAGAGCATGACGTGTACATTACAAAACTGTTATTCAACGCAAGGAAATGTGGAGGGAGAGGTGCAAGTGGGGATGTTGCCCAGCAAAGCGGGTAGTTCCCAGCTAGTTAATTATAAAATTGTAAAGCAAACTTAATACAAACATACTGTCTGCTCTCAAATATCAAACAAAAAGGTATTTCCAACTAAAAGTTGTAAACCTCTAAAAAAACATCCTTTACATGCATTTAATTTTTACAATTTTTATGAGAATAATATGTATATTCGGTTTGAAGAGATTCTTGATAAAAATAAAATATTGAATTTAATATTATTTCCACTTAATGTTTGAAATATCGAAATTCGAAATATCTACGGTTACGTTAATTGCGTGCGCATTTCAAGGGTATTCTATTTCCATTCGTAAAAATTGTATCGTTTTTTTTTTTTATGTAAAATATTCCTATATCTGCTATTAAATGTTCTTTTAACTTTAAAACACTCCTTTTCATTAAATTTTTTATATGATATAGAGCTTTTAATAGAAAGTCATAGAACATAAATAAAAATCACAAAATGTTAAATTTTTGAATGATTTCCGCATAATCGGTATACGCATAAGACACAAAAGTTATTTTGAATTATCTTACGTATATTCCGATAATCTTTAACCTTATATATTTAATACTTCAAAACGCCTTCACAATTGTACACACAATCTACGATATGTGTGTTTTATAGCTCAGGAATATAAAAAAAAAAAAACTCTTAAGCAGCAGAGCTGTATCACTAAGAGCACATTTCTCCTTATTACTATTTAATTATGCCATCGTAATTCAACTTTTCAATAAGCTTGAGCTGACAATTCAAAAGCACTTTCTTAACATTAACCTCAAAAACCACTAAAATACATGACATTGCATCACAAAGAGAGGAAAGGAGAACTGAGAAGTTGAAACTATCAAAAGAGCATTTTTTTTGGGCCTAACTCAATCTATATACGAATTTCCAACCCTTTTTATCAACCTGGAGGAATTGTAGAGATGGTCAAATCTTTGAAAACGACAAATCTTACAAACACTCCCCCCTTCATCCATATAATATGTTTTAATACTTTTCTGACTAGTATACACCCTTGTATACATAATTTCATCCTCATTTGAACTTAAAGGGATCTCTGGCAATACCCGAAAGTAGCGTGAAATAAAAAGCTACATAGGTATAATATACAGGGTGGGTCATTTTAATCTATACACATAAATATTTCGTTTTTATTCAATCAATCAAAAAATACTTTAAGCAAAAGTTGCAGAATTTGATGGAGGATATCACCATCTGATATCAGACTGAAGGTAGTTCTTCGGGTTTCTTTAATAGCCAATTGAGATCCTAAACGGCAAGAGATAGAATAACACTTTAAATTAGAATGTATGTCTTAGAAATATGTCATTATTTCATTAGATCGAAAGAATTATTTGAAACTTTGGCACAGGCGAATATCCTCTATTTCCCTTGACAACGTTTAACTAAACCATTTTTCCGCAGTTAGCGTGGTTTCTTTCGAATAAATTCAAAAATGACAGATTTTCAAAACGCATTTGTCAGTTTTTTTTGAGGATTTAATTTAAAGTGTTATTCTACCTCTAATCGTTTAGGATCTTAATTGGCTATTAAAGAAACCCGAAAACAAGGTTTAATCTGATGTCAGAACATGATTCTCCTCTTCAAACTCTACAACTTTTGTTTAAGATATTTGTTGATTGGTTAGCTACAAAACAAGCTTTAGTCTATATTTTCGGGAAATTATTAAAAAAATGAAAACAATATCAACAGACTAATAACATAAACATCAGAGAACATACGAGGAAAGTAAGCCAAAAATAAATGATTGATGGTATTAAACAATGACTTGTAGTAAATTTTTGTTTTAGTATTTTTATAGAACACGTTTTAATACGTTCCAGCATATCATACATTTTCATAGGAGTAAAAGAGAGTTTTTGTTTCACGAAGCATAATGAGAAAATCTGTTTAAAAAATTTGATTAGTCTAGACTCTAGACCCCAGACAACGATGTAGTTCAAAAAATTTGATGTATTGGTACGCGTGTGTATATTTTTGAAAAATTGTCTTGTATCAGCATCGTTGATTATTATCTTGTTCCAGCATAAGTTTGGACCAAAAGTTCTTGTTTAGTTAATTCCTATTTCATATCTAAGAGTATGAATGGTTTTAATATTTTAGTATTTTTTAATTACCCAAGAAACTAAAACTTTTTTTTTTGGTGAGGTTGTAGTAATTTTGAAAAACTCTTATTTATGTTACCCTAATCTAAATAGATATTCACTTCAATGAAATTTTTTGAAATTTGAAATAATAAAAGGTATTATTTCCTGTATAGTATGAACTCGTGAACTTAGAACTTCTAGTCCCAGCTATTCTTGCTCCGAACGAATAATTTTATAAATTATTGAATCGTTGGCAAACAAGCAAACATTTTGAGTTATTTACAAGGATTATATAAAACCTACCAAATGTTTTACAATTGAATGGATAAAACCTTTTTCAAAATATATCATCGATACGCTATATTCTAAATAATTTGATTGTTGTTTCTTCAATAAAATTTAACATTAAATTTATTAATCGGTTTTATACCGGGTGATTTTTTAAGGATTCCAAACTTTTTTTCAAACATGGATTCTTATACTATTCCTCCGGCTTTAAGCCTAACCGTAACAAGTGAAACAAACAATTGACTGAGTAGTTGAAATACCATGTATAAGCAGTGTTGATTACATTGTTAATTACACTGTCACAACATACATAATTAATATTCCCATATAATACACACAAGACAATTTGCGCCCTCGCAGGTTAACAATGATGTTTACGAAAAAATGTTTCAAACAAAAGTTGTTTATTTTATTATATGAAACATTTTTTACATTGAAACTTTTGTTGTTGTTTTTTTTGAGTTATCGTGATGAAAGACGGACAGACAGACAGCCAACCGGAAAGGGGCTAATTAGGTGACTAATTAGACGAACACCCTCCCCAAAATTTTGTTGGTGTCATCAATATTTTTAAGCGTTACAAACTTAGGACTAAACTTAGTATACCTCGATATATATTACATATATACATGGTATCAAATTAGATACAGAAAATTGAGGTCTACGAAAGAAAATTTTCCACTTAAAGAACAAAGTTTGCCATCGTTTGATCAGGAAAATAAAACAAGACATATTTCTAAAATCCCCCCCTCCCCCAAAGTAAGAAGAAAAATATTTTATCATTCTTTTTAATTTCAATCCATTTCCAAAATATTGGCTGGAAACTTTTAAAAAATAATCCTGTATATACATACATATTTGCTATTTGATATATTGTGGTAAAAGGAGTAATCTACTACTAGTTAGACCACACATATTTGTTTATATATCAATAAATAAATATTGAATAATATCAAATATTTAAACCTTCTACATATACATTATACTAGATTGATACCCGCCCGCTTCACTGGGCTTAAAAGTAAAAACCACCGCTTTATAGTCTCAACCCTCTCTTGATATACACAGTTTTCAATTTTATTAAATGTAAAATAGTCATAGTTCATTGAGTATATCAGAATAGTTGGCCATGATTTGTTGGACATTTACTATTTTTAATTTTACAAAATTCATTAATTTATGGTTCAAAATGATGATCATAAATATATGATTATAAATTATAGTTCATGTGTTATTCTGATATATCAGCTATATTGCTGTACAGTTTTATTAAACAAAGCGTAACAAACAAACAAACAAACATGCTTACTTTCACATTTATAATATAAAGGGATGTATTAGGAATGATGAACATATACCCAATGTATGAACATAATTAGTGGTGTATGTAATAAAACATTTAAATTAACTAACATATGTATGGGCACTAGTTAAATGGATATGTGTTGTTAATTGTAAACGAGTGTACGATTTCAATTCAGACATACTTATAATTAGAGGAAAGACAGGCGTTAGGAAAAAAACTCACCTTAAATAAGGCATCTTTACCTGATAGGTAAATTGAAATAGGGTCAAAAAAACTTTCAAAATCGATCCCTCATATATCTGTATTAATTATTATTAGACTCATATGATCAACTCGCGTTCATGGACATCAAAATTACAGTCTGTCACCAAATTTGAAGTAAATTGTCCGATTATTTAGATAAATAAATGGCTTCAAAAGTAGTCATACCTATTTAACATTGTTCTTATGGGAAAATATGGATGATATGTTTTTATAGATTTCTCTAAAACCAGTCGGTGGAAATTAAAAAAAACTATTCCAATTAAAGTTAAAACCTTAATATATTATTAAAAACGAAAAAAAAAACCGTTGTCCGACTAATTAAGGATACATGTACACGTTAGTGGAAACAGAAATTTAAAAAAATAAATATTTTCAGTTTTGACGAAGAATTATGTTTTAATTTCGATATTTAAGTCGATATCTGGAGTAATTTTCAGAATATCGAAAATTGAAAATTTTTTTAAATTATTTAGCTTTCAATATTTCGAAAACCAAGGCAGATATCGAAAAATTGTATGGTTATTATTCGTCTAGATTCATGCAAGATAAAACAAAATTTATCATTAAAATTGAAAATAAGGTACAAATAATTTCAACCACAAGTCTAAACTTGCCTTGGCGCTCGTACTACCTTAATAAGAACGTATACGATACATCTCAATAAAAGTTGTGTGTCGTAAACACTATTTTGCTTTATATATTATGTATAATAAACGAATTTTTAATGACCCAACTTGTATAGTAATAAATATTTTAATATAATATTAATAAAATTCATAATATTCCCATAATTTTAATATTTTTGCATATTCATAAATATATACCAATGAATGTTAGTATTTAAAACAATATTTATCTTTAAATTCAATTCTCCAATAATCCGATTCTCGGAATATCGTTTGGTAGCCAATAAATTATAACAACTGTAAATATTATATATATTAACGTTCATAAAAATAATTTTATTATATTAAGAACATTTTCAACGTACTATGAAAAAGTCTTCTGAAGACGATTTGAAAAGGGTGACGATTCACCAGACGATTCACCAGAAATGAATCGATCAGTGACTTTCAAAAAAGAATTGCTGGCCATTTTTTAGACGAAATCTCGGGAAAATTAAGATTCCTACTGTAAGCAGGGAACCAAGCCCAAACGTTCCACAAACCTATCTTAAGGTATTTCGATACCGAAAAAGTGAAAATGATCAAAACAATTTTTATTTATCAATGAATCCTCCTTATATACATTTTTTGTGAGAAATTTATATCGATTCTCTGAACGGTTATGAGAAATTAACTATCAAAGTCAGTTTTTTTACCAAAAAAAGGCACATTTCTCATAAACCGTACAGAGAATCGATATGAATTTTTCACCAAAGTGAAAGAGTAAAGTTCTGGCTAAAAAATTAAAATTTAGATTCATACAATCGCAAACATTTTTTCGAAAAAATTTAAACTTGATCAAAACGTAATCAAAGCGTTTAGAAGTCCATTTTAGGCACCTATCGTTCAGATAGGTGCCTACTAGAATAATAACTATAAAGAACAGGTAAAAACTTGAACAAATTTACGCTTTAAAAAACTTCAATCAATTTTCCAAATCTAATTTTCCAAAATAATTAAAGTAATATAAGTGTGAAAACATTTTCAATGGAAAACATTTTGTATACGTAGGTTGATAATTATAATGCCAATGACACATAATAAATTTAAAAGCATTGAAATTGATTTTCATTGATAAAATTTATTATATTCGTTCACGTTCTATTGAATGTTAAAGGTTTTTTTTTTCCGAACAATTGAGATGTTAACTGCCCAATAAAATTATTTAAATATTATTTTACTTTCATATCAAATAAAATTAGTGTAAAATTTATGAAAATGAGTAAGTCAAGTGTGAGGTTATAAAAGTGATCATGGTCAGCTACATTTAAAACTGAATGTTAGAAACAGCTACTAAATTTTTTTTTTTTTTCTTTAAATATGTAAATTATGCAGAATTCTGTATTTTTAAGAGGCACTGTCATTTATACAGGGTGGGCCATTTTAATCTATACACCTAGATATATCGTTTTATAGTTCACCAATCAAAAAACAACCTAAACAAAAGTTGTAGAAATTGATAGCGGGCACCCAACTCTGACATCAGATTGTACCCAGTTTTAAAAATTAGCAAATTGATCTACATAAAAAAGGAACAATTTTTGTTTAAAACTTTTTTTTTGAAAAACGTTATCTTTCGGAGGAAATGCGACTGAAAAATATGTCATTTTTGCATTTAAACGAAAGAAAATACCCCTTAAGTTTATCGATAATTGCAGGTCAGTTATGGGCACAGACTAATGTCCTCTATTACCCTTGACAATTTTTGGGTACAACATTTTTCCGTAGTTTTCGTGTTTTCTATCGATTAAGTGCAATAATGACATATTTTTAAGTCGTATTCGGCGTTTTAAGGAATTTCAGAAGACTTGAAGTACTCTGTATAATTTTTCGGTTGTTCACTTAGGATTTTCTGCTATATTACTTGAAAAATTGATTATGTTTCTTTATTTTTAATTACGTGCATGTCGATAGTATGCGCTTAACGGCTAGGTGAATATCGCATTTTGAACAAATAAACTTTGTATTTTTTTCGAAGATGCTAATAAGTAAGACAGGTATGGCCAAGACGAAGCCTTGTAATTATGATCTCAGCTTGTCGGTTTTGGTGCGTGTTCATTATCCACGAATGTGTGTCAATTTTTTATTTCCCGTATAACTTATTATTAAAATGATTTTTTTTGCAAATATTTGGAAACCACTCTTCTTAACTTAAATTGCTGGAAGAATCAATATTCAAAATTAAAAATTCATTTAAATTAAATATTACAGATAAAATAATTACATAAAGTATTCATAAAAATAATGAAGAAAAAAAAAACATTTGTATTAAATAACAATAATAATAATACCATCAAGCCATTTTATAGTAATAATCATCATAATCATAAATATAATTTTGTTGAATTCAACAAAATTTGTTATTGTTATCGTAAACATAATAATTTCGTTAAAATTTTATTTAAAACAATATTTATTTCATATCATTTCAATAAACATGCAAAAATTTCAGATTATAATTTTTTTTTTAATATTTGGTTTTAACAGATGTTGAAAATATTTACATTTAGAAAAAAAAATTTTACCTACGAACAGATGAACAAGTGATGATTTATTGAAAACCAATAATTTTTTCTTTTTAATCCGTTTCCTAATATTTATGTTTTTTAAATTAATATTTAAGCTCTATCAACACCAGTTAACACTCTTGACGACTAGCACGTATTTGTAAACTATGCATGTATATGTATATCTATGTATGAATCAATGTATGAATGAAATTGAATTTTTAAATTGAATATGTGAATGATCCGAAAACTGTAAAAAAATAAACGCAAATGATCGGAGTGCGAGAAGACAGACATACATTAGAATTTCGAGAGCAGGGGTTTTTACTGTTATACTTAAAATATATATTTCGAATCTGAGTTAATTGTTGAAATACCATGTATAGACAGTGTCGATCACATTACACATATACCTGTACATGTCACATATACATAACTGATAAATTCCCATATTAATACATACTATAAAATTTGCATCTAATGTGTGCCCTCGTAAGTAAACAGTGATGTTTACAAAAAAATATTTCAAACAAAAGTTGTTTATTTTTTGCTAAGAAATATTTTTTACATTTAAACTTTTGTTCTATCTCAAACGGTTTACAAGATGGGTCCTACGGACCCAAGACCCAATTACCCTATGTTTCTTATTTACGAACTCGACCTCACTTTTTACGCCCTGAGTAATCGTGTTCCCAGACGGACGCACGGACAACCGAAAATGGACTAATTAGATAATTCTATGATCACATATACCAAATATTTTTTCATAGCATCAATATTTTTAAGCGTTACAAACTTGGGACTAAACTTAATATACCATGTTTATTTCATATATACATGGTATAAAAAGTACCTAACAAAATAATTTGATTTATAATGTTAATTTCAAAACACTAAAAAAGTTAAAATTAATATTCAATTTTATAATGAAATTCAAATTGTTTTTTATTGATGCTTCTAAATCGTCATTTTATCGTTTCTTCCCTTCTTTCAAATTTTTTTTAGAGTTTAACATCCATTATTCTTTAGCATAGTGTCACACGTCATGCGATACGTGTTTGTACTTCCGGTCCACCGGTCCACCAATAAAAACTATCAGGTACCTTAATTAAAAGCAATTCTCGTGATCAATTTGATATAATAGCACTTATTTGGTATAACTTTTGAAATGGCTGGTAAAAATAATGATAATAATACAATGACTTGAAGCAAAATTGAATTGTAAACAAAATATTATGAAAGGACACAATACAATAATGGTAACATATTATGTAAAATATCTGATGTTCGTACATTGTTAAAGCTTAGGTTAGAAGTCACCATGTTTATAATTTTTTTTTTAAATATTGAAAGATTGTATTGTGTTGCTTCGTCACATGACTGTGTTTATATTATTATATAACATAAGTTTCTGCTTTAAAGGGTTTTTCATATGAAATGATAGAACTTTAAACTTAAATTTAACAAGTGGTGTATGAGGCATCATGCAATTTTCTTGGCAAATGAAAATCACAGGCATGATATAATTAAAATTGGGAAAATTATTCATGCAACTTTACATGCAATGTTGAACAACACATGGAAATTATCGAATTTCTTAACTATATTTGTTAATGCGCGTTCGGCAAATGAAAGCTAGATAAAAAAAAAGGATTCAACACAAATACTTTTTTTCCAACCGACCGACCGATACTTTTTTGTAGTTTATTAACTTATCATATTAATGGTATTCTAAAAGAGGCTGTGGTCTTGTGGTTACAGTGCATGCTCTTCACGTTAAAGATTGTCAAGTCGAAGCCCACTCACTTCAATCGAATGTTTGTTGATTTTCTATTATAGATTGTTAATTAAAAATACATAAATTATAACGAAAATAACATAGTTCCTACTTGGTGTCCCTAAATATCTCTCATTCTTGTTTTTTTTTTATTATTAATTTATATTAAGTTTGAGCCACTTATAGTGCACCAATGATTTTCCTTAGCTTATATCGTCAAAATGAGTCAAACAAAATTAATGAATTGAAATTTTTAATCAGCCGGGTCAGTAAATAATCAAAGCACATGGAAACGTTATCGAAACGTGAGATTTGATCGAGTGAATTTAAAGGTAAGAGTGAGCAATGAAGTTGATGATTTTAACAGAATCTATGTGGTCAAATAATCCAAAATTTGCATTTTTCGAATGCGCGACTTTCAATGAGCTTTGCTACGGCCATATGTCATATATATTGACATGAAATAGATCGAATAAAAAAAATCGTAATATCTCATACATAAGTTGTTTAAATTCAAACTTCTATCATTTTAAATAAAAAAATAAACTTTCGTATTTTACCCGTTAGCTTTAGTATATTCCGCAGTTTCATCCTTTGTTATTTCATACGTTATTATTTTTATAATAATAATGTTTAAAAAAGTATTTTTTATGTGTTATAATGATATTCTTTAGAAAAAATTCACACTTTATTATTCTGAGAAAGTTGCCGTTGAAAATAACTTTATATTAAAATAAGATTCAATTTTCATTTTAAAATTTTTATCATAACACACGCAAGTCTGTAGACTATATAACGTAAAAAATATGTGTTTATATTTTGCTTGCCTTTTAATCAAAGTTATATTTATTAGTAAAGATAAATTTTTCAATAAAAAAATTTTATCCGTCACCCAATTATTACAATAAAAGAAATCGCAAGGGAAATTAAGTTTAGATTTTCGAATTGTTATGTAGCAAAACAGTGCGTGCTAAAATTAAAATGCAACTAGCACTTTAAGGATGGTTTTCAATTTTCCCAAACTTCGGTTTGTGTATGATATTTTGAAAGTTTAGTTTCCCGCAATATCAGATTTAATTTTTCGGTGGAATCTTTCTATAGGTCCAATCATTAAACTAACCCGATTTTAAACCTTTTTATCAAAATTACCCCATCCACCGAGTTTCATCAAATTGCACAACAAAAACTTTTTTGGGATTTTCTCGATTTTTTCAATGTGGTACCCCTTAAAAAAATTCAAAAAATCGAAAATATTTTTTTAACTTTAATTTCGATAAAACTCAGTATATGAGGTAATTTTGACCTAAAAAGTACAAAATCAGGTGCATTTGTCGACTGGCGATATCTCAGAAACTATGCATCCAACCATTAAATTAACCTGATTTTTATACTTTTTTAAACAAAATTGCCGGTTTTAACTATAAATATATAGCTTCAAAATTATTTCTTCAAATACTTCGTACAATGATTAAATATACTGAGTAAAGAAAACTATATTATGCTAGCGGACCCAACAGACGTTGTCCTGTGGAAACGTAACTACAATTCATTAATACCTATACTACGTTTAGCCTGTCTGCTACACTCATCCCGCTAAACCCCAATTTAACTCCCATTTATTGGACCGGCCTGAGCTTCGACCTTTGGCCTGGCCTTCGGCAGTTGAGCTCGCTGCGCTCGCATATGGCTCTAATAAATGCCTATTGACAATAAAAAATACATAGTACACATAGTAAGTTGTAATATAATGTGATATGATTTATATGCGCTCCCACCATTTAATGAAATTTCATTTTTTTGGTACGGAGCCCTCAAAAACAGTTGTACTGGACCAAAAAAATCTAAACCATTCTCGAATCTCCACGAACACACACAAAAAATTTCATCAAAATCGGTCCAGCCGTCTAGGAGGAGTTCAATTACATACACACACACACAAGAAATATATATATTAAGATATATATATATATATACAACTGCCATTTATAGAGCTGAATGTAAAGGCAGAGAAACGAGCGATTTTCAATACCCTGCCAAAATAAAATCCATCGATTATTTAAAAATATAACATTTTTATAACTATATAACAAACATTTAAAAAAATTAAGAACTGAAGAAAATTTGCTAGGATAATTTATGAGGGTATCCAACGCCACAAGGTAATTGAATGAATGAGTAGAAAAACGAAATGAAAACATGGCCCACTAATTTTCAATGCACCTAACTTAATTAAAAATTTTACGACTATGTCACTTGCTGTGACATGGAGTCGCATTCTATAGGTGAATTCATAATGTAGCATTCTATAGGTGAAATAATTTTTATAATCGGTTCAGTTAAAAATCCTTTCTCAAAAGACACCTACAGTATAAAATCAATATCCTATCGAAATCTGTAACTTCTGTCATTAGCGATTAGTCTTGGCGTCAATATATCAGTCACGTTGCCTAATCCCCTTCACGTTATTTTCCCTCTCTGAAATGTTTCTGTTTTTATATAATTTACACAAGGAATCATTTTGAAAAAAATTACTAAAATCGGAGCTGTTATTGAGTACTCCCTAAGAATAGCTATTTTATGTATTCCTTTATACGACTAATATAGTTTAAGATGGTAAAAAGAACAATTTCAAAAAATTGATGGTATTTCTTTTTATAACCTTTTCAAAATTACACACTTCTCATATACTCTGCAACAGGATAAGATATCTAACTCCATAAATAGCTCAGGTATATGTAGCTCAAGATTATGTAAAAGTATTTACTTTTCCAATTTACTGACCATAATAACAACATGTATTTATGCATGTTCTACAAGCATGTATGTATGTATGGAATAATAATGTTATATTACAGTCTATACAAGAAAAGGACAAACTGAAAAGTCTATGAATGTATTGTAGGTATTTCTAGGTATAAAAACGAAAAAATAACAACAAAAACATGGTACTTTTATATTTTTGAATAAATATATCCTATACAATGAATGTTATTTTATACTCTTGTTGTCTGAACTAAGCTATACTGATTGTTTGATAATAAACGGTCCACCATTAAGAGCTGTCAGATACCATAAAGTACCATTCGCTCAAAAGCTAATAATGATTTTGATCTTCATCAAATTAAGAATATGTAGTGACTCTTTGAAAGCCAACAGGTAACAAATCAACTGGCGAGGTAGATCAGAATACGATCGTCAACCATTATGTCGGCACTCGTGCTTTTACATATATAACAAACAGTTTCAAAAAATTTTTCATCTTGTGTTATGGTCTTGTGTACAATTATTTAATTTTTTCTTACTAAAAAATAACTTCTATAAAACAAAAAAATTGGACAAAAAAAGAAGCTTTAACCTTTTGATCTATATGCCTAAAACAAAGTTGCTAATTTTCTCACAGGTAACAAAAAATGGTTTTTGCCAATTTTGGTTCAGTATATTTTTTTATTTTAGCTACGTTTCGATGAAAATTTTATCTTCATCAGGCATCATATAAAGTACCTAAAACACAAGAAACATTAAACTATTATTTTGCATTGCCATTTTCAGCCAGTAAATTGATAAGCCATCCCAGAAACTTATGCAAAATATTTGCTCGCTTAAAGAATGAGATCTAATCTTGAAAGGTACATTAATCCAAACGGATTAATTGACAATAATTAGTTGACTAATTTAATTAGTTGATTAATTGACAATATCCATTAAGCGACACGTTGAACAGTCACCAATATTTTAGGCAACATTCGAACAAGAATTAGAGGTTTTGGAGAAATTTTTTTATAGCAATACGAAAGAGTTCATGAAATTTTTAGTCATCGCTCTAATAATTTGTTTTGAAAAGGTTGCTATTTGAGCATAAATTGGTTTATATAGATGAAAATTTGTTAAAACATCTTTAGTTTGCCGGATCTTGGCGCTAAAATTCACCAGTTCAAAAGATAAAGTAAAACTTTGGATGGATTTTGGAGATTGAAAACAACTTTAAATTTGTTTTGGTTACCAATAAGAACATGCAAATTCTGCATTTTCCATCCAAAAAAATATTTTGACACCCTGTCCACATGTAAAAATGTATGTTTTTCTGGACTAAGTGTAAACATAACATAAAGTACATTTTACAGTCAGAGAATAATACAACAACAGATTGCATACAAAAATCTTAAAAGTTTGCTTAGTTTAACATGGAGAATTGTGCTATGCGATATAGCAACACAGCATGAACGGACATCACAAACATATAAAATAAAATACATTTAAAAAACATGAAACATAACTTTTTTTTTAAATATACTCGTTTATAAAAATACACTCACTATTACATATAAACATTTCTATAAATAAGTAAGCGATGTTGGAATAACAAGTTCAGTAAAAAAAGAAACAAATATATTTAGAAAAAAAAAGCTAGTGCGAATAGCCCATAAACCTCGGTATACAGACGAAAGTTTGACACATTTAAACCATGAGGAAATTCATAATCTTCCGTTTTAACGAACTTCAATATTTTATACAATTGGGATTTTGAACCATGTTTTTTTTTACAAAAATGGAAAGATCACGTATAAGTTTTTTTTTTTTTTTTTATATTATTAAAAAGTTACAGACAGTTTTAAAAGAACTTTTCAAAAGAGAAACAAAGCGCCCGACAAAAAAATGTTCGTAAAACATCGTTGTGACGTAATAATGTTAATTGAATAGAATGCAATGTATACAAATATAAATTAACATTATGACGTTATACGATCTGTTTCGAACTTTTTTTTTCGGTTGTTTTCATTTCTTTTTTGAAAAGTTCTTTTAAAACTGCCTGTAACTTGAAAATTCTCACTTTACAACGGTCATGACCATCGCAAAGCAGACAAAATTGTTGGTTATTAAGTTTCCAACTGACCAATTGGAAAAGTGCGTCATAATGCGTCAGTAATATACAAAAATAGTCATACGAAATTATTTTGACAACCATTTTTAGTAAGTCAGCTATATACAACAACAAAAATAAAATAAGCAAAATGTTTTTATTGCTAAAAAGTATCAAATAATAAACAGCTATTAAAATACTTGTCGGAAACTAAAAACATGGGGCGCATGAATACATAACTATAAAGAGTGTAATATGCGCCCCATGTTTCTCGTTTCCAACCTTATAAGTATTTTAATAGCTATTTATTATTTTATATTTTTTAATCCGTTATGAAAACATGGTATATCCAAAAAAAAATTTATTATTTTCTAAGTCTCTAGCAGACTAACTCATCGGGAAGTTAAAAATCAATAACAAAATTCCATCCGAAACTTAAAAGTGTTTCCCTCCTCTTTTTCGTTTTTCCTCTTCCTTTTTCACATTTTATTGCATTGTCATCTACTTCTGAGCTACGGTCCAAATTTCAAGTCTCTAGCTCCTCGATAAGTTAGTTTACATTACAAATTACAAAATTCCACTCGGGATACAAAAGCGAGGTAATAAAAACATATTAAAAATAGACATGACCAAATTATTTTTTTAAGTTCATTCATTGTTCAATCGACCAATTGGCTGGACTAAAATTGAAAAAAAATGACTGGACAATTTTAAAGATACATACCATTTCACAGCACTTCAACCAAAAATGATTGTTATATTCCACTCGGGTACAAAAGCGAGATTAAAATAATTTGAGTAAAAATTTGGTGTCGTTTCCTATCACATTCAACAAAGCAAAAAGTACCAAATGTTCTACTTTTGACCAATTTTATAGTCGTTTGACGGATAAGAATTAAAAAACAGAAAATGCATTTTCTTCTAAGGAACGAAATGCTCTACAGCATATTATGGCTCAAAATTGAACTTATAGGAGAACTGTCCATTTTTAAAAGTTGGACCCTCTTGAACGTTGCAATAAACATAAACTTTAAGCCATACTCAACATAGAGGCACAAAAGTACAATGAACAGGATCACTCTTATATTGTACAATCGTTTTAAGGACTATTTAATATCATGTATATTTCACTAGTTTGTCTAATACTTGCATGTTACAAGTTAAAAGAATAAATTACAAACTAAATGATAGTATTCAATTTAATGTTTATTTAATTGTATGTTCAACATATAATTAAATTTAATGTGTAAAATAAACAAATTCGCTGTTAGTTAAAAATGAAAGCATACAAACAATGATGCAATTTTTAATTGCAATGGTTTGAAGTGTAACTGTTTATATCTTCTAATATTCTGTTTTTATCATACATACGTTTTACCAGCCAGCATTGTAAATGTAATGTTAGGAAATTAGACAGATATTGATTTTCTTTTGCTTTAAATTACGATGTAATACGATAATAATATGGTATTGTCCAGGTCAGAGATGAACGAAGTTGAATAATACCATCTGTGTTTCTGGTAAAATTTGGCCCAAAATACTTTGAGTAATATGAATGATATCCAGGGCCGTAACGCGGGTACATAGCGCCGGTGGAAAGTATTTAGGCTACGAGATCGGCTCTATCGATTCTTATTAAAAATTGTATTAAAATTGTAGTTATTATTAATATATTCGTTGTTGATTAAAATGTAGCAAAATGTACCATTTTGGAAATTTTGATAAAACAAGTATGTAAACCTACTAAATTTGGATCACACTTTTCAAATTTATGGTCAAAATTAACTAGCTCTAATATATTTCAAGAATGTGGAGTCCTGGTTCCGGACATCGCAACTGAAAAGAATGACCCAAAATTATTGGGTTTCAAAAAAAATTTCAATATAATCGGATCAAATTTGTCTTTGTTATCAATAAAATCGAATATTTAACTTTATGGCGTCATCAGAAGCCAAAAAATTTAATTTTGCTCTATCATATCCAAGTTTTATCCAATTTTGATAAACCAAGTATGTAACCCTACTAAATTTGGGCCATACTATTCAAATTTGTGGTCAAAATTAACCTAGCTCTAATAGATTTCAAGAATCTGGCGTCCTGATCTCGGAATAAAACACATAAGTGATACCTAGCGAAAAACAGGCATCGCAGCTGAAAAGTATGACCCAAAATTAGTGAAAAATTCCAAAAATTGTGCTATTAGTTCCACGATTAATTGACTGTCTAGAAAATAAATTATTATTTACTTTTAAGTGCAATAAACTATTTAGCATCTTCAAATTTGTATGTAAAACTTAAAACATATATTCATCAATGTAATATGGCGGAAGTGGTGGGAAGAAAAAAGCGATTTATTTTTAAAAAGATCCCTCTCTATTTCTAATTATTAATTTTCCTGCGATTCAACTCTGAGGCAGAAACGAAACTCTCTTCTGTAAAACAGGAGTAATATTTAAATTCCAATAATCATAGTAGCTACAGTCAATACTCGGCCATAGTAAAGGTATTTCATTTTAATTGAAATATTTTAATTTCAATAATTTTATTAATAAATGAAGTGATGAAAATTTAAGAAGAAAATTTATTTTGTTCCGTTTCCAAGCGGACATTATTGTACATTATATTTAAAATTAATATATTAATAAAATATTATATATGTCAAAAGTACAACGTTAAAAAAACATTTAGTTGTTGGTATAAAACTACTAAAAATAAACTGCACATCCATCAAGTGTATAGAATTAAATATTAAATATCATATTTTCTTAAATATATTCCACCAGTTATTATTATTATTTCCTACATGGTCTTTCATTGTTATATTTATACAATGGTAGGTAAAGTATAACGTATAACGTACAACGACGTACGTAAAACATGATGTGTTTGCTGAATATAAGCCAGAGATCGAAATGAACACATGAATTTATTCATGAGAATAAATAAAAATTTACTCCTGTATTTATATAACGTCACAATCCACCAAACATTAGTTTGTGTTGAATGACACACAGTTTTATGTGTATAAAAATACATATCATAACACCAACCACCTCAATCCATAAAAATGAGAAGCAGAAAACTTTTGTTGAAAAGATAAAGTTTTTTAAAATAATTTAAAAGACTTGACTACACACACACACACTTATATATGGTAAGAAAATACCATATTTGTATTTGGCTATAACCAGAATATGTAAGTTTCATCCCCATCAAAAATATAATCCTGTTGAAAAATTCTTGCCTACAGCCAAATCTTTTTTCTACTCTCTTAGTAGATTTCTATTAGTACAAGATCTGACAACGTTTTCAATATTTTACTTAAGGAGGGCTGGATTTCAGATATTTCTTTTGTTGGAATCCGATTGCGATTGCGTTAATTAACGATTTAACGATGGATTAGCGCTGAAACAACCAAATTGCTGGCAAATTAATGTTATATTCTTAAACTATAAAACTAAGTCATTCTAAAATTACTATCACAGTAAAATGGTTTAGAAAGGTTTTTACTTAATAATAAGATTAACATCTGGTGCGGTGTTAGCAACCGCAAAAACTATCTTGCAAATATAATTTGTATTGCTGAAATGTAAATATAATTTGTATTGATCAAAATTGTTTTTAAGTGATTTTTAATTTATCAATTTTTGCAACTTTTTTCGATAGTGCAAACGCAAATTAAATATCCAAAATCAAGCCGTCTTGAAATCCACTTTTCGTGACGTTTCTATCTCTTATATTGAATTTCTATATTTGTATAAAGAAGTAATAATTATAATAGCCATACTTTTTGTTCACGTTTTGACAGATTTTTCTCCAATACATTCTCTTGCAGTCATTTACGATCCTGCATAAAAAATCACTTAAAACTTCTAGATCCTATCTCACTTGAATAATATCTCAGCCTTTCCTCAGGGAAAGCTACTACTAAAAAAAAGACCACGACTGCAGGAAAAAATTATCAACCAAATACCTCCTCTCTCTGTTAATATGAACCATCTCAAGAGTCAAAAATTACGCCTTATAATTTTGTCCTTATAATTTGAATCCTCAATTTCTTTAGATTGTAGGTAGTAAATCAGAGTTTTAAGAGCCATTCCAAGGCATCAAATCAAATCGAATAAAATATTTGAAATGCTTGTCGTATAACATTCATGCAATTAGCAGTACTAGAATAAAATCAAAATTCAACTACAGAGGTAATTCACATTAAATTCTGCTAAATCATCGGGATATAACTACAATACTTTATTATGGTGGACGCAACTTTCACCCGGTCCCAGTAAAGTGAATATTTGTATTTGGTTATACCAGTTGCTGCTATCACTTTAATCTGAACTTACGAGGACTACGGTGGTGGGAGTTTTTGTTAGTTTGTTGGCCTTTTTTTCGGCATACACATATTTCAAGTATGAAAAAAAAAGTACTTTAGAAAACATGAAAGTTTTTAAAAATATTATCCTTCAAAAAACTTTCTAAATATATATTTTTATACGAATTGTATGTTTTTCTTTGTAACACTTTCACATTGAATTCAATAGTAACATAAACAAAAAACAAAAAAAAAAAAGCCGAAAAATAAAATAGTAAAAATTTTAATTATGTAAAAACGACAATGGCTTTACCAACGTATATATACTTTTTCTAAGCATCCATGTGTTTGTTTCCCAACAATTTTTTTGTTTTTTTAAAACCGAAACCTGTCCTCTTGTAAACACTTAACTATTAATTGTAAAATGCCATTTTAATTTATTTTTGAAATAGGTAATAATATATAGTGAAGTAAAAAACACAAAACAAAATTTAAATTTAATCAAACTTTTTATTATAAAAATAAACTTTTCTATTAAATATTAAAATGTTTTTTTTTAACTTTCTGTTAGAAAATAAATGTTTTCACCACGAAAAATGTATATTAAAAACTTTATGATACCTTTAAGAAACATCGATAATCTAACAGCTATATCAGAAAATACAGGATGTTTCATAAATTATATGACAAACTTCTAAAGATTGTACTGGAAAATCAAATCATTATTTTGTTTTTATTTATTTTGTGTTTTTTTGTATAAATATATTTCCAAAATTTAGAAAGGTTTAAGTGATAATGCATTATTTTACAATTTTTAATGTAAACTTTAAAATACTTTTGTGAGTACTTTTACCCAGTAATAAATATGATTCATGATTTCACAAGATATTATGTTCAAATAAAATTATTGTTATTTAAAATTTTGAACATCGATTACATAATTTAAACAAGCTGTGGGTAGAGTCTAGTATGACCCTAGAGGCTCACATAAATTTATCTTCCCAGCACAATTAATATTTATAAAAAAAAAAAACGACTCGAAACGATTCAATCGAATGATATGAAATTTTTTTCGGATCATATTGCCGCAAATACGCTTCGAGCGACACCTGAACAAAGTCGATTTCATTTTTTATTCGCGTGATATTGATAAAGAAAAACTAAAACAAACTCGCTCGATTCGAAATGAATTTCATAACATTCGATCGAGCCGTTTCGAGTCAGGCAAGTTTTTTTTTAAAATTATTTTCTGATTGATATCGCGACATAAAAACACAGACATACATCTTCTCCAAATTGGTGAAGGTAAATGCCTTGTCCAGACCATGAAACTTAAAGATATGTTGAAAATTTCGATTTTGAAAATCGTACCCAATAGAATTAATTCCTATACTGGAGAAAGTAAGTTAATATTTAACAAATACCTTATTAAAATATAGTTTCTCTTGGCTGTTTTTGTCACGGGTATCACGGTACGAAATTCGTCACGGATTCGTCTGCGAATCGACTAGTAATACAGTCTTATATCATATAATACAGAAAATTTTTTATCACTGAATAAAATAATTCGCTTAATCAAGATTCAAGAAGTTATAGATATTACAGCAAAAGGTAATGTCTATCCCGGTTTGTTTTACTTCCTCTAAACCACACATATGTATGTTAAACGTGTTTATGTGTAGATAGGTGTACGATATTACTTCCTAAAAGTTTTGTAGGTTTATATTTTTTTATATTTTACGTGAGAGCATTATTATTTTTTTTTTTTTTTTGTAAATTGTAAAATACCCCATTTTAATTTTTTAAACTTTAAGTGAAATTTTATTGGTACTTATAAGGTCTTTTAAGTATACCGAAATTTCTTTTGCTATCCTAAAAAAGAATTTAAAGCTTACGATATTATGTAGTTCTTTCATTTTTCAATTTAGAGTTAAACTTTTGATCTAAATTTGTTATAGAAAACGTTTCTTGCTTTTAAATATTTTATAATGGTATCCACAATTTTAACGAGAAAATACTTTTAATTGTAATAAAAATTTTTTTATAAAAACAAATCCAGAAACTGACTGCAGTTAATTTTTAACCGACTTATTTTTGTTTTGTTATCAATTCGACTGTAATTTTTTTTTTAATGTTTATTACCTCAGAACTTTTGACTGGGTGAACCGATTTTGATGATTCTTTATCTGTTTGAAAGCTTGTGCTTTCCGTTTGGTCCCATTTAAACTGTGGTAATAATAATTGTTAAATAGATTCATTAATTTTTTGCTATTGCTCTATAACGACACACAAAAAATCTTACATCAGAACAACACAGTATATAAACGAAAAATTTTTGATTTCGTTCAAATAAAGAAAAACATTTCCCAAGTAGTCCATTCATACCTATTTTATGATACTAAAAAAGGAAATCAGAATTCATTAAATGGTACAAAGGAAGAACTTGATTTTGTTTTTGTATAAGCTTTTTTGTACATAAAATAATTATGTACGCATTGATCAACTATAATACAAATTTAATATATTTTTCTATTACAGAGAAAATGTCTTTTTTTCCTGTTTTCTTATTTGTCTATTTCGTAATAGTTTTATTTGTGTGATAGTAAACTACTAAGTTCAATACACTATATCCAGAATATTGTAACTTATTATCTGTATAGATAAAAATAGTATTATACGCTAGCTTATAATTTTATTTACCACCCTATGACGGTACAAGAGATACTATTGTCTAGAGAATATTATACAGAATGTTCAATTTACATCTAGGCATAAAAACATTACAAGTATGACAGAATACATGCGTTAGTAATGCATCTAAGTAAGAGATATTATAGGTGTTATATGAAATTGTAAAAGTGACTTGTATCGTGGCTTATCTGTTGTAGTTCATCTATTCAACTAAGAAACTCCCACTCTCCAAACGTCTTACAACTATCTTAACGCATATCGAAGCTTCAACACATGTTTATAATACCTCTCACTTAGATGCATTGCTTAACTCATGTATTCTTTCACACTCGTGATGTTTATATGCCTAGATGTAAATCGAACATTCTGTATACTCCAGGAATATATAACTATGAACCATTTCTGATTATAAATACATCAAAAAGTTTTTAATATTTTAACTAGTTTTCTAAATCGTGTATGTAGAAGTATTATTAATTGTGTAGTAAACCCAATTGTAAATTAATACATGTTCCTGTCATGTTCAGAATAAACAAACAAAAATGAAGAGTTGGTTTCCAAGATAATTATTGTTCTAACAAAGTAAAGAGTTAATTAACTTGACTCAAGTAAATATTACTTGAAACAAAAGTATAAACCCGACAAAAAATGTTTTTTATGCTGAAGAAAATATTTCTTTAACAACAAAATTTTTTGTTTTTTAAATGAATAAGACTGACGAAATTTTAAGCAGTGCAGAAGCACTAAGGGGCATTTGGAGTATTATTAAGTCAGAGAATGGAATTTTTCATATAATCTCAATACTACACGCCTTGGTAATCTAACTACACAATGTCAAATAAGTTTCTAGGGACGGTCAAAAGTATAAAGCTCACTAATGTAATTATAAATCGTCGATTATACTGAGCCTTTCGTAGTGAAACTCACATTTTTTTAAGCTACTATTACTATTTCTTACAATAAACAATTTTATCATTTCTTACAATAAACAATTTTAACATTTCTTGCAATAAACGATATAAAAAAGATACTTAGCGCAGGGGCTGTGTTAGCTAAGCGAATTCCATTTGAAGAGATTGAAAAAATAACACATTTTTCTGAAAATCAAAAAAAATCTTAAGAGTACTTTTTTGCTTAAAACTGATCATTTAATTTAATAAAATGCAAAATTTTGTACTTTGCGCACTCCCACCCCTTGTTTATCTGTCGGTTTTTGTCTTTAACGAACTTGATCTTTGAAATACGAAAATCCTTCTTGATGCCAAATTTTATTCAAATCGGACTTAATTCATGGGATAAATGAACATTTGAAAATGGAATCAATGAACATTTGAAGAAATTTTTTCCATATTCCATCATCAGTACCAAAGCAATAGCTACATATCCCTCGAAGGAAATTCGCTATTAAAATTGCTTATAGGAAACTATTTATGATGTGCAAAAGGGTCAAATAAGTAAAAACATTAAGCTTGATAAAATATAATAAAAACTAGTGCTTTCTTGAAATTCGAATTCAAAGCGTTTCATTTTTTTCCCTCGTTTTGAATTCACATACAAAGGTAAAAAATTTGTCGAATCAGTGACCAAAATGATTTACTTTATGAAAACGAAAAATTTACATTCACCATAGAAAATGATATTCTTATTAAGTTTTTCTGAAGTTCTATGTAAATTGGGAAAAATTTGCCATTTATATACTATCCTACAATTTAGAATATTCTATGGACCTAGAATGTTTTCAATAATTCATTCACCCATGTTTAATAAAACGTATTCTTATTACAATTTAATACATTGAAAATTTAAAATCGATCAAAAAGTTATGAAAAAAATAAATCTTTATAATGTAGGGTATTTCAGACCACCCGTATTATCCGTCAAAATTTGCTATCGATTAACCAAAAACAGAATTTTTATAGCATTTTACCCTTGATTTACAAAAATTATTAAAAAAAGATTTCAAACGAAAAATAATGATATATGCCAATTCAAGTATCCTCTTCAACAAGGAATAAGAAGTTTTAAGCCTGAGCAAGTGATTATTTCAAAAAATACCTGCCATTTTTTGCTAAAACTAAGATGCGCTTAGCAATTATTTTCAACTTTTGATTTTTTGATAACAGCTGGACATGGAACATACTATATTACACTGCATATTCAAATGCAATCTATAAAAATCTGACTTTTTTACGAAGCATTTTTAGGAAACTAACAAGTATTGTTTTGAAAATCCCATACTTCAATTTTCACAAAATTTGTTGGTTTTTATAAACAGCAAGAATTGTGACTGAAGTCTTGCTATTTTTTTGCCTTTACTCAGAAATTCACTTCGACAGAGCCCACATAAATAACTTTTTACTATTTTCCAAGGGTGAGTTGTCTGGATTTTATATGGCTGATAAGGGCGGGTGGTCGGAAATACTCTGTATATTCCTATACTCATAGGAATATGTTTTATAAAGGATACATATTAAATAAAAAGTTAAAAAATCGATTGAAAATAAATGGAGAATAAAATTAAATTGGACATTTGTAGAATGTGTTTAATCAGCTAGAAGTACTTGTTTAGGGCATCGGAAATAGAAATGTTCCGGCCATTGAAAAAGAATCATCTTTATACTTGAAAAGAACATACATGCATCCGTGTATATGTATGTACATATTTTTTATAGCTAAGCCAAGTTAGCTTAAGCTAAAATCCCTCTAGCTCCAATGACTGAAGTGTATTCACCACGACCATGTTATAAATGGTGAGTATAATAAATGGATGTATCAGTGGATTTTCAAGATCTTTTTAGAAGACACATACATCTAAAGAGTAAATAAATAGCTATTTTAAATAAAGTGTGTTTAAACTAATGATTATGCGATTCTACTGATCAATCTAAGAAAGCTTTCCTTAATTCGCCAATTTCAAAATATAACCGAGGCTTCACGTAATTTTAATTTAAATCAATACTAATAACGAGTGAATGTGTATCCCTATTTTAATCTGACCGTCCAATCTTAATTAAATACATTGCTCAATCATTTTCATCATAAATAATCCATTACTATAATGTTTCAGAGACTGAAAAACAGGGCTAACACTTTTCAGATCTGAAAGGTATTTCTGGCAGATAGAATCTAGTTCAAATACTGTTTGCCGAACTATGTTTATGTGTTTTTGTGAACACTATACAAACTTCAATACTGATATAGAAATTTCGTTATCTATAATAACATTAAATGTTGTCTGTATATCAAATTGAAAGAAAATAATTGATAATTATAATCCATATAGTCCAGATATCATCTATAAGTAAAACAAATGCATATTTGGATGTAATAAAATAGATAAATATACTTAGAGACAATATCGATGCGACTTTAATTTGAAATAAAAATTAATGTTTCGTTATTATTTAGTACATTAACTTTGATCATCATTAAAAGGCAATATTTCTCTTCTTTTTTTTAAAGAAGAAATAGTAAAATATAGTAAAAAATTATGTTTATTTGTTAATCAACAATAAATTAACTGTGCAATATGAAATAAAGTATATCAAAATTTTGTTTGTCAAATTGCATTATGTATACATATTTGAAAAGTTGTTTAAAATTAGTTTACAACTTGGACTAAGACTGGAAAAAGTTTGAAAGTACCTTTTATATAATTTTAGTTTAGTATTTCATTATGTAGCAATCGTTTTGAAATTTGCTGTTGGTTATCAGAAAAATTGTTAATAGAATTTTACTTCTAGTTTACAAAATTTGGAAAATAAGACCATTTTAAACGAAAAAGTTAGAATTGAGGAGTGATCCACTTTCATTTTGATAATTTATGATTGGAAAATGTAAGATTATCCTAGTATAACATCCCTATATTATAAATGTGAAAGTAAGTATGTTTGTTTGTTTGTATGTTTAGCTTTCACGCAAAAACTAATGAATGGATTTGAAGGAAACTTCATAGTAATATATCTCATACATCATAATAACACATGAGCTTTAATTAATAGATATTTAAAAACAAAATTTAATTTAATCTGACATTTTACTACTCCATCTATGATCATCATTTTGAACCATATCTTATCAATTCATGGCTATCTTTTCGGATATACTCAATGAATTATGACTATTTTACACTTTTAAAAAAATTCTTAGCACAGGATCTGCGTTAGCTAGGCGAATTCCCTCAGAGATTGTGAAAAATAACTGATTTTAACCTCAGAGATTGGATAAATAACTAATAGGAACATATATAATACGTAAAATTTTCTTCTTTTTTTATTGGAGATTGAAAATTAGTAGTTTCATTGAAAAGATTCGATAGACCAACAAAAATAAATATAAAACTCATTTAAAATTTTTTTAAAGTTGCTCATGTAAAACGTCATAATTATTGTCAAAGAAAACAAATGGACCATAATCAACGTGAGTTTCTACTTTTAAAAAACTGATGTTGAGCCTTCATACGGCCTTAGAAATGACCTCTAGGATAGAATGTACAGTTGGCAAAATAAAAAAAACTCACAGCTTTTATTTCCATAGAAGTGCTTCTTTTATAGATATTTGGGTAAGTTTTTTAATTTTCGATAGTTCGGTTTTATTTTTGTTTTACATATCGGAATAAAGGTTTGATTTTGCAAAAATAAGAATAAAATAAAAGCGAATCGTTTATTTTCCAACATGTTTTTCATCACGTTAAATAATGATTATAATATTGAACGCAAACGATGACTATAATTACCTATATGTATAATATGTAATGAGTGATACATTAGATTCAAGAAAATTTTTCAAATTTATTACATAATAAAGTAAAAGTAACAAAGTCATTTATTACATACATCTTCACTAATATCTACCCACGGTTTATATTTTACAAATAAACACCATTTACAATTAATTTTAATTTTTGTCATAATATTTCTAATTTATTTTATTTCGTAATGCACTTAATTATAATTATAAAATTATTATTAAAATTTTGTTAATAGCAATAATGCAAAGTGTCTAAAAGGTATGGATATAGAAGCTGGTATCAGACTTCCATGACACTTTTGGATAATAGAAATTGGTTATCATAATTGATTATCTATAAGACAACACGCCAATAAAATTCTGGGCACACAAATTGAGATAAATGACAGTTTTTGATTGCGGTATTTTAAAGAGTAAAGATTACAATTGTCTAACGATCAAAATCGAACAAAGAACTAATAAGCAACTAATACAAGGCTAATATAAATCATAGTGTTATTATCAAAATAAAAAAAAATATACCCTTGAATTCAAGCCAAAAGAAGTTTGCTAGCATATGAATCCCTTAATTTTTATTTCCGATACCCAAATGTGTCTGTTTTTCATGAATTGAGAAATGACAATTTTGGACCGTTTTTAAGGCCAAAAAATATTCTTTTATTATTACTTCGTGTAATAATGATTACTAAGATATTTAAAATTAAAACGCCGTGTTATGTTTTTACGAGTTTTAAAAGGTATATAATCAGTAATTTTGGGACACATTATAAACGACATAAGAACACAATCATTTTCATTACTTTAATAAAACTTTATAATAAAATTACACATTTGTTATAGAAAAAATCAATTTTCCTTTTAAACGTCGCAACAAAATAATGGATTAAGCTTTATTATTACAAAATGTTTATGCGTATGTGTATATGCGCCATTAAAGTAATCCGTTAAATGCTTACACGTACCTAACTTTACGCACTCGTAAAATAATTATGACAAAATTTTATTTGACAAATCTTGAATCTGTTACTGTAATAAGGAAGCATTACTTCTCAATTTAGATATACTATATATGCGAGGATGTAGGATTCAGTTCTTGTGTTTATATAAAACGGATTCGAGGCTGGTAAAGGAAAATCAAGATTTTTTTATTAAACTCTAAAGTATTCAAGTTTGAAATGAATAATGGAATATGGAAGTTCAAAACTGAATGTTAAAACTGAAAGTCCAATATGGCTACAATATTAGCTAAATGGCTTATGTATTATGAAAATAATACGGAAATTTCGTATTAAGTAATAAAAAAAATAAATTTATATTAAAAATTAAAAATGTCTCAAAAAGGAAATCTCTATCTTTTATTTCATATTTGATTACGAAACTCAAGTGACCAAATAAAAAAATTTTAATGCAAAAAATTGTTTAAGGGTTTGCTTTTATCGTAGTAAAAAGTAGATACTATCTTTTTTTTTAAGAGTCACTCATACATGGCTATTTGTTAAAGCTTGAGGCTTGAATATAAAAATTGCGTTGCAAGATTCTACCCGAACAAACATAGTTACATACATACCTTGAGGTGGTCCGAATCATTTTGGATATTTTTTTTGAGCACCTCAAGCTTTTACTAATAGTCATGTATGAGTGACTATTAGTAAAAGCAAAAGTGAGTGACTATTAGAAAAATTATTTTCTTCTTTTTAGTATAATAAAGGCTTATCCTTAAAAAGTGTTTTTTATTTAAATTTTTAATTTAAGACTTAAAAAGGGATGTGTGTAAAATATGGTGGAGGTGATTAGAAAACTAGGACGCGACTACCTTACCATGCATTGCCATCCAAATTAAACGTGTATACACAATTTCAGCTCAATGGCTTGAGGCTAACTGCTTTTAAATTGAATTGCAAAATTCCACCCAGACAAACATACATGCATGCATGCAAACATACATACATACACACATACATACATTGCAAGTTAAATAAAAGCATGTAAGGAATACTCCTGCTAGTTGTATCTCTCATTACCAAATTTTTTTTAATACAACAAAATTATCTAACAAAACTGCTCAATAATGAGATTACCATTATCGCACTTACCTCTTCTCTATATGTACGTATTATACAAAATAACAGAATTTGATAAGCAACGATTATTTTGTACACGTAAGTACAAATAACCATAAAAACAACACAAAATAACCATGAACCATATACACCTCATACCCTTACCATTTACACCTATACCGTCTATAATATTATCTATCTATTATCATCTGTAGGATCTAACATAGGTTTACGGAATGATTTCTAAACTTCCATGAAAATGTAACCGACTTGAAAATAAATTTTCCAATGAGTAGGGAATCATTTTTAATCATTTTGCGCAGTCCCTAAAAAACTACCCTTTCGTTTAATTTCCATCGTGAGCAATCTGAAGATGTCTATTGTAGAAGATGTCAACATTTTTTTAAACTAATATATGGTTAATTTTACGTTTTATTCGTAAAAATTACCAAAATAAGCCATCACAAAACCTGAAAATTTTTAAGATTTTCAAAAGCTTATCTTTATTGAAATCCAGATAAACGCCACGTAACTAACTATGAATTGATATAAGAGAATTTTGAGTTATCCAGATTAAAAAAAAAACACACTCCTATTTTTATTCGTGTATTTGATTACTCAAAATAATTTATAATAACAAGTGGTAGAATTTGGAGTATTCTTCTCCTAAGAATTCTCTGATGAAGACGTTTCTGAAGATTCATATTGGGTAGATCTGAAAATTACGGATTATATGATACTGAAGACGATTCAGTAGTTCGTTTTCGTCCGAGGTTTATTCCAATGTTAATTAGCGACCCTTTCTTTTTTGTCGTGAGAGTAGGCTCTTGAGTTGTTGTCTGAGAAGCAGGCTCTGTCGATGACACTGAGCCGTCTATAGAAGACGTTCCTGAAGGATCGGTAGTAGATGAATCCAAACATGAAGTACATGAATTCTCTGTGGTTGATGCTGAAGGATCTGTAGTAGATGTATCAGAATTTTGTGTAGTAGGCATTCCTGAAGAATCTGTAGTAGCTGAATTTGGAGATTCAGTGGTAGACCCTGCACCTGGGACCGTGGTATCTATAGGATTTCCTGTTGTTGACAATGAATTATCAACAGTAGATATATCTGAAGTATCTGTAGTAGACATTCCTGAAGATTCTGTAGTAGATGATCCTGCGACTTTGGTAGTGGTCTCCGAAGGATTTTCCGTGGTTGTTGCTAAAGGATCCGCTGTAGATGTATCTCCAATGTCCGTAGTAGACATTCCTGGCGAATCTGTAGGAGACGAATCCAAACATTCTGTAGTAGATGATCCTGCAACTTGAGAAGTGGTACCTGAAGGGTTTTGAGTTGGTGTTGTCGAAGGAACCAAAGTCGTTGTATCTGAATTTTCCGTAGTGGACATTCCTGAGGAATCGGTAGTAGAATCTGGAGATTCCGTTGTAGACGATCCTTTAATCGAAGTAGTGGTCTCTGAAGGATTTCCGGTTGTTGATGCTGAAGGATCTATTGTCGATGTATCTGAATTTTTTGTACTAGATATTCCTGATGAATCGGTAGTAGATGAATCCAAACACGAAGTACATGATCCTGCACTTTGTGTAGTGGTATCTGAAGGATTTTGTGTAGTTGTTACTGAAGAATCCATTGTAGATTTATTCGAATTTTCGGTAGTGGACATTCCTGACAAATCTGTACTACTTGAACCTGGAGATTCTGTTGAAGACGGTCCTTCACTCGGAGTAGTGATATCTGAAGGATTTTCTGTGGTTGATGATGAAGGATCTATAGTGGGAGTATCTGAATTTCCTGTATTTAACGCTCCTAAAGAATCCGTAGTCATTGAATTTGAAGTTTCTGTGGTAGATGCCCCTGCAGGTGATTCAGTAGTTTGTTTTGAACCAAGATTAATACCTATATTTATTAGTGAATTTTTAGCAGTGGTAGATAATCCTGTGCCTTGCAAGGTGGTCCCTGCAGAATTTTTAGTAGTTGAGGCTGATGCATCTATAATAGAAGTATCCGAACTGTCGATAGTAGTTTTTTCTGAAGAAGCTGTAGTCATTGAATCTGAATCTACTGTGGTAGATGTTCCTGAAGGTAAATCAGTAGTTTGTTTTGAGCCAAGGTTAATATTTATGTTTATTAGTGAATTTTTTGCAGTAGTGGATGAACCTTGGCTAGTGGTCCCTGCAGTTGATATACCTGAATTACTTGGAGTCATTCCTAAAGAATCGGTAGTCATCGAATTTGAAGCTGTTGTAGCAGATGTTCCTGACGGTAATTCAGTAGTTTGTTTTGATCCAAGGTTAATACCAATGTTTATTAGTGAATTTTTGGAAGTAGTAGATGGCTCATTGACTTGGGTACTAATGTCTGACGGACTTCCTGTGGTTGAAGATGGGATATCTGTAGTAGAAGTATCTAAATCATCTGCAGTAGACATTCCTGAAGAGTTTGCATCTTGGGTAGTCGTCTCTGGAGGCTTTCCTGTGGTAGACATTTCTGAAGAATCAGTAGTAGATAATGGGTCTGTACTAGTCGACCCTGAAAAATCTGTGGTAGACGAATCTAAAGTATCTGTTGTAGATGAGCCCATAGGTATTAAAGTAGACGATCCTACACAAGGGCATGGCGTATTTTGAGCAGTGGATCCTATTGGATTGTCCGTTGTAGAAGACGAATTATTTTCTAAATATTCTTGAAATTTTTCAAATAATTTTTGTATATCTTTTCCAAACTCTGAGTCACATATAGAACCAACTGGTCTACATTCTAAAATTAAATAAGAGAAAACATAAACATTTAAGTTTAAAATAGTTACTTTTCTCTTACCTGAAATCTTCCAGTAAACCAATAACATTATTAAAATTTTCCATGTGTTAAAAATACAACACACAGCCATTATTGGAGTGATATATTGTCACTCCAACAATGATAATGCAAAGCGGTTAACAAATATTATTTCTTTATATACAATTTTAGTGTTATAATTATAATTTTATTATTAGACTAATTTAAATTTTTATTTGGAAAAATTCATCAATTAAATAGTAATAAAAAATTTACCTATTTTTAAGTAATTAATTTAGTAATTAGCATTTATTTTATCAATTTGTACTAACAAATAGGAAGTTTGGTATATATTCTTCTATAACTGATAAAAATGTTGTAAATCAAATTTGACTTTTTGCAAAAAATGCAAATTCTGTGTCAACAATTTTTATTTTTTTTGGTAATACAAGTAGTTTATTGAAATAAACTGCAATAATCTAGTTTTGACTGCTAGTACTAGATATTTTTCATTTTAAATGAAAGAGAAAATTTTTTTTTCATTAATTGATATATGAACTCCTGCCAGTTGCAAAGTACCTTTGAATCATCGCTTAGTAGATATTTTCCTATGAGAGATAGACATACGTTTATTGATTCAAACATTAAAGTTTAAACGCATAAGAAAATATTATTTATTTATCATTGTAAATATTTCTGTTTAATATAAAATTTAATTTAATATAATATGCAAATTTCAAAATGTTTTAATTTTTTTTTTTTTTTTTTTTATTTTAAAAAAACTATGTAATGATGATGATGATGTTGTAATCTTTGCTGAATCAGCTGAAAAGCTGGAGACTATGTTAATGGAACTAGCTACAGAGATTAAAAAAGCGGGGCTATCCATCAATTATAATAAAACTGCAATCATTACCAACGGTACATACAGAAAAATATCAATTGAAGGGTATGAATTGAAATACACCGAAGATTACATTTACTTAGGACAGCTAGTTAGTTTCGTCAACAAGGAAACAAAAGAGGTGCAAAGAAGATGTATTACAGCTTGGAAGAAATTCTGGTCCTTAAAAGAAATTTTAAAAGGAAACTTTCATTGGACAATTAAGCAGAAAGTCATGGATACATGCATCTTACCGGTAATGCTCTACGGATGTCAAACTTGGTCTAGGAAAGACACAACAAACACAGCAATAGGAGTGTGTCAAAGAAAAATGGAAAGAGCAATACTAAATATACGACTACGCGATAAAATAACAAACAACAGTATCCGTCGTAAAACAGAACTTAAAGATGCGGTCTTCATGGCAAAAAAACTCAAGTGGTCTTGGGCCGGTCACATTCTAAGAACGCAAGATGACCGATGGACTAAAAAACTAATATATTGGACACCTAATTACTGCAAAAGAAGGCAAGGAAGGCAGAATATAAGATGGATGGACGAATTTAAACGCTATGCTGGTAACGAGTGGACCAGATTTGCAAGGGACAGACATGCGTGGAAAAATGCCATAAAAATCTTGCCAGCAATCTAAAAAACATAAAAAATTTAAAATTACTTTTCCCTAAAAATGGAGGAGAGGCCCATACCCACTTAGTGGGTCCAGTGGCTAATTATTATTATTATTATTATTATGTAATGATACTGATAAATACTGCACATTGAAAATCGAGTTTGCATCACAAACCATTCTGAAGTTTATTAACGGAAAACCTGTTTGAAAGGCTGATTAGGGGAACGTTTGTTTGTAGATACGTTTCAAAAATATTCGGCATCACTCCGAAAACATCACTCTGTAGACTGAAATGTAATAAAAAGGATGCTTACTGTATGTTTCAACATAATGTTTCAACAAAATATAGATTGTTGGACCAAACATCCAAAAATTTTAAATTTTCAAAAAAAAGAATTTAAATTAAAAAAATTCATGTTCCATTATGTACTATCATTACCGTTTCTTCCATTCTCTTTTAACAATTGTAAGACAATATATCTTGTCTAAGTGGAAATCAGAAAATATGATGATCAAATACAATTTTCAAAAAATAGAAGAAATGGCTTCGGGAAGGTCGGCATAAATTCTTTGTTTTTTAAACTCTTCTAACTTATTAAAGAGAGTGTAAGCACTGATATTTAAATTTGTGTGTACAGGGTAATCCACAAATTAAACCAGTCAATTATTTATTTTCATATGTTTTACATTTAGGTTAGGTTAGGTTAGAGAGGCTGTCCTAGGGTGGGACACACTTAGACCCTAAGATTCGTTCTGATACCGAAAAAGGTTTGGTCCATTCGCCACGGACTTTAGGTCGGAGAGGTCGCCAAAGAGAGGCTAGCTCATCTTCTCATCTCAAAAGCTGGCAGTGACAGAGAAGATGAGACATTGCCTCCTTCTGCTCACCACTGTGACAGCTCCTGCAGCAGTCGTGATACACTACCAGGCCCAGGCGTTCAGCATGCCTACCGCCCAACTAGTGTCCTGTAATAGATGCAACAACTTTGCTAAGAGAGGCCCTTGGAAGATCTTCGGAACGCCTACGATTGTACTTAGATCATATCTGTCTTGTAGTACCACAAGCATGTTCCTCCCTCCATCTAAGATTGGGCTTTTTTTAAGATATCCTCTTTGAGGAGAAACTTGCATTTCGCAAATGTTATTTACTTTTGATACAAATATATGGTACGCAATTTGTAACACATCGTATACCTTGTTTCTATTTGCATCGGTATACAATTCAGATAAGATAATTTTGAACCTATAGAGTACTAAGTTTTTATATAGATATAGAATAGTTGTTAGATATTTATATGGGTACTGAAACTTGTACGTGTAGGTATTATTATTATACGGTTAGTAACTCTATCATATACCTAATGCAAGTATGTATCTGCTTGTATTAGGTTTGTTGGCAAAACTTTCTTCTAAGGTAGTAATAGTCACATGTATGTATAATATACCTATATTATTTGTTAATTTAAGTAACAAAACAACCTTTTACTATATCTTAATTTTATTTTGTATATTTATTATTGTTATAAAAATAAGTACTGTCAAAGAAATTATGACAATTTTATGGGCATTATTAGTACAAATAGTAATAATATTTTGAAATATACCACATGTTGTCCATACAATTAATGTCACATTAAAGATTTTTTAACCCCCGAACTAAAAAAACGGGTGTTATAAGTTTGACCGCTATGTGGGTGTGTGACTGTAAGTTTGTCTGTCTGTAGCACCGTAGCTCCTGAACGGATGAGACGGATGAATTTTTTTAGTTTCACTTGAAAGGTCATTTAACAAAGAGTGTTCTGAGCTATGTTTCAAGTGCGAGCTTAGGTTTCCGTATCCGAAAAAACTAATAAAATTGGCGATGATCTTCAAAATCGATTCAGTTTGAAATAGAAATTACATATAATTTTATCATATAAATAATTACTATAGAAATGAATGGTCAAATGAACCTGGCTCAATTCATTTCGAAAAGTGAAATGGTAAAATAATTAGGTAATTCAAAAAGGTAATTCAAAAGAACAAAGACAACTCCAATTATTTTAATTTCAATTTGTCCTAAAAAATGATAGCTCTCTAAGTATCCTTTTCATCTCATCTGATGTCCTTGACCATCACTTTGATATTGATTTATAAAGGAGTGTTACAAGTTTAAAGTGTTTATCTGTGCGTCTGTGTGTTTCTCAGTGGCATCGAAGCCCTTAAACGGTCGAACCGACTTTATTGAGAACATTTTATAGCTAAGTTTCCAAAAATTGGTTTACAAGGAATAAATCACATTTGTCGAAGGTTTTTTAAATTTTATAAATTTGACTTGTAGGGTACAGTAGTATTGCGTACTAGTACTTAAATCGTGTTCCGCGCTTGGAATTTTCGACCAATTGGACCATCGTAAATTTACTGTACTGTTATTTGGGATCAGCTGGGTTAATAATGATCGATCACACTGTACAAACTTACAACATCCTGTACAAAGCGAATACATTTTTCATTTTCGTTCAATAACCATTTTTCACATTCTGCTTGCGATATGTCCTCTATTACATTGCTACTAGTTGTGTTAATGTTTTTTTATATACATATATGTAATGTTATTTTCTAAACAATTTTTGTTATTTTATAATAAACAACTTGTTGTTTGCCAAACAAACAACACATTCATACATATGTGTGTGTGTATGTGGCAAAAACCTTTTTCTGTTTTCCATTATTTCTCATATAACAAATAAAATATATCATAGAAAATTCATAAATAAATATTACTGGGTGACATTAAGTGAATGTTGTCTCAGTAGGTTAAAGTTTAACAACGACCGTCCGCGGTATACTTAGCAACTTGAGCTCCATTCCCGCCGTTAGATCAAAAATTCATTTAAGTAGCGATCCGGCTGGTGTAGTACCCAAATGACGTAGTACCCATAAGTTTATGCATGATAGAAGTGTACTTAATCTCTAAAAGTAACTCTGAGCTGAAATATAAGGTAAGCGACAAGCTGGTGTCACAATATATATGGTCCAAATTTGTTCCTAGTAATTAGCGGAAAATAAGAGGGGTTTAACTTTAGGAAAACAATGCTTTTCTTACAAATAAAATGCTAAGGAATGAAATTTTTGTTGTTGAAAAGACTTCGTGTGACTTTTATTTATTTTCTTCTTATCTCCGCGCCGATTAGTATACCAAACGTACGCTGCACATACCAAGTATTATTTCCAGTGTGTTACGGTACTTTTGTTACAGAAGGTCGATAACTGTAACATTAACTGTTGTTCATAGGGACTCTATCATGCCAATAGCTGAATTTCTTGTTCGTTGACTGTTACAAAAGTACCCTATACTTTTTTTTATCTTATTTGCACCGTGTGTGAGTTTTATTGGAGGCGTTTCCATGGTAACGATACACTACTTTACGACTTTAATAATAGAATTGTACGGATGTATATATAATTGTATGGATTGCATTTATGACTTACATTGAATTTAATATTATTGTCTAATAAATTTAAATAAATAATTATGATAATTTAAATTTGAAAAATAATATTTGTGCAATTTTTAATGCATTAAGTTTAATTAATTAGTGTTTTTCAATAATTTTAATTCGACATTTTTACTAGATTAACATATAAAGAATTGCAAATTAGTCATAACAGCCAAAATCCAAAAATTTTCACTGGAAGCGCTGGCATCGATTTTATTGTCCCTACCATAACAACGCACACAACGAATATGTTAGAAAAATAAAAACATAAAATGTAATATTGATTTTTCATATTAACAAATCTATGAGAAAAAAATTAGGTCAATGATTTTTTTTTATTGCCAATATATTTTATATGCGGACCAACTCGGACCATATATTATTTAATTTGATATATTTTAAAATGATGAATCATCAATATAACAAACATTCCGTTCCTTCATATTTTTTTGTATTCATAAATGAAGGACATATTATTAGGAAGAATATACACAGTGTCCGAATAAGATATTTTTGCAAGTATAGACATTCAGTTAGAGCCCATAGTAAACCATTTTTTTGGAATTTATTGCAGCCTAAGTTGTTTTGTAAGCCTCTGTAAAAGTTTTTACAAAGCCTGGTATTGCGGAGCAAATTTGTTATTGAAAAAACCGTGCTATTAAATCACGGGGTATGAAAAAGTATTGATTGGACTAATAAATTAAACTAATAGTGATATATCCGGCATCCGGCGTGTTATACACACACTCTGAAAATTGGAAATTTTGGAGTCTATTCTTCGATATCCTAATTTTCTTTAAATACATAAATTTCTTATTTTATAACTCGTAGAATATGAAAAAATTTGTCGGGCTGCGACTCTATCAAAGAAACCTTACTGAATAGTATACAAGGATCGTATTTTAAAGTTTAGATAAAGTTTCTGATTTTGTAAATAATTCCAAAGATTAAACCTTGAAATAATGAACATTACTGGACTAAGATGAAATAATTTTGGGCTTTTGGTGTAATTACAGGACAGCTAACACAAATTGATAAATATTTTTGCTCAAAATTATATTTCAACTTTCAACCGATTTTGGCATGTTGTAGCTCACACAAATTCTTTTGCACTTTTAAAACAGTCTGTTTGCTAAATTCAAATTAAATAACGCATGTTTAAATTTAACAAGGGTCTTCTATTGTTTTTTCTCCATATATTGGGCTCTGATATAAGGTAAAAATTTATAAGCCTAAAAGAAATATATGGAAGATATTTTTCTTCATCCCCTAGCTAGACTTTTGTGGCTAATAATTTTTGTAGCGCAGCAAAAATTTGTAAAATTATAACAAAAGTTTTTTATGTTACGACTACTTTTTACAGCACTAAGAGTATAAAAAAATGTATTTTGACAAATAATTTAAATTCACAAATACTTTATTTTACACAATTTTTCTTTCATTCATTATTCAATTATTCAAGGTCGTTTCCAGGAAACACACCTATCAATACACATATCAATCGAGTATCCGATTACGATCACAAAATTTAGAGGTTGTCTACTACACAACTTCTGAATACTGTGCCCAACACATTTGTTATTGAAGTGTCTTTAAATTATCAAAAACTTTAGGAGACACTGTACAGCGAATTGAAAAAAGTGTTTTAGTATCTATTATGTTATAAATATATTCAATATTCAGTGGTTAGGTATATCTCGACAGAATTCTATTTTATTTTTTCGGTAGACATATTTTTTTTGTCTGTTTATAGAGAATTTTCCATAAATATTTTTTTCGTTTGGTACTATTAAATCCATCAAAAAACGAACATTGTGATTTATTATACGATTTAGTTTGTAGTATTTACAATGGTGTTGTCAACAACAAAAAATTGTTCAATAAATAAAAATGAATGTGTTTTAATTTATTGTTTGTACTTCGATAATTTCGTGACAAATTTAATTATTAAATTGAAATGGCGTTGCTCAATTTGATTTCCCAACAGAACCAAAAAAGGCATTATAGTATTTTACCTTCATTTTATATTACTTTAGGCTCTCTAAATGGTATCGCAATAAGTATAAGTGGTAATATCCCGGGAGATATATCTTTTAATTTTATAATTTGGATAAATACTCGAACTTGGAGGCTATTTTGGTATAGCTGCATCGGAAAATGTCGGTTGGTGTCGAACAGTTTTTTTTTTGTAGCCCCCCATCCGCCGAACGCACGATAAGGGACATAATTTCAATTAGTTTGAAAACATTAATTATTAGTTTAATTGTTTTGTCCCAATTAAAAATAATCTTCGTAGTGTTGGCATGAGACGAAAGTAGCAGATATCTTATATTGTTTGGGCTTACAATTTTTTTACGCCTAGTCTTGTTTATAGAATAGAAAATTTCTGTGAAAAAGTAAAAAGTAATTTTTGTAGTTATTTAAAAATTTTTAATTATGATGGATTGAAATTTCTCGTGACTTTACGACTTATACTGTGGGCTATATCATTAATTTGAAATTCATTGAATTACAGATTTTTTATAGTAAGTATATCTGTTTTAAATATTTATTTAAATCCTTGCAAGAATAGAACATAACACATCGTATAAACTACAAAATTATTTAATAAATTTCGTGCATGGAAATATTTTCTGATATATCCAGAATACTTTAAAACATTGTCCAAAATAAAAGGCTTAAAATATTTTTATTTTATTTTTTTTTAAAGCCAGTAGTAGTCCACTATATACAAATATTTTAATCTAACAGATAAGTGAATGTTATATTAAAATATAAAATAAATAAAAAATTGAAAACAAAATGGAAAACTCATATGAAACGTGACATCATCTAAAATATATAATTTTTTTTGTTTTGTTTCTATATGCTCGGTCAGACCATTGTTTTAATACTTGTCCAATATCTTTTATATCGAAGGAGGTGTGTGATGATTATAATGATATATATGCAACCGTTTTGCTTGATTCTCTATACCGGGACTGAGGTGCTCTTTTCGTTATTATAGATATATTCTGCTCTGAGAATAAACATTGGAATATTTATATTTTGTCATTTTTGACAATATTTTCTTCCTGTGACGGTGATGTATTTCTATTTTGATCACAATACGTGAACTGAATATCCAAATATTTTAGTTTATGCCAATATATGCTCTTTTTGTTACAGTAACTTTGGAACATTTCGCATCAATGATGTCAAAATCATTTTATTACAAAAAATCTAGAGTAATTCATATTATTAATTTTATCTCATTTTTTAATATCTAGTTTCTCTCCAACTCTTTCCAAAAAGAGCTCGCTCTAGAATACGGTGGGTGACTAATATCGAATTTTCCACATTAACCATAAAATGTAAAAGTAAACTTTATCCCATACGCAAATTTGAAAGTTTAATTAAAATTGATTAAAAAACAAAACAGTTACAAGCATTCAATGATTGTTGCCCGTCTCTTTCTTATAAAACAGAGTTTTATGTGTAATCTCTGTGGTGGTACCGGACAGTGACGTCACTATTCTATATCTTCCTCTTTCTTTATTAAGAAACGTACATATTTTGCATACTTCTAAAGGATTTAACCTGAAATTTTAAAAAATTATTAGCCATGATCGCCTTTAGAACCCGAGATATAGAGAAAGAAAGCTTGAAATCGAAAGAATTGTAAAGGAGGAAACTGTGTTTTAAATTTATTAATGTTTTTTGTAGAAAGGGTAGTTTTATGATTCAAGAATTTTGGAGTTAAAACGTTGATGTAACGTTTGGAGTAAATGAAGATATTAGTAGGTGGGTATGACAAAGTATATTTATTTTATTAAATTACTTGCATTGTGAAATTATATCTCATGTTTGACTTCCTACTTTTCCAAAGTTTTTGGAATACAAAACTAACATAACGAAAACTAAAAATCAAGAACAGTAATTTGTGTTTTAGAATCCAGTGTTTTTAACCTACATTTGATTTCATGTAAAGCTCCTTCGTATCTATCACACTCTCGTATGGCATGACCTATGTAATACATAACATTAAATGTATGAATGAGAAAATTTGTACATTTTCGTATAAAAAATAAACAATATTTATTTTTTTTATATCGATATCTTTAAAAAAAGCTTATTTGCTGTATATTGGTTTTTCACAAAACAAAAAATTGTTTATCACACATCTTGATAAATTACTGTTTATGCCCCCATATTGAAAAACATGATCGAAGCACAAGAATTTTCAATTTAAAACATTTCAACCTATAAGAAAATGAATTTTTTTTTCGTACGAAAATTTCATAATATATACAGATACATATCTCATTTGGTAGTTAACCAATTAAAAAATAACATAGACAAAAGTTACAGAATTTGATAGGGTACATAATGTTTTGAAACAGTTTAGACCTAGTTATTCAGGTTTCTTTTAGCCAATTTAAATCCTAAACGGTAAGAGATAAAAAAACACTTTAAATTAGAAAGTTGATCCTCTTAAAAAACTAACAATTTTTTTTTCAAAACATTTTTTTCGAAAATCGTTAGCTTTCGGAGAAATGGCGACTTGAAAATATGTTATTATTGCATTTAATTGAAAGAAAGCACGCTTGCAACGGAAAAATGCTTTAGCCAAAACTTTTCAAAGACAATAAAGGACATTGGCCTTTGTACATTACTTTAACCTATAATTATCGATCAACTTCAAGCGCATATTCTTTCAAAATGTATTATATACAATTTTTTATGGGGATCAAATTTCTAATTTAAGGTGTTTATGTATCTCTTATCGTTAAGGATCTAAGTTGGCTATTAAAAAAACTAGATCCAATCAGAAGTCAGACCTCATGTTCTGACATCAGATTAAACCTAGTTCTTCGGATTTCTTGAATAGCAAATTTAGATTATAATATAAGTTTAAATGTTACTCCAATACAGAAGCAAAGGAGGGCCATTAAACAAAAAAATTTAAAGCAGCTTTAGAAAAACTTTATCACGAATTTAGCCTCAAAATTATTTGTAATAATCTGTTTCCATGTATTGTTTTCTAAGGACAAAGTGACATAACGCCACAGATATTTAACTTGTTTAATAGTTTCATAATTTTTAGAACGTCGTTTTGTAGTAGTCGGTTTAAATTGTTCTCATCACATGAAGGTAATAATTCCAATATTTGAAATTTGCATACATGAGCGTTTCAAACTTTTATAAACTACTAGCTGGGAACTACCCGCTTTGCTGGGCAACATTCCCACTTGCACCCCTCCCTCCACATTTCCTTGCGTTGGATAACAGTTTTGTAATGTACACGTCATGCTCTTTTATTTGATACCCCACTTAGGTATATTTGTAAATATTCGATATTTCCTTCCCACTTTCTCGCTACACCTTTCTACCCTCCGAAGGTTACAAAAATTTCTAAATGTAATTTAAAACATTCTGACCAAGTTTTGAACTATTAAAAGCCATAATTTAAAAATATGAATTTTTTATTCATGAACACCCCCGCAACACCCCTTGTGGGTGGAATTTCGTAAAATCCGTTCTTAGCTGACCTCTACTTGGCAAAAGGAATATTCCTGCCAAATTTCAAGTCTCTAGGTCTTATAGTTCCAGAGATATCGTGATGAGTGACTATCTATATCTATAGAAAGTCTCCTATATATTTATAGAATAGTCAATGTCATAGTCATAAACAGGGGGAAAAATTACTTCATTTTTAGTTTTTGAAAAGCTTTAATATTAAAAGTATTCTACATACAATTCTTTACCAGTAATTTTATTTTCTCCTGGAATAGTATGTCTTAAATGATAAGCAAAAAAAATTTTTTCTTCTTTTGCATCCTACTCGGGATCACATTGTATTCAGCATTTTAACAATAATTATTAAAACAATTTTAATGAACCATATAATAGTTAAACCAAGTTATACAAAAATATTTTTTCCAAATGTGGTTTAATTATGTAAAATTTAAATAAGCACAATTGAATAGTATTTTTTACTACCTTGTACAAGGTAACAGAAGTATTGTGGAGAATTTGATATTGAAATTCTCATTTTTAGCAACCCTGAATACAAAAGTATACATCTCATTCAATCAAAAAGAACTAAAAGTCAACAATTGAGTAATCAAATGTTATTTTATATTTTAGTTGAAGAATAATTGTTTAAGAGAGTCTGTATAGCTTATATCACATGTACATCATTGCAAATCTTAAATAACTATCAAAACATAATATTAAAAACTAAATATCCTCAAAACTAAACGAACGCCTTCTTAGCAACCTTAACCTCCTTCATGCAGTTAGTTATACTATCTTATGCATACGTATAAGAATTCAAATTTTTTTTATACATTATTGACGTATTAGTAATAGAGACTGAAAATATTGGATTTAGACTGTAGTTAACTTGTAGTAATTTCATTTTGATAAATGTAAAATCGTACAAGGAAGCTATGAAATACGCACATTGGTACCAACACCTATCTATCATCCGTTTACACACCACTATCACACCATTAATTAATATTTCAATAGAATTGTTTCAATTTTCAAATAGTATTGCAAAAAATATTTAAAAAATGTTTTTTTTTTTATTGTACAAATTTTGTTAATTAAAGCTACAAATATGTTGCTATTTTTATATTTTGATAGAAATGTGTGTTTTTAATTTAAGGTATTTCTATCGACATGAGACTAACAGTAGTTTTGCTAGATATTAGTAAATAAACAAATCAGTGATACTTTGAGCATGAATAGAATGTAATTGGCCGCTTAGTTTACGAAAAAACGATAAACAAAGATATCGCGTTTATACCCAGGCCGATTGGACCCCCATATAATTTTGATTTAAATGAAAAATCATTTAAATCAAAATTTATGTTGATTTAAATAAATTTTGATTTTGAATTCATTAATTGAAAGTTTGTTATCAATAAAAATTATTAAAACAGTTGTTTTTGATCGTTTTTATCTAACTTTACTCTTTGATTTTTTATCAACATAATCAGTGATGTAGAATTTCTAGATGAATTTTTTCCGTTCTCGGAAAGCATTTGGTATAAATTGAATTCAATAAATAATATTTAATTAATAAAAAAATATTATATCCTAAAAAAATAATATTAAATATTTTCAACATTTTTACTCGAGGAAGTTGAAATGTCACAGAGATCAATGATATTGGTATAAAAATAGGCGAGCAGCCGGAATCTGACAATTGTTTATTTCTAATACGTTATCAAAACGAAATCTAATGCCTTAACTTGCAAAAAAAATGCAAAAGAAAGTTTTCTATTTTCAACGTCAAATTCCTTATTTTCGATTACTTCTTCATATTTTTGAGAAAATTTATTTTTTTGAAGCTTAACGTTTCTCAAAACACGGCATAACAAATAACAAAAAATCTGTTTTCAATTAGTTTTTATTATTTTCATTTACAAAGTTTACAAAAAAAATATTTTGCAAATATAGACAATTAATAAATTGTTATTTCACACTAATATTTTAAAGAGGTAACATTTTTTTTTTTTTTGTCTGTAGGAAGTAATCTCTACCGGGCCGATTTTAATGGATGATGTATTATTTTATTCGCCGGATTGTTATATTAACATTGTACATACAGAGTTCCCAGAAGAACAACTTGGCCCCCTTTTAATAGAAAGAAAATATTGCAGGTGCGATGTGCAATAACTATCAGTTTTTCAGGGCATTTACTTTTTACTATTGCAAAATCATCAAAATTACTTATTGGAAATTAAAGATGTTTTCGATACCGACTACTCAACTATAATTCGACGTTTTAATAGTAAATAGTAGGTATATTATAGTCAATATAAAATATATATAAATATTTAGATAGAGATGCATTGCACATCTTTCAAACTTAAGATCACATTACGTATTCAGATAATGTAAAGAGTAACAACGCCCCATATGGAAGTATGTTATATACGTATAGTATACACCTTATACTGTATACACTTCATTTCTAAGCATCGTCTAAGTGAGAGACATATGCATAATGTTACTTTCTTACAGTCAAACCTGTTGTTTTTTTTTTTGGGAAAAAGGGAAACACAAAATTTATTTTGTGAATTATTGAATTTATCTAGAGACGTATAGAAAGTCATTTAAGAATCTCTAGAAATTGATTCGATTTAATCATGAAATACATCCCAATTAATATTAACGATTTATAGCAATAATTGCATTTAAGCTATGGCTTATTTTGTGAGCTTTATAATACGGAAGTTTCTACGGAAATACTTGATAGAGACAATATTTTCGTCGACATTTTTATTACCCGGCTGTCAAGGAGATATATATATATATATATATTTATGTATATTTGTTTGTAAATTTCTTTATTACCTCGAATCTACCAAACAGCTTAATGGACTTCCACAGTTAAGAAACGGTTGTATTCGTCTTAAAAACCCAAGGGTTCAAAAGATCTATAAGAAAAATTTTCTCTTTTTTAAAATATTACAACATAAGTTACACGTTCGCTTTATACTGAGTTTAAACACGAAGCACAACTGAGTTAATTTACATAACAAGTTTGTTGCTTCATCAACATTTTTAACCCAATTGCTTCTTTTTTGTACAATATATAATCCGAATTAACTGGAATGCTAAATGGTTAAGTAGTTTATTTTCCCTATAAATGATTCCTGCCTCAAAATATAACACAAGATTCGAAGAATTCCCTTGTCAAAATATAATACAATGTTAATAATGTTTATCAAAGTTTAACTATTATGTAATTTATCGAAATGTTCAAATACAAGTAGTAATGTTATTAGATATCATATATAGAATTCTTAATGGACCTTTAGTTCTCTATTATTTTGTACTTATACTCAAAATATAATATGCATTTAAATTACCATTTAATGTACCTATATTAATATAATATTTATATAATATCCATTTAAGGGGAAATAAAATACATTAAGCCAAGTTATTTGGCGTTTTGTTCTTCGTATTAAATATCATCAAACATTGGAAAACCAAGTTAAATCAAACAATCAATTTTCATGTTTTTTATTTATTTATTTATTTTATTATTATTATTATTATTTTATTTTATTTTTTTTTTGTTCAAATAATATCAACAAATAATTAAATATTTAATTTAACATAAAAAAGCCTACTGTGTTAAATAAAATCTGAAAAGAGAGAAACAAGTCCAGTTTACATAGTGACTTTAACAGTCGGTGCCCATTATTGGAAAGATTTGAGTCGGTCTGAATTTTCCTAGTTGTGAAACATTCTTGCAAAACGAGACAAAGTTCCAGAAAATACTTTCGGCTGCCATATTTGTGTCAAATTGTTTATTAACAACAAATTGTGTCAAATTGTGTCAAAATTAATTTTCATGTTTTATCATGTTTCATATCAATTATTTGTTTTCACTTGTTCATTTTCATTTTACTCTATTTAGTAAAATTATTTATTTTCTATTTATTATACAACTCTACTCAATGAAAAAATTAAATTTCATAAAAATTTTTTTTATTTTTTCGAACAGTACGAATGATAGACGAAAACTATCAAGATAAAAAATTGCATTTTTATTTACTGAATCTAAAAATATTATGAAACTTGAAAAAAAGGAATCTACTCAAATTTTGTTACTATAAATTATATTTCGAAAAGCACCGCTGAAACATGTCTTGTGTGAAAGCTTATTTTACTTTTGAGAGTCTATTGCTCTTTTTAACCGACTTCAAGCAAAAAATGAGGATTTTATCAATTCGACTGTATTTATTTGTATGTGTGAACCGATTTTGATGATTCTCTATCTGTTTGAAAACTGGTGTTTTTATGCTTCTAGTGTGGTCCCGTTTTATTTTGGCCCAGTTCTGACAACGGCATTCATGAGAAAACAATGAAAGTCTTAAATTTGCATTATGTACCTATGCAAGACAAGAGGACGAATAACTCAATATCATGCCAACCGATTTCGATGATTCTTTTATTAGTGACAAATTAGCTAGTGTACTTCAGATTCACTAAAAATCACTAAAAAGAACTTTTAACAAAAAGAAAACCGACTTCAAAAGAAAAACTTTTCCAAAATATATTAATATGCACTAAAAAGTAAAAAAATAACGATAATATAATGTAGTTAAAATTATTATTATTTTTTTTATTGTTATTTTAAATTAATGTGGCTGAGTCGGAGTCAGCCAAGCTAATGTAGCAAACTGTTCTGTCAGAGTTGTTTCCTTGGCTGACACCGACTCCAAAAATAACAATAATTTTAACTACAATATATTATCCTTATTTTTTTACTTTTTAGTGCATATTAATTTAATTTGGAAAAGTTTTTCTTTTGAAGTTGGTTTTCTTTTTGTTAAAAGTTTTTTTTATAAAGGATATTTTGTGGGTGCTCCATCCTCTATTCAATTTTTTGGATCAAAATCTCTGCGACACTCTGCATATAGATATTAATATTTTATTTTGTATAGGAGCAAGTGTAATAGTTGATATTTGTTTTATTCATAATAATTTGAAACAAAAACTAATGTTATATATACATAAGTTTTGAAAGAAGCTTTACTTACTTCTTTTATTGAGTTGAAGTTTTGTAGTTTTACGGCTATATTACTTCTATATTGAGAAGCACTATATATAATGCAACTTATTAGTGTTGGGTTGAAGAGTACTTTGATTTTACAAGCTTTTCGTTTAGTTTGTAATGTTTGAATATAATTTCTTATACCATCAAAATGTTTATTAGTTGCCTAAAAGAATATAGTTTAACCTTCCGCATTTGATTGAATTCATTGGTTGAGCTGCTTTTGCACATTTTCAAATCTGACACTACTAGAAAAAATCGCAACTAGTTAGTTGCAAAATATACCATGAGGCATCTTAAACTTTCAAATAGAGAAGTTGCATGTTTTTTTATTTTATTTTTTTTCGAAAGTTTACTAAAAATTAATAAAATAACATGTAGAATGATAAATGGTTTGCCTATTTAAACGTATTTTTCCATAGAAACAAAATGAAAAATATAAATTTAGCGTGATTCCACTACCGTTTTTTTTATTCAAAAATATAATTCTTTTTTATTAATATCTAATAACAAAATGGAATGGAAACTACTTCCTACTCCACCCGATACGACTATGGTGAAAGATGGGCTCTGGTTTATCATTAACAATAAACAGTTTGGTAGCACTCTCTATGTGAGTATAAGTGGTGAAAATCTTTTCTGTACGAAATAGTGGAAACAACTTGAAAAGTATACAATACTGAAAGTACAAAGCGTTAATTCCAATGATAAAAATTCACGACAGAATGTGTCAGTACTGTTATCTACAACTGATTCAAAATGAAATGATTCAATTCTTAAAAACAGAATTGTTTAATACGACATTAATTCTAAAAGCAGAGAATTCTCACCCCTTTAAATTCATATACTTCTTATATATCTTTATATATTATAAATGAGAAAGTAAGCATGTTTGCTTGTTTTTTACGCTTTCACGCTAAAACTAGCGAATGGCTTTTAATGAAACTGTACAGCAATATAGCTCATACTTCAGAATAACACATGAGATATAGTTTATAAAAATATATATTAATAAAAAAATTAAAAATATAATTTAATTTGCCATTACCATAAATTACAAATTTCTGTAAAAGTAGTCATTTGCCATTACCATAAATTACAGAATTCTGTAAAAATAGTCAATATAAAATATTTCACGGCCATCTTTTCTGATATACTCAATGAATAATTACGACTATTATACATTTAAAAAAATATAAAACCATACATATATTTTACCTGTGTAAAACAATCCTTATCATTATTTCGAGTGTTATAGAAAGGGAATAAGCGAGAGAAATCTTTATCAGTCTTTACTTTTAAACCCAGCGAAGCGGGTGGGTATAACTCTAGTATATAAATATATAAAACAATTTTATACTTTATTCTTAATAATAATGCATACATCTCTTACAAAATTTCATCAGTTTTGTTGTTTAAAACTTAATAGAAATAGTTTATCAGTTAATATTAAAAGTTTTGTGAAACATGCTGACATTTTAAATTAACACTTATTTTCAACAAGATTTGTGAAAACATGCTGTTAACAGTATTCACTTATTATATAATACAATCATTTACGACATATATTAGTTTTATTGTTTGGAAAATTTATATTGTATTCGGAGTGCTGCTTGTTGTTTGTTACCGAAATGTATGTTTTCAATTATTTTATTGGGAAACATTTAAAATTTATGTTCATGTTTTTTGTTTGTATATTTACTTTAGTCAGCTAGTGGAAAGGATTGTTATCATTCTTAAAATACGATCCTATGCTAAGTATTATGCTTGATAAACTTGTTAAAATTAAAATTAAATTTTTGAAAATTATTATTTTATAATATTAATATTTTATATGTTTAAAATTGTACTAAGTACGATAAATTTAAAATTGAGTGAGAGTTTATTTATTCTTCGCACATGTGACATTTAGAAGTTTATTCTTATTAGTTTCTACTGATTGAAATCTAAGACTTCTCTAGGCTGATACAATTTTAACGTCATACGTCTAATGGGACATTTTTTGACTCCTATTTCTCGAAATGTGGAGTTATCAGCTCGGAAGACATAATTTAGAATTTTATTTATTTAGCAAAGGTTGCTTAGGGTTAAGATTTATTTGTGATTTTCTAGTAACCAGATAAGTAGAGCTTACGTACATAATTAGTACAATTTTAAATTATGTAACTTATGAAGAATTAACAATATTTCTTAGAGGCTTCTATTAACCACCACCACCTCCCGCTTACCCAGTAAAGAACTGCAAGAGTTGCACAACAACTGTCTACGAGCAATAACTTTAATTGAAAGCAAAAAAAAGCTTAGATATGACAATGATCATTGGTCAATATAGCCATGACAGACATAAAAACTAAAGATAAGCAACAAGATTTCTTGTAGTTTCACTAGCTAAAGATCTTTGTTTAAAACCGCTTATTTAAATGTATAACACCAACTAATAAAAAATTAAAGAAGCCATACTTAATAGGAACAAACTGTACCTCCATTAGCTTCTATGGCTCATATAAATCCGTGAATATATGCTGGCCAATACCCGCTCGTTAAAGTCCTACCAAGATAACATTTATTATTAACATTTACGTATCAAGATAACATTTATTGATAAACAACAACCTTTTTGCTATTTGTTTTGATAAACATATCTCGAAACTCAAGTATTTTGAACTCGATTATACGAACTTATTTTAATTTTTTATTCGTGATTAAACTATATCTTCAGTATAGTTTAATATTGGCAGTACTTCCGGGTATTACGGGGCACCCTATTAAGAAGCCGTGAAGCAGATCTCATAAAATATCTATAATATAAGTACTTACCTCAAATGCTGAGTCTATATCGAAAATATATTAAATCTAATGAAGAGTATCTTGAAACCTGAAAATTGATGGATAAAATATTGAACAAAATTAAAATGTTTTATCTTTAATGGAAGGTCTGTCAATATTTAAGAGACCGGCTTGGTAACCCAATTATTTCATTAAAACGTAATCTAAGTTCAATAATCATTAATAATATGTGCTTACTTTTGGGACCAGGACTCCAAATTCTTGAAAACTATTAGAGCTAGATTAATTTTGACCACAAATTTGAAAAATATGATCCAAATTTAGTAGGATTACATACTTAGTTTATCAAAATAGGATTAAATTTGGATGTGATAGAGCAAAATTAAATTTTTTGGATTCTGATGACGTCATAGAGTTAAAAAATTCGATTTTTTTTGATAACACAGGCAAATTTTATCCGATCTCATTGTAATTTTTTTTAAATCCCACTAATTTTGGGTCATTCTTTTCTGCTGCAATGTCAGTTATTCGCTAGCTATCACTTAAATACCTAATTCCGGGACCAGGACTCCAACATCTTGAAAACTATTAGAGCTAGGTTAATTTTGATCACAAATTTGAAAAATATGATCCAAATTTAGTAAGATTACATACTTGGTTTATCAAAATTGGATAAAATTTGGATGTGATAGAGCAAAGTTAAATTTTTTGGATCCTAATGACGTCATAAAGTTAAAAAATTCGATTTTTTTGATAACAGAGGCAAATTTTATCCAATCTCAATGAAGTTTTTTTTGAAACCCACTAATTTTGCGTCATTCTTTTCTGCAGCATTGTCAGTTATTCGGAAGCTATCACTTACGTGCCTAATTCCGGGACCAGGACTTCAAATTCTTGAAACCTATAAGAGCTATGTTAATTTTGATCACAAATTTGAAAAATATGACCCAAATTTATTAGGATTACATACTTGGTTTATCAAAATTGCCATTATGCTACTTTTTGATACCTTTTAATGAACAGCGAATATATTAATAATAATTACAATTTTAATCCAATTTTGTTTATATTACTCTGTATTATTTACTTTATTATCAACAAAATTTCGATTTTGGAGGTTAATCAGTTCCTTATGCAAAATACCCCAGTATCGTTTAGGGAGTAATGAGTTCCTTGTTTTGTTCGTAAACGTAGAGAGAAATCAATACTTTAATTTGACACTCTATCATTTGAATAAATTTAAAAAGTTTATCAATTAAATGTACAGACTCTTTTAAAGGTAAAATGACACGATAATGATGACTCTCCCCCTTTTTGCCTTTACTATTATGTTAAATACTATCAGTATACGAATTTTCATCAAAATCTTTAAAGCCGATCCCGACATATATAAGGCGCAACATAAATTCTTGCCACTGGCGCTATGTACCCTCGTTACGGCCCTGTTGATAGATTTTAAACTTCAACAAGTTTTATTAAAATATATATGATATAAACTTTATTTCAAATTACTACTGCAAATATGACGTTAAAATTGAATTGAAAATTGATCATATCAATGTTTACTAGGTACGTCGTATTGCTACCTAGTAATATTATCAATAGTTGGTGCTAGCTAGCCATATTACCAATTTAATATTAATTTAAAAATAAATTGAACAAGTAATGTAATATTACATACTTATCTGTTTATATAGATCTATCCATAAAATGACTACCAAAGAAGTAATAACACAACCTAGTAGACAATTGGTGTCCGTCTATATATGGTGGGAGCATTGGAAAGCAGTTCAAAACATACAGAAAACATGAACAAACATTATATAAGTTTTATATATGTTGTTATATGATTGTTCTTCACTTTTAAACAAGGTTTTAATAGTAAATAGTATATTTTGTGTTAAAAAGTATTATATGAGAATGAAACTATAATATCTAATTTAATTTACCATTTTCATTATGTCATACATTACAAACAAAACATACTTACGTAATATGTGTGTGTTTGAGTAGTTACCTTGTTGCTAGCTAAAGGTCCGCAGAGAAAATGAGTGAAATTTGAAATTGAAACGAGTATGGAATATCAAAAAGAAAAGTCTTTTGAATTTGTATATAAAAACAAATCGATAAATTCCATGCACTTAACAGAACTTCGTTTATGACGTCCTAACATAACTAGAAAATAGGTGATAATGGAAACGAAGCTAAGAACTTTCGATTAACTCGATTTCATCTTAGCGCTAGTACTGCTGTATATATCTTTCTTCGAACATTTTATAAGTTTTTTAATTTCCGAATAGTTTTAATCTAATAGTTAAATTAGTTAGAAAGTTGCAAGTAAAATTTACATAGTTTAAAAACCCCGCGATAAATTTTTCGAGAACGGAACCCTAAACTCGCACTTGAAACATAGCTAAGAACACTCCCCATTAAATTACCTTCTCCAATAACAAAAAAATCCAAGTCTCTGACACACATAGCGATTAAACTTATAAGGTCTCTTTTTGGTTCGAAGGTTAAAAATGACTACATATAATTGACATCCTACATAAAGAATCCTAAAACGATCCTTAACTAAGTTACGAGATTGTAATAGCAGTGGAACTCCTAACTTCAAACTTTTTTGTTTTTTCTGTATAGCTTTTTAGTTGCCGTTTAAAATGTGCCATCATTTGTAAAATTAAGTAAAAAAAAGAAACTCCGTAAAGTTAAAAAACGGCCCAAATTGGAATCCAGTTGATGGATAGTCCTTACATGTAAAGTAACACCCGATAACCGAGACTAGATTGGATTGGAATTTTTTAAATGTTCGAATTAACTCTGATATTTCGAATTAACTCTGATAGTTATGATTTTATGTAATTGGTTAACTTTTTTCGTTTTAATGACTTAAATTGAATAATCTTGAATCCTGTTTAATCTAATGTGTCAATAATTTGTTAATAAAGTATTGATTTTTTTTCAACCAACACGCTTAAATGACGAAATCGGTATTAAAAAAACAATTTCCCTTCAAGATCTATGGCTATGAAGTACCTACTCTCCCATTGTTCAAAAACTATTACGCTACTGACGTTAAATAATACCTCGTTACTGGTTTATTTAACAAACTATACCAGTATAATGTTAGTTTATATGAAAATGTGGTTTTCATTAGAAAATACATTAAGTAGTTTTGACGCAGTAAAATTCATTTTTAATTATTCAAATAATATTATTGTAGCTCTTTTAGTTTAGTCAATCATGGACATACCATACAATTTCTAGATTTTTTAACGAAAATAGCGTTTTGTTGCTTTGAAACTCCAGGATGAGGCAGTATGTGGGAAAGCATCTCATTTAGTTTTTGAATATTTAAGAAAATGTACTCAAGTCATTGATTTCACATCTTATCTACTTCTGAATTATCAATATTGTTAAATACCAACGTGTTACAATAATTCTAGAAACGCAGCTTTATTTTTAATCAAATATATGTTTATACCAAATTGTTTTCAAATTCCGGTAAAACCCGTTATCGATGCTTAACAAAAAAAAACCTCGGTTTTTTGATCAAATCAAAAAACAAGTTTTGAAAAGTATTGGAATAACAGACATACCGTTTTAACGAACGTCGAACAAACTGATTTTTCCATCTATTATTCTATTATTTCCTTACTAAAATAACAAAAAAAAAACAGGATATCCATATTTGAAGCTTCAGACCGCCATAAAGAAGTTGTCTATCATCACTTAAAAAACACATAAACAAAGTCTCTTCATTCAAGTAATATCGGAATATCAGCGGAAATAATTTCTAACTTTTACGTTTTTATTATTTTATAAAAATGGTTCGTCAATTTTTTGATCTCATATAAAATTAACGCTTTTACACCATTATTTTATTTCATATATAGTTTATTAACCAATCTCCATCGTTTCATCGAAACAGACCCACGTAATTTGATGATACCTGTCGACAACAATATGTAACAAGGTGATAACGCACTGTCAGTAATTATGAATACAGGTACGAAGTATAATTGCATCTGGCTGCATAAACTTTACAACACTATTAAATTTAACATACATAACCTCTAAACATATATAATTACATAAACATCATTCATAAACTATTTTCAAATTAGTTAAAATTAAAATGTATTTAGAAAATTTGCACTAACAACCTTCTAAATGTCAAGAAAAAAAGAAAAACCAGTAATATTAAATTCAGCTTTTATTTTATCCACTTTTACAAAAGCTACAAATTTATAGTTTCTAATATACTACCCAACATTTATATAATTACGAAAATAATCATCTTAAAAAATAAATATATTTGTTTTTGTTTTTTAATATTAAAAAATAAACTTCAAAATCACAATAATATAATCAATAAATTAATAAAAATTTATCCATAAATTAATTTTAATTACAGCTAATAACATTCAAGTAAATAGTGAGAAAAAAAAAACAACAAAAACATAATGAATTCTAAAAAAAAGACTTAATAATAATCGTTAAAATTAAATACAAACATAAAAAACTATGTACATGTTGTAATAATAACAGTAATAATTAAATCATTTAATAATTTTCGTGAGAAAAAGATCGAATGTTTCGTTATAGTGCGATTCCTTAGTTTCAACGAGACCTTACAAAAATTCATTGGCAAGTAGCTTTCATAGACATATTTCAATGTAGATATATTAATCATTCTATATATCCTTCGAGGACGCCACATAAATTTCTGTTCTTGTTCTTGTCTATTTGCATATCATAATTTATGATTACTCAAATTTCATACTAGAATGCAGAAAAAGAAAGTTTTTATCTCTTAAAATTAGTAACATATTAAGGAAAAATGTTCTTGTATGTGTCAGCTTTAGGACCATGAGCCCATAAGGAACCGAAATTTCCATGATCGAATCAGCCTTTTTGAGAATTCATATAAAGAAAAGTCAGTTAGTTTGGTAAAAAAGAAAATTCTGGTTTTTTTTTTAAATTGCTTGAAATCAAGTTTTTCGATTTTCGTGAAATGAATTTTTTTTTGTCATATATCTTAAAAGAAAGTTATTGACAAAATATTTCTGGAAGTTGTAACCACCCAAAGAGTTGACAAATGGTTTGAAGTTGTAAAAACCAAACCCATTTTTCAATTTTTTAGTCAGTTACAAATTATCTACTTTTTTTTTCATATATCGTATTAACAAAAGCTATCGTTCAACATATACGACAGATTAAAAAACACTAACCACGGATAAAACTTCAATTTTCTTTATTACCAAATAATAAATATACATATTAATCCTAAAAAGGTAGAAAAAGAGTCACGAAAATTTTGCTTCATTATGGACTCACGCCCGCACGAAGAATGCACCAATTTAACTTTCGCCATTTTGGCGTGGAAGAAGGAACCGTACTATAGCATCACATCGCTAAAAAATTAAGAAACTGAAATAATAACACACGGAATATAATTTTGTAAAAAAAAATTTATAATATTTTCATTATCTGACTATGTTGTTAATATTTAATGGCGGACTAAAAATTCTTCAGTTTGCTATGAAATGATTAAGTAACATACAATCGTATTCTAAAGCACTCTATTTGTTTTTTAAAACTTTGTAAAGATACATTTTTATACCACACATAAATGGTTCGTTAATTCATAATATTAATCAAAACGGTAAAAAAATAATCTTTATATTTTATAGGTAATTAGTATTCTTCTAACAGTAGTAATCTAATAAATTTTTTTTTTGTTTCGTTATTTTTCTGAATATAATACACACAGGTACAAAATGGCTTTATTTAATTTTTTTTTAAATATATTATTATTATTAGAGAGGTATTTAGTTAATTATATTTTATTGTAGTTTTTGTTAATGTACGGATGTTCAGTGTGAACTTTAATGCCAACGTTTTTTATACTTTCGTGTATGGATTTAATTTTGTGTTTCTAGCTTGACAGCACCAAGTTCTTCTAATAATGCTTGCATCCCTTCTGGAATTCGACCTTCATCGATTTCACGACCCCATATGCGATACTGTAACAAAAATGAAAAATTAACATTATTTAAAATACTTAAAAGTTAGACTTGCAGTTTGGGATAGTAGACTTTTGGATCATTATATTACTGCCGCTAAATAACGCCACCATGCTCCGAGGCTCAAAACGATTTCAAATGCACGCATAAACAATGTTTGTGACAAATATTTTCAAAACGAATTGAGGGAGGCGGTGCAAATAGATTGAGAATTTTGAACATGTTCGGAAGCTTCTTAATTTATTTTTATAATTGGGGTTATATGATTGATTAGAAGCAAAGAATACGAAGCCCTGAAAAAATAAAATACAGGGGAAAACAAATAGTGCTACTTTGTATTCAAATATCAGAGACATTTAATCGGCCAAGGGAAGTTTTTTAAAAAATACTCTGTATTAATTTCATATATTACCTTTTCTAATTCTTTACGCAATGCAAGAACAGCTTTTTCTCTATCGGTAACCAATTCTTCGAGATATTGATAACGAAGTTTTTTTCGAGCACGACATTCGCGAGCACTTTGACGACTTCGTTCTAGAACAAAACAAGAAAACAAATTAAAACATTTTATTCCTTTATTTTTATTATTTTCATGAAAACAATTTTCGTTTTCACAACGAATAATAATAATAATAATAAAGATGATGAAAAATAAGAAATAAACACCTGACAGAATTAATGGTTCTATCCGGTTGGTTGGTTGGTATAATTTGAAGGCTAATATTATTTTCCACAGGACTATTTATTTAATGACTGAAGGTTTTATGACAAACAGCCTGTTTGTTTTGTTATGTTGAAATTTATATCCCAGTTTTAAAACACTATTTTACAAAATTAATTACTTACTGGAACCAAGCAGCCACCAGCATAACATACTCTATACATACCACCATATAGTTACTATATGAATATCATCATCATCAACATCGTGATAAAGCCCCGTGTGTTGTTTAAACCTAAACTCACTCTTAAACCTACATAGATTGTATACTATGTATACATGCATATCAAAAATTTGAACGATTGCTTGCGATTAACAGGATGGTCACTTACCTGATAATAGTAACTCTCTTGGCATTTCGATATTTCGAAAATTATGCATGTAATCATCAAAAGGACCCTAATTTTTGGATCTAGTGAGTCAAAAATACTTTTTTTAACAGAGTATTATTAAATCGAATATATATTTTTCTTTGTATCTAATTTTTTAACTATTATATATTCTGGAGTTTGATAAAAAGCATGAAATGTAATAATGATCCAAAAAATAAATACATAGAATTTATGTGAGGACTGAGTGAATATTTTCTATGGTATTACCAAACATCCAGTAATCGTTTCGAGAAATCGTTTTTCATATGGTATGTGGACGACGTCTCAGAAACAATGCTAGCAAACATCAATTGTAGCCAATTTTTTGTATTTTTGAGTTAAATTACCTTATACAATGAGTATAATCGAAAATGGAACTGATAATTTTTCTTGATTTGCTCGAATTTTTTTAAGAGTGTGTACTTTTTGAATTAAGCGGAAAAATCAGAAGCAACTATTTAGGCGAGAATTTGATAAAATTCAGCATAAAGGGAAATTATGCAAAAAAAAAGGACAAAAATCGTCTGTATTTGATGATTGAGAGAAAGTCTTCTAAGGTATGCTAAACGTCAAGTAATCGATCCGAGAAATCGTTTTTAAAATGAGATTTTGTTCGATATCTCAGAAACGACGAATACAACCATTTATTGAAGCTTATTTTTGTAAACTTTCGGTTTAAATTACCTTGTACAATGAATATTATCGAAAATACAAACAATAAATTTTTATCGATTATCTTGAAAAAAAATTTACTTGATTATATTAAGTATTTTCTAAGGGTATCACTTAAGTCTTATATTTTAGACATCTAGTTCTCAAACAAACTGGATTTTTTTTTATATTTTCCTGAACAACCAGATGCCGTTATTTTCAAAAACATGTTTTCCACCAGGTTTTGATACAGGTGCCATTTTTGTGAATCTGAGTTTATATAATAATACTGCTATATAAAGTAGGAAACAGTGTACTGTTTGTAGGTACATCCAACACAGTAGTAGTTATTCAGGAATAAACAACTAAACTCGCCATATGACTATTATTGTATAAGGCCGAAAGCTCTACTCCACAAATATATATCTGTATATATTCTTCGGTCTTCTGTCCTTCTATATTCCTCGCTCCAACCTTTTATTCAGTAATTTTAAATTACTAAATGTTCTGTTATTAAACTGTTGTACTAATTCCCAAGGATTTAAATGTATAACTTAATGTATATAAATTATTATGCAGAAATATATATGTATGTGAGTATTTACGTATGTATGTATGCATGTATGTATATGAATATTTGTATATTGGTAGTGGAAAACATTCGTGAAAGTAAAAACCTAGAAAAAATATTCTGAATTATAAAATTATTTAAGTAAATATGTAAATGCCTTTAACGTTCCTAAAAATTTTAAAAATATTTTTAATTTTGAAAAAAAAAAAACATTACGTTATACAGGTTGTTTGAAACAAAATTTTCTTAAAATCAACCAGTTTAGTCTTAATTTTTTGCGTCGAATAACCAGAATAACGCTGTTTATGTTTAAACTGAAAAACAGTTATTCTTTTTATACCATGTATATATGAAATATATCAAGATATACTTAGTTTAATCCCAAGTTAATGGGATATTGTTTGAAGCCATCGAAAAATATTAATGCTACGAACAAAATTTTGGTATAGGTTTTCATAAAATTATCTAATTAGTCCATTTTCGGTTGTCTGTCTGTCAACACGATTACTCAGAAACGAAAAAAGATATAAAGATAAAATTTTCATAGCGTGCTCAGGACGTAAAAAAAGAGGTCGAGTTCGAGCAACTTAGGTCACTGGGTTGTAATTTTCTTAAGGGGTGCCCCTAAGAAAAATGGAAAAAATCAAAAAAAGTTTTTGTTTCCAATTTCGACAAAACTGTGTATATAAGGGAACTTTGACCCATAAAATACAAATTATGTATCGATTGGATGCATAATTTCTGAGAAAATCGCTCTTTATATCAAATTTTGGATTATTTTCCTTCGTCTAATTTTTTCATCACCTAAGGGCCCCGGAGAATTGCATTGCCTAGCGGTCTAGGCATGGGTTAATCCAGCACTGGCTTCAAATTTATATTACATTTTTTCCAGAAAACATTATTATAAAAATTTCATTAAATCTATTAAAAATCTAACGTAATGTCACAAAACTTTTCACATTTGGAAAATATTTAATTAAATTAAATATCGACCATTAAAAAATTAATGTACAAAATGTTCGACACAATATGTTTATCATATAAAGTTAATTCCAATCAATTTTATACATATAATTTGGTGTGATATTTAATATCACAAATTTCTTATAATTAACAAACACACACACAACCTTTTTGAATAAATTTTCATTTTCAAATACCATTTTATATTTAAAACGATCATTATTACATGGTAGGGTTAAAAAGATTTTTGGTTACACAATCATTATACACACTACCGTCTCATTTTATTTAATAATATAAAATCTTTCTCACTATGTTGTTGATGATGATGATGAAAATTGAAAATACATTAAAATTTTCGCCGTTTTTAGTCAAACGCTAACGTATAAATAAGTTTTTAATGGAATTTTATATTCATTTTCATTGAAACCTGTTTTAAAATTATAATCGGAATTATTCGAAAATAATTCAAATTAAAATTTATTTTTTCCGCTTTATTGCTTCCGTTCAAAATTTTGAATGGAGTAACATCGGATTTCACTTTCGATTAAGAGAATGATTTTAATTTTCGTGAAAAAACACACTTTTTCGTTTTAAACTAGAAGAAAATGGAGCTATTGCTTTTGTACTGATGATGGAATTTTCAAAATATTTCTTCAAATGTTCATTCAAGAAGGGTTTTGGTATTTAAAAGGTCAATGAGAAAAATCGACCGATAAAACTAGGGGTGGGGGGATGAGCAAAGTTCAAAATTTTGAATTTAAAAAAAAAAAAAATATTTTTGTTTGTTTTTTAACAGTTTTAAGCGAAAAAGTACTCTTGTGATTTTTTATCCAGACGCTTAATTATCGAAAAAAAATAAAAAATGCATTATGTGATTTTAAGAAAAATGCGTTAATCTCTGAGGAATTTTGCTTAGCTAACTAAAATAGTTTACATTTTTCCCAAGCAGTTCTTTCTTTTTAAGAAAACAATAAATAATTAAATAAATAAATAAATTGTTTAGAAAGTGTGTAAGAAAAAAACATGTTTATTACGTTACCGTGAAACTGTACACTTCCGTAAAATTTTTCATTCATTCATTCACACAAATTGGTATGCGTAAATTTTGTAATATAAGTAGTATATATACCTAATTTTGCTTTCATGTCCACCTTATCTGCAGCCTTTCTTCCTGGCTTGCGACCCCGTTTACCACCTTCACGCCGGTGTGTTCCTTCCTGTTTAAAACAAAATAAATTTAATAAAAGTTATATTATATACAAATATAATTATGATTTATAGTACTATTTATAGTCTTTTAATAACATTTATTTATGTAAAATATAGTCTGTAGGGTTTGACTTGATGAATATGAATCAACTATTGATTAACATATTTAATTAGTACATTCAAAATCGGTTTTAAGGGACCTACGATTTTGGTCTTTATAAGCGACATGTACATTTTTATATTAAAGTTTATAAAAATCAAAATAGTTTAATAATATTATTTTATTTAACTTAAAAGTTTGTACATGTAAAAGAAAGTGCATATATATGTACAGGCGTTGGTCCTTATAGCCAATATATTGGTTTATAATTCCAATACTAGAGCCGATATGTCCTTATAACCAATGTTACTATAGCCAATACATTCATATAAGTTATAAAAACAGGAAAAAGTTTTGTGTTTTCTGCCCAGAAAAGCATTGATTAAAAACTGTTCAAAAACATAAAAACACGAAGAAATATTTATCTAGAAAAAGATTAAACATCGTCAAATTTCTACAATTTTCTCATGTAAAGTTGTATTTTTCACAACCAAGCAGGAATATAAAACAAAAACTGCGTGTTAATGTGCACCTGACCTCAAAAACTATAATGACATTAACAATAATAAAACAATAGAAGGATAATTAAAAACGCAATCAAAGCAATTAATCAATTAAAAATTAAAATATATCAAACAATATGGTAATGCGTAGTACCCAGGATACAATATACCTTGAATCACTCTAAGATTTCTCGACAGATATTGTTGGCTTTCAAATAGCAACTATATGAAGATAAAGTTGATTTACTAAAAATAAAAGTAACTGAGAGAATAATTATCCCTGCTCATTTGTTTTCAAGTAAATAGGAATTAGTATTTATAGAGTGTGAAATTAGAAATTTTTGTTCATTTATTTAGAAATTGAATATTGTGTTTCATGTTTTAAATTGCATTCAACATTTCAGTTTTAAATTTAACATAAATTTCAGTAACTAAAGTCTGAAAAGACACACCTTCGTGTACCTTAGATCAAAAAAACATGTTGTAAACAGAATATTTGCATGGCGATCTTTTAAAAATAGATATAACAAGTGAAATTTACAAAATTTAAAAACGCCCGACAAATGCGACTTATTCCTTGCAAACCGATTTTTGGAAACTTAGCTATACAAGTCTCAATCGAGTCGGTTCGACCTTTTAGGGGCTACGATGCCACTGAGAAACACACAAACGCACAGATAAACACTTTAAACATATAACACTCCTTCTTAAATCAATATCAAAGTGATGGTCAAGGACATCAGATGAAATGAAAAGGATATTTAGAGAGCTATCACTTTTGGGACTTTTTTATTGAAATTGAAATATTTGAGTTGACTTTGTGCTTTTGAATTATTGTTTTGAATTACATATTCCACTTTTCGACATGAATGGAGCCTGGTTTATTTGACCATTCATTTCCATAGTTACTATTTATATGTTAAAATTATGTCATGCCTTTTCCAAACTGATTCGATTTTGAAGATCATCGCCAATTTTTTAGTATTTTCGGGTACGGAACAATAATCTCGTACTTGAAACATAGCTAAGAACACTCGCCGTAAAAATACCTTTTAAACGAAAACAAAAAAATTAAAATCGTTTCATCCGTTTAGGCGCTACGCTGCCACAGACAGACACACTCAAAGCGGTCAAACTTATAACACCCTTACAACATTTTTTTTTAGTTGGGGGGTTAAAAAAACATAAATGTAACATTGGATCCCTGGTACTACACTCTGCCCAATATTATTTTGATTCAAAACGGTATATGTTCGCAATAAAATATGATTGCTTTTAAAATGGTACATTTAAATAGCCTTCATAATTTTAAACATATAACATCTAACACAACCTTGATTTCTGCATGTAGATAATTAAATAATAATATAATTATTTTAGTTGTAATCTAAACATGGAGATTTGTTATGTTATGTGTATTATGTTGAAAAATAAATGCATTTATATTGTTCTATGATTTTAATTATCATAAACACTCTCTCTGGTTTAACAAGTTATTAATTAGTTTTGTACGTATATAATTAAAACAATCTGGTTAACAAAATACTCCAAAAAAATCATATGATATTAATATATCAACAAATTTCCTAATATAAACTGTGTGTTCTTTCTGCATCGGCGTAGCGTACGACATCTAAGTAGAAAAGGATAAAACTAATTTTTTTCTTCTTATAGTTGTCAACCATAGTAGCTCAGTTGGTTAAAGCCAAGGGTAGCGGGTTCGATCCTCGCTGTCACAACAAAAATTTAATTGGTAAAACGCATATATGGTATCACAATGGGCTCTATAGCCTAAGCGTACCTTCAGTGAACTTCCGATATAACCTTATCTACTTACAGTTTAGTGTAAATATTGTACACACTAAGGTACAAAAAAAATTTATATATATTATACACCAGTCAAGTTATCGTTCTGTCTAAGCGTTCACCCAGCGGTAAATTTACCGACAAGATGACATAGTTCCCATAAAGTAGACTGTAGCCGTAATAACTTTCAATGGTTAGCCTTCAATGTAAAAAAGTTAAAAAAATATTATCAATAATGAGCTTCATGACATCTGTACAATATCGTAATACATAATTTCTAAAATACGTTTTTCATGAACAAGTTTAATTTCGTTTTGAATGTGGAAAAAAGCTACAACTATCGAAAAGCTCTATCTTTCTGCTATATAATATGTTTCGCATTTCGTCTTTCGATCACAATTTGCATTAATCATCTTAGATTATATTTCCTCTTGATATCCTTCTTGCTAGCAATAATACTTCCTCTAAAACTTAATCTATTCACAGCAATTAAAGCTATGAATTAAAGCTTTGGCTTTTGATTGAATTCAAAATTTGAATCACTCAATATTAATTAATAACTATTAATTCATCAATAATATTAATTAATAACTATTTATTAATCAGATTTACATCTTTACATCTTCATACGCAAAGGATTCTTGTAGTTTTAAACAGGCTGTATAATAAAAGTTTCTCGTTGCTTTTACTACGGAAGCCGGGTTGACACAATTTATACACAGAGACATTAAATTGTTTGAATCCGGTTAAAGATTGATTTTGGTCCTTGAAAATAAAGCCTTTCTTACAGTCTACTATAATCTGTAAAAAAGAAGTAAAAAACTTATTTAACGTTAAAGTTTTATGTTTTACTAGACCAGAATACAGCAGTAATATACCATAGATCAGTTCACACCCTTTTTAGTATCAGATGATAGTAAAACTAGTAATAGGATTTGAATATACATCACATTGTTATGTCTAATTCCTAGTAAATTGAAGTTGGTTTAGTTATCAGTATTCCATATAGTTCTTATTATATTCTATGTATATCAAAAGTTTATGTAATTATCCCTGTTTGATATCCGATTACGTGATTTATGTTATGCAATCAATTGAAGATTTTCTAGTTATTAGTTCTCTTGTTTCTTTTTTTTAATATCTTTTATGAATAAAAAATGTGGTTGCAGATTCTAATCAGAGAAAACTGCGTATAATTTTAACTGTATATTATGTCTGTTACGTTTTTTATCATATCTCTTTTTTTGTCGTAATGAAGTCCATTATATCTTACAATTTCTATTTACTTTATAAATTCAAAAATCTTCATCATTTCCGCTATCCACTGTCAGGATCGAAACAATATTAATATTTGTAATACTAAACTCACAAATATAAATCAGTGTCGAGTATGATACATTTCGATAAACTTTTCGTCTATAAATTACACACAAACGTTCTCCTTTTAAAGTTTATAATCAGAGTCTTTTTCAATCCCTCTAGAATCTCACGGCTTGCGACACATATGAAAAAGGTTGCTTATGTCTAAATGTTATCTTCTAGGTATTATGAATGTTTAATTTTACGAATTAAGCTACCGTAGATTTTTTGGCTATAGGTTTTTTAAGTATTTAAGTGACTATAGGACCCGCCTAATTTTTAATTGGACTATAAAGTTCAACAAATTCAAAAATCATTATGCCCGATCCTCAAAAAAAAAAAAAAAAACACCATATAAATTAATTTTTAGGTTGTCGGACTTAGGACACGTCGTTCTTTCGAGTTACGAATAAGATAAAGATTTAGAATAAATAAAGTTGCATTTGTTTAACAAAATTTTTTTAATTCGAATTGTATTTTCTTATAACAAAATATGAATAGCCATCCAATTTTAAGAGATGGGACAGTTAAAAAAATACTAAAAATACTAAGCCTCTTACTTAAATATAGCAAAGCGTTTCAATAGGAATTGTACTCAGTGTCGTCGAGTTACCTAATCATCTATAGGTACCAATATTTGACTTACTCATAGGCAATTCTAAAAGAATATTCGCTAGCATTGTATTTATTATAGACTGTTATTTGTGTATTTAGCATAGCACTTTTTTGGGCTTTAATAAAATTTCGACGGTAAATCAATAATATTCGGTAAGCCCTTCAGGAATCTTTCCTATCATTTTAAATTTTTTCCAAAATCTATCACAGCATCTTTTAGAGATGATCTCAGTTGATTCCCTTCTGCTGTTGCTTCCTGACAAATACAGGCTTTTTTTTAACATGCAGTTACTATAATCACTAGCAAGAACAAGAGAGGTTATCAAAAAATTCAGATCATTTCTTCGCTAGCGCCTTGAGTTAATACGACGTAGCATGCTTTCACCTTGTTGGGACGAAAATAAGAGATAATATATTTAAGTTGCCATTGGTCCAATATAGGTAATAGCACGCATATGCTAAATTATAAATATCCGACACAAAAGAAACAAATTTAAATAAAAAATTAATACGTAAAAGTTGGAAAAAATTAAATAATGGTTTCAAATTTAATATTCAAGGTGAGAATTAATTACGTTTTTAACCGCTAGACCATATTGAATTTGTAATATATTTTCGACAAGAATTATCAAAGAAAAAGCTTTAAAAAAATAATACTAATCCCACACACAAAAAATAGAGGCAAATAAACAAATTTTTTTCATCATTTATTAAAAATTTTTCATGCATAAAAAAAGAAATTCACAAAAGCTTTCTACATGTATTATCTGATACAAAATATAATTGAAATAAAGATATAGAATGTAAAATAACCTTTCAGAAACTAAACTGCATAAAAATGCCGGTATTGTTATATGAAAGATATATCAAACATATTTTTAAACGTTAGTTTTAATCAAAGACATATAATTATTCTAAAATAAATAAAAAATAAATACATACACAAAAATAATTTTTGAAATAAAAAAAATATTGCGTTTTATTGTTTTGATATAAAGTAGAACGCAACAACAGCAACAAGTTAACTTTGTTTGCTTAGTAACCAATAACAAGACTTAATAATAAACAACACCACAACGCGAATTTACCGGCAAACACAACATCGGCTCGACGAAGTGTGGATCTCTTCAGTCATTCAGCATGATATTACGATGCAATGGGATCGGCACATATTAAGTGGGAAATTTAAAATGGGTGGGGCATAATAATATGAAAATATTATAATTGAAACGTATTTAAGTATGATACGCAGTACAATATGATGTGTTGTACTTATTTTAAGTACGTGTAGTATGTATGTTTAACAACATAATATGCACTAAGAACAGAACTATATGACTTCTATTTTTAAAATAAAGTGCGTAAATTGTAAGCAAGTAAGCTTTTACATACAACTGGATCTAAATACATATCACTGCAGGCTTCCAACGCTTATCCGTATGGATTCCATATCTTTAGCCAATTTTGTCTCACGTATCGTTATTCGTAATCCAATAGTATAAAGTCGAGCAAAAGATCAGACCAATCATGCATACTAATTACACGATTGACAGCTGTTCCATTTTCTTGAAGATCGACTGAATGACTGGACATGGATATTGTAAATTTCCAGAATCCACTTAATTAGACATTTACTGCGAATGTTTCTTTATAATTCTCCATTAATCTAACGTTTTGTCACGCTAAGCAACTTCTTCTGTCCGGTTTGCTTTGCAAAAATTCAATATTCTGGTCGGTAAAGCTAAAATTCGGAGGAATCAAAAAAATAATGGAATTTGTTTTAAATAAGTTGGGTTCTTCTGAAGGTGATTTTTGGACAATTTATCTATACATTGTTTTCTTTGGTGACGTTTTTTTTTTAAATATCTCTTCTTCTATTGATCGGATTGAGGTGAATAAAAAAAAGAATGGTTTGTTATGAATTTCAGGCATCGACCTTGCCTACTATCGAATCCTGAACATAGCAAAATAACCTCAAAATCTCAAGAAAACCGTAGTAACCTCATATTTTCAACTTTCTCTGATAATTTTTCGAAAAATGAAGGAATTGAATGAAAATTTTGGAAAAAGATGTAACTAAATTATGATGTAAAAAAGTGTGGTAAATTTTATCCCGATACATAACCTCAATTGTGACAATTTTGACGAATTTTTCTGAAAAATTTCAATATGTCGTACAGTTTAAGCAAATTATCGGATTTTAACTTAAACAGGGTTTTATGTACTTTCGGATACTACGAATCTTTTTCTTTAACAACTGATTATGAGCCGAAACATTACAAAGCAAAAATACAAAAAACTCCAGATTTGCATCATTACAAGGTACAACAATTTTCAATTTTTTTACAACGAAAGAAACTTATTAAAAAAAATTACCATTCTCTCTGATTTTCCTGATTGACTATCAAAATTCGGTAGATTTACCCCACTATATCAAATTGTTTTGGATTCAGGCAAATAAGTTTCCTAAGGCTGAAGAGCGTAAAACCAACTATTTTATATTATATCTGTCTCAATTATTATTAAGCTTTGTGGAAGCACAGAGAAATTTTTCACCGTTCCATATAAAAATAACGGTCTACTATAAAACATTATAAAAAAAACAAGTGAAAAAAATTGACTGAGTTAATTGTTGAAATACCATGCATAGTCAGTGTTGATTTCTTTATCACATTACACATACAAACATGTGACACATACATGACTGATAATTAATCAAGTATAGTACATATTATAAAATTTCCGCCTAATTGGCGCCCTCACGGGTAAACAGTGATGTTTACGAAAAAATGTTTCAAACAGTTGTTTAATTTTTGATAAGGAACATTTTTTACATTTAAACTTTTGTTCTATCTCTAACGGTTTACAAGATGGGTCCTACGGACCCAAGACCCAATTGACCTATGATGCTCATTTACGAACTTGACCTCACTTTTTACGTCCTGAGTACGCTGTAAAAATTTCAGCTCGATATCTTTTTTCGTTTTTGAGTTATCGTGTCCACAGACGGACGGACGGACAACCGGAAATGGACTAATTAGGTGATTTAATGAACACCTATGACAAAATTTTTTTCATACCATCATTATTTTTAAGCGTTACAAACTTGGGACTAAACTTAATATACTATGTATATTTCATATATACATGGTATAACAAGTAAGCAATGAAAACTAATTAAATCAATTTGACAATTAAAAATCACAACTTCAGAGTGTATTTTTTAAGACAGATTCAATTTGTTCACATTCAATTGTACTTTTATTGTATACATCGCACTTACATCTAGTATCATTTTAATTACAATTTATAAGCAACATGTATTTACTATAAATTGCGCAGTGTACTATCATACAGTTTAAGTCAAATTCATTGTTATATTAATTTTATGATGTATAGGCAGGCATTTAATATGGTAATAACAAATGTCACAATAGAAATGTAGTAAATATTTACAAAGGATTTTTATTTCTAAGCTGTAGATTATTTATTTATGGATGGGTTTAGCGTTTATTAAATGCTAATAATTTTTAAAAAAAAGATAGTCAGTTATGGGAACTGTCGACGGGAATAGTTGTGTTTTTTTTTATACCTTAATATGTAATATGCAAGGTATACTAAGTTTAGTCTCAAGTTTGTAACGCTTACAAATATAAATGCTACGCACAAAATTTTGGTATTCGTTGTGTGCGTAGTCATGGTAGGGATAATAAAATCGATGCCAGCGCTTTAAGTGAAAAATTTTGGAGATAAAGTGGGCTGTTATGACTAATTTGCAATTCTTTACATGTTAATGATATAGAAACTGTCAAATTAAAATGATTGAAAAACACTAATTAATTAAACTTAATGCATTAAAAATTGTGAAAATAAGAAATCAAATTGTACAAATATTATTTTTCAAATGTTAATTATCGTAATTATTTATTTAAATTTGTGAAACAAGAATATTAAATTTTAAATGTAAGTTTTCAATGCAATCCACACAATTATATATGCATCCATTAATTCTATAATTAAAGTAGTGTATCGTTGTCATGGAAACGAAATTCACGCTCGGAGCGAATAGGTGTTCATAAAATTACCTGATTAGTCCATTTCAGGTTTTCCGTTCGTCCGTCCGACCGTCCGTCTGTCTGTGGACACGATAATTCGTAAATGAGTATCACTGTTTCCGTGAGGGCGCAAATTAGGCGTAAATTGTATAGTATGTATTTTATGGGAAAATCAGGTATGTATGTGTGACATGTATGAATGTGTAATGTGTGCAATCAACACTGTTTATGCATGGTATTTCGACAACTAACTATGTCAATTGTTTGTTTCCGCTAGCAGTTAGTGGCATCTAATTAAGTTGCCGAAATAAAAAAATCTATAACACACTAATCAGCGCTTCCACCTACATGACAAAGTTTACAAAAATTTCGATTAAGTTGATGGTCTTTAACTAAATAGATGCTCATCAAACACATAACAATGTACGTAACAATGAAAAAAGATGTTGTTGTAAGTGCGACCCTTATGATCCACACATTCAACTTCCCTGATGATGAAAATAACTTTCTCTAATATCTAGACCACTGCAATATTAATATTTGTTTTGGAACAGAAATGCGTTATTTAGATGTTACATAAGCGCTTCCTATACAAGACCTTTGTTGACTTCAATATCCGACACTGGTAAAACTTTTTTTTATCGTATACTAATTCATAAAATCAATAAGTAAATATTAGTATTACAGCAAAAATGATCAGGAGATAAATTATTGTTTTAGTGATTTTGTAACTTTACTAATGATCAAAATTTCTAGTTTCCTAATATTAACAGGAAAATAGTTTTTAGATAGTACCTATAGATAATCACTACCAGGGTCACCATCAATTCAAACATGGATCCACGAATAACACGTCATTTTTCTCTATTACCAAATTTAGCTTTTCCAATCTGTCAAATAGCAGACATAAATAATAGTCGTTGAAATTTTGATTAACTGCAATTTCGGTCACAGTGTTTAATAAAGTAATATGCAAAAATTGTAATTATATTAATGATTGATTAGCTCATAATTTAGACAAATAATAATTGTTTATAAATAATAAATAAGTACATGAAAGTTAGCAATAAACTGCTTAATGCATAAAGTTTTCATAAAAGTCATATTATTAAACAAGTGAAAACAAACAATTGACTGAGTTAACTGTTGAAATACCATGTATAGACAGTGTTGATTACTCTGTCACATTACACATAAATACATGTCACACATATATAACAGATATAGCCGTAACATACAAACTATACAATTTGCGGATAATTTACGCTCTCACGGGTAAACAGTGATGTTACAAAAAATGTTTCAAACAAAAGTTGTTTATTTTTTTATAAGAAACATTTTTTACATTTAAACTTTTGTTCTATCTTTAACGGTTTACAAGACCCAATTGACCTATGTTGCTTATTTACGAATTGGCCCCACTTTTAACGTCCGCAGCACGCCATAAAACTTTCAGCTTGATATCTTTTTCGTTTTTGAGTAATCGTGATGACAGACGGACAGAAAGACGACAGACAGACAGACAACCGGTAATGGACTAATTAGGTAATTTTGTGAACACCTATACAAAATTTTGTTCAAAGCATCAATATTTTTAAGCGTTACAAACTTGGGACTAAGCTTAGTATACCTTGGTATATTTCATATACATGGTATAAAAGTATTATAATGGTAATAATGACTAAATAGAATGACTAAACGCCATTTAGTATTATTATAAACAAAATTGAAGAAACTATTGTGATTAACTAAAATAAATAATGATAACAATTATTAATTTATTATTCACAGTAGAAAATATCATTATCACACATGAAAAAGAATGGGAATTATTAACTTCCCGTGGGTAAGTTCCTTGTTATGGATCCGAAAACAGATAAATTGCTTGACGAAATAAAAGAATCAATATTTGAAGTTTTTTCTTGAAATTTTTTTTATTTAATATTAAGAAAACATAAATTTTAATTATTTGTAAAACTATATCAATTAAAAAATAATTTATTTTCTGGTCATTTTTTTTTATAAAACTGATATTTTCAGATACAATACGGGTATTGACATTAAACGAATAGATTTCGAACCCTTTCCAATGTCGCATCGGTAAAAAGAAAAATAATAATAATTTTTCGTTCAACTAAAACATATGGTACCCACTAAGGAAAATTTAAAAACTAGATGCCTACATATCACAGTTCTCTGTCCCAATTTTTATATCATTGAATGAGTTAGTAAATAAATAATATGATTGTATTTGATGAATAATTAAATAAAACAAGTAAAAAAACAAAAACAATTGACTGAATTAATAGTTAAAATAACATGTATAGGCAGACAGTGTTGATTATGAAATTGTTTGTTCGTTTGTTTTTTTACATCATGTAAGTAAAGAAAGATAGTCACTCTTACATACAAAGTAATAAGAGTATATTTCTTCTCACTTCCTCAGTGAATGTACTACAGGCTAGTTTCTAACCTAATTTGCGCCCTCACAGGTAAACAGTGGTGTTTACGAATAAATGTTTCAAATCAAAGTTGTTTTTTTTTATAAGGAATAGTATTTACATATAAACTTTTGTTCTATCTCTAATTTGGTATCCAAGATTGACCCAAGAAGACTCAATTGACTGATGCAGCTCATTTCAGAACTCAACTTCACTTTTTACGACCTAACCACGCTATAAAAATTTCAGCTTGAAGTTCTTTTCATTTTTGAGTTATCGTGTTGGCAAACGGGCAACCGGAAATGGACTAATTAAGTGATTTTATAAACACCAATACCAAAATTTTGTTCGTAGCCTCTATATTTTTAAGCATTATAAACTTGGGACTAAACTTAGTACAACTTGATATATTTTATATATACATGGTATAACAATAAAAAAAAACATTTTTTATGCAATGAACACACACATTTGACGCACTGAAAAAGTCAATAAAAATAAAATCCAATCATTTCAATAAAATAATGCAAAATTTTTTTAGTTTGCTATTAAATTGAAACAAATAAAAAAAGAAGTTTCAATCTCCGTCAATATTTTTTTAAATTCATTTTATAGATCTACATCACTTGCTCCGGAAGAAGTTTATAAATACTAGTGAGAATACCTAACATTTTTTTAGGAATTGGAATGTTACACCAAATGTAAAAACGGAATGTTATATAGCAAAGTATAGATTGCTTTTTTCACTAGGAGAACAGCATCATCAGAAGCTACTGACATTAACACTATCTTTGAGTTAGTGAAGAAGTTTGGGTCGATTTGAATCAAGCAATCATTCAAACTCATAACGAAAATTATGTGAAAAAGTTGAAAGGTACGGCTGATCTTGAAGATCTTCCCATATGTTTTTATTTTATATAAAATTACTAATTTATTTTTGAATTTTTTTGCTAATGAGTTGAGCAAATGAGAACTTATTTAGAAAAATAATGCGTTAGGAGAACAAATAAATGCTATAATTTTAACACTTAGCCGTACTTACCGTAAACATACTTTCTTATTTTATGACTTCCTTCAGAGAAATATCGGTGCTCTCAGAAATTTCATAATTTTATTTCATAAAATTTATATTTTTGGAAAGGGTTCAACAGAATGAAAATAAAACTGCTTTCTAGCAAATACAGAATAACAAGTGAGGCTCTTTTTCAAATCCAGCTTGAATGAATATGGAATAAGTATATTTTTAGCATTGGGGTTCGACACAAAATCCAAGATCTTATTTTCGATTTTAAGGGCATCAAACCTATTTTCCTCTAACATCGTCATATCATCTACCACAAATCAGGTGTCTTCTGTAAATACTGCTCTGTCTATCCATAACCGTATATGACTCAGTCTTCGAAATAGAATTGGGACGTCTTTTGATGAAAAATGATTCATAAATAAAAATTTTTTACGATTCTTAGAGAGTGGATATTCGAAAATTTCCTTTAAATAAAAGGTACTTTTTGGTAATTTTGAGACAGAATAATAAATTTTGAATATATGTTTATAGGATTTCATACAGCTCCATACTTTCCTAGTTTTTGTGTTAAATATTTTTTAAAACTCCGTTATATAAAAAAAAAAAAGATTATCATTATTATTTTTCCCGTATCAGTTAAAGTATCACGTCTATAAAACTTCACACACTGGTCAATCCTTCGGGATTTTAATTGATCGAAATCTATAATAATAGAAAGGTGTAATACATACTGATTAGTATTTATTATATGAACAACCAATTCAATATGTGATAACACGTTGCAACTTGTAGTCCAAGCACCCTGAGCGGTACCAAATATGTCTTAAAATCATTAAATAATAAGTATCCTGGATATTCGTGTTCAGCGACCCCAAAAACCTCTGTGTAACAAGTTTGGAATCATTTTCATCACTATTAACCGAATTGTGAATTTAGTATATTTACGGTTCATTTAAAATGCATATTATTTATGCAAATTACATATTTTTAATTTCTTATAAATCAATTTAGGTCACAAAATTTCCTGACGATCTAGTGAACCGAATGCAGTTCGGTTTTCTGCACCTTACTGTTCAAAATTTCCGAGCTTTGACTGTTTTTAGTGTTTCATGTCTAATTTTCGTTTCAAAAAAATAAATAAATAATATTTACGTAATTTAAAAAGTACACGTAGGCTATAAAGCCCATTGTGATACCGTCTATGTGTTTCAATACCTTTCCGCTGATAATTTCATTTATCCGCTCCTCAATTTCAGAGGCTGAGCGCACGAAATTTTTTACGTCTTAACCAACTGAGCTAATAGGGCGAATGGTAAAGGTGCAATTAGAAGTTTTTGTTCAATGTAGAAATATTGTAAGCATGGAATAATTTCGATTCATTTTTCTTACTCAGGAAACACAAATATTGAAATGTTAAATTGTACTATTAAAAATTCATTTAAATTTCATGAACCATTATTAAAATTTTTTTCGACTAAAAATTCTAGTTTGAATGAATATCAATAAAACAACGATCCATTAATGATGATAATGATAATTTAGAATACTTTAAATAAACATTTCCATTGTCATTTTCCTGTATTTTTTTTTTAGAATTGAAATTTTCACAAGGCACGTACATATCAAAATGGTTTGTCAATCAGTGTTCATATAACAACCTATAATTACAAAAATAAAAATGTAATTATTGGTATAATCACATTTATTTTAATTCGATAGACAATAATTGGACTGAGCTCGAATATACAGTCGATAGCGAAGCTTCAAGCTTCCAGGGCAGTTAAAAAATACCTTAAAATAAAAAAGTGGACAATAACCCGTTTTGATGAGAGTGTTCCTATTGGTGGTCCAAAAACTTCACACGTACGTAGTGTTAGCGAATTGTACATAACTAATACTCGCGAAAACGAAACACTAAAAACAGTCAAAGCTCGGAAATTTTGAACAGTAAGGTGCAGAAAACCGCACTGCATTCGATTCACTAGATCGTCAGGAAATTTTGTGACCTAAATTGATTTATAAGAAATTAAAAATATGTAATTTGCATAAATAATATGCATTTTAAATGAACCGTAAATATACTAAATTCACAATTCGGTTAATAGTGATGAAAATGATTCCAAACTTGTTACACAGAGGTTTTTGGGGTCGCTGAACACGAATATCCAGGATACTTATTATTTAATGATTTTAAGACATATTTGGTACCGCTCAGGGTGCTTGGACTACAAGTTGCAACGTGTTATCACATATTGAATTGGTTGTTCATATAATAAATACTAATCAGTATGTATTACACCTTTCTATTATTATAGATTTCGATCAATTAAAATCCCGAAGGATTGACCAGTGTGTGAAGTTTTATAGACGTGATACTTTAACTGATACGGGAAAAATAATAATGATAATCTTTTTTTTTTTATATAACGGAGTTTTAAAAAATATTTAACACAAAAACTAGGAAAGTATGGAGCTGTATGAAATACTATAAACATATATTCAAAATTTATTATTCTGTCTCAAAATTACCAAAAAGTACCTTTTATTTAAAGGAAATTTTCGAATATCCACTCTCTAATAATCGTAAAAAAATTTTATTTATGAATCATTTTTCATCAAAAGACGTCCCAATTCTTTTTCGAAGACTGAGTCATATACGGTTATGGATAGACAGAGCAGTATTTACAGAAGACACCTGATTTGTGGTAGATGATATGACGATGTTAGAGGAAAATAGGTTTGATGCCCTTAAAATCGAAAATAAGATCTTGGATTTTGTGTCGAACCCCAATGCTAAAAATATACTTATTCCATATTCATTCAAGCTGGATTTGAAAAAGAGCCTCACTTGTTATTCTGTATTTGCTAGAAAGCAGTTTTATTTTCATTCTGTTGAACCCTTTCCAAAAATATATATTTTATGAAATAAAATTATGAAATTTCTGAGAGCACCGATATTTCTCTGAAGGAAGTCATAAAAAAAGAAAGTATGTTTACGATAAGTACGGCTAAGTGTTAAAATTATAGCATTTATTTGTTCTTATAACGCATTATTTTTCTAAATAAGTTCTCATTTGCTCAACTCATTAGCAAAAAAATTCAAAAATAAATTAGTAATTTTATATAAAATAAAAACATATGGGAAGATCTTCAAGATCAGCCACACCTTTCAACTTTTTCCCATAATTTTTTTTATGAGTTGAGGGTGGCACACCGCTTTACTACTTGGAATTATAATTACAAATATTGAAATAATTTTGCCCCGAAGTAGTTATTTGGTTGAAATGTGTCGTTAAAATGAATAAAAACCGGAACTATGTCTTTTCTAATTTATTTTCTCTTATTTTAATCAAATATTATTGAAATTAAAAAAAAATCTTGTTATCGATTAAAATCGGCATTTTCCCTTAGCCCCACATCTAAGGATTGATTAATTCGCTTGCCAATATCTAACATGAACCCCGCTTCACATTCACAACGCCTATCATGTAAACGGGTTACCAAAATCCACTATAACTAGCGCTAACTCAACACCTATTAACGCAAATCAACTAATAGCGTTTAATTAGCTGGTAAGAGTCGTTTTACCACGGGCCGGGTGAGGGGTCATTTTTGTCCCTCTTTTGTAAACTAAACTTACAATTTTACTAGTTAATTTACAATCTTAGTTAATTACAATATTATATACACCATGACTTCAAAATATCTATGCCACAAAAGCAAGTCTATACCAATCTAGTCATAGCGTATCCCTAGGCAACTTTTCCCTGTACTCCAAAAACAAATGCAATGGAATGAACATGTAATGTTTAAACACCATAATGATGTAAGAAATGAAATTATATGATTCTATAAACATTTTTGTACTGTTTTTATTATCATAGACGAAGAAAATTTAGTCTTCCATTTGTATAACAACTGTGTTACTGTGTATATGCGCAAATATAATTATATAAAACAAATAAATGGTTTTACATAGAGTAAATTCACTTATACGACTTCATTCAACATAGTTAGGGGTTTGCCGTTGCTTTTTTATTTTATTTCGAAAAAGTTTTACAACCACAGTAATATAATAACAATGTGTTTTTGTTACATTTTTGTATTGTCATTAGTTTTTATTTAGAAACATTTAGTACTATTTCTGAAGGAATTTAAAACCATTCCTTGCATATGGTTTGTGTAAATTGTTCGAAAAAAAAACACAAGCCATTCATATTTGAAATATAAACATGGAAATTTTTATTTTAAAATATTTTTGTTTATTACGATTATTGTTTTGTTTTTTATCTTAGGGTAAATGAAATTATAATCTAGAACTCGCACTTATCATAAAAGTCAATAACATTTGAAGGTCAAGAAGAACTAAAAGTGATCAAAAGAGAATTAGTTATCAATAATATTAAAAGAATAAATTTCTATATCGAATAATAGAAATATTAATAATTTTAATTTCATAATATATAATGATCTGCTCTTGAAAAAAGCAAACGACAATATAGATACTAGTTCTCTCTAGCATATTTTTTCTCAAGTATCATGGCATCATTCAGCCGGTAAGACAGTAACCAGAACACCAGTTAGTCGGTAAAACAGATTGTACGGCGAACGCCATTTTGAATATTTTAATCATGCGTATTTCGTACTTGTCTCCTTTGTTTACTTTCTCATGAATGATTACAAAATAAAATAGTAATTATAAAAGAAATTCTCGAAAAAAGTATAAATTTGTTACAAGAAATAAAAAGCCTCAATAAAAACTAACTGTAAATGAACAGTTTAATTTCATTAGTTAAAATAATTATAAAGAAATAAATAGTATTGAATATTACGTTATGAGTCAATGAGGCCAGTTTGGGATGAGATATTTATATAGATTAAAGTGGAAAGTGATTTTAGAAAACTTAATTTCCAACATACCATTTGATTTTCTTCTTCAGTTATCATTGTTGTATCCATATCCATATGATTTTTGAAATATCACACTCAAAATATTACACTTTTGTCACTTGATAATAATCGTTTTAAAACGTGTCTGTGTTTACAAACAAGCAAGGTCATCTGTTTCTTACGTCACAGTCATGCATTATTTATTAATAATAAATAATACAAAATGTTTACACAATAAGATAAAAAGAGATGTAAGAATTTGGCAAAATGCCAGATGGTAGAGTAGATGTCTTTAGTGCCATTACGTAGCTTGTAATCGTGCTTGTAATAGATGAAATAATAGCAATACTACTTGCTGTTGCTAGATGGCACTGTAAGACATTTTATTATTAAAGTAATTCAATTGTTTTCAAATACATATAAAAATCGTAATTGTTACAAGATTTTTCAAATTTACCTAAGCATCGCAAGTGTTTGCTGGGTTTTTGTTCCGAATAAATCAATCCTTTGAATGAATCTATTAAAGATTTTCTCAAATTAGAATCGACCGATTGCAAATTTCAACACTTTGTTACTCACATGAGAAATTTTTAAGTACTGGGATTATAATTAAATTTATGGAAAATAAAATTAAGAGGAAAATTTTTATATGTTGGATAATGTTGCGTTAGTTTGACTTTAAATACCAGATGTCAGCGACACTGTGAAATGTAGCAGTAGATGACAGAACCCTACAATTTCGATGTTTCCCAAAATAATGATTTGTTTTCTTTTTCATCAACAATGCTATTGATTAAAGCTCGTGTTAGCCCTATGATTGAAATTCGAAGTTTTCTGCATTATCATAAGTTTACTATATTTTGGTTGTTTTAAAGATAATTTTAGATAACTTTTCTTTATTTTAAGCATATTTTATAATAATAGATTGCACTAGAGTCAAGGAGCTGATATCAATTTTTCACCGACTGTCAAGGAGTACATACATTTTCCACTCGTATCTTGTATGAATGTTTGTATGTATTTATATTTGTTCGTTACCTCGTATCTTCCAAACTACTCGCTTTGGACTATTAACGTATTGCTATATTCGTCTTAAAACCCAAAAGTTCTTAGATAGATGTTTGAAAAAAAAAGAAAAAATGGTGGATTTTGTGTGCGAAATAGTAATACGTATACGTTAATACAAAAAATTGACAAAACCTATCGAGTTGGATATCAAAATAAGGGAAATTAAAAGGGGAATACAAAAAGTATATACAAGTTAGTATGTTTAAATTTATTTAAAATAATAAATTGGTTTAAAAGTTTTAATATAGTATAATTATAGGGTTTTTTTAATGCCGGGACACTGAAAAGTCTAAAAGAAATAATACCTACTAAACCAGAACGAGTGCTGGATTACCCCCACGTCGGGCCCCCTGGACTATGCATTACCCCGGGACCCTTAAAAAATTATCTTAGTGCCCTCTTTTGTAGAGCTCTTCTCATACAATTTGTCTTCTACCCCTTTTTCTAATTCGCCCACTGCTTAATCCGTCACTGACTAGAATCAACTATCAAAGGTCAACCGGGAAAAAAGGAAGGGGCTTCTAAAGCACATTTAGCTGGTTCGATCTTTTAATTATTCTTTAAAATTGCTTATCAATTAAGAACTGACTTTTCGCCACAGTTGATTTTAATTTATTCTTAAAATTCTTCTTACATTGCCAATTCATTCCTACGCCAACCAATTATATTATTGATAATTATGATATGGATTTTGCTTTGATCTAAGGTACCCAATTAAGTTCAACCAATTTTTGCAAATTAAACAAGTTTATCATAATGAAACATTAGTGTGCGATGTCATTCATTAAGCCTTCTACACCCTACACTCACTTAAATAAAAATGTATTTACTTTATTTTGAAAACAAAATGAAATCAATCAAAGTTTTAAATATAGATACATTTATTATAAAACAAAATTCAGCCTGTAGGTAATTGATTAATTTATAATGTACGGAAACCAATTGATGTTTAAATTTAGTCAGATCGTATGTTATTCGTAAAAGAAGAATTTTGCTATGCTCAATATTTTTTTGCGGTTGATGTACTAGCAACATTTATTTCGGAAATATTCCAGCTGTTTGAACTAATGCGAATAAACATTTTGGGTCTATTTTTATACCATTTAAATACGAAATATATCAAGGTATACTAAGTTTAGTCCCAAATTTGTAACACTCAAAAATATTGATGCTACGAACAAAATTTTGGTATAAATGTTCATAAAATCGCCTAATTAGTCCATTTCCAGCAGTCCGTCTGTCCGTCTATCTGCCTACCAACACGATAACTTAAGAACGAAAAAAAGATATGAATTAGAAATTTTTACAGCGTGCTCAGGGCGTAAAAAGTTGGGTCGAGTTCGTAAATAAGCAACATAGATCAATTGGGTCTTGTAAACCGTTAGAGATAGAACAAAAGTATAAATGTAAATAATGTTTCTTGTAAAAAATCACTTATTTTCTAAATATTTTATAGTAAACATCACTGTATACGTAATACATAGAATGTATTATTCGAGTATATTTTTTAGATCTCAGCGCAGCGATAGTAAAAAAAATGAAATTTTTATTAGGTCACCAGCTGATCATTTTCATTGAATACGGGAATATCATTCATGAGTGTGTGACATGTGTGTAAGACTTTCTATCTAAGAGTGATTATCTAAGAGTGATTCCGTAATCAACACTATCTATACATGATATTTCAACAATTAACTTAGTCAATTGTTTGTTTTCACTTGTTAATTCAAGTATTTTAACTCAATTTTTTGTTGATGAAAGGTATAATATACAGAGAGAAAGAGTGCATAAGTAGATATACTGTAATATGAAAACTTTTTGTACATTATAATAAATCAAATAATCAAAACTGTGTATGTGCAATTTACATTCAAGAATAAAATGAAGAAATGTAATTAAGGAAGAGAATAGTGGCCCATTTATAACAAAATTGCTGTTAGTAAATACAAGGAAATCTGTTTCATTACAATTGTAACGTTAAATGGTTTGTATTCAGAGTTTCTAAACTGAAGTAGATATATGTTCGGAATCACCCAAACTACGATAAATTATGAATTATGTTGAATTAATTTGACTTAAACCATATAAATGAAAATGAGATTCTCCTTAAAAATGAATGGTACAAATTTCTCCAGAAGTTTGCAAAGTTTTAGTTGCTGAATTTCTAACAACACTGAATCCTATCAATTATAGTTAACTATGCGAGAAAATAGATCAATTGATTTTGAGGATAATTGTAAAAACGGGAATGAATTTCAACTTGAAGACATAATCAGTTATATTAATCATTGCTCAAGAAAGTAATTATTGGCCAGTGGTTTTTCTTTTCTATAAAATTTCAGCACTCTGGAAACTACCTCGATATCGCAACCAGTTTTTAAAATAGCGTATCATTACTATAGGTACCTACTCGCCATTAATGTACTTGACCTTTTGAATAAACATGAAAAGCTTTTATTTTGAACCAATTCTAGGGATATTTCGAAATATTCCCATGAGCTACGAGCTCTTCTGGATCCTATCTGGCGTTCGCAATTTAAGTCTGATTTGAATAAAATTTGGTATCCAGAAGGGTTTTGGTATTCGAAAGGTCAAGTTCGTTATGAGCAAAATCGACCGATAAAAAAGAGATGGGCTTAAAAAGGGGTGTCATAGCTATTATCGCGCCAGCACTTGCGCTAAAAGTTTTTGGTATTGTAAAAATGGGCACCAAGCTGCGTGTTTTCAAATCAATTATAATTTACGTCCTTAAATTTCAAGACCACTTGCTCCATTTATATTCTCTGGACTATCGCCTACACAAACTTTAACTCATTGTGGCTAAAAAATACAGATTATGTTCAAATGTGCTTATTACGAATAACAATACATAAAATAAATTACATAAAGTTATGTAAACGATTTTCAGAGTTTTATTTTTATCATCAACTTGACCTAACAAACAACTCTACTGACCATTATAAATATCTCACACATCTCATTAAAAAAAACCTCGTGAGCAGCAGAGCTTCATTACTTAAGGCATATTTCCCCCGTCATCCCGAGAAATTTTTCGAGCCTAAACTCGCACTTGAGAGAGCCTTCTCCAAACTGAACCAATTTTGAGGACCATCGCTTATTTTTTAGTTAGTTCGGGCAAGCAAAACTAAATTCGAACTTGAAACATAGCTAAGAACACTCTCCATTAAGTTACGTTTCAAACACGCACACATAGCGGTCAAACTTATATCACCCCTTTTTTTTTGGTTCGGGGGTTAAAAATCGGAGAAAGAATGTTCTAATTTAAAGTGTTCATGTATTACCAGTTATGGAGTAGAGTGAACTTTTCATTGAGCCTGAAAGCCTAGGTCAAGTTTAATATAGGTATGATGTGCGCCTATAAACCCAACATTTTTTGCTTGAAGCTTTTTTATCGATAATACTTATTTTTCGAGTTTCAAGCATATATCAGACATCTCTAAAATTACATAAACTACGTTCCAGGGTTCATGAAAAGATTTTATAACACATTTCACTTCTCCCCGTTGACATTCACTGCAGTACATTAGTCTGTATTTTCGAGCAAAATATTACTAAAAATATTCGTTATGATGAAAAATACAATTTTGGCATTCATACAAATTTAATAACTATCATATTTTACCAAATAATCAAAACAAATTTAATTTTGTGTTTGTGTATAGAAACAGATATGATTGGGAGAGTATTAATTCATAAATATACAAATAAATAAATCTTTTTTTCTGAAATCTGTCAATATTAAGTTCTTTAGAAATTATATGTATCAGATGTTCAATATTTCGCTGTGGGAAAAAACCAATACGGTTTTCACTTTATGGAGAAGTTACAAGCTTTTTAATTTTATTTCATTTAAAAAAAATTAAAGAAAAAAGAAATTTAAAAATAAAATTGATTTTTCATGAAATTTTACAAATAAAAATGGCTTTTCTTTTCTAAACTGTGAATTCAAACCCCGGTGACGTCAATACATCGCTTGAGAATGATAAATGGTTTGTCTCTCAACTTGCTTCAACTTTGCAATATCTTAATTTTCAATCTGAAATAGAAAAGCTGCCGCATAATTTTTTTTTGTCACAAATTCGTTTATAAGTGCAAGAATAACCCATCTAAATTATATTTAAGTAATTTTTTTTTAAAATTATTAATAACCTTAATTTAACGCGAATATGATATCTATCTCTATAGTTTTCATAAAGTTGAACTATTATATGCTGAGTAAATAGGTAAGTATTGTGTATAAAATTTTGGCTTAGCACACTCAATACACATTCATTTTGAATTTTCACATACAAAATGTGTATTTCATTTCATTTCAGTTTTGTTTCCCACATTTGAAAAGACAAATAAAATGTTATCATATTTTTCCTCTTTTTATTTTTAGTAAGACCACACACACAAAAAAAAACACAAGTAAAAAAACTTTTCTTATTATAAAAAGAAGTAACATTTCTTTCATTCATTTTCTTTTAAACCATTTATTTTATTATCATCTTTACGTATACAGAAAAGTTGCCAAAGTATGTCTGCTGTCAGGGTCCACTGCAATTTTTTAGTTCTCTATATAAATTTGTTTGTGCTCTTCCGCTAAAAAATTTAGGAAAAATTGTTTAAAATTTTCGTCTATACGCAATTTTTCCTATGTAAGTTTAAAAAAAAAAAAAATATTGATAACTGGGAGTTACAACTCGTCAACTGGTGTTTATCTTGTCGAAATGATAGATATATTGGTCTTGAAAAAATTGCAACACTAAGGCCAAAACTGCAAGATCAGGACTAATTTTGCTCATCACTATTGAAAAATAACAATTAATTAAACTTGTTGCTTGAGAAATTGTGCAAATAAGAGACAAAATTGCATAAATTATATTTTAAAATGTAATTTAAAATAATTACTTATTAAAATTTGTTAGAAAATAGTATTTGATTTTTAATGTAAACCATATATACAAACCACTGACTTATATGTCCATCCATAAAATTTTATTAATAAAGTATTGTGGCGTTACCATTTAAACGCATGAAATAAAGCTCTTGCATTGTGTGAATACCGAATTTCATAAAACATTTAGAGTAAGATCACAGATTTTTTTTAAAATTTTCTTAAAACTTTTTCCCTGTTCTTTGAAACAAAGCGTCTGCGGAAATATTCATTTGAAGTTTATCCAAAACATAAATTTTTTGTACCTATTACTCTGCCGCAAACAGTCAGTAATGTAAGCTTTCTTTATACCAAGAAATAATATAATGTACAATTAACTCAGGTATTGTATTCTTATTTCATTATAAAGGCAAATTTTGAAATTACAAAATTAACTACAATATTAACTAGGGCATAAGAAACAAGGAGATCCACTAGAAGTGCGTTACTTTTGATTAATAAGTCATAATAATAATAATAATAAGGATGTAAAACTTCCGAATAATAAAGCAGAAAATTTCAAGAAATTTTGCTTACTACTATTCTTGACTAGTACTATTCATTCATTTTCTCCATATAAGATTCAATTATTACAGCCTATATTTCGGTGAATTCCATCGTTGGGCCAACCTAGAGAGCAAGGGCAAATCGAAAATCTATTTTTTTCTTTTTCATTATAACATGTATATGAAATATAGAAAGATATACTAAGTTTAGTCTCAAGTTTGTAACGCTTAAAAATATTGATGCTATGAAAAAATTTTGGTATTGGTGTTCATAAAATAACCTAATTAGTCCATTTTCGGTTGTCGTCTTTCGGTCGTCTGTCTGTCTGTCATCACGAAGACTTAAAAACGAAAAGAAATAGCAAGCTGAAATTTTTATATCATGAGGATGTTTTATATCTGAGGACGTAAAAAGTGAAGTCAAGGTTGTAAATGAGCAACATAGGTCAATTGGGTCTTGTAAACCGTTAAAGATAGAACAAAAGTTTGAGTGTAAAAACTTATAAAAAAATAAACCACTTTTGTTTGAAACATTTTTTCGTAAACATCACTGTTTACCCGTGAGATCGTAAATTGTATAGTATGTATTATATGGGTATATCAGTTATATGTGTGTGACATGTATGTATGTGTAATGTGACAGAGTAATCAACACTGCCTATACATGGTATTTCAACAATTAACTCAGTCAATTGTTTTTAACTTTTTTTTTTAAAGTTACGATATTTAACAAATACTTTGTATAAATGTTCATAAACTTTCTATAAACCAAATCTTGCGTGATACGAAAGGAAATTTTTCAATTATATGTCCAAAAAGAAAAAAGTATATCCTTGAGAACCTTCCCATATATAACACATACAGGAACAAAGTTCTTACAAACATAAGTAATAAATAATAAATTAAGCTTCGCCATTTATATTATATAAAAATATTATTTTCTTGGTTTCATTTGACATTTTGTTATTGAGATAATTATTATGAAAATTGTTTTTTATTTTTTATAAGTGAATGAGGATGAACAATTAGTTTTGAGTATTCAAGTTCACAAGTATCAAATGAATAAAAACTTTTTACGAGTTAGTTATTATATTAAATCTATTTTTATCTTTTTATACTCGTAAATTAAAAGAATTGTCCACAATTGATATAAAAGGCAAAATTTTGAGAAATTTTGCAAAAATTTTAGAAAAAATAATTTGAAAATAATGTTTATAGACTTCAAGCTCATGATGAAATTTTTCTGGCAAAATTACCCACCAGGAATCATGTATAAAATGGTGCTCCTATATGTAAATGTAAGTTTAAGCACCGTAGCGTCAATTTTGCGGTACAGGTTAATACAGGTTGGAACTTGAATGTCGCACCTCCTGGTATCTCACACCCCTGCATCATTAAAATGCTCAAGGGGTTCTCATATATCCAAAGAATCATTTACGGGTTAATGAGAATACTAGTATTCTTTCTATCTTTTTATCCTATTCATTCTGTATTATTTTATCCTATCCAAGTAAATTATAAGTATTTAAAGATAAGTTATTTTTTTATCTTCTTTATTATTACAATGAATTATTTGATGATGAAAAATGGTTAAACATGAATAAATAAAACTCATTCCCTAGATGAAGATGGACAACTTTCCATTCATTATGTACAAAATGCTTCTATATTTATACTTTATTCCTCTATTTCTATTTACTGTCATATCTAAAAACGTAGGAATAATAATAAATAAATAGTAAATAAATATATAAGTAAATAAATAAATTAATAAATAATTGATACATAGTAACATATTTCATTACAGGTATAAAGCTAGCGTTCATTTTAGCTAGCTAGCGTCAATAATTGGAGTGGTTAGTTGCGAGTAAAGTGCAAAATTGGCATCAACTTGAGTGACTTAAATTCGGAGAATCGCACTGGACAGTCGAATATCAATTTATTAGATTAAAAAATGCAGAAAATCTTCATTAATGTCAGCGGGGAAATTATTATTTTACCTCAATATCGCCCAGGGTCGAAAGTAGAGCTGAAAAAACCCCGGGGGAAAAAACCAAATATGGGGGACCCATCTAAAAAGCACTAGTTTTAATAATATTGTGGATATGCAATGCAAAAAATGACAGGATTATGTTTATCAAAATTTTTATTCACATCTTGCCCTAACTTCAGAGAGACATAGAGAAACAGTCATGATACTCATGACATATTCGCAATGTTTTACAAGTGCAGGTGAAATACAGCAGGCGGTACTCATTCTGGTGCGAAGAGATGACCCTAACCTTTTTAAAAAATAACTTGTCACAACACTTTCTTCAGATTCTCAATAATTCGAACACAAATAATAACTTTTCTCTGAGTTTTCTAATCCTTTGTTTATTAAAATGTTTACTCCAAGGAATTTTAACAAGAGCCATTTCCTTGAAGTATTGTAAATGGTCGTAGAAAAGAAAAAGTAAATTCCTCTATTTTTATTCTTTTGGATACCATGCTATATTTAGAAAAGAATAAGTTTTTCTTTAATATCTTGCCTATTATAATATCCATAGAAATAATTTTATTCTCTGCTGGTGATATAAATAATGTTGCATCATTCTTATCTTCATATTTAAACAGTTTATTTTTTTCACAGATAATGCTAATATGTATAACATGTTCGTTGAAGTGTCATCATTGTTAATTATCTTTGTCAGTAATAAATCACACAAGATGTTTCTCTAATGGAGCCATTTACACGATGCAATATCGTTAAGTAGATCATTTGCTATGTTTTAAATTTCTATCAGTATAGTATTGTTCTCATAATAATTTTAAGTTCGATCACTTCAAAAAGATCATTTCAAAAAGAGAGTGCAATTTATTTTTGGATTACACGTAGTTAGCTGGCATATAAAGAAATTTGAGGACATCATCGACATCTTTAAATTGTTATTAACTTTCAAAGTAGGTATGTGTTTTAATATATTGCTTTTATGAAGAAACCCTAAAAATTGATATATTTTGAAGTCGTTCAACTAGACTGGCAGCTATGATACTATAGACAGACATACCGACAGATAATTTAATCATCAAACTCCAAGCCTGTAGCTGTGGGTTGAAAATGGTTTAATTTACAATAATAAATAGAGAATAGTTTGTATGATACCTAAGTTTTGTACTTAGAAGTACTTTGTCATCACACTAGATAAAACGGTTTTGTTATATTGACAGTGAAATCCTTTACATAATGCCAAAGGGGAGAATAAAAAAATAATCTTTTAAAATCATTTTCTCGTTGCAAACGTTGGTACGGTTCAGTGAAGCTGATGGATAGCGACTAGAACTGAATAATTTAAATAGCATTACATTTATCTATTTATGACGTACGTGAATGTTAATTAATATACAAATAATAAACAAAAATTATAATTTACAATACATATAATAATGTTTATATAATTTATACACAAAGCACGACAAAAGGTAATAATTCGCTATCCCGCTTTGTCAGATAAAGATTTATGGGAAAACTAGGCAAACTATTTCTTGGACCACTTGAGAAAATTGACAAAGTTTCGCAAACTTTTTCAATGAGTCATTTATTATATAGAGATTTTACTAAGTTTAAAACGTACTGTTAAAATGGTTGTAAGAATCGTCAAAAACAAGTTAATTTGTTTTGGTCCTTAAAACGCATGGCTACAGTCTTTTGTTTTCATATGGTAGAAAAAGTACTCCTTTAAAACAAAATAGAAAAATCAAAATCGATTCATCCGTGTAGGAGCTACAATGCCATAGAAAGACAAGCAGATACACAGATAAGTTACACGGACATGTTAAAGTGATAACAACTCTCGCTAGTAAAAACCCTCGGGCTAAAAATAAATGTTCTGTTTATCTCTATATTTATGAACCAAGTTTAAAAACAACTTTCAAATTTTAAAAACTTTTAGTCTTCATTTATAGTCTTCACTTTTGCCCTCACTTATCCATCTTTTTGTTCATATTTATTGTTTTTTAATTTTTTGCGCAAAATCCAAATTTTTTTCAAAATAAAATACAGGCCATGTGATTTGTTGATAAAGAAGCATGCTATAGGTGAAAAAAAAATTTTTTATTCTTTGTAACTTCCATTACCTTCTTCACCACCTTATTAATTAAATTTCCAAAAATCCTGAGGGCTAACCAAGAGTGTCCAGGAAATCCGTATACAAATTTTCACGGCCCTTGCTCCACATGTTTCTCCTCTGCATTGATATGCCGCTATATTAAGTTAGTCAGTCAGTTAATCTTGTAGAGTTTGTTCAAACCAAAGTGGTACCGAACTAGACAGAAGGTATGTATGCGCACTCTCTCTTTTGTTCGGTGTCATTTTGGTTTGAATGAGTTCTATATATGTAGATTTCCTAAACATATTTTTTATCATTTTTACTACAGTTCACTAAAAATAGAGAGAAATTCCTTTACAAGTGGGTGAATTGCATGCGAATTATATTTTATTGAAATGTGGTAAATATGTATGACGTAATATAATATCAATTTCGTTGTTGTCGTTATCTGTCGTAAAAAAATTTATATTCAAACCATTTCTTTCTATAAATATAAATAAGATATATAAAAAATAAATTTTTCGAGTAATTTAAGAAGTTCCTCAGAAGTATTTTTAGTAAACGCCAGTCGTATAGAACTCTTCTGCATAACACTGAATTCAAACCCAAAGAAGTGGGTCAAATTCAGGAAAAGATAAAGTTTTTGGTCTAACTAGGTTAAAATGTATAAAATATCACATTTTTCTTAAAATACCACTTGATTTTTAATTTTTTTTCAATGTTACTTATGTCTATAAAATAAATATTGAAATTCATGTTTAAGCGTGAGTATAGTAGAGGGCTCATATTATACTCGTCAGAATGGTCTTTAAGAAATTTGGTCCTCTCTCTAATGAATGAAAAATTGTGCCATTTTAAGCTCTGTAAAACATATAAAATAAAATGTGTTTTATCAGGGAGGGCTCACTACACTCGAATCTCCAATAAATTAGTCGTTATAAAAGTACAAGCGTAGGCTTGATCATTGAAATCATTCTCAATTTGATATAAAGAATGTTCGATTTACATCTAGGCATATAAATATCACGAGTATGACAGAATACATGCGTTAAGCAATGTATCGAAGTGAGAGGTATTATATACATGTGCTGAAGCTTCGATATGCCTGGAGATAGTTGTAAGACGCTTGGAGAGTGGGAGTTTCTTAGTTGAATAGATGAACTACAACAGATAAGCCACGATATAAGTCACTTTTGTAATTTCGTATAACACCTATAATACCTCTTACTTAGATGCATTGCTTAACGCATGTACTATGTCATACTCGTGATATTTATATGCCTAGATGTAAATCGAACATTCTGTATATATATACAATACCTATTAATTCTCTTAACGATACTAGAATATTCCTATTTATTTGTTCTTATTTGAGCATATCCTTTTTACAATCTTAAATTTATTTTCTCTTAACGACACTGGAATATTAATACAATAGGTCTCAAAATCACCGGAATAAACAGAAATTAGGTATTCTTTATGAATTTCTACAATCAAACATATATTTCGATTTGACGCACCAAAACCAATTAAGGCTTCGTTAATTTTAAAACTTTAAGAATTCCTCAATAATTGGAAATACTAATTTGTATAATAAGCAAAGTAATAGGAAATTAAATTTACTGAAGTTAATCAATTAGACTATATTTCTGCTAATTTTAATATTTTACGGACACTCTTTTTATAAATAAATGTTCACTAGTTTATGCAAGGCTTTGTAGAAACTTTCAATGTAATATTCATTTCTTTACACCTTGAATATATTTAGTGTTTCTTCTTCAGCACCGAAACTTCTTTGTATTTGCAGTTAAATTATCATCTTACTAGAAACACAAAAATAAAACGAATAATTTTAAAATTTAAGCCCGAAACGAAAATAATATACACCGAACATGTATTTAAAAATCGCAATTTTCTCATTCATTTATTAGCTTGTTGTTGTTGAACGATGAAAAACGCCTAAAAAAATTAAACCCCGAACTAAAAAATAGGGGTGATATAAGTTTGACCGCTAAGTGTGTGTCAATTTTGATAATTTTGGTTTTGTTTCAAAGGAAATTTAAAGATGAGTGTTTTAAGCTATATTTCAAGGGCGAATTTAGGGTTCCGTATCCGAAAAACTAAAAATTGGCGATGGAAATTTAATGGAGAGTGTTCTTAGATATGTTTCAAATGCGAGTTTAGGATTTCGTGGCCGAAAAGTTTGTCGGGGGCTTTTTAAATTTTGTAAATTTCACTTGTTATATATAATTCTTGTGAATATTGAAATGCGACACTGGATTTCAGAAAAGATTTAATTGTATGGAAGGAGTACTTGAAGTTGTTGTACATCAAGTTAAGAGTGCAGAGTGATCGAATTAATTAGAACATTGTTCTCTTAAAATCAATTATTTATGGATAATCTTAATTCTACACCGTCACGTTGCATAATGTATGTGAGAATATTACAAATGTGAGATTTTATTTTATAAAAAATAGTATGGCGTACAGTTACCGTCAATAAAATGTACAATAAATATATTTGTATAATAAAAATTTTCTGTGTATCATTATGGCTCTTGTCATTGTGAGCACTTCTACTATAAAAAGCAATTCTTTTCTTTTTTCCAGGAGTTTCAACTAAAGCATGCATCTTCTTTTTATGTACCTGTTACCTGAAATTGTATATTTTATTCGCCATGGGAACTGATTCTAGCGCTACCTAGTGGTAGAAAATAGAAGCTGTCTATGACAAGTCAAATTTATGCATGACTATGGTTGAATTTTTTATTTATATTTTGATAATGAGATAAATAAAAAAAATAAATTATTTAAACTATGTCTACGTTCGTACTATTATTTCTGTTAAAATTTGACTTGTCATAGACAGCTTCAATTTTCTACCACCAGACAGCGCTAGAATTGCGCTCCCATGCGTTCAGCGTTCCCATGGCGAATAGCAAAAGAAAAATTACCAATTTTTTGATATAAACTTTCTAGAACTCCAAAATAACATAGTGTGGATCAAAAGTTTGATAACCTTCGGGTGGAACGCGGGTGGTAGTGTTGGAATTGAGAGTTTAAAGTCAGAGTTTAAAGAACCGTTCTAAAATTAATCCACTATCTATATTGTTCGGACACAAATTATGCTTCAACAACATACCTACAAAGAAACCTGTTTAGTCTATTACCAGCATGGTATTTGCAGTTCCTCGGCTAAAACTATGGTAAAACCCATTTTTCGACAGAATTTAACTAATTTTGACTGTTTGAAACACGATATATTTGATGCTTTAGTTTCTTATCTTGACAAATCCTTACAAATCATATCTTGCAACTCTCCTACTTTTTTTCAATTTTCTCGAGATAATTTTTTATGTCGTAAAAATAATTTTGAGAACAGTGAGTTTTTTAAGCTTTGACCCTCGAAATCGCAAAATTTGTAGCTAATTATCATGCGATCTAAACTGCCAAAAATTCTGCAATTTCGGGATCGCACTGCTAACACTATTTTGAGCCTATGAAAAAGTATAGGCCAAGTCTGTCAACAAGTGCTTTCATGCTGGTAATTACCTTAAGTAAGATATAAATATGATCACAAGCGCTTACAAGGAATCACGTATTCAATTTTTCGGATATATTTTATCTCAGAAAAAAGGTACAGGAGATGGAATTTTATTAAAATGCGGGGCATATTGAAAAAATCGTAAAATTCTTTTTTTGTTCTCTTTCCGAAAATTCTTACAAGAATGTTCTAAGCGTATTGAATGATCAGTTATAGTAATTTTAGTGCTGTGGCATTTCTAAGTTTATATACCTATTGTTTAGTTATTGTGAAAAAGTTGATTTATAAAAATTATTGAAAAAATATTTCTATAAATTTTATAATGGCTTCGCTTCTTTTTTTTTCTGATCCACGTTTTCTAGATAGAAGACCTATTTTGTTTTTAAATTATATTTCACTTGCACCTACTTCTCTTAATATCAATATCAAAAAAATAATCCATAACCGTATTTGTGAATTGTGCTATAAGTGTGAATTAATAAATGCATTCAACCATAAAGTGAACGCTCTACAGGTTGTATTGTATATGTTACCGGTAAAAATTATAATATATGGATTGTATAGAATTAGTGGTTATTCTATGCAAAACTGCAGTCGGTAAAAAAAATCTTTTTGCAACTGTAATATTTCTTTTTTTGCTATTTAATTTTTTTAGGTAATTTCTTTATTAGGTATATATTAATTATTCTTTGTTGAGGTACTTTGTAATTATATCTATAATTCTAATAATGCCATCTAGAATCCAGGTGATGTTTAAAAAACAAATCAGATATTGAAAATAAGTCAAATACTATAAACAAGTATGTTTTCTTTACATATTTTCAAAAATATATTCATTGATTTTCCTCTATATCACTCTTTTAATACGTGCCGACGAAAAAAAGACTGTGAACTTAACCCGTTTTAAGTGCGATGAGCTAACATGGGTTCAGTAAGCAAGGAACGGCCTTCTTTGTAGCTCGTAAGAGAGAAGATACATTGATTGCTAATTGCATTAACCTATTTTATCTACTCAACGAGTTTTGATATATTAAATTAACGTTTTCATTGTTACCCATTCTAGATATTCTAATTCGAATTATACCGGCTCTGTAACCAAGCGAGTTATGGTGTTTTTACTTACTTTGACTACTGACTGGGTGGTTGTGGGTGCGAATCCAGGCAGCGGTAGTGTGAACAAAAATAATTATTGGGGCGGTAAATTCATGTCACTGTCGTCGCTTGGATAAGAACTAAGTAACCGACTCCATCCACATCATAAAATTAATTGTATATTCGAATGTAGTTTAACGAATAAATAAATATTAAAAATAATGTGGATGGCCTCTATTATAGAAGTGGTCTAAGAAACGGAGGTTAAACCACATTATAATTTTATTCGAAGAATTATTTATGTTGAAAGTAAAGATGTTAAAAAATTAGAAAAGTTTATAAGTAATTGCAGCTTTATACGTTGTGAACTGTGCGATTGACATGGTTTAGAATACAGGGTTAGAAATGCATGGCGTTCACTACAATGCTTATTGTAGTAATATTACAATTTTGAATAGGGCTATCCACCAGAAGTATTGTTTGTGTCGCCAACCATGGGCCTGACACACATACTGTATTGATTAGTCCGCTATAACTATTGCTAATGTTAATATTCCCTCCACAGTACACAGTATGGCATTCTCACCGATACTGACATAGTGATGCCAACAAAAATTTTCTTACCGTGTACGTAGGTACTGCTTGAAATAAATAATAATAATAATAATGTATAGAAATATAAATTGTCAAACGTTCACTCATTCTGTAGAATAACCTAGTTACGCTATAGAACTCCTTATTATAAAAATTGCCGGTAACAAATATGTCATATAAGTGGTAAAAATTGTTCCCTTAGATTTTTCACTACATGTAATTTTATTTGTGGTATAGAAATAAATTAGAAAATAAAATACACCAACATCAAATGAAAACTTTCTTTTGTACATGTACAAAACCTATAAAGGATGATGGTTTATCCTCACAGTATCCTTTTTTCCCTTTTAAAAATACTTTTTTTATGAAATAATTCTGTCAACTGCTGTAACCCTTTTTTATTGCATTATCTAGAACCGGATTTTATATTCTATGTAAAAATATTACATGAAGATATTTCATATCTTATTTGAATTTTTTTTTTTTTTGGTATAGCTCACAAAAATTTGTAACTTTATTCTTAAAGATAAAAAAATATTTGAAAATCATTTTACATAAATTTTATGGTACTTATCGATTCTAAATGAATAGAGCTAAAATATGTTTTACAATCAATAACAAAAAATATTCTTTTTGTATGATAGATTTTAGGATTTATTTTTTGTTTTTATTTTTTTTTTTTTACTTTAGATATGATAAATTTTTGATAGCGAGGTTTTATCTGTCACAGTGTCCGGAAAATTTTTGTTTGTGTAGCAAGCTTAACATTGGTGAATTTTCGTTTTATTTTTGTTCCAACAAAAATGTCATCATTAAATAAACTGTGTATCCATGTATCTATGCATTTACGTATCTGTGTATGGTATCGTAGCTTATAAACGAAAAATTTTATTCTTTCGTGTAATTTGGTCAAACGTGTTTTTACCTTGGAACGGCTGAGTACATTTTATTGAAACAAAGCAGAGAACATTTTCGAATTTTATTTTATTGCTGAAATAAGTCACTGTAGCTTATATACTTTTATTCTCATCCTAAAAAACAATTTTCACAATAACAATATATTTATACCATGCATATGAAATATACCAAGGTATACTTAGTTAAGTCCCAAGTTTGTAACGCTTAAAAATATTGCACAAAATATTGATATATTGCACAAAATTTTGGTTTAGGTGTTCATAAAATCACCTAATTAGTCTTTTTCAATTGTCTGTCTGTCTGTTTGCCGTCTGTCTTGGTCAATCTAGTCTTGGATCCGTAGTACCCATCTTGTAGACCATTAGATGTAGAACAAAAGTTTAAATGTAAAAAATGTTCCTTGTAAAAAATATTAACATTTTTTTGAAACATTTTTTCGTAAACATTACTGTTTACCCTTGAGAGCGCAAATTTTGCGCAAATTGTATAGTATGTATTAATGGAAATATCAGTTATATGTGTAATGTGATAGAGTAATCAACACTGTCTATTCATAGTATTTCAACAATTAACTCATTGAATTGTTTGTTTTCACTTGTTTTATGTTAAGTGTAAATAAAATTTATTGAAGGGAATAAGAATTTTCTAGATCAAAATTATTGTACTCCATGGTATATTTGACCTATAAATAAACATTTTCTTTATACATTTTCTAAATCTATCTATTTGATGGTTGGTTATCTTTTTTCATTTGATGGTTGAGAGCTGGCGATGCTTCCTCTTCGATGTGTAATGTAAAATAAAATTTTCTACGAATATATTTAATTACAAACATTGCAAAATTTTCCTGAATTGTTTTCCATGAAAATATGCTTTTTGTTTCAAATATTTAATTATGACAAGTGAAAACAGACAATTGACTGAGTTAATTGGTGAAATACCATGTATAGACAGTGTTGACTACTCTTTCACATTACACATACATGCATGTCACATATATAACTGATATACCCATATAATACACACTATACAATTTGCTCATAATTTGCGATCTCACGGATAAACAATGATATTTACGAAAAAATGTTTCAAACAAAAGTTGTTTATTTTTTATTTATTTTTAACATTTAAGCTTTTGTTGTATCTCTGACGGTTTACAAGATAGGTCCTACGGACCCAAGACCCAATTGACATATGTTGCTCATTTACGAACTTGACCTCACTTTTTATGTCCTCAGTACGCTATAAAAATTTCAGCTTGTGAATACAGACGGACAGACAGACAGACAGACAACCGGAAATGGACTAATTAGGTGATTCTATGAACACCTATACCAATATTTTTTCCGTATCATCAAGACTTTTAAGCGTTGGGACAAACTTGGGACTAAACTTAATATACAATGTATATTTCATATATGTAAGCATGGTATAAAAATGAATGTCTGATCCCTTATAAGTTATAATTTTTACAGAGTGAAACATAATTGCACACGTCAACCATGAAAAATAATAAGTTTAAATATGTAAGAGAGTAATTTGTAATTAAAATAAATAATAAAAACTGTACATTTGACAAAGTACTTATGCAAATGAAATTAATACCATTAGTTTTGGCTTTGTGTTTTAATTGAGTTTAAAAAAGAAACAAAAGAAAATTTAACCTTTTACTACTCGCGCATGATATCAAACATACACTAAAATTCGTTAAAATTCTATCTTACTTCAATTCGGCTTTATCCTCCCCTATCTAGCTTAGTAACTTCTTCCCAAAGTATGTAATAAAAGAAGTTTAGTCTAACTGCCACGGATAACTCATTTTTTGAAAGTATTTCTTGCCAGTGCAAATATTGCTTCATACTATTGCTTACTTTCGTGAATTTCTACACTACTTTAGGAATCTACTAAAATTTAAATTGATCTCGAAGGAAAATTAATAAATCAAATATCTTGTCAATTTTTATCCTGTAATTCCAATTAAATGTTTTTCTATTTTGTTGCTGGTGCATCTCGTGTGGTCACGACATGAGGACGAATAACTCAATATCACGCAAACCGATTTCGATGATTCTTTTTTTAGTGGCAAATTAGTTAGTGTACTTCAGATTAACTAAAAATCACAAAATAAAAAAAAAACTTTTAACAAAAAGAAAACCGACTTCAAAAGAAAACTTTTCCAAAACAAATTATAATATGCACTAAAAAGTAAAGAAAAAACGATAATATATATTAATTTAGTTAAAATTATTTGTTTTTTTGGAGTCGGTGTCAACCAAACTATAATGTAGCAAACTGTTCTGTCAGAGTTGTTTCCTTGTCTGACACCGACTTTTTTTACTTTTTAGTGCATATTATAATTTGTTTTGGAAAATTTTTCTTTTGAAGTCGGTTTTCTTTTTTTTTAGTTTTTTTTTATTTTATATTTTATAGACAGATATTGGTTTTATAGACAGATATTGGTAAAAGTAAAGTCATTATAAAATATCTAACAAAAAAAACACCCTACGGTTTTTTATGAAAAATGATTTTTTTGAATTTGAAGAAATTATAATAAAAATATTGTTTAAAAATTATTACTTATATTGGTACGTATGGCTTGTACCGTGCAATTAGCATTCTTAAATATTAATGCGCGAGTGCTGAAAGGTTGAAATTATACAGTAATATCTAATTAATCCTTAGGGTGCTTGTTGGTTTTTTCTTTTTACATAATTCATTTGTTTTAGAAAAAAATCGACTTTCCAGTAGCTAACATATTTATTGGCCTAAAGTGGGCTGGCATACTCGTTGTAATAGATATACACGTCTTCATTTCTTACTGCTTTGAACATATTCTCCTTTCGTTTCAAGAAATGACATTGAAATTGGAGAGAAGAATTTCTGTATCGAACAATAATCGAAATAGTACAACTTTGGAAAAAAACTAAAAGGCTTTTCACCCGAAATAACGAATCTATTCTGCTTATTTAAAGATGCGACGTTTTCAATCCTTAAGTCTAATGGAATTTGAGCTCAGAAGGGGTGATATATCTATTTTCGTGAAAATATTAAATGAAATAATTTAGTGGGAGCGTACTCAAATTTCTGAACTGGTAGCATGATATCGAAACTCCGTGTATTTCTATTTAAATTTTAAACATGTTTAAAATACATAGGTATGCCCCGAATCTGTTTATTCTCATTTCCTTAGACTTTTCGACATAAGTATTAGCTTTCTCTTTTTAATGTTTTTTTTTTTTTTGTTATTTAATATTGATACGTATTTATTTTTCATCGATTTAAGTTTGCTTTTATTAAAAAATATTTTCAACAATAAATATGATTTTGTAGGCATTCTCAACAAAATTTATTTCACTTTTATGTCAATGTTTTTAGAATTTACAAATATTCAAAGGATTATGATGATTTTTTGGTGATATCTTGACGTAGGTAATGTCAATGATAATTACAATGCCAGATGATATTTCAAAAAATATATGGGAGAATATTTTATGTCTATCTGTTAGTGATTATGCGGTATGGATTTTGAAACACCTAAAATTTTTCTTAGAAAACTGTGCATTACATTATTAATAACAATAAAGACCTTTTTACTATTAATGCCATTAGCTGCCCATATTTCGCTTCCATGAGTCCGAAAAGGTAATACCAAGAAATTGCACATCCTTATGATCACACATTCGGGAAATTTTCATACTTATAAACATACCGTCTAATTTTCATTAAAGCCCTCTTCCCTTTCTCAGTCATACGATTCACCTGTTTGTTCCACTTTCCATTAAATGCTATTACCACACCCAAATACTCGAAATATTTAACATTCTCTAATACACATTCTTTATACTTCCATATTTGATTCACTTCATTATTAAGCCCATTCGTCACAATCATCATTTTTCTTTTTTGTTCACATTCACGCTCAGCTTCCATTTAGCACAATTCTCCTCTAGAGAAAAAAAGGTTCGCCGCATACCACATTTTTTGACATGAACACGACGTCATCTGCATACAATAGAAATACTTTTCTCAGCTATAAATGTATTAAGAAATTGTCATTATTTTGTCAACCATTTGATGAAGTCCTGCTTTTATAATTAAACTTTCTTTTCTGCCTACTGTATAAGTTATATTTGTTTGTTGTTAATATTTGCGTTAGAAATAGACAACATTAATTACATTCAAAGGTTAAGCCGGTAACATTAACCGATATAATAGTTTTCATAATACAAATTTGATGTAGGTAATATAATAAATACGTAATTTTAGTTCCTGTCAGCTATTATCTATCCATTATTTAACATACTGCATTTGTGAATATGAAGCATATTTAACTGCCTAAAATAATAAAATATGCATTATTTAATTAATTTTTGATAAATGGTTTTGTTTAGTTTTTGACTTGTGCTTCTGGTAGCTTCTATAAAATTTGTAATTAATATTTCATCTGGATCTTTGTTATTTCATACGGAAAAGTGTTTTATTAATAATATACAGTTTTCTATAGGATTATAAAGTTGTATTCTAAAAGATGCTACGAAATAAAAAATTGGTGAAAGCGATGGAGTAATGGAAAAATATGATCCAACTGTTATCACCTATATATGATAACTATGATAGCTTATATATTTTAAAAGTGTTTATTAAAAATTTTAATCAATTTTTTCCCTGACTGGTGTTTTCCAAGCAAGCCTATGCAATGATTTTCGTAAATAAATTATATTTTTTTATATCAAATTAAAAATAATCATGGACACTTTCTATGGTTATTATACACCATTTATAGATAAGCAATCATACGTCTATTTATAAGTCAATAAAATTGCATAATAAATATGTCTCACGTGTCCTTATACCGTCTTCTGTGCTACATTGAAGACTTGGATGTTTTCCTACAACTAAATTTGGATCGGACTAAATCGTAACTGCTTAACGTCTTTGCCATCTTCTTGCGTAAAATCAGTCTATACCAGTAAAATTATAAATATTATGTATATAGGTATGTTATGTAAGTAAAAAAATATTTCGGTTGTAAATAAAAGAAAAACTTCATCAGGGATATTTTTACGATTAAAGAAACTTGGAATTCGTGGAAAAGAAAATGAAACTGAGGAAGGTGTCTCTGGAAAAGAGGAATTGAGCTTTCACAGGTTAAATATTTTGTCTAACATCTTGCTTTGGAAGACTCATAAACGATAGCGTATCCTCCGAAACAGTTTGTAACCCGTAGTTTACGGTATCTTTTTCAGGAATCTATTGTCCTGTGACTACGTAAAAATGTTTAATGCCTAATTTTGTGACAGTATTCACAGAGTACATACCTACACAATGAAATGATATTCAATCTGGTATAAACCAAAATGACGGATTTTATTGTTACTTATAATTGTTTCGTATGTTTATAATACAAGTTTTAAGTAAACGACATAATAAAAACAATTTACTCTCGTTAATTATGGATCATTTAAACTTATAATTAAATATTTTTCCACAAAATGGACGTTAATTAAATATAACATTAGTAATAGCATTATTTTCATACAACAAACAAAATTATATTGTAAAATTATTATTAATTTGATATTTTTTCATGTCATTTTCATAACTGGTAAATTTTTAACATAAACTGGAATTTCTCAGTAATTTCGAAACAAAAAAACTAATGTAAAAACAAATATGCCTTACTCATTTGTGTAAAGCATATTTGTATTCATTTTCATAATGTGTTAAACCGGAGAAAAGGAATGTCAGCCTTTTTAGGATAATAATTTTAAATGTTTTGAAATCCCCCGCAAGTTTTTTGAAACTTGGTACATTTTGAAGTTACAAATGTAAAAAATGATATATGAGCATGGTTCACTACATAAGTTTCCTGTTTTTTTGTTTTGGAATTTGATGAAACTCGGTGGATGGGGTAAAAAAGTATAAAAATCTGGTTAATTTTATGATTGGATGAAGAGTTTCTGAGATATCGCAACATTTGGATCGATTTTGGTCCGTGTCTCAAAAACTATTCGACCAGACATCAAATGTACTAAATTTTTGAACTTTTTGTATCAAAATTACCTTATATACTGAGTTTTATCGAAGTTGGAAATTAAAAAATTTATTGATTTTTTTGTAATTTTTTTAAGGGGTACCTTAAAAATCGAGAAAAACGCACAAAAGTTTTTGTTTGGAATTTGCTGAAACTCGGTGGATGAATGGAATTTTGATCCAAAACGTATACAAATCAGGTTAATTTAATGATTGTTCCCATTTACACAGTAAAGATACTATATTTCGCAATCTACCTTAAAATATGATATTTCAATTGCTACATAATTGTGCTCAATGGATAGTATGGTTTTAATTCTTCAAAACTTGTTTATTTCATTTATTAGATGAATAGATGAAGGAGAACACTTCTAGGCCTTTAAATAAAACAGATTAAAATCAATCGCATTTTTAAGATAATTCTGTATCTTTCGTATACGCCTCCGCATTCACCGATTTTAATTTCCACGTTGCTACTATGGGTACCTGCATTCCAAAACACCTATTGACAAACAACATTTTCTAAAAATGTATCTCACACTACCTCACATAGTATTTCAAAAAATTATCCATTATCATACTGTAGGTATTTAAAAAACTGCATTTAACAATAATTGGTAAAATGAGAGGGAGATGTTGGAGGACATCCTGTAGGAACTATGCTCTTTTCACTATAATGTATGTATTTTTAATTTAAATTTTATTTTCAACTAAAAAAATTTGACGAGGGGATTGCTATTCATATTTCATATGTTAATAAACTATAACAAGGTGTTGGTCGGCTAGTGTCGGACATTCTTTTTTTGGCTTGTTCCCATCCGCCTTGCTCGCGATAAGGAATATAGTTCCAAGAACAATAAACAATACTAATTTTTGAAACTATAACTTTCATTTTGTTCCACTTTGTATGAGATTTAAATTTTGTTGTATCATAATGAAAAAAATTATAATAGAATTATTAAAAAAATTCGTTTTATTCTTTACATCGTAAATTTATTTAAGAATTTATTTATGACATGTATTTTATAACTTATCGAATAAATCAATCATACTTTCTCGTTCTAATACTTCACGATTTCATTTTAGATTACAAATAAAAATATTACATAAACTAAAAATAAAAACTTACAGAAATTTTTATGAAACAACCAGACTTATTATAATCAATTTTTCAAAAAGATTTATTTTATAATTTTGTGAAGTATAAGTTTCTTTATAAAGAATAATGCATAGTTTTGTAAAATAAGCTAAGAACTACAATATAAGAAATATAATCGAAAATTCAATAAATTTCCTTGTAAAACTTGTGCGAAACTCCTAGATGAATAAAATAAATAAAATATTGCAATTGAAGGGTGAAACGAAATAAAAAATTTCACAGAAATGAAATAATAAAAATTAAAATATATAATGTTCTTGATTTTGGAAACTTTTTCACATATATATTCAGTAGTTGGAAATATAGAGACTTTGACCATTGTTAAAGCTCTCACCAAAATTAAATAAAAAGAGAGCGAGAGAGGTGAAGGCTATAACACGGTGGTCCTAGCAGTATTTATTTTTAAGCCCAGCGAAGCGGGTAGGTATCAAGCTAGTGCATTAGAATCTGTGATATTTTTGGAGCTATGCTGGTTGGGTTTAAAACCAAAAAAACTGCAAAAACCGACGTCTAGATTACCTAGGAAACTAAAACTTTTTCAATCGATGCAGGTTGCCATGAATTATGAGAAAATGCAAAAATCTGTCAATTTGTATTTTTTGTCAAAATTTTATATTTTATCATTTAAAAAAATTGAGTTGTGAAAGTTATCAGAAGTTAAAAAAAACAGAAATATTTTAAAGTAAGTACAATGCAATTTGTATGATGTCATAATATATATCCTAATCAAATCAAAGTTAATGTAGGTACTCACATATTGAATTGACTACTAAATCAGAAGTATGTCTTTTTTAAACTAATAATACAATTATTTGACACAGTAATAACTAAAAGTAGCTATAAAATTAAATTCTTTACAGAATCAAACAAGTATTTTCAGAAAAATATCTTGTAAATAAAAAAAGTAAGCGCTAAATTTATCATGTATCAAGGTACGAAAGGAATGTAGTTCCTAACGTGTGTCCCACGACACCTCTCGATCTTTTTTTGTATTGAATTTATGGTTATATTATATTATCATCAAATGTGCGCAAATTTAAACCTTAAGATGAACTTTGACTAGACCTACGAATTTCTAGGGCCATGGACTAAGTGAATTTTCATCATCAAAATGTACAAGAATGTTGGTTTATTGTAATGCAGGTTGGCACTATTGAAATCATTTATTTTGTTCTTAATTAAGAAACAATGGTAATTATATATTTGATCATCTGGTTTTAAGACTTTTTCTTTCAGTAAGTTCCATAAAAGCAGTAAACCATTGATAGGAGATGATGGTAGAAGATTAAAAAAATGCGTTATTTTCTCTTTTTCATTTCTTGCCATGTTGTTATAAAGTTTATCTCTGTCATATATTTTGTATAATTTTAACATTTTACAAAAGTGTTAAATGAATAAGATAATTTTATACTTTAGATTATTTATTAATCTTAAAAAATTATTATATAACAAGTACCTCATAGAGGAGAATTGACGATCATCAGAAAACATGTAGTTCTTAAATTTAATGTACGTAAATTTTTTTTTCCAGTAACGACTGACGATAACTTTTAAATGATAATAATAAACACATTTTACGTTATAAAATCTTGAATATTTAATTTTGTTGAATATGCAATGTAGGATCAGAGCTCCGAGAACATTTCATTCACAAAGCTTTAGATGGTACTTCTAACAATCGATACATTTGATAAAGAAGAGAAGATGTAGTACAAAAGCCGAATGAGTTACGGAAGTACATTTGGTCCACCTACTACACGAATATTTTTTAAGAAACTGCCTGAAATAAGTCCGATAATCAGTAGGTGAAACTATGTATCAGAAACTATACATCAAATCATCAAGTATTTCAAAAGTTATGAATACGTCGAATTTGAATTCTTTGGTCAAAATTACTACATGAAACTGCTTAATATACAAATTAGAGACCAAAATTTTACGATTTCTGTTCTCTATTTTGTATAATTTGCTTACTATTAACTTTTCAACAGGTATTTTTTGCAATTTATATATGTATTCAGAGTCATAAATTTACATCGTTATGCCAAAAAATTTCCCTTAACTAAATGATGCCTTTAGTGAATAGAATCATAAAACGTTTTTCTGGAAAAACTTTCAAAAAAAATAAAATTTTATTTTTTAAATGGTGTTTTGATTGTATATTATTAGTCTTTCAATACAACATTTTTGTAGCTATGCAGAAGAATTGAATAGATTTGTCTACTTTTATCATTTGTTGGAATTGAAAGCTATGCATCTTTTGAAGGTATAGTTGACAGTTATTTGAAACTCTTCATTTTGTGGCAAATAATTAGAGCTTCGAATATCCCCTTCTCTTCAAAATTAAGTTTCGAAAAATAAAATTTTCAAAGTATCCACTTTTTCAAAATATCCACACAGATCTTTTAAAATAAATGTTAAATAATTTGATAAGAAATTTTCAAAAATATTTTTTGTTTTATTTCCTACAGATGACTTATATTTTGTGAAAACTAATTTATCACACGATAGTCAAGTGAAACATTATCCAATGAATACAAGAACTAAATCCCAGTAATAATCCCTTTCTCCTATTTAATCTAACTTTTCTTTGAGTTTAAATTTTACTATATTTTGAATAGAAATTCAGTGATTTTTCCACTTTCATTATTTTACAAACTGCCTTTCTAATCTCCCGTTGGTAAATCACAGGCAATTGAATAAAACAGTTCCGATATAAAAATCCGTTTACACAAAAAAAAAATAGTTTTATTAAAAAAAAAAAATGTTTTGTATGTATCGAATGTTTGGTATATAGAAACTATTTTTAAATATTGAAAATCAGAATGACAGTTTAAAATTTGACAATTTGATACCATCATTTTAATACTTGGATATATATGTTTTTAATCATTTTAATAAACAATTTTCTATTTTCGAATTTTTCTAATTGAGCATAAAACTGCTACAATGAGCCTGTACAGCAAATTTTTGTGTTTTTGAGTACCTACTACAATAAAAATCCTTTTATAATTTTTTTATGATTTTAGTTGGCCTAAAGATACCCACCTTTAAAAAAGTTTTAAACTTGAGAACAAGCTTTAAAAATTTTTTTTTATTATTGCGATTGAATAATAAGGCATTTATGCAATTTTGTCTTAATGTGGTTTGAAGAGATTATGCGCTCTTTGATTTGATGATGAAAAGTAAACTTCGAATGAGGAACGAAGACATAATCTTTCACTTGCTGGGCAAACGCTTTTCCAACTGACATACCGAAACTAAACGGTAGCTATAGTGTAAAAATCATACATACCTTTTTTGATGCATAAATTATTTCACTGTTTTCAAATGCTATAGCTTTTGGCCCTTGAAAATTTTTGGCCCTCAATTATGATAGAGAATTTTATTATACTTCACGATTTTGCTTGTATTAAAAGCAGATCAAAAACTTCTAAAAACTATTTAATTATTATGGATGAATAAAATGTATAACTAAAATTTTTGTGTTCGATGACTTAAAAAGCTCTTTTTATCCGCTCCTGGTAACTGACATCTATCTATAGAATGTTAGTAGATGAGTCCATCAAGCAAGCCTACATTTTTTCCAACGGAAGTCACCACCTTATATTTTTTTATTGCAAATTTTTTACATATGTCTGAACAATTTTAACATTTTCACGCCAATTTTATCTATTTAATTTTTTTTTTGGAACTATGTTCCTTCACACGTTGTGTGCATGGGATAGAAAAGTGTCCAATACCGACCGTCATTTTCTTATGGCTTATTATTTTAAAATGCTAATAGTATTCTCAACAAGGCCTTGATGTTGTGGTTACGGTGCCTGCTCTTCGAACGGAATGCCCCCAGAACAAAACTCATCCGCGCCAATAGAAATTAATTTTAAAATTTAAAAGAAATAATTTTTAGTGAACGATATGGCGGAGGAAACCATGATTTTTTTGAGTGTTCAAGAATTAATTTTTATTGGACAGGTCAATTTTAATATTTTAACGAAATACAAAATCAATTTATTTAATATCAATTAATAATGTATAATAGTTCGAAATTATTAAATAATTCAAGATTAAATAATATTATGATGATGCATTACTCAATTGAAAATGTTATATATATGCTATAAATTGGTTGATATTATTGATTGAATATTTAGTAGTTCGAAATTAGATTTAAAGTGCTACGGATTACTATTATAGTTTAAGGCATCAAAAAGATTAGGACGTAGAAGAGAATTGTATATATATCGATGATGAAAATGTCCAAACTTTTAATCGACATATGTTAAAAATTATCTCGGAAACATAGATTATTTGCGGAAAATTTAGACGCTGTACGCTATAAATCATGTGATATGATGTATTGGGTATTGTATGGGAAATGAAATATATATAAATAATTAATCGAAAATCAATCACCAATTTTTTAAATTAATGAGATTGGATAGTTTTCAGAAATTTTTGCGTCGGCACTTATTTAGCTTCCCAATACAAGAAACTTATCTTGAATGGGTCCGAAAATCTAAATCAAAATTTTCATCATATTTTTACTTTTCATAGTCAGGACAATGTAGTGACCTCACTTTTAGATTGGTGCCTGTGTGTTGCGTCGGATTTTGCTGTGCTGAAAACACTGTGAAAAAAGTAGCATGTAGAAATTGGAACGTTGGGAGGGGGGTGTAGAAAAATATAAATTTTTTCTGTAAATTATTGGAAGGAAATTTTGATAATTTGTAAAATTGTAGGAAATAAACAATAATTTATCCCCTGATAATTTTTTTTGTAATATTTACTTTGAATTTTATATATTTTGTAAAGCTACAGAAATGTTTACTCTGAATTTTATAAATTTTTCTAATATTAAAAAAAATTCTTGCGATGTTAGTCTCTTATCTACACAGCTTTGTTCTGCTACAATATTTAATGTTGTAGTGTTTCAGGAAGTTACTGTAGGTTAATTTTATCATCTGGTAAGTTGATGGTGTGAGCCATAAGGATCACCCTTACATGAACACCTTGCTCAATTATTTATAACAATATCCTTAAACTTCAAAAAATAACGCTTTTATTGACGCGAAGTATAAGTTGTTTAAATAAAGGCTGTGGTTGAATTTACAATGTTTCAAAAATAAAATGGATATACTTTTATTGCAAATAATCGTGACTCTATACATAGTATTGATTATTATCATTTTCAAATCGAAATTTTAAGGTCAAATAAAATATAGTTCAAGTTGAAAGTTAAATATAGCAATAAAATACTTAAGTTAAGTCAAAAAATGAAATAAATTGTTTTAGTTACAATTAATTACCAAAAATATGTCTATTTATACGATTAAATAAGGCATAATAATTATTATAAATTTGTTGAAATATAAAACCATATTTTTTTATCATTTCTAATGTTTTACAAACATAAATTATTTTAAATCATGAGATAAAAACTTCACATACATTTGTATAAATATAATAAAACAAAAGTTGTTGGAAATTCAAATTCATATCATCATTTTCTTGATGCATATTCAAACATTGTAACGCGATGTGCGCGTCCGCAATTTCACAATACCACTTTTCTGTTTCTAAAAGCGTTAGTCATTCGGTTAGCGTGTTGTTGTGTAGTGTAAGCCTCTTCTAGAGTAGAAATTATATAGTACATACATCGATAATAATAATACGTTACCGAATTGAATAGCAAACTTTTTCGATATCTTCTATTTGAATGTGTTTGTAAAGTGCGATGCAATTTTATTAATTTAAAGAAAAAAATTAATATAAAGTGATTATTTTCAAAGAAATTTTATCATTTTGTGGATTAAGTAAAAAAAAGTTTTTAATTTATTTTTGTTTTAATACTGACGTGTTTGTAAAATAGAAAGATAAATTTATTTATATTTCTTAATTTAAATAAATATGAGATCTTATTTGAGGTAATTAAATTATTATTTATTTAACATTTGGTATATCTACTTATTTTAATTGTTTTGAAAAAAAAAAAAAAACTTTTTGAAAACTTTCCAAACGTAAATTTTAAAAACTCTTTTTTTGAAATTGAAGAATTGATAATATACACCTATTCCCTAAAAAACATATCTGTGCGCGTTGAGAATGGATTAATCCATTTAATGATGAGACTTCCCCTTTGACCTTGAGTATGAATTTAGTAGGAAATTAATTTGCGAATTTTAATTTTTCTTGTGTTTAGAAATTATTCATAAATTTGCACCAATTCTAATTTATTTAAACTAATATCAAACACAATGACAATTTTATGACAAGTAGATTTTGGCCGTTTGCAAATCACAGGTGTTAGTCTAGACCAAATACAAATAGTTTTCGTCGTACAAATAGTTTTCATTGTAAAATTCTGTATAAAGAAGCCATTTCGTACAGAACTTTTTCTTATACTTTTGTATAGAAATGATTCATTTCAAAATAATTCTTATACAGAAAACGATCGAACTGATTGCTTTGTAATTCCATATTGACGTTTCATTGTGCAATATAATTCAATACAACAATTTTTTTTTTGTATTAAAAGGTATCTTCGCCGTTTGGTATCGTAGTTATGTTTGAATGAAAATGTTAGAAGTGAAATTTACAATATTAAAAAACAAAAAGAAACAGAACACTTCATTTTTCAAGAAACAAAAAATTAAGCTCGGTTTATTCGTTTAAAAGCCACGGTGCACACACACATAGCGGACAAACTTATAACACCCCTAAACAGAGATTATCTTTATCCCTGCAGCAAGAATATAATATAAAGTTTGTCCAAAAAATAACGCAAAAAACAATATGTTGATTAAAAATTGTAATCATTGTATTAATTGTAAATATTGTAAAACTTATACCATGGCGAGTAAAAAAACTTCAAGACTTTATTGCCATGTATGCACTTTTTTGTCGAAAACTTCCTTGATCATTTTGTATAAATGTTGTTGAATATGGTTGAAGCAGTTTTCAATATTTTTCCTCCAGGGAGTTGTTGCAGGATTATTGAGTTAATTCTTGGACTAAAAATATTTTTAATCCCATGTTTGGACAGATTATCAGTAATGAAATCTGTGAATTTTTTTAATTTAAATTTTCTAATTTGATGAAGTTAAAGCACTATTCATAATTTGCCTTGCTCGATAGTTTTATTTCAAATAAGTGAAAGCAAATAATTTACTGAATTAATTGTTAAAATACCATGTATAGAAAGGGTTGAATATGAGTGATTACTTTTTTTTTTTTTAATTAGAAGAGAGGGATGTTATTAACACAATTAAAGCGACCTTTCGGCCGTCATTTATTTGGTTCTCGAATATTTATTATTTTTATTTTTTGAGAATTTTTGAAAAGATCTTTTATAGTTTTGGAGAAAATAGGCACAACCAATGTCTTAATTAGCATTTTCACGGGTAAACTTTGATGTTCACGAAAAAATATAAGAAATATTTTTTGAACTTAGACTTTTGGTCTAACTCTAACGGTTTACAAGATGGGTCTTACGACCTAAGACTTTAGCTTATGTTGCTCATTTACGAACAAAACCTTACTTTTTATATCCTGAGCACGCTATAAAAAATTCAACTTGATATCTCTTTTCGTTTTTGAGTAAGGTTTTCGTGCTTCCAGGCAAACAGACAACCGGAAATGGACTAAGGTAATTTTATGAACAGCTATACCAAAATTTTGTTCGATGGATCAATATTATTAAGCGTTACAAACTTGGGACTAAACTCATTATACCTTGATTTGAGTTTTCATATCATGTGTTTATTATAGTATATTATATATACATGGTATAAAAACCTTAAACTGTCAAATCAAACTCTTAGATTGAAGTAACCGTGTTTTTTTTACTATTGATGTGTTCTTATAAAAAGTAAATACCTCTAATTTGACAGCTTAAAAATGTGCTTGAATTGCTACAAGAAAAAATTTACGTTTGCTATCATGTAAGGAATTTTTTTATGCAACTAATACACTCTCACGTTGTATTAACAAAGGACTTCCATAATAGAACTAACTTTCTGTATGTTGTAGTACACAAAGCTTTAGTACACTGGATATATTCAAATTAATTAATGTATGAAGTTTTCATCAATGATATTTCAGTTACTTATAATCATTGAATTTGTCATTTATTAATACATTAAATTTGTGCATGATATGAATATATGAATATTATACACCCACACAATTATTAGTCAAATGGATTTTAACTATTAAAGATCCAAGCTTCTCCTATGACTTTAATAAATATATCGATTGAAGTAGAGTTGTCCGGGGCTAGTTGTGTAAGGGGGCAAGTTGGTCAATTAAAATACTTCCGAAACTATGCATTGTACGACAATACATCAAATGAGTGAATAGTTCAGTCAATGAGTGAATAGTCAAAAAATGGAACAAAAAAAACCCTCGTGATGAAAGTTGGTGAGTCGTTAGAAAAGGATGTAAGAAAGGTTAGTTGGGCATGGCCACCTGCTACCTGTGTGGGTTTTTGAAAAAACTCAAAAAAATTTTAAAACTCATTTTTCTCGAAAACTATGCATTTTACAGAAAAATTTATTCTAAAAAAAAAATGTAGAAGACATTGTTATCTACAATTAGTGTCATTGGTGCAATGTTGTCAAACAAGAAATGTGCGCAGTAGGTGGCGCTAAAAATTTTTTTTGAGTTTTTTCAAAAACCACCACAGGTAGCAGGTGGCCATGCCTAAGTAAGCTTTCTTACATCATTATCTAGCGACTCATCAACCTTCATCACGAGAGTTTTTTTTGTTCCATTTTCATTTATTTTTCGACAGATTGACTATACTAGAAAGAGAGGTACTGGTGTGCTTAGTTCATCACACCATCATAGAATGACTAGCAGTGAACCAGCAAACAACAAGAGCTTTTTGTTGATTTTGACGGTCAAAAGTAAAAAAAGTATTTTTTAGAATTTTTGCATTAAAACAATGTAAAATAATCGTTTGACAAGCGGGTATATTGCGAAGATAAGTAAATTTAATTGGCTATTTAATTCTAATACTTACGTTGCTCTAAGAATAACGCTTTTTTTTTAAACTTCATTTTTGTAAATCGTAGTGGGGTTAGTTATACAATTTGTAATACAAAACCAAAAAAGCGTTAATGCTGCTGCCAAAGATTATGACGTGAAACGTATGACTTAAACTACATACATAAAAGAATTAAAAGAATGACGGTGGTATTGCAGTAATGGGCTACAAAAAACCACGACAAATTTTTTTGGCAGAACAAGAAATTTCTTAAAAAAACTGTCTACAACAAATGCCGGGGATATTTTAGGAATATTTACCAGATGATCGTCGTCGTTAAAAAGTTCAAATATACGAATAAATTTATGATTGATTTATAATAGAGTACTTTTCTAACGTTAATTTATTTACTTCGAACCCTGCTCAACTTGCCCCATACACTAGCTCAACTTACCCCAATAGTGGGGTAAGTTTTTTTTCGAAAAATTAAATTTTTTTTATTCTATTATAATCCTCTGTTCTTTTGATTGCCTTATTTGTAAAAGCAAACTATTGCATATTATTTAAAGACATTGTTGAGTAAATTGTTATACCATAAACCAGTTTTAAACAAACGTTCAGATTTTAGGATGTAAAGTTTCAAATAAGCAAAGTGGTGCACCTTGAATGTAACAAAATAATGTACCATTGATGATATATGGTTACATGTATGTAAGAAATTTTGCAATTATGTTCTTATTTTTTATTGGTTACAAAGGATAGATAATCGAAGTATAAAAGTAGGAAAAGAAGTTCCTTTCAATGTTTCAATCAAATCTGTTATATGACGTTGTTACCTAGGGTGAACTGTCCCGATTATCCCTATTAAATGATGAATAAACCGTTCAAGTATTTTTCAATAGTTTCTTAATATTTAAATTCTAGAAAAATCATACCGTGTACAGGAATATCAGTTCTACAAACTGAGACAATTTTCATTGTGATATTGTAAAAAATTGCCTTGAAAAACACTTAAATGTAAACCTTCCTCTATATGTATAAAGAGCTTAAATTTATGTGAAAATACATACTCGAATATCCCAGAATTTTTTTTAACTTTCTATGACCAATAACAAATTTATATACCCTGTGTACTCTATTGTAAAAAAGTGGATTGATCGTATAAGTGGCAGTAATTTTCATGTATTTAACGACTATAAAAAACTAGTTACATTATATATGTAATTATATGATCAAATTTTCTCGCCATAAAGTCTCACATCTGTCATTAAAGATTTATTATTTCGATTGTGTATATATATTTACTGTCTGGTTTTTTTTTGCCGACGTTTGGTGTTTCATAAGCGAATTTCTTCTTCAAGGTAAAAAAGCTATCGATTATTTGTCAAAATTGTTGTAGTAATCTTAGTTTTAGTCTGATCGGAATTCAAATAATACCTAAAATGTTAATTTTAGCTACGTTTTATAAGTAAAATCAGAGCGTATATAATGGGGGCTCTGGAAAACCTTTCGATTAATGTTCTTAAAGTTGCCATTTGAATAATAAGCAGTTTTATAGAATATAAATTTCGCTACACTTTTGTATTTGAAATATCATAAATTGAAATTTTTACAATTATGATTGGTTTAGTAAAAGTCGCAGAAGAGAGTTTATTTACATGAACATTTTTACTCAGACTTTCAGTCTGTACTTACAATGGTCTGTATCGTGTATCTGTACCAACAATTCGTATACATCAGTAATCTCGGAAACGGCTAAAAAATTTCATGAAATTTAGTGAGCAGGGGGTTTTATAAGCGAAAAATCGATTTACATAGGTTTCATTTTTAGAAAACTGCTTATCTCGGTAACTTTAATATTGAATTTACCAAAAAAATGACAATTTTTTATTTTATTTACTCTTAAAAGGTAATTCGCTTGAGTTACGCAGCTTTTATAGAATTTATTGTACATTATCTTCTTTCGCTACTCAATTTTTGCAGTATACAAATAAATTTATCTGCGTTATACTTATTGTAATGTATATGAACAATATGTTTACATATGACAGTTATAATTAATATTTTTATAATTATAATAAGAAAAATATAATAAATTGTGTTTGGTTTTACTTATTTATTTATACATACATACAAATTATTTTTAATTTTTAATGAATATAACCATGGAGTGATCATGAATGTATCGCTTTACCACCGAATTGGATATTTTCTTTTCTAACTGAAGGACTATTTCATTTGCTTAAAAACCATTATTAAAATATTCGATGACATTCATTTTTAGAGAAATATTTCATTCATTTAAAGAATTATTTATTATTAGTGCTTAATTGATGCTTAAATCTATTATATCGATAAAGGATGTTCCATCAATATAGCGACAAACTTTTAAAGCTTATCGGGTGTATATCAAATTGAAAGTACTGTTATTTTTGCAAGGAATCTCAAAAAATAATTTAGTATCCATTATCATGTTTTTATATTAAAACTTTATCACCTTATCTCTTTAAAACGAAATATTTTTACCTAAAATACAATATTTCAATATATAATCATCTCCATCTAAAGCAATTTATGATAAAAACGCGATACTTTTAGGGCATGGCGATTCTATTATGTAGGTATTTACCCTACCATTTTGAAGATAATTTTTTTTTTCAAAAATTCATTCCCAAGGGTGTAAGGGATGAAAGTTTTAATAGAGACCTTACATTAAAGTTTCCTTCAGTTAAAAAGTCAATGTGTGCTATGATTTCGAAGTAACTATAAATAATTATAGAAGTTCCTTTTCGTTCTCTCAAGAACTATGTGCCAAAATTCATTTTATATTGACCCAAAAAAATTCATTATTTATTTAACTTTTTATTTATAGATCAGATTGTTTTAATTCAACATATCTCTTGAAATAAGAGAACATTTCGATTATAAGTTTTTTGTAATGGTTACTCGTAAATTTTTTAATAGGTCTTAAAAGATAAGATCAGCTTAAATCCTCATTGCATTTGTTTTTCATGGAACAAATATTAAATAGAAAATGATTTTTCTATATTTATAACTATCACTGAATGGCAAAGTTTCATAACAGATATTATATAGACATTTATAATTATGGTTTTTCAGATATATGAAACGAAAACTTTTCGAACTATTATAATAACTATTGCTAATGTACTTCACTATATTAGAACGTGAGCCCATAATGAATCAAAATTTCAATGATTCATTTTGTCATCCGCTTGGAGGCTTAAAGGAAAATGCAGTAATCAAAAAAATAAGGTTTTAATTATGGCCATTTTACAATTATTTTAGCCAATTTACCATTGATAGATTTGAAAAATCATTTCGACAGATCGAGAACTTGCACATCGGTTTTCAACCTCTTTAACAGTTGTACATTGCTGCGTTTCGCCCGTTCCAATCCTATGTTTCTGCATATTGTGCCGATGGGACAGGAGGCGGAGAAGCAGACATAAAATTCATAGTTGTAAATTAACACAATAGAAAAAAATAAAAATTCAATTCGAGGGTTTCGCGAAAGTGAAAAAAGATATGAAACTCCGTAGACCTACGAAAATAGCCCTTCGAGTGGTATTTATATATTGGAAATTAAATAACTGGAATTTTTTTAAATTTTTTTTGAATCCTTAGGACAGCCGCCACCCTCTTTCTCTGGCGACGACTTTGTGTGTTGCCAATAATTTTCCATTATGTGTTCACGGTTGATATTTTAGCTCTGTAAACAAAGAAGTATGAAAAAACTTTTATCTTTATACAGTGTACTTACTAAAATAAAGTATTCGAATACTCGAATATAAAGTTTTGTAAAAGACGTAGTAAAACAATTTTAAATAACTGAACATGATGCATGCAGAATGGATTCAGTTAGAATATTTTTTTTTTAAACTCTTTGGTTAGCATATATTATTTTCAAACTTATACGTTCAACAAATACTTGTTAGTGACGGGACGAATGTTGAATTTTGTACATGTTACGAATGCGAATATTAATTTGCAATATTCTCGAATGCGAATGCAAATGTTAACTTTCGCATAACTTAATTAACTACTTTCGTACTAACTTAATAAATCTTTAGATATTATTTCTCCAGCATGTTCTTTTCTGTCCATACCTTATTTTCCTTATTCCTTTATCAAATTCCATGATTCACCCCTCATTTTCAAGCTTATCATTGGTTCTGACGAAAAACATTCTCACGGACTAAAATTGTACCGCTTTGGAAAAATAGGCTAGCCAAATAACATAAATATAAATAAATAATAATTTTAATGAAAAAATTATTATTTATTTTTAGAGTTAAATAAAAGTGTATCAGGCAAACATGATTCGAATGTAACAGTTTTTATCGATGTTTTCTTTTCTCAAAAACATTCATAAAACGCATCGTTTTTTGCGAATGCGAATGTTAAAAAATACGGGAATATTCGCGAATGCAAATGCGAATATTCGCCCCATCACTAATACTTACACATGAATCATAAAGTTTTTAATGCACAGTCTTTCATCCAGAAAATAAACAGAGTATTACCATAATTATTAGTTGTTATATTTGAAATTTTACTGTAGTAGTCCTGGGGCCCATGCCTTAAAAACTTTGTGATTTCCGCACTGTAGGAAACCTCCTTCTATAAGAAAATTCTCGGTGTCGGGACATTGTACATGGCCCGGATAATTTTTTTTGTGCAAACAAGCTGATAGTTAATGGATCTTTTCTTTTTTTTTCTATCTCGTTTAGAATTCAATATAATAGTGTGTGTTTGATACTAGCCAGGATAATTTTAATTTTCTAGCCACCGTGAAAGAACTGAGAATTTTCTTATTTCCATTCTTGTTCTGCCATGTTGGATAAGTTCAGAGGGCGGTATAAAATTTGCTTATTTTTTCCTATAGAGATGGAGTGGGGATCTGGTACCATCGAAAATTTGCTTACGTAATTCTTTTGCTTTCTTACGGAAAATTTACTCAATACATTTATATCGTTCTTGTTCATTTTTTTCGAGCAATATTCTCTCTACGTGATTTCAAAACTTTTTTGGGCTGACGTAATAGAGTTAATTTGGATTCAGTGAGAACTACGGTCATTTTTTACATTTATGTTTTTGGTGGGATATAATATATATGCACGATCATTTGTTTGAGAATGTTTCGAGGTGTGTTTTTATGTTTATTTTCTAAAGCAATAATAGCAACAGTATATATATATATATATTTACATATTATATAAGAGGGATAACGAAAACTATTTGTTATTGTCGCATTTACGTTTATGTATATAATCCAAGAATTTCAATTATTTAGGTATTTCTAATCTATAAAATTTGATTCAAAGTTTGATTGCATATTTATTTAATTGCTACATGCATTTGTGATTTTGACGAAAATGGTTGGAATATTTCTATTTCGTAAAATATGCAAATATTATTGTAAAATATTTGTTAATCACTACTTCATTTTCATAGTAACATATCATATATTTAAAGGCAGGCATGGAGAAAATTATTTAGCTTGCGGCAATCGGTAGCTTAGAATAGAAATACGATCGCCGATCTAAACTTGATTCCAGCAGGGTCGTACAAATAGATGGATATTAAGAAACCATAGTAATTTACAAAATAATTCTATTGTAATGTTTTTATGGTCTAAGCATTTCATGGAACACAGCAGTATATGATTTAAGCCTGCTTATTACTTCCATATTGACTGGTTAACGTTATTAGTATAGTTATTATTATAGTATAGTGTATAGTCATTATTCGTAAAGTGTTTGGTGTAGTAATAATTGAAATATCAATTTTCATAATAATTTGAAAGTAACATTCAGTTTAGAAAAAGAAATAACCTTTCGAACAATCAAAGAAAAGTCATTGTGAATCGTCGTGAGAAAAAATTTATCGCAGAAAATTTTTACGTTATGGAGACACCAATCGAATTCTGTTTATATGAAACTTAAGAGCTTCATATCATATCAATGGAGATTTAAATTCTTTTTTTTATTCAATTACATAATGTTAATTCTGAAATGTATGATATAATATCGAATATTTATCATATATTTATTCACAGATAAAAGGATTTTGGTCCCTATTTAATAGCTTAAATATAACCATCGATTATTTTACCATTAGAAGTAAATCCTCAAAAAATATAATAAAAAAGGATTTCATACTTTATCTTATAAAAATAAAAATAATACATTTACTAAGATAATGATAGTAAATACTTGGCAGTAAATTAACTTTTTATTTGAAATATTTGCAGAAAAAATTGTAATGTAGGTATTTTAAGGGCCATTACACACGGAGTTTTTTACCTTGCCTTTTTTCCCACTAACATTTAATATTTAAAAGATAATATTGATATAAGTATATACAAGCGTGGGTCAGTTAAATGTTAATCATTGGCGGTAAGATTGCCACCGTATATTAGTGTTGTTATGTGCAAGCCCTAACGAACTTTACCAATACTTTACTATTTGTTCGATGGAAATGCCCCATAAACAATTAGAAAGTAATAATTGAGAGAGGAAAGTTATAATTGGATTATTACTTTTATGACAAAATGTTATGGTCTGCAAAAATTTCAATTTATCGTAAAAAGAAGACCACCATACACGTGGACCTAACCCTTATCGGGTAGGTCCACCCGTAAGCCCACATCCTGCTTGGCCCGATCGCTAAACAGAAATTTTATTACTATCGCTTGACAGTAGTTCGGGTTTCGGCATGACTGAAGCCTTCGGTAGTGGAGGTTGCTGCGCTCGCATATAACTCTAATAAAAACCTATTAACAATACATTAATAATAATAAATACTACCTAAAATATTAAAATACCTGTTCACAATTTTAGATAAATATGGTGGGAGCGCAAATAAATACATAAGTACACAGTAAAGTAAAATAATACATTTTTTATTTGCGTTTTCACCATTTATTTCATTTAATATTATGTCTTAAATTTTCTTATGTTTCGCTTAACTTCCTTGTTTTTTTCTTTCATAAGAACCTTCTCCTGACAGTTATTAACACAAAAGAAAAAGAATTGGCGAAATTTTTCCATCCATTCTATATCTATAGCGTGACCAGGACAAACAAAGTTTTATTCAGATAGAAGTTGACTTAAGAACATTATATGCAAATACTTTATTTCTAAAATTATCAGAAATTTAAGTTTATCAGAAGATTTTGTTGCCTGACCAAAGATTATTGTGTAGTAGCCTTCTTTTCTTTATACCGAAATACGGACAAGACTACCTATTATACTTTTTGGAGTAATTAAAATTCATAATTATACCTATGTGTACGTACATCGGGTAAAAACGATTAGTTTACATAATGTAAGCTTATAAATCACGTTAATCGTATTTGATCGTCTATTCCAGGTAATTAATACGAGTTAAAATAAAAACAAGCTTTAGTGGGTATGATATTTAAGAGGGTAAATCAAAACTTTCTGATTTATGAATAAATTACAATCTTTTTATACCATGTATATATGAAATATATCAAGGTATACTAAGTTTAGTGCCAAGTTAGTAACGCTTAAAAATAGTGATGCTACGAACAAAATTTTTATATAGGTGCTCATAAAATCCATTTCCGGTTGCCCGTTCGTTTGTCCGTCCATCAGTCTGTCAGTGTTTCTGTTAACCTGTCTTTCTGTCCGTCTGACAACACAATAACTCAAAAAAGAAAAGAGATATCAAGCTGATATTTTTATATAGTGCTGAGGATGTTTAAAGTGAGGTCGAGTTCGTAAATGAGCAACTTAGGTCAATTGGGTCTTGGATTCGTAAGAGCCATGTTTTGAATTGATGGAAATAGAAGGAAAGTTTGTATGTAAAAAATATAAAAAATATAAAAAAATAAACAATTTTTGTATTATAAGGGAATATCAGTTTTATGTGTGTGATATCTATGTATGTGTTGCTACCTTTATTTACTAACATGACGTACAAAAACAAACGATTGGGTAATTAACACTGTCTATACATGGTGTTTCAACAATTAACTCAGTCAATTGCTTGTTTACTTTTTTTGCGTTCTTGTGATAAATATCTTCCTTTTGTTTGTAATAAATTTTTCTCTTTTCGATCCATAAAATTCACTAAATTTTCGACACACAAAAATGAAATAGTGTGGTCTTATTTCAAGGCGTTTTAAACGCTTTATGAGTGTGAGATTTTAAATGTTTTAAAACACTTTGAGAAAATTAGAATGTACCTTGAAATCGTCTGTTGCCATCATGTAAAATGTGAATACAAAGCTAACATAACATTTTTTATTGCAATTTTTGAGAAGAATAAAATTACTTTCTACCAGAAAGTATTAAACAAAGAGATATATTACACATCAAACTAATTGAATGTAGTTTGTATACAGATTACAGATGCAAAACAATAGAAAAATAAATAAATAAAAATGTACTTACATTTTAAAATATTTTAATAAATAGAAATTACAATGAAATAAAATGTTATGGTAAATGTTATGTTAGGTTGTTAAATAATTAAAATTGTTTCTCAAATGAGCAGTTTGATAATAATTAAAAATTAACACATTGCTTTTTTTTACATCTGTTTGATGCGATAGATTGAATTAAAAATGAAATTAGATACTATTTTGTAATTAAATATGTAATTATTTTGTGTTTAAAATTTATTTTCTATCCGACAAACGGAGAGTAGGGTAAAGAGGAGAAATGTAACATTAGATCACTGTTTATTTTACTGAACGATATATTACTATGTATAAAATATATAGAAAGAAAATATTACTTTTTTAAATGTTGGTTTTAATGTTTTAGTCATTTTACAGTTCTTTGATTGTGTTTCCTAGAGTGAACTGTAAATATAAATATAACATGTAGAAGCTAACTCTCCCCGGTATAATCGGTTGAAGGGATTTAAGGTACACTACGGAAAAATTCTTGATAAATTATGTTCGTATAATATGAATTGGATGTTATCAAAAATAAATTTAGTTTTTACCGAAAGCTGTACTGGAGTGACAATTTCTATATCTCCAAGAAAATTATATCAGTTAAGGTTGTATAGGTTCAGAGATGTTCAAAAGGAACTTATTGATTACTAGCTTGATATACGCCTGCTTCACTGAGCTTAAAAGTAAAAACCATCGCTTTATAGCCCCCACCTCTATTGATCTCACTTATCTCCCTTCCATAACACTTGAAGAGATTGTTTTACGCAGCTAAAAGGTATGCACAGTTTTCATTTTTTTTAATTGTAAAATAGTCACAATTCATTGAGTATACATTTTTTATTTTAAATTTTTTCAGAAATATTTAATTCATGGTTCAAAATCATCATACATCTGTTCCATCTATAATCACCATTTTGAACCATAAATTAAAGATTTCTGTAAAAATTTAAAAAAGTAAATGTCAGATTAAAATTAATTTTTTAATTTTTTTTTAAATATAGCTTTATAAACTATAGCTCAAGTGTTATTCTGATGTATGAGCTATATTACAGTACAGTTTTATTAAAAAACATTCGCTAGTTTTAGTGTGAAAGCGTAACAAACAAACAAACAAACATGTTTACTTTCACATTTATAATATATAGAGATAGAGATAGGGATTTTATTAATGTCGATTTCTTCTTATTTTTTGTATGTTTTAATATAAGGTCGTTTGTTAATGATACAAAGATATATTAAATATTATAACTAATTCAGCTAATTAATATGTTTTCAATGCTTCAATAATATATTAACAATGACTTTATTAACGTGTATCTAATACACAATCTAATATGAAACGTGTTTTTAACCGACGACAAAATAGAAGGTTTTAACAAAAGAAATGTTGTTGAAGGATTGTTATGCGATGTCTTCGCTGATAATATATGAATTCATTTTTGATTATATTTCTATTGCATAGATGATTATATTTCTATTGCACATTAAACATAAACTTCTATTCCTAAGGAGGAGAGAGAGACGTTTCAATAATTTTGTGACGATAATTTTAAGACGTTAGTGCTTCTTGAATTCCCTTGTTTAAATTTGAAGCAAAAATTCAAGTGATAAATTAGTATGAAACACCACCATCAATATTTTGAAGCAGTTACATATTAAAATCGAAGACAAATATTTCCAAAATTTTAGTGCATTTTTTGAAGTCGATTCCTTTTTTTGTGAAAAGTTTTTTTTAAAATTTAAAATAGTACATAATATGATGCATGTGATGTTATGTATTATCTAGAGAAATTTTCATGTTTTTCCTTTAATTCCAGAACTTCGACAAAGCCCGAAATCAAAAACCAAAATCAATAAATAATGAGCGTTATACTTTTTAACGCAACGATCGCATTATTTGTTTATTTAATCCGATTTAAAGCGTGTTTGAAGAAAAATATAAATTTTTAAACTTTACTTCAATTTGTGGTTTATTTCAATAAAAAATGAGAAAAACGAATTGGTATTCGATGTGTGGATTTGAAAATAAACTTACCAACTTTTATTGTTATAATATATCTAGGGAAAGTCTAATATAGAATTCTAAAATCAACTAAAGAAAACGATACATAGGTGATCGGTTTTTTCGATTGTCAACCGCAAACGATATTCTTTCAAGGTCGAATTTGTACGCTTTTAATAAAATAGTTTTTCTTTTGTGTTTTTAGTACGTGTATAGTTTTGTATTATTGCTTGCGCTCGCAATAATAAAAATGTGATTGTATACGAGTGAATTGTCAAAGGGGTCCCAATTCGCTTATAGTGAAAACAGGAAGATTGTAGGATATTACATTTAAACGAAATATCATTCACATGATTAACTTAACGATTTAAAGTAATTGTGCTACTCTCGAAACTCGAAATAATAAAAACAAGTGAAAACAAACAATTGACTGAGTTAATTGTTGAAATACCATGTATAGACAGTTGTTGATGTCACACATATATAACTGATATTCCCATATAATAGATACTATAGAATTTGCGCATAATTTGCGCTTTCAACGGTGAACAGTGATGTTTACGAAAATATGTTTCAAACAATAGTTGTTTATTAATTTATAAGGAACATTTTTTATAATTAAACTTTTGTTCTATCTATAACGGTTTAAAAGATGGGACCAATGGACCGAAGAACCAATTGACCTATGTTGCTCATTTACGAACAAGGCACCTCTCACCCTTTTTTTATGATAAGCATGACCTAATTTTGCCAACTTTTTCAACATATTTCATATACATACGTTTTAAAGGCTAAAATTACCACATAAAATTACTATATTTGCAAAAACTTGTGATGCTCGGAAAAGCAAGCACGGTGGTTCGCAAGACCTCTATCTTACAAATTGCATGAGTGACTTAAGAGACCAAAAATATTTTCTAATATTTAGTACAATTAAAGCTTGGGGCCTAAAAGTATTTTTTATGAAATACTTGTTTATACATCTATAAAGCAATTGGTAAAGCTCCAAAGGTCTTACTTCCGTTTCGACAGGAAATTCAATGTATAAAAAATTAACAATAAAGGTATGTACAACGTACTTTCTCGATCTTAGCAGACAGCATTTGATAGCATGTTCATTTCTGTTTATTTTAAAATGAATAATAATAAAATAAAGTCGAATTTTCGGATGTATAATGTACGTATTATAGTTCATATGAGGATAAGTTCATACATACAAATTATATAATTAAAGACCAAAGCACAATTATTGTGTTACTGTGTTACATTGTGTTGTTAGACTCGAGGCAGTCCTTGGCATTGCATCTTTTCAAACTTTACCTTATCAATATTTTATGTTTAAAACTCAAATAGGATATGGATAAAAATGTTCACCAATAAGCAATACGCCTAGTATGCGTAATTTAGATAGAATGTGATTTCAAAAACAAAACACAATAGCCAACTTTTAAATGAACAATTAGAACATAATTTTTGATTTTGAATCCCTACAAAACTGTTTGCTATCATACTTGAAAACATAGCATCTTCTCATTCTCTCTCATATTTCTTGTCTCGTAGAAAGCTATTTCTGGTGAGAAACTATAAAGTGATTCATCCGGAATACTACTGCTTACTTTTTTAAGATCGTCAAGATCGTCACTCTTTTGACTTCGGTTTATAACTATCACCAGAAGTCAAGTTTTGATTCAAGCTCATTATTCCACAGACAATATAGTATTTTGCTAAGTATCGCAAATTTATTGGTTAAGGAAATGAAAGAGAGTTTTTAGGGACATGTTTTTGGAAATATACATATTTTGAAATATACAACAAGTAGGTCTTCCATTCTTGAATATCTTTTTCGATTTTTTCCAACACTCTAATATCAAATGAATTGTTTTTTATTTCCAAGTCTGTCAGTGGTCATCTATTATTAGATGAAAATATAAAATCTATAGTTTACCAACTGAATTTTCCTAGAATTGGTTAGTGTTTAATTCATTCATATATCTCATTATATTGAATTCGTTGAGATAATTCTCTGAAAGTATCGTGCCTTAAGCTGTTTCTCTTTTATTATACGCACGAGAATGTTTCACATTTCCTTTTAGTTGTTTCACTAGCAGTGGAAAGTCTTTTAGTCTGTTTAATATCGAAAGTAGGCACTTTAATTTAAGTTATTGACTGTATTACTCCGACTACACGGCCTATTGAACAATGTAGTCGGTTTTTTAAAAAGTTATTTATAATTTTTAACGAAGTCTTATAGTTTATAGTTTTTAATAGTTAAAAATAATAAAACTTATACTATCTAAGTTTCTTGCAGTTCATTGGTTTTAAGTAAAGTGAAATTAAAACTTATAGTTAGTAATACAAATTTATATTTCTCAGATGAACATTAAGTTAAGTAGGAGTATGAAAGGAATCATTTAAATTTGTTCACAGAAAATTTATTTTTATTTTTTGTTTTTTTATTTCATAGAATGTCTAACGAAAATTGCGTAATTTCATTTAGGAAAAAAGTATGACTGCGTGGGAATCAAAGCAAAAAAGTAAAAGCGTATTTTTGTGACCAAACTAATGACGTCAATTTTTTTTAACATTTCTCTATCTGTGTTGTATTATATTCATGGTCACCTGTAAGGAAGTTTCACTTCATAATTGGACTCCTTTTTGCTATGAAGACGCCCCCTTATTAAAAGAAATTGAATACTGTTATTCACCCTAAGAATGAACCAATTAGTGCTTTTTCGTTTTATGATTTTTATTTTGTTTCAGAAATATAATGCAATTTTTTGAAAATCATTCTGTATATTATAAAAAGCGAAACACTTAGCTATTCGTTTCGTAAAAATTAGTTCCATTGTTATTTACCAACTTATAATAAATATTATTTTGATTTGATAATTGTTATAATGGTTTGTGAATAATTTTCAATGAAATACTATCGGAGCTTGTAACATTATGAGCGAATTATATATGAATTATATGATGTGAAAATTGTTTCCACAACCATGCACATCTGTCTGTTAAATGTATAAAATATAAATACATAGAGAAAATTAAAGTTCCTTCGGAGCCATATTAGTTCATCAAGGGTTCTGTTATACAGGGTGTCTGTTTAAACTTGACATACAAAAAATCAGATACAAAAAATTGTTTCAAACAAAAGTTTGATCATTTGAAAGCCTCCATCAATTCCAAATGTATGTTAATTTTAGGTGAATAGAGTTAAATGATGGTTCATTTTTCCTAAAGGAATCCTATGTTTTTTGTAGGTGATTTATATTTTATAAGGGAAAAAGATAACTCTTATCTGAAAAAAAACCTTTTTTTAATTGGTATTTTTGTGATCTTTTTGAGTAAAAAATAACAGATATTTTCATTGGTTACTTATGAGAGAAGTGTTGTTTTTTATGAAAAGGGAAAGAGAATATGAAGAAGGGTTTTGAATTTTAACACGAAATCATTGAGAATTTTTTCAAATTTCTTGCATACATTTTTTGCGCCAAGTTAGTCAAAAATGTATATGACAAAAAAAAGAAAATTTTATTAAAAATAATTTTCTAGTAACAAGCTTTTACAGTGTTGTATTATAAAAGTGAAAAATAATTTTTCTAACGAGGCATATATATCTGGCTATTTGCAACAGCTGGAGGTGCTGAATTAAAAGTTCAAGGATTAGTTGTTAACAAGTGAAAACAAACAATTGACTGAGTTAATTGTTGAAATACCATGTTTAGACAGTGTTGATGCGCAATCGTTTGTTTTTTTGACCTCACGTAAATAACAAAAGATATTCACTTTTAAATAGACACACACACAACTGATATTCCTATATTAATACATACTATAAAATTTGCACCTCATTAATGCCCTCGTGGGTAAACAGTGATGTTTACAAAAAAATGTTTAAAACAAAAGTTTTTTATTTTTTTATAAAGAACATTTTTTATATTTAAACTTTTGTTCTATCTCTAACGGTTTACAAGATGGGTCCTACGGACCCAAGACCCAATTGACCTATGATGCTCATTTACGAACTCGACCTCACTTTTTACGTCCTGAGTACGCTGTAAAAATTTCAGCTCGATATCTTTTTTCGTTTTTGAGTTATCGTGTCCACAGACGGACGGACGGACGGACGGACAACCGGAAATGGATTAATTAGGTGATTCTATGAACAACTATACCAAAATTTTTTTCGTAGCATCAATATTTTTAAGCGTTACAAACTTGGGACGAAGCTTAATATACTATGTATATTTCATATATACATGGTATAAAAACAGTAAAGTATGATTGGCTCATAAGAAAAATTTTGTATCATACTCTTATTAAGTATAATACAAGCACATAATATTAGCTTACTTTTGTACAATAAAAGCTTGTTCCCTAAGAAGTATTTATTATTCAAATTGTCAATTTAAAACTAAATAAGTAAGAGTTTAAAGAAACCACGCTTTTGTAACTAACTGAACTAAAAGTAGAAAATAATTTCAATAAATTAAAAGAAAAAAATGGAGGGATACGGCTCTATTTTTTAACCTCCGAACTAAAAAACTAAAAGAAGAAAGTAATTTCAATAAATAAAAAGAAAAAAATGGAGGGATACGGCTCTATTTTTTAACCTCCGAACTAAAACAAAGGGTGTTGTAAGTTCGACAGCTATGTGTGCGTGTCGGTGTGTTTGTCTGTCTGTGTCATCGTAGCGCCTAAACGGATGAACCGATTTTAATTTTATGGTTTGATTTGAAAGGTAATTTAACAGAGAGTGTTCTTAGTGTTCAAGTGCGAGATTAGTACCCAAAAAACTAAAATATTGGCGATGATCTTCAACATCGATTCAGTTTTTAAAAGGCATGACATATAATTTTAACATATAAGTAATTACTAAGGAAATGAATGGTCAAGAAACCTGGCTCAATTTATTTCGAAAAGTGAAATGGTAAAATAATTAAGTAATTCAAAACAATAATTTAAAAGAAGAAATTCAACTAAAATATTTCAATTTCAATTAAAATATTTCCAAAAATTTGTTCCAAAAAAGATAGCTCTCTAAGAATCCTTTTCATCTCATCTGATGTCCTTCACCGTTACTTTGATATTGATTTAAGAAGGAATGTTATAAGTTTAAAGTGTTTATCTATGCGTCTGTGTTTCTCAGTGGCATCGTATCCTCTAAACGGTCAAACCGACTCGATCGAGAACATTTTATAACAAAGTTTCCAAAAATCGGTTTACAAGGAATAAATCGCAATTTGTGGGGATTTTTTAAATTTTGTAAATTTCACTTGTATTTATTCAAACTTCTTTTCACTCTTTAAGAGTATTTAAAAAACATTACAAAAGAAAATTCCATTTTCTTTTAAACATTATGTAATAATAATGATGGATACTTTGATTGATGTTATTTCTATTTTATGCATGTTTTGTTGTGGATATATTGATATTCTGATGTATGGAATACAAAGCTGTATTATTTCTTAGAATTTCTATACGATAAGTTTGATGTGTACCGTGATTGGTTTTCTAAATTGATAGGGAACATCTTTGTATATTAAATATGTTACAAATATATATTTTTTTTAATAGATACGAAATTATAAATTAATGGTTGTCAAAACAAATTTCCACAAAAAATAGAAAAAAGGTATGCTCTTTGTCGAATTATCGTACTTTTTCAAAAATAATATAAGGACTTTTAAAAGAGAGAATTTATATTTATCTCCTATTTTCCTCCCAAATCGAAATTTTCAACATATACTTACGTTTTATATTCTTGACAAGTCGTGACAATAATAAGTGTACGTTACTTCGTTGCCATTTTTCCGTTCACGATTTCTTATGAATGAAAAGTGATACCGATTTGAGGCAATCGTGGCGTAATAACTTTGGGAAGGAGAAAAATAAAACTAAAACTCTTGAAAAAAATCTTTTTACATGATTAGTTTTACATTCTAATTGATGATCATTTACAAATTGTTTTGATTTCGAATGAACAATTTTTATAAAATGGATGTTTATGCCAGATAGGAATGATGCTTTTCGTCCATCATTTCGGCGAGTTTCACTATTTTGATTCTACTTTAATTTGAATTTGTATTTCTCTTTTTCATGGTTTTTACCTTTACTTTCACCAATGCTACAAAATACGGATGCATTCACTGCGCTTAATAGTGTGTATTCCCGAAAAAAGCTACGAAAATTGCTAATTTTAAAATAATTTCTAGACAATATAAATTATGATCGTCAGACAGTTTTACCATTGCTAAAACCGTGTGAGATTAAAAATCCTTTTTAATTAACTTTATTTTGGCTGAAATTTTAATATGATTTATGATTTAGGTATAATTAAAGAATAAAATGTTAATTTTCTAGATCGAAATTTGATTTCTTTACTAGCGTACATAAAATCTTAGTTCAATTCAATCGATATTAGGGACGATACGTAGTTCATTCATATGTAAATTTAGTAAAAAGAAAGAATTATCAGAAATTCAGCCGTTTTGAAAAAAACTCTCGAAAATGTTGCCAGCTCTTTTATCATCAGTTTCGAACCACTGATTATATTGTCTATGCTTATATAATATATTTTTATACCCTGTATATATTAAATATATATCAATGTACACTAATTTTAGTCTCAAGTTTGTAACGCTTAGCAATATAGATAATACGAAAATGTTGATATAGATGTTATTAAAATCGCTTCAATGGTTCATTTTCGTTTATCTGTCCGCCTGTCTGCATGTCTGCCTGCCAATATATAACTCATATACTAAAAGAGATATCGAGCTGAAATTTATTTATGAATGTAAAAAGTGAGGTTGAGCTCGTAAATGAAGAATATAGCTAGTGGGTCTTGGGCCCGTAAGACCAATCTTGTAAACCGTAACAGATAAAACAAAAGTTTAAACATAAGAATTTTTTCTTATAAGAAATAAACTACTTTTGAATAAACAAAATTGACAAAAAAATTTTCTAGAAAATACTTCAAAACTAGAACAAATGGAGGCCGGATGGCTGCCATATATGTGTTTGTTTTACAAATTTCTCTAGTTTATTAAAAATAATTCAAGCACTGATATTCGACATGGCCCAAGCACTGACATTTAACATTTTTTATACAGGGTCTTTTAACAATTAACTCAGTTAATTGTTTATTTTCACATTTTATTGAATAACAAGCATGATAAAACCGGTATATTATCAATCAAATAATCGTTAACATATCAATGCACGGTATAATATAGGTAATATAACGTTCACTTGTATATTACATAATCTCAAATGCAAATTTATAATCACGATTTTCTGTTATTGATTTCGTTACGTATGTAAATTATAACGATTTTTCTATTTATCCAACCTGTTCAGTATAAATTTAAAAACATTCATTCATCTACGAACTTCAATTTGGATAAATCTCATATGCTCACAAACTCATGCATATTTGTACACGGACAAAAAGAAAAGATAGTGACATTTTTCTTTGGATAAATTTTGGATAACTAAAACAATCATTAAGGGTCTACAGCAAAAATTTTCCAGCATAACAAATAGTTAATAAGAAGGAGAAATATCTATAAAAAAAAAACTCTATCGACTCGACCGAATGTTATGAAATTATTTTCGAATTCAATATTGCCGTTAATACGCTTCGTTCGACATCTCAACGAAGACGATATCGAAAACGAAACGACTCCACTGAATGTTATGGAAATATTTTCGGATCATATTGCCGTTAATTCGCTTCGATTGACATCTCAACAAAGTCTATATCAATTTTTGTTCGCGCGATATTGACGACGTGACTGAAAAAGGAGGCGGGGATATTGAGTTTCAAACCTCTATTTTTGTTACTAACTCATTTCGTCGAGCCCATTATTGCTAGTGTATGTTCATCTTTATATTTATAGAGTTATCTACTGTAGTAGAATGTATTTATTAACTTCCAGAAATTAGAAATATAGACGATAAATATACTATATTATATATTCGTTCATCTTTACTGAATAATAGGGTAAAATGTACTTAATAAGGGTATTTTATCAGAATGCAAGTAGGCTGGTTGATAGTGTGCAAGTTCGGATAAACTAAAAAAATCTATTTACAACCTGATCATTTCATATTGTTTTATAAATAAAGGACCACACTTAACGTAAATCGTTATGGTTATTGGTGAGTAAACTGTTATGCCATCCATATTTCAGTTGTTAAACCGAGTGCTACTTTAAGTAAGTGAAGTGTAATTGGGGAAAATAAGTAGAATTCGACCGGAATTATTAAAATTGAGGAGGGGATGCCTGTAAGAGAAACATGTACGGGTTCCAACTGCCACTACTACATGTTGAAGAGGATCACGATTACATCTTCAGATATAATCCGTGGGGGTGATATTAGGTATATTGGAATGTAAGCCATGGTAGACAATGAAATTGTAACATGGTTGACACATTTTTATCGATAGTTGCTTGATGTTTAAATTTTCAAAAAATATATAGTTTTGACGGAAAAAATTGCTTTAAGCAGTGATATGATATTTTAATATATTGCTTTAAAGACCCGTGGGGGGTGATTTTAGGTACATTGGAGTGTGAACCATGGTAGACAATGAAATTGTACCATGGTTCACATATTTTATCGATTGTTTGATGTTAAAATTTTCAAAAAATATATAGTGTTGAGGGAAAAAATTGCTTTAAACAGAGGCAGGATATTTTAATATATTGCTTTAAAGATCTCCTAAATGTAAATTTTCATTAGAGGCACTACATCTTCCCCTACCATTAATAGTTTAAACTTTGTGAAATATCTTAATAATAACTTCAGTTATAGTTACTTTTAAGGTAAAGAACCATGGAATTTTGACATAATTACTTTCAAAACTAAATTAGTTCATTATTCATTGCCTTTCAACATATTACCTACATGAAATATTTTAATATTTTACATTTTCAATAAAGATATCATTTTCTGAAGCTCTATGCTAATATTTGAAGTAAGTATCTTAGAAATTAATTACATTTTAATAATTATGGTAATTATATAGAACCATTACTTTATCTATTTTCAAGTAGAAAATATAGAATAATTTCCAGAATATTATTTGTCTGAGCACTGGTAGCTTTCATTCTGCGAGTGTCTCAAAAGTCATAAGTTAGTAGAAAACGTACAAAAAGTAGCAGAAAGTCATATATCTTTAAAAATATGAGTATTTAAGAGTATAAATCTTAGAGAATATAATTATTTGGGAGTAGAAAAATATTAGAGCAGGGTTTTCGTTAAGAAGAATGCTTAGTCAATTTTTGTGAATGTTACAGACGAAATGTAATTCCCAAAGGTTCTTCATATTTGTCATTCCCCCGAAGGGAAAAAATAATACAACAGTTCATTGTTATTCAATTTAGCGTACTAAATTACGTATCACGAGAGAAAGCAATATCAAATATTTACTTGAATCGAAATATGCATATTACTCCAAGCAATAAGACAGTTGATTACTATTTAAACGAGTAATTTCTCTACATAAAGTTGTAGGTTTTTATGATTAACTGATGATTGTAATTAAACGAGTAATTTCTCTACATATAATTGTAGGTTATTTAATTTTAAAGGATTTTCGGAACCCGTATTTTTGTATAAAAAATTGATTCATTCGTGTAGAACATGTCTGTTATGATATTGACTGTTGTTTTGTGTTTAAAATATAATACTTAAATATTTCGATTCCAAAAAAATTGAAAATAATCCAAAAATTTGAAATTTTATTTATCAAATAATCATCCTTTTATACGTCTTTAAATTCATATCGATTCTCTGAACGATTTAGGAGAAGTTAACTATCAAAGTCAGTTTTTTCACCAAAAAAGGGCACATTTCTCATAAACCGTATAGAGAATCGATATGCATTTTTCACAAAAAACCTATATAAAGATTTTTAATTGACAAATGAAATTTAAAATTTTTGCTATCATTTATATTTCACCTCTTGAAGGTGTTTCGATAGCGTAAATTGAAAATGATACCAAAGATTTCGAGTATTATTTATCAACTAATCCTTTTATACGTCTTTTGTGAAAAATTCATATCGATTCTCTGTACGGTTTAAGAGAAATTAACGTATTGACTAAAAACCAAAATTTTTACGATTTCTTCTACGTAAAAGAGCAAAAGCCGTACAGAGAATCGACTTGAAATTTAAATAGCAGGAGTGTTAAATACTCAATAATTGACACACAAAATTTCATTTTTTTGATAACCCTTTCGTTTTGGTATCGAAACACCTTAAACAACATATTTGCATCATTTTCTTTCTATAATTTTATTTTCTTTCCATATTTCCATTTTTAAAATATATATTGCTTCTGCTAATTAATTTTATTTAAATTGTATTCCTGAAATGTATATGAATAGAAGGCTAAACAAGAAATTCGGAAAAACGAGAAACAAAATTGTTGCGATTGCTGTTATATTGAGTAATTTTAATCCTATCGATTTTGAAGGTAAAGCAAGGGACATTCTTAATAACCTTAGCTAGTAATCATAAAACTTAAAAACATTACTAATTAATTTATTCTTATTCTGAATATAGAGTGTCGACTGCCTGAAAAATTATTTATTATTAAAATACAATATCCAACTCTCTCGAAATTTCAAAATGCAGCCGTTGTTATGATACTTTTCTTAAGAAAAAAATTGTTGCTTTCCCATAACTTCTCAAATTAGATTAATAAATTAACTAGACGACGAATATTCTTTTGGCGGAACTGCTACAACTTTGCGTACAAATGTGAAAAATGAATTTGACAAGAAGTATTAAATATGAAGTATAAAAAAAAATTCATCTAACTTATTAAATTTGTAATCGCCTTACAATTATTACAATATATTTATAATAAACGAGAAATGCGAATATACACGACCTTTCATATGAGAGACCATGAGTTAATACACACACGCACACACACACACACACACACACACACACACAAACATATTTCGCTTCTGCTAATTAATTTATGTTTAAATTGTATTCATAAAATGTACATATATAAAATTTAATTCGAAAAAATTCGTGTGAATAGCTAACACATATCGTAATACACTGGTAATATAAAATTTTTAAAAAACTTTTTTATGTGTACCTTGGGTTTTCAAGGCAGTATAAAATTTAAAAAAAAAACATTTTTTATGAATACCTTGGGTTTTCAACTTTCGCATTTTCATAGCGAGGTAAACTTTTGGAGTCATGTAGAGTTTGATCCAGTTAAAAAGTTGTGTTTGTGTGCAAATAAAAACTTAATAATAAGAACATAGTTTAAAAAACTAAAAAACACGCTTGTTGCTTGTTCTAAGAATATATGTATAGTATGGTTATCGGTAATATAATAAATATATATAACTGATGATGTCATGCATGGGTATGATATTGCAGAGTTACATACAAACATACAAACATACATACATACATACATACATGCATACATACAGGTAAAGATAAGAGTGTTAAAAATCATGTTTAATTTTATCAGTAGCAATTAATATTTAGTTATTTGCAAATATTTAAAAATGCAAGTAATTACGTTTTAATCGAAGGGATATGTTTGGAATTAACTTCAAAAATTTATTTACTCACAAGGAAATAAGAATTTTTTTCAAATAAATTATATTTAATTTTATACCTTTTTAGTGATTTAAGAACTTTCCTACGCCTTAACGAGGCTCCAAAAATTTAAATCTTTAAACAAAAATTTCATATCATAATTTTTTTTATAGATGAAATTTGTTGTTTAAATTGATATGGGACAACCTCGAAAAAATACTTTATCCCATAGAAAAAGGAAAAAACCATTAAAATTGATTCATAATTAGCAAAGATATCGTACCTCCTTGTTGGTCGTCGGTTTATAACAGTATGATAAATAAGAATAGAACTCTGTTTTTGAATTTGCTTTATCATTATTATCAATTTTGTTATTCTATTTAATTTCATTTACTGTTAGCTGTCTTGTGTTCAAAAGATTTGATATAAAAAGTTCTTAAACAACATTCACTAACACACAAAAATTAATTTAGAAACGTGATACCACAATCTCATTACGAAACAATAATCCACAAAAGAAAGAAAAACAAAATACTAATAACAGGCGTAGGTACCAATTTAAATTTAATAAAAGGATTATTAACAATATGCGTTTGAGTCGTGTGCAAGATTTGAAAATGTTAAATTAGAACCGAAAGGGGTAAAATTTTATAAATGAAAGAACAGAAGCAGTCAAGAAAATACATAATTTTGTTATTCCTTAATAAATGAACTATTTTATAATCAGTATAGATACGCAACATCGTTACATGAATATTCATTCTTGTAACAACTAGAAAACAATACCCGTTAAATGCTCAAAGTTGTTGTTCAGTTAGGCCTTAAATCATGAGAAACACAATGAGGAAAATTAAGATTTGAACTCGAATCCAAATGTTTAGTAAATGAAAATTAAAATGGATATTACTTGTTTCAATTATAATATTTATCAACGAATTTATTTTGTCCATTCGTTGTGTGCGTAGTCATGGTAGGGACAATAAAAACGATGCCAGCATTTCCAGTGGAAAATTTTGGCAATTCTTTACATGTTAATGTTATAGGAAATGTCAAGTTAAAATTATTGAAAAACACTAATTAATTAAAATTAATGCATTAAAAATTGTGAAAATAAGAAATCAAATTGCACAAATATTATTTTAAAAAATATAAATTATCATAATTATTTATTTAAATTTGTGAGACAATAATATTAAATTTCCAATGTAAGTCATAAATGCAATCCATACAATTATATATGCATCCATACAATTCTATAATTAAAGTAGTGTATCGTTACCATGGAAACACCTCCAATAAAAAACGCACGGTGCGAATAGTGTTTAAAGGATTGATAAATAAGTGTTTAAAGGATTGAAAAATAAAATGTATCTACTTGCTATTTTAAATAAACAATGACGCAATTTTTTAATTTTCGACACTTAAAAAGAAACATTGAGACTCGATTTCTATAAACATTGCGTATGGCTCACAAAAAAGGAATTTATTTCCTTAATTACCAAAAAAACTTTTATCATTCCTACAGAAGGCTAGACTATATTTGGTATATTTAAGGTCATCGGATATTCATTAAATTATACGCGTTAGAAAAACAGTAAATTAATTAATACATTATACCTACCTGTAATTTAATTAATGTAAGAAAATTACATTAAATTATTAAATACATTTAGTGAGTTATAATGAAAATAACGTTGTGTGTACTGAGATTGAAATGTATACAATGTCTTATTTTTATTAAGCATCATCAGAATTTTGTCAAATATGACCTAAATGAAAGTTTTTCGGTTTTTTACACGTTAAAAACACCCCATATAGGAAATAACAATCGATTCAAGCTTAGCTGAAGATTGTTGAACATCGGACCAAGAGGGGAAACTCATGGTGACCTAATATTGAATGATTCTCTTTTAAACTTTGGGTGACATATAATATGTTGTATTATGTTCTCTCAAGCCAAAATTAATAATAATTTTGCACTTTTTATGGCATTATCAAGCCAGTAGTTTTGTTGGTTTGCAAAAAAAGCCTTGACTTATTTGCCTTGGTGGAGACTCGATCAAGATTTGGAAGACCAACGATAAATAAATAAGCCTTATTTATTTATCTTTGGCAAAGCAATTGGTTTACGAAACCGATGCAAGCTCAGCGTCGATCCCATCTTAAATTTTACTTTGATTTTTTAGGGCACTAAAGAGTTTATGCCATTTCATAGCTGATCAGATATAGAAGTACTCATTAAATTAGAAAGTTATATTGACATTTTTTCGAAAACTTAACAATCTGTTTTGCCCTATTTGAATATATCAGTCCCAATATTTCAAAAGGGAAGCCTTAATACTAAAAAGAGGAACATGTTTAAGTCACCTTGAATTTAATTTAGACCTCTTTCAAGTTATTTCCAAAGCCATTTGAAATTCACAACTGTAATAGTCTACAAGTACATGCTAAAATTTTTCGGGTGAAATGACCCACCAGGAATCATGTTGAAAAAGATGCTCCTATATTTAAAAGTAATTTTAAGTACCAGGCGTCAGTTTTGCGCGATACAAATGAGTACATTTAACAAGGTGTCTCAGTACTGCACCAGCAAATATGTAGGGTGTTGCCGGATACTAATAACTACATAAATGCCGTAAAAAAAGTCGCCTTTGCATCAATTGATTGGACTTGAGAACTATTCCTTGCATTTAAAATTACTAGCGCACTGTATTTTCCATCAGATCACTACACTACTATACGGAAATATGATCAGTTGTTTTTAAAGAATGAATGAACTGTCGCTTCATATGAATAGGTGACGAGACAGACAGAACATATATAATAAGTCAATGTCGACAAATAAAAAATTCGTTGAGTGGAAAAATTACACGTTATCCCTAGAGCACATATGCCCCAATTGGTTAAGGATATCGGCTACTGATATGTGTTTTCCATTTCTGTTTAATTGTGCAGTGTCAAGTTACTAATTATGTTATCTCATTCGCTGACTCTGTTCTGCTCTCACAGAATATTAAATATCTCTCAAAGAATATTAAAAGTCTATACTCGATAATCTTCGGGTATTTGCATTTTTGTTCGAACAATCAAAGCCAAAGGTATAAAAGCATCCTAACAATAAACATATGTATCTTGTTAAAACGATAAAAAAGTAATAAGATTTTTACAGTTCATAGTCCTATGAGAATGGAAAACCCATGTTGTTACGTTTATTATTTATTTATCTACATATAAAAAAAATCATTCGAAATATACCGTAAGTATAAAAAAATCCGAATAATACGTGATCAAATAAATTTCAAACATCAAAATGATCATTACATTGTTTATAAAAAAATAAATATCTCTAGAGATATTTTTTTCAATTTTTTTACTGTTGTTTTTGGTTTTATTTTTAAGGTAATTTGTAGTCGGTTAGCAATATCTCTTTGAGTATACTGGGTGCTTTTTAATCTGAAATATGCAAATAAATCATAAGTATTAAATTTAACTACCTTCAGGGTCATTTGACTTGACAACACATGCGTAAAAATAGCAAAAGACAGAGGGAAACTTGAATTAAGATATTTGTCGCTGATTAAAAATTTCAGTCAAATTATGCCGAAACTTCGGCATAATTTGACTAAAAGCCAATCATTTTTGAACTCAATTGTTTTTGTTTCCAATATTTTATCAAAATAATACTTATTTTGAACAATGAAAATAAAGCAAGAACAAAACAAGAGTGTAATAGAAATCTTACTACTCGATATTAAATGGGACACCCAGTAGGAACTATATTCCTTCCGTACCTTGGTACATTATAAATATAGCGCTTACTGTTTTTATTTATAAGATATTTTTCTGAAAATTTTAAGTATTAATTTTAGAAGTCAAATAATTTGATTGTTTGATTCTTTAAATAATTTAATTTTATAGCCACTTTAAGTTTTTACGGTATGAAATAATTGTAGTATTAGTTTATAAATGACATACTTCTGATTTGGTAGTCAACCAAATATGCCAATTCATAAAATACATAAAAGTTTTTAAATGATAAAACATAAAATTTTGACAAAAAATACAAATTGACAGCCATAAAAATATTTTTCATTTAATCAAAAATCCTGAATCGATTGATTTTGATAAATTTTTAGCTTCCTAGGTAACCTAGATGTCGGTTTTTGGTGTCTGTTGCAGTTTTTTGGCTTTAACTTCCAACCAGCAAATAAATATCGTGCGACAAGGATAGTTTCAAAAAACATTTTTCGGTTTGAAAATTTAAATTCTTCCTGAAGTTATGAGACTGAGCCTGAAGTTTGCTACTTTTTACTTATTTTCAAACTTTGTATTTATTTTAGAATATTTTGAAAATATTTTTTGTCTTTTGTCTCGAATTTTCTCGATTTTGGATTGCTTTCATACTTTTAAGGCTTTTTGTCAAAATAAAATAAAATTTAATTTGTTTCTGAAAATGAAAAATGTTTGAGTCCCTTATTAGATTGTTTTTTGTTTTATAAAATCATAATTCACTTTAAATTTAGTCAGGTGTAGGTATTGCTACAGTTTCGGTGATGTTATATAGCGGTGTATATTCAAATTATATTGCATTTGTATTTTTCTGTCGGTATAAAATAGCGGCACTCACGTAGGAAACCAAAGCTTTCACCAGCTTTTAGTAAGTTCAAACTGTGTATATGAACCCCAGGCGGTAAATATATGTAATTAAATTTTTTTTATTTTTGTTGCAAATGATATAAAGCAAGCCTATTTCTGTATAAATTGATAAAATCTTTTCCAAAATTTTCAATATAATTCTTTTAAGCAATCTACTGTTTTCAACAGCATTAAATTGTTTTATTTCGTGCTTTTGTGGTGAATGAAATAACAATGTTATCGACTCTCGTGGCTTAGTTGGTTACAGCGTAACCAACTCCGTTCGAGATATGCCTAGGGTAGCGGGCTCGATTCCCACCGTCACAATAAAAAATAATTTAATTCAAAGTAGTGATGGGCTGGTGTATTACATGGTGTATGCATGAAGGAGGTGTACTTAGCCTTTGAAAACAATTAAGGGACTGTTAAACGAAATTATAAGCAGAAATGTAATAAAACACATAATGGTATCACAATGGGCCCTATAGTCTATGTATGGCCTTCGTGGACACTCAATATAACCTAACCTAACAATTTTATGATGTGCAAGGGTATACATTTATTTTTCATCTAAAATTGTTACGATAAGTAAAATCGTCATTACATAGAGGGGACGTCTTTTCCGCCTTTGGAATACTGTTTAATCTTAGAGGTCTCCCGACTCATACTTTTAAGACAGCGATTCTTAAGCGGTTGAAGTTTTAGTTTTTGGACTTAAGTTTATTAATGATACAGATTCATATGGCATAAAACGTAGCAAAAATATAAAAAGCGCACTTTACGCAACAGCTTTGAATATGGGTAACAACAGCTCTAATTGTTCTTACCATATGTTCTTGCTTATTTCTGTTAAATTTCCATTCGGCTGATGCTCTGAGTAAATAAAAAGAAATAGAAAGGATTTATTGCTTCATTTTTTTCGGCTTTATTACATCTTTTCTCAAACATCTTATGTCAGTTTATTTGTTTTTAAATTAAATAAAATACACAAAAAATACTTGAAGAGCCATTTATTTTGGTGTAGAAAAAAAAAAAAAAAAAAACACATTCTAAAGAAAGTAAGTTTGCTCATCTCTAATTACATCACATTAATTGTATTTCGAAGAATTCTTACAAATCTTTAATAAAAAATAAGTCAGAAAAAATATTTTTATCTCACATTTCAAATATTTTGATTTGTATATTCTTAACAAAAACAATATGTGGTAATATAACATTTTAAATCCATACTCATCACTTTCTGATTAAGTAAATTATAACATTCATAATGGTAAAATATTGTGATGCCAAGAGGGACAAGACAAACGATACCATACGGGAATATTTCTACAAGGAATAAGACAATTAATAGAATCCTCTTTTCGATAAATATTCAAGGAAACTAGTCAACATTTTCTTCTGTCCTGTTTTGCCTTCAATCTTCATAGATTTTTAATTTGTAAAGGTGTATGTTTTAAAGAAAACTATTATGTAGGTTGCTTATCCTCTGGTGCGTATATAATGCATAGAGTTGCTGTCTTAGAGACTGGAATATTAAAAAAAAAAAGTTATTAAAACTTATTATTAATCAAGCAAATTACAAAGGACCCACCCTAAAATGTTCTTTGGATCATTCTGATCAACAGCTCTCACAGCCACAAAAACTTTTAGTACGAGTAGTTATCAAACTACTGCGGACGATTAAAGCTTCTGTGAAACTTTTTCAAACTGCACCCAAAAATGATTTTTCGATCGTTCAAAACCCTTACGGCCACAAAGCTACACATAAATTATAGTTCGAAAGCCATATGCTACAACTATATATTCTTAGCTATGAACGCCCCTAGTTCGAAAACTATTCGTTAAAAATTTTTGTGGGCCTAAGAGCTTTTGATCAGAATGATCCAAAGAACATTTTAGAGAGATCCTTTATGTTTTTTCGATACCTCCCAACTCTTCTTCGCTGCAACTTGACTGTGAATCGATATACAGTGTTGTCATACAAGCTCATCTGGCAATTCAAATTTCAAATTTACTGCAAAATTCATTTTGAATCTGTAACGCACGTGAAAAGTTTGAACAAAGACACAAATACATATAAAGGATATACAAAACGCAAGGCATAAATATATTGAACACAAATTTTTTTCGGGGTGAATGCAAATGGTTCTAAATCAGAAAATTTTTAATTACAATTTATCAAAAATATGGTGAAAAAAGCACAAAAAAACGTCTTTTCAATATCAGTAACAAAATAACAATTTTTTGTTTCTATTTTTTTTTTTTTTTATTAAATACACTCTTAATGGTTTTTATTTCCCTAAAGTTGTTCTTATATGTCAATTTCTTGTTTAATATTTTTGATATTATTTTTTTCTCTACTTTAGTGATTTGAACTTCTACTATACTTGGTCTGCGTAAACCAATATTTTTTCATCTTTACGGATTAACGAAATGAGTACAAGCCTTTACTTATGGACTGTTGTTGAATAAAATAAATACATATCTGGGTACTGTTTTAGAATTTTGTTTCGTTTACAAATTCAAGCTCTCTGAACAGAAACATTATTAAATCTCGATTTATTTCAAGTAACCGAGACGAGTTTACTTTTTTCGCCAGAAATTTAAAAAGGGCAGTTTATTGAATATGAAGATGATAAAAAAAAATTGTAAACCACGGGCTTCAATGTTAAAAATTATGAGATAATTTTCAATGTTTTTGATTATTTTTGGCTTTTAAAGGAAAACTGTGTGCCGTACGAAAAAAGTTAAGAGCCAAAAAAATTTAGATTTTAACAAAATACGTCGTTTAGAACCTTTTATCTTTCACCGTTCAAATTGTTATAAACAAAATTAAGGGAAAAAAATACTAAAATATTGAGCATAATGCTCTCAAAATGTCAAATTTAAGAATGAAAAATGGCATGTGTCGTCATATGTACAGTTTTTTGTTCAAATATCTGAAGTATTGGAATTCATTCATATTTATCAATATGAAAAGTAACGAATAAGGAGGTGGGTGAATTTAAATGTCAACAAGCTGTTGTATGTGGGAGGAAAGGGTAAAAGGGGCCTTACGGATGACCCTAAATAAAATGTATTAAAAAAATAAAAAAACACGGAGCTCTTCATGGATTATGATAAACCTCCCTTAATATAATATATTTTTTATCTTCGAAAACCATATCATTCTATTTATACCAATATATGTGTCTATTTATACCAATCGTTATTAACAAAAATGTTTTTATATCTAATATTTTTTGTTGATCATAATATTTGGTTTAAATAATGATATTATTAAAGTACGTCATTTTTCTATCTGACACAACGCACGTTAACGATGACGTTCCTTGTATATTTATCATAAATTTTTATTGCAAGGTTATTGGAAATAAATTTTGCTATAATTTGTTTCAGATCCATTTAATACTTACTGCGAAATATACGTTCGAAGTTTGCCAATATGACGTTTGAAATTTTTATCATAGATAGAAATCTATATTTTGCTCATAGCCAGAGCATAAAAACCAAGATTATTGGAATACTAATGAAGATTATCGGCCATCCATATTCTCGCGGAGTATCCTCACTGAATATACTCGGCTAAGTTAGCCGAAGTGAAGCACTCACTACCAATATTTATTTCATTGCTTCGGCTGACATCGAAGAGGCAACCTACGGTATGGTTAGTACAATTATTATTAAATTAAAAAAATTCGCAGCTAGAGCTGCGTTAACTAGGAGAATTTCCTCGAATATTGAATTTTTAATTTTTCAAGAATTTTTATTTCGAAAACTTAATGCCTAGAGAAAAAATCAGAGCATTTTTTTGCTTAAAACTGATCAAAAAATACAAAAATATTTTTTATTTTGAAAAAATTCAAAATTTTGTACTTTGCGCCCTCCCCTACCCTTGTTTATCTGTCGATTTTTATCATTAACACCTTTTCCACCCTCGTTAAAAAATGTTTTTTGTATCCGATTCATAGACTACACGAAGCAGGCAGTCGAGTTCTCTTGTGTTTCATATTCACTCTCGTGATTACTTGTATAGTTCAGTAGCTTATTATGAATTACCGAAGGTGGAAAATACGAGGCGAAGACAGGCGAGATACCACAGGTATATCTCATCCACACTTACGTGCCTTGCCCGACTTTGTGCTACATCGCGAGAGTGTGGAGTTGGTGTAATAATTACAAAATTTCCCTCTTAGTGGTGAAAACCTTCGTGTGAAAGTTTCTGAGGCTCAGGATGAAGCGAAAGTCAAGAACATGGCCTCAACTTTTATGATGTTTCCTATACGAAGGTTTGTCTACTTTATGAGTCAAGCTTGAGTTGGTGTTGATTTATTATTTTCAATCAGAGGAGAATTGGAGTAGCTGAAGTGGAAAAGTGAAGAAAACTAGTATAAAACTAGTAAAATAAATTTTTATTTCTTTTACAATCATTAACATGTTACACAAAGATAATAAATTACACTAATAAAACATTGGTAATTTTTAAATAATATGTCAATAACAAAGTGATTGATTAGTTAATGCCGTTCGTTATTATTATGTACCGAAATAATATAACAAATAAACAGAAATAAAAATAGATTGGTAAACACTATTAAGTCTGAGGTCAGGTGTAGTAATTGACAATCATTTCAGAACGACTAGAAATAAAAGATATTGTTGCCAAGGTGGAACCTAAGAATTTTTTCCTCTACTCTTTCTCAACCACGTCGTCGGAAAATTTTTAAATGCATGGCAAGCGGTTAAAATTAATATTTGATTAAGGTATTTCTATCGGAGTGAAAGAGAACGCAATATATCCAATTACTTGTAAACCGATTTTTGAAAACTTAGCTATAAAATGTTCTCAATCGAGTCTGTTCGACCATTTGGGGGCTACGATGCCACTGAGAAACACCCAGACGCACAGATAAACACTTCAAACTTATAACACTCCTTCTTAAATCAATATCAAAGTGATGGTCAAGGACACCAGATGAGATGAAAAGGATTCTTAGAGAGCTATCATTTTTTGGGACAAATTTTTGGAAATATTTTTAATTATTTTACCATTTCACTTTTCAAAATGAATGGAGTCAGGTTTATTAGACCATTCATTTTCATAGTAATTATTTATAAGTTAAAATTATATGTTATACCTTTTTCAAACTGAATCGATTTTGAAGATCATCGTCAATTTTTTAGTTTTTGAAACACTAATCTCACACATAGCTAAGAACACTCTCCGTTAAATTACCTTTCAAATGAAACCAACACAATTAAAATCGGTTCATCCGTTTTGACGCTACGATGCCACAGACAATCAAACACACAGACACACACACACACACACAAAGCGGTCAAACTAACAACACCTCTTTTTTTAGTTCGGAAGTTAAAAAAAAGCATTCCGGATGAGGAACAGGCACCAAAACCAGAAGACGAGGGACATTGTAAAATTAATTTCAAAAATTTACGAACATTATATTCAGTATTTCCAAACACGATCGCAAAAAAAAATTCTCCATTCAAATATTTGAACATCCTCATAATTGAGCCTACGGACAGGCTCTAGACATGGAAAAAAAACTTGTTTAAGTGATAAAAATAATTTTCACATTGTTACTAACGAAATAATCTTTCCCGTATGGGTAAAACAGCACTGGTGTTATTCTTTTCTGTATTATTAAATTGGTTACACTATGTGAGATAGACCTTCTGTCTAGATAAAATATTATGCTTAAATACTTCCATAGAAGTAAAAAACTTCATAAATTTTATAGCGTTGGAATTTACACAAATTATATGAATTAAACTATTTAGAATATTTGTTGTATTATAATACTTTCAATACTATCTATTTAATGTTGGCTATTTATGTTGTAAGTAAAATAATAATTAGGATATTTAAAATATTTGTCGATGGTTTTCATAGTCAAAATATACAGGGTGGTCCAAGTTAGATAACGTTAAAATAATGCCAATTTCTCTATATAGCTACTTATAGACGGGAAATTCGGTCGTTTTCCAGATAAAGAGGATTGAAATGTTGGAAGAAAAACAATATATTTGATTTTTTGATGACAAAAAGCTTAAAGAAAAATTGGCTAAGTATTGATTTAAGGCTTTTGGTGTATATGCATGAGTCTGCCATCACCCTGTTCAAAGTAAAGTCTCCAGCCCCACTGGCTTTTGGCTTTTTTGCAAGAGAATACGATGTTCACAATAATAATTTTACTTTTCTTAGAAAAAGACACTTTTCCTGTATATCGGATAATTGCCACAAATTTTTTTTAAATATTTTAGGAAGAATATTCATTTATTAAAAATTATATCGAAAATATTAAATAACTTATGAATCATATAAAAATTAATAAACACTCCGGAATATCTTTTAATTATTTTTTGTTTTTATAATTTTATACTAAAATATAATATAATTTAACTATTACAATATTATAATATTATAATATAATAATATAATTAATTATATTTACAAAAAAAGGAATTGGAATTGTTGTTTATTCTCATAATCTCATTCAAAAGATAATATCATTTTAGTATTGAGATTTTATGATTAAAAGAGACAGAAACAATAAGACAGAAAGAGGGAGTTTAATCTAGAAACTACAGTCGTATACACGACTGTGCTTGATACTTTTATTTTGTTTGGCCAAGTTTCAATTTTGTTTTCATTCTAGGATTCAAAATAATTTACAGAATAAGCAAATTATATTCCGTGTTTTTAAGACATTTATTTTTGGACTATATTATTTTTTTTACCATATTATGTACATTCACATAAACTAAGTCAAAAATGGTAAAAATTTTACCCCGGCCGAGTCGAGGCTAGTCAACAATCTACCTCGACCGAGGCCGAGGGAAGATGAGTTTGTTAACATTCTTCCTCGGCCGATGCCGAGGCGAGTCGAAAGTCATTATAAAAAAATCCAGGCGAGGTGAGGTGATACCAAAACCTCGCCTCGCCTCGTACCTCGTGAAACACTACTCAGATCTCGAACTCGAATTGGGTAATTTTTTTTAACCAATCAAATGATATTTTTTTCAGTGGGAAGGTCTCTGAAAATTGCAGTTTCTTCTTATTATATCCATTATCGAAATAAAATAAATTTTTCGTCAACCACAAAACCAACAAAAGACATTAAATTTAAATGTGTATAAAGAATCAAATGGTCTGTTTAATTCGATGGAGGCATAAGTTTACTTTTTATTGTGGAAGTAATAGTTTTGGATAAAAACACACACACAAAACTACACGCGTCTTCTTTAAGAATAAAATTTATTGCTAAACAGGATGATAAATCACCTAAATTTCATTTACTTGATTAAGAAAAACAATCTCTTTTGAAGGATAATAAGAGTATTTTACAGTAACAAAAGCGACATTTCACTCAAATAAAATTATCTATACTATGTCTCATGAATACAAATAGTCAAATATCGGGTGTGACAAAACGAAGCGGCTCAAAAAAACTTTCTCAGCAAGTATTTTTTTTATATTTCAAACAAAAGGATCAAGTTTCAAGGACCAAACTGTTTATTTAGGGAGCAAACTTTCATGACTCTGAATTAATCATACAAGGCCCTGTGAAGTTCAACTTCAAAAATTCAAATGGGCACATTTTTCTTGCTGATTCGAATAGAAAAAAATACCTTTTTTTGTTCAAAACTTTATTGTAAACAGAAATCGAAAGCAAAACTATTCCTGTAAAGCAATTTTGTTTGGTAAGGGATTTTTTTAGAACAAAGTTCATTTCTGAAGTAATCTTCATCGAGGTATCTTATAACCTATGACCTTAATTTTGACCTGGAAGTCAAAAATTGCTGTTTTTGAAACATAGCTCGCTTCTAAATTGAATGTATTTCCATTTCTTCTACAACACGAAAAAACAGGAGATTCCATTTAAAATTTTACAGTTGTCCTTCGTAAGGCTTTCTATTAATATTTGAAAGTCACGCAAGGATGTTTTCTAAATATATTTTTTTAACTTTTGAAACTTTTGTTTGAAAGTTTACAAAAAAACAACTTATCTTGCGTTTTTGAGCCATCCTGTTACGTATGTGACACCGTGTACATGCATTTGTACCATAATGCAAATTTAAAAGGTTTATAACGAAAAATGGTAATTTTATTATTTTTTATAGCATAAGATCTCTCTCATTTGGTGAAATAATTAGTATTTATTTTCAAATTTAGTTAGTTACACACGTTCGATGATGATAGATGAAAAATAGAACTCATTAGCCATTGCGTTTTTAAAGTAGACATTAATTCAAATTTTACTCACGCAGGCGTAGGTTGGATTAATTCAAGTTATTCAAAGACGTTTTGTCTAAAGAGAACGTCGATATCTATCACCTGCACATTACTCTTAAGGATGTTCATATACCACCAGGTTTTGCTATGCTTTTTCAACGGGACAGTATTTAAATTTTAAATAAGTAGAAAGTTGCAAAATCTGAAAATTAGGATAATAATTATTAACTTCTAAAAGTTTCAAGTATAATTGTTGAAGTTACTTTTGAGAAATATGAAATTATATTGTCCGCTTAGACCCAACTGTAGCTTTGCCTTTTGTCATTTTTTAAACTTAAAATTCAATGAAATTGATTCGTCAAGAGGATATGTTTTCTTTCTTAAATCATTCATAATTATCTAAACTTTTGTAATAAAACAATTTTTCAATTCTCTACTAATATTGTTGACGCCTGAACGTCCTTGAAGTAAAGAAGTGTAGTAAAATTTTTTGATAGCTAAACACCCTAAATTCCCTATTTATATGGATTTGTCATAAATAAAAAACAATTATTGTTCAATATTCCGAAAGGCGAAAAATAGGACAAAAAAATCAATTCAAGATTATAATCACAGACACGAAATTGTAACATCTACCAAAGAAAGTCACACGCATATGAATTAAACATGCCTGTCAACTGACTTATCGAAAGTACTAAATTAATTTTTAATGTATATTTTTTCGAGAAAAAAATAGAATTATTTTCTAATTATTCGAACAAAATTTTTTGTATATTTAAAAACCATTTCTGATCACATGTTAAACCTTCAAAAATTTAAATAGAAAAATTCATTAATTTTCTTTTTTTTTTATTTTAATTGCAGATTTTCCTTTTTTAATTATGAAGAAAAAGCATCAAGTAGAAAGTGTCAGAAACATAATGGAGAAATAAGAAAAAACAAAATTAAGGGCATGGTATAGTAGATAAAAAGAAAAAAATTAAATAAATAGTAAAAAAAATCGTATTTAAAACAAAAGATTTATTAATGTATAAAAAAGCTTAAAAATATAAAATTATGTTAACATAAAAAATATAAAATAATTATTTTTAATAAAAAATTAAACAAAATTTAGAAAGCTTTCAATCAAAAAGAAATAAGAAATTTAATTTGAAACATTCAAAGCAATTAAAGATAAAAAAAAGCATGTAAAAATTAAAACTAAAAATTAAAAAAAATGTTAAATATAATAAAAAAAAAGCTTAACAATAAATAAAGGGGCAAAAAATTTGTTTCTAAACTTAAGAAAATAAACAAATTCATCCATTTTAACTAATAAAGAAAACTATATATATTACAAAATGGAAGACTTAATTAATATGGATTATAATAGTAATTTTACATTATTGACATATAATGATAGTGATTTAATACAAAATGGTGATCCAACAATGCATTTTAATCTTACTCTAACTGAATATTTAATAGATCAAATTGGACCAAAACAATTACCATTCAATATAATTATACCATTTACAATTGTATATTTGTTAATATTTGTAACGGGTGTTGTGGGTAATTTTGTGGTGTGTGTTGTGATTGTTAGACATTCAACAATGCATAGCGCTACAAATTATTATCTATTTTCATTGGCTATATCTGATTTAACATTGTTGTTATTAGGTAAGTGCATGTTATTATATATTTTCATAATAGATTTAAAACAGTTATAATGAGGCAATGTATTGTGAGCTATTGGGAAAATCATTTTCTCAACTATGCGACAACCACTGGCCTTAAATAGAACTTCGATAACAGGCTTAAACTGGCGTTAAAATGAAACATGTATATTAAGAAACCATAATAATTTACTATAACACTTTCTATATGTACCTATGAATGAACTATCTAATAAAAAAGAAATTCGTAGCACAGGAGCTATGTTAGCTAAGCCAATTATCTCAGAGATTGAAAAAATAACACAGTATTTTCTTAAAATCGACTATTGCATTTTTAATTTTTCAAGAATTTTTATTTCGACTTGAGTACTTTTTTGCATAAAACTTATAAAAACATACAAAACTACTTTTATTATGCAAAACTTTAAAATTTTATTTTCGCCAATTTTTTTAGTTTTTTCGGGTACGGAAACCTAAACTCGCACTTGAATAGCTAAGAACACTTTCCTTTAAATTACCTTTCAAATGAAACCAAAAAAATTAAAATCGGTTCATCCGTTCAAGCGTTACGATGCCACAGACAAACATACACACATAGCGGTCAAATTTATAACACCCCTTTTTTTAGTTCGGGGTTAAAAAATAACCTTATTCTAGAATTTAAATCCAAATTCAACAGAAAAAATTTTGATAGCTCATAACGTTTTGCTTTTATTTCAAATTAAAAGTATCCAATCCAATTTGTTCACTCTACGGTAGAAAACTAACTGTATCCCATATTTGATAAAAACTGATAGTAGTGTTGTAATAATTTGATTGGTTTACGGAATTATAATTCAATAACGTTTACTCGATAATCATATTTAGTATATCAGGAACATTCCATAGATAAAGTTATGTATTTATAAATAGCCAAAGTTCATTAAATAAACCGATCAGATTATTAATATGCTATCATAGTTTTATGTTACTAACAATTTAGTTTATTACGTTTGTCGATAAATTGTCATTAATTTATCGTAGTAATAACTTACTTAACCCGTCAGCACTAGCGTTATGAGCGTTCTGCCCACGATCGATTTAAAATATAAATGACTTTTATTTTTCAAATGGTAAATGTAGATCAACTTTCTATCTTCGTATGATTTTATCTATCGAATTATAAATTTTTCACATTTATTGAACCTATCAATAGTTTTAAAAATATTTATGATATGAAAACTTCTTTTGGCACGTTAAGCACTTTTTGGGTGGACTAAAATCATGAAAATTGCGTCATTGTCGTTTATAATTGAACTTCTCCTAAACGGATGGACCGATTTTGATGAAATTTGTGTGTTTGTGTGTTGAAGTGTATTGGAGGATGGTTTATAATCACAATTTGGTCCATCACAATATGTTTTTGAGGGTTCGCATCAAAAAATTAAAACCCATGAAATAAAAGGTGGTAAGGCATATAAATAGTATTTTACATTACATCTTACTATTCAAGTGTATTTATTTGAGCTCTCACCATATTTATCTTGAATTGTGAACAGCTATTTTAATAGTATTGAGGTATTATTCAATATCACTTAGGTATTGTGAATAGGTATGTAATTATTAGGGCTCTATGCGAACGCAACGAGCTCCACTGCCGAAGGCCAGATTATTCTCAAGCATTAATTTTTCGCTTTCGTCGGCAGTTCCATGACTGACTATCTTTTTTCTTCGGTTTTCTTATCTTTTTTCTTCAATTTTTTTAGATATTTTATAAATACTTTACTTTAACCAATATCTGTCAATAAAATATTTACAATACTTAAAGTGTATCACCCCACTCTTTTTTACGATAAAATGATTTTTTTCTTAACCACTAAATTTTTTTTTCTGAAATTATAAAAATTGAATATTTGATGATATTTTTCTTTAACTCACTTTTACTGTAACGCATGCAAATGGCTACAATGAAAGCATTTTACAGTAGGATTAATTTTATTTCGTACTTAATTCGCCAACGATGGTAGGTACAACTTTCACAGGGAAAAATTATTTTGTGTATAAATTTGTTATCAAACGAGTATTTACCCTTTTATCTGACTTTTCAAGTTCATTGAGCAACAGTGTATTAAATATTCAATTTTTAAAGTAATATTCTATTAGAATATGTAACTTATTGAGTAGTAAGAATATTAAAGCTTTACTTCAAATACGAAGTTAATTAAGAAGTAAATTAAATGCAAATAGGTACACTTTGAAGTACATTAAGTAATTATTCATAACTTGTAAGGTAAATTGAAGTTTAATCATTTTACATTACTTGTGCAAATATTGATGTACCCATGATGTAATTTTGTATATTTTGAAAGTTTGTTGGTCAGTTCATCGAGGTATGGATACTTCAATGTTATAGTCTAGGCAAATTAGACATTTATTATACCCTGTATATAGGTAGGTAATATATATCAATGTATATGTGTATACTAAATTTAGTCCCAAGTTTGTAACGATTAAAAATATTGATGCTGCGGGCAAAATTTTGGTAAAGGTGTTCATAAAATCAGCAAGTTAGTCCATTTTTGATTGTCTGCCCGTCTGTCTGTGGACACGATAAGTCAAAAACGAAAAAAGATATTAAGTTGAAACTAAAGGAAATCAGGAGGTAAAAAGTGATCATTCTTCCCACCTTTAAAACCATTCCCATACTCCCGTCGTTTAAACCGTTAGAGATAGAACAAAAATTTAATGTTAATGTTCCTTATAAAAAATTAATCAACTTTTGTTTGAAACATTTTTTCGTAAACATCACAATTTACCTTTGAGGGCGCAAATTTGGCGCAAATTGTATAGCATGTATTATATGGGAATACCAGTTATGTATGTCTGACATGTATGTATGTGTAATGTGACAGTGTAATCAACAATGTCTTTACATGGTATTTCAACAATTAACTCAGTCAATCGTTTGTTTACACTTGTTTTTGTATATTACCAATATATTGAGCATAGTTTTTCATTTAGATTGTGTGATAAACTATTTTATTCATAGCAAGGCTATGCCAAGCGTTAAACATTCTCAGTACACAATTTTGTACATTATAAATTAAAACACTGTATAAAAGGGACAGTGCCGTACCTTGATTCACAATTTCAAACTGTACGTTTTTAAAGACATTTCTTCGAATACAATGGAGAGTCGATAATAATGGGGGCTTCGTACGTTTTCAAAAGCATTTCTTTGAATACAATGTAGCGTCGATAATCGGGACTCAAAAAACCAATAGTGTTTCGATTAATGGATCTGTTCCGAATACTGGGATTGTATAGAAACATTCATTATAAAAAAATCATTTCAAAAAAAGCATTGAAAGATATGTACTGAAGTGAGACTGTATACACAGATTGAAAAGGTGCTATTATGATTCTATTCTATTTTTAGAATCATAACAATGAATCATATTAGATATATATATATACAAACAAACAATATCATTTTTGAGTGATTGGTAGAAGGAGGTGTGGAACTGGAGGAATCAGAAAAGTATTCCGATTATGGGACGTTTTCAATCATCGAATGTTAACGATTATCGAGAATCTACCGTATATGTATCTATTGAGATAGTCCCTTCATCATCTAGGGTTTGCGAAAGGTAACAATGGAATCAAGAATGGGTCTGCATTGGTTTACCAAGCCTTTGTTTGCCAGCCTTGACAAATAGTTGGTTTTCCTGCTCTTGCCCAAGCCTTAGTTCAACCTCACTAAACCTTAGATGAAGCCTTTGGAAATATGATAGTTTAGACATATGTCGTATGAGCGAAGGCGCTTGACTTACAGCAAGCCCATACATTGAATCAAATCCCGTTTGTGACAAAACCTTTTTAATATACCTACATTGTTTGTGTAAATCTTAGAACACACGTAAAATCCAGTTAAAAAGCACCCAGGATACCGTTTTTATGGTATCATGATACCATAAAATTGGGACATAAAACTTTTTTGGAATTGTTTTCCTTATGTTACATTTGGCGGATGGTACTTGACAAAAAAAAAATGTCCGACACTTTTATAGTTTATTACTTTGAGATATTAATAGTTTTCTTAATGAGGCTGTGGTCTTGCAGAAACGGTGTTCATTCTGCATGCGGAAGGTTGTCAATCCATTCACGTCCATAGGTTTTGTAATTTTTGATTTAAAATATATTTTTATTTAAAAAAAATTAAAAAATACATTAATTATATATAAAAGAGCATAGTTCCTACCGGATCTCACACATTTTTTTATTTTTTCTCAGTTTTACAGTGGAATGTGGGCAATTGAATATCAAAAATTCCAAAGTAAATTGTCATTAAGGTACAAGTCTTTACCTAATATAGATTTTACTGTGAACTATAGATTATGTTTATTTTGGTATACAATTTATTTAAAGGACATGAGTATGTGTGACTGAAATGCACACTTTCATGCGTTTGAAAGAGTGAAGTCAAGCTATATAAATTCAACCAAAATCAGAGCAGACAAGAGTAGTTTGGTACATGAGACGGCACTCTGAGCGTAGACCATGAGCCAATAATGAACTGAAATTTTTATTATTATTTTTCTCTTACTTAGAAGCTCGAGTATCGATTAAATAAAAATTCAGTTTTTCGATTTATGTGTTTCTATTTTTTCATTTGAATGATTTGTCTTGTCTGCATTCTTTATATTAAAAAAAATACCATTTTAACATACGAAGTAAAACAAATCGAAAGAATTGCAAAATTCGAAGATAGCGCATTCTCCTTCACTTAATTAGGGCCTCACGATCTTTGTTACATGCTACACTTTTGTACATAAAAATCATGGGCCAGTCGCGCCTCTCTCTTCAGTTAATTATGGGCTCACGATCTTTGTAACATGATACACATTTGTGCATAACAAACATGGATTTTGGAAGTCAATGTTAATGGAATATTAATGATACATTTTATAAAAATAGACAGTGCTTTAAGAATGCGTGTTACAGGCTAGAATTAAGGTTATTCTAGCTATAAGCTTACTTTATATTATTGCGATTTTATTCGTTTTATGTATTATATTCGTATTTAAATATTGCCCTGAAAAGACAATTGAAAAAATAATAATTTTTCTTATTCTTTTAGCAATATAAATTATAATTTCCCGGTAGTTTTGCCGTTGCTAACACCGAACCAGATTTTATTCTAATAATTTAAAAAAATCTTTTCAAATGATGTTTGTGTTGCTGTATTTGCAATATGATTTTATTGTAGTATTTAATGTTATTTTAATTTACTAGTTAAAATTTCGGAATTACTATCCTGTAGCTTTTTGTTTGTAAATGGAACTATTTTCAAGTGTAAGATGAATTGCATGCCTAATTAGTTCAATACACAGAAATATACAATAAATACAGTTCTCGAACCATATCAACATATTTTCACTCAAAATATTAAACGTAAAATAACTTAATTTTAAAATAAAACAAAATTGTTTAGCAAAATCCACTTATACCATAAGTGGATTTTGCTAAACAATTTTGTTTTATTTTAAAATTAAAAATGTACTTCCACAAATTAACGCTCTCAACAATCAATTAGTAAAATAACTTATTTATAATTTAATAAATTATGATATTATATAAACAACTACTAGAAATAAGTTTACATTTTCTGCGTATATACTTCATTTTTAACCGGCGAAAAAAAGGAGGATCTCAAGTTAAATTTGTTTAGTACTTCCAAGATGGAACTATATTAATTTGAAATAATAGAGAATGAGCCCCCGAGGGTTTCGGAATTTTCAGCTGTGCACCGACTATTATGTATGTTCAACAAATTATCAGCCAATTGTGGCCCGATTTTATTGAAAGTGTTTACTCTCCATGTGGTTTCAAATCGATACAGTAGTTTTTCAGATGGGGACTAATATGTGTACCCGATTTTGTTTATAACGTACGAAGGCAGATTGGAACTCACTAAAAAGTACAAAATAAAAATTTTTGCTAAATCCGACGAAAAAAAGTAAAAATTTCATTACACATTACATTAAAATTTGGTTAGTCTTGACTTCAAAGCGTAACTATGCACAAAGAAATTATTGATTAGTGTGGATGCATCAAAATTATTTTTTACTTTTTTGTGCATTTTTTGTCGGTTTTATTTTTTACAAATAATTTTATATACATAGGTACTCTTGTATATTTATTATATTTTACTACATTTTATTTTTAATTAATTAAAATGAAGTAATTAGTAGAATAAGAAATGTAAGTTGCTACCTACAGTAGGTGCAATATACCTTAGTATAAATATTGTTAATTACCCGACTGTCAGAGAGTGGTTATATTCGCGCTTATATAGTATGCATGTATGTATATTTAATTGTAAATTTCTTTATTACCTCCTATATTAAAAACTAGATCAATAGGTTTCGACAATTATGGTATTGTAATCTCAAAAACCCAAGCGTTTGTAAGGGGTTTTCCCACCTGGCTTCTAAACTACTTATCATAATTTGACAAATGAGATATCGAAATAAGCGTCTTGATTCATCTCTTGAAAAAAGGTGGTTATAGGCTATGTGACGTCACATTAAATATAATAAGGCATCCACTAGGGGACATAAAGTTATTATCAAAAAATAAATTTCGATTTAATGTATGTTAGGTATCAAATAAAAAGTCGTAGCACGTTATTATTATACTTAACCAAGAAATTATAGCCCCAAAGTATTTCAAAAACTAAAACCCCGACGACTACGGAATCACGCTCTTAAATGTATGAAAACAAGAAAATATTTTCATTTTAAATTGCTATGATAAGTAGTTCCCCGACTGTAATGACAATTTTACTTATACAATTTAAAATGAAAATATTTTCATGTTTTCATACTTTTAAGAGCCTGATTCTGTAGTCGTCGGAGTTTTAGTTTTTCAACTTTATTTTATATATTCTTAATTAATATTTTCTCTATCAATTTAGCTTTAAAGTATATATACTTCATGTTACTCATTTTTTTTTACTACAATTATTACCTATATAAATCGTATCCTCTACCATAAGTGCATAACGATAAAAACAGACAATTGATTGACTCAAGATTCATCAATCAATTAAGCATGCATTTCTTCGCCGTCAGTATTATTATGTCAACACACCGAGAAGAACTAGTGAGCTACTATTACAAAACATTCAATGCAAATGTATTAAAATTCAATATATAAGAGAAAATTGTTTTATTTTTAACTCCGTTGACATACCATGTCAACTAGACATATCAATTACGCTGGTAAGAATAAAGTGAAATTAATTTATAAAGCGTGATTTGTCAAAAGTCTCCTTCTTAATACTTCAAAAACGAAAAACAGAAAAATAGGCATCAACACATTTTAAGGGGAAATGAAAATAAAGTATTTACGATTTTTATACGAGGAATATACGGTCAAACAGGCGCTATGTTGTACATATTATAACGTGAAACTCAAAATTTTTATATTTAAACTTTTTTTCTATCTATAACGGTTAACGAGACTCATTAGGCCTATGTTACTTATTTACGAACTTAAACTCACTTTTTACGTATTGAGCACTATGAAAGTTTCAGCTTGATATCTCTTTTCGTTTTTGAGCTATCATGAGCATAGATGGACGGACGGACAAACGTAAATGTTGCGGGGCTTTAGAATTAAAAAATCTGTAATTACTCTTCTGAACTTCATAAAGGATGTTCAAACATTATTTTAGAATTTTGATACGTTCAAAAATCAAATTTTAAGCCCCATTTTTGAGCTTTTAAAATGGCATTTTTGAAGTTTTCCAAACATTAAACTGTTGACATTTCGAAAACATAGAACTTTACGAAAAAAAACATAAAGAGCCTTTTTGACGTTAAATGACCCGAAGAACCTATAGTAACTTTTACTTGGTTAAAAAAATGTCATTTAACTGTTTCTGTGGAAGGGGAAGAGGAGAAGCAAAAATTGGACCAATAAGGTTTCTGGCAAGATCCAGAATATTAATCTGTAAGCTTTTATAAACAAGAATCAATTGACAAAATGCGGTACCCATATTTGCACAATCATCGTCATCCAGCGCCCGCACTAAATTGGGCGAGCCGTAGTTTGTATTTACGTAATAAACCATAGATTTTTGTAACATGTGATGCTCCACATTTTAATATACTTTAACCCATTCAACACGTTTGAAGAATATATTATAATAACTAGATTCTCCATAATAAATGTATGCATGACCGTCATGTTTTATAATAAATTTAAGTAATAAATATTAATTTTGGTATTTCAACTTGCTCTTTTGTTTAAATCATCGAATTTGTACTGAAGATGTGAAGCCATATAGATTAAAGTATTGCACCTCGGGGATAATGTGACTTGGATCACCCTGCATAAAAGATATGACTGTTTACAAAAGAAAGCAACTATATGAAGACATAATATTCTCACCGGAACGTATGTAAACTTTAGAATTGTTGTACATGTGCTATTTTTTCAAATAAAATATAAATTAAATGTTTTTCAGCGTAAAAAGTCAAGTATTCTTTACTATTCATTTATAAACAAGTTGACTATATTCTGTTTGAAATCAAATTCTAATAACTACTATGGGTGGGTATTCTGGTATATAGAATTTCGGTTCTACATGGCATAAAATGTGCATTATGAAAATACGTACCGTCATATACCACAAATCCAAATAAGGTATTGTATGATTGTTCAATTGTTTTAGGTAAGATCTTAATTTCTCCCTATTCCTATTTAATATAAGTTAATATAAATTTCGTTGAAGCTCAGAAAACAGAATACCTATAAGAGAAACTTAGAATATTCTTAGAAGTGGAAGGATTACATAAACAATCATTGATCCAAAGTACATCATTGTTAATCTAAATTTTACCGATATAGAATTAATATTAAAATTCTGAAAAAATACATAATTCCGGCTAAAAATTTTGTTGTGTATCCACATGGGACTTCTTTGAGTTGGGCTGGATTCCCAACAAGAAAATCCATATAGGTTCTCGATAAGTATAACACAATCAGCTCCTAAACAAAATTAAAACGAAATTTTATATTAAAAATTGTTTAATTACTTACTCAGGAATATCCCAAAATGTTTCCGACCAAATCCTAGGTGAGAACAACGGAAATCAGTTCTTTTTTTATGAAGTGCATACAAAAATCAATTTCCGACTAGATCTCTATAAAAACTATAATATCTATATATATATAGGAGACTTTCTATAGATCTATATAGATAGTCACTCATCACGATATCTCTGGAACTATAAGACCTAGAGACTTGAAATTTGGCAGGAATATTCCTTTTGCCAAGTAGAGGTCAGCTAAGAATGGATTTTACGAAATTCCACCCACAAGGGGGGTTGCGGGGGTGTTCATGAATAAAAAATTCATATTTTTAAATTATGGCTTTTAATAGTTCAAAACTTGGTCAGAATGTTTTAAATTACATTTAGAAATTTTTTTAACCTTCGGAGGGTAGAAAGGTGTAGCGAGAAAGTGGGAAGGAACATACATATATCATATCAAACATTTTTGCATTGTACCAATTTCTCAAGTTAATTCATCCTTAGAAAAACTAGTGACAGATTACAGTTTTTCCATTGAGACAGTCTCAAAAAGTTTCCAACCAGGTATCATATGAGAAATTTATCAGCTCCTCAATTTCAGAAGCTGAGTGCACCTCCTTCATGCATATACCATGCATTACACCAGCCCATCACAACTATTAATTAAATTAATTTTGTTTACCAACTGAGCTAATAGGACGAATGCAAATGTAAATTTTGATCAAAGGTACAACACTCTCCCATATAGTACTAATATTATAATACTATTTACAATTCAAGAAAACTGTAAAACCGCGAAACATGAAGGAAATAAACAAACCATTTACCACTATACATTATATGTTTTAATGCCATTCATAACAAAAAAAAAGGGCATTAATATTTTACACGCAACATTTTCTTACAATATTCAGCATTATTATCTTTCACTTTTAATTATTTTTTTTAACATTTAACCTCAAGCAAATATTTTTAAGTCTATACAAAAACGGAGTAATATAAAGGTAAAGGTTTCCAACGGAAAATTTTCTTTGATGCGGATTATAATGTTTTAAAGAATTCTAATTCTTGAAATATCCTTTTCGTCATTAGTCTGCATGAAAAGGTATGTGTTGAGTGCTTGTCGTCAAGTTATTCCGAAGGAAAAGGTTCTGATCCCAAAGTAAAGAATATACCTTTGTGTATATCTTTGAATATACCTTTGTGTATATATAGAGAATGCTAGGATCCTTTAATAAAATTGCAAAAATCGAAAAATTTTTTTTATCTCCAATTTCGATAAAACTTAGTATATAAGGAAATTTTCACCCAAAAAGTACCAAAATCAGGTGCATTTGATGACTGGTCAAATAGTTTTTGAGAAACGGACTAAAATCGAACCAAATATCTCCTAACCTGATTTTTATACTTTTTGGAACAAAATTACTCCACCCACCGAGTTTCATCAAATTCCAAAGCAAAATTCTTTTTGCGAAAAACCTGCAAATAGAAAATTTTGCAGTTTTTCACGAATTACACAAGTAGCACTACTGTGTTTTTCTTACTAAACGTAGTTTCACACTCCACTAGGGAGTCCAAATTACACCGCGTTCTATTTTTATGTAGGATTTGACTGGCGTATAAATGCATACGAACAAAGTATTCTAAATCGAATTTTTCCAATGCATAGATATGGCATTTAATATACAAATTTCGATGTATGTACAAACATTGAATTCCACACTTCATGGCGTTCTACACTTGAATAAAAATATTTCACTTTACAATGATATAAAAGAAAATAAAAATCTACTTAATCTTTTCTACATGAAAACCCTTTCAATTTCTTTTATCGTAACGCTTTGTCAGTTTTTTATTTTTACATTCTCATGATATAATAATAATGGTAAATTGATTTCTATGTTTAAAAAAAATTTAAGGTCAAAAAAATCGTTTTTATTGATATAATGCGTAGAATTATACTTTATCGTATGTAATTTATTAAATGGAACTTTAGAACTGCGTTGCACTAGAAAATTACATGACATTAAGCAGAATGTAGGTATGTTATACCTATATACCAACAAATATTATACTATATCGGGTTTTTTATGAAAATATCAACCATTAATAGCAGTCTTATCAATAATAGAAGTAGGCATAATAGAAAAGGGATGCTTCATCAAAACATGCTCATGTATACGTACATTATTTGTGACAACAGACGTGTAGTTTAGACAGTACTTTTACTAAGACATAGTATGTATACAGAGTGTTCTATTATTGGCTGCAGATCGTTGACCTACAGAATAAGCTCATAAAGTCGAAGAGAAAATTTATTTACCAATTTTCGATCTGAGGCCTACTTTGAGAGATAATTAACCAAGTAAATTAATTTTAATACAAAATAAATAGTTTTATCGAATCACAGTTCACTTAGATATTAAAGGCTGGTATTGTGTTATTACATAAACTAAGAGGGCTGTCTTATATTCTACAAGCACGATAAAGTAAATAATACAAATATTATTGTTTTTGTTATGTCAATCAGAAAACTGATTCAGACATGTTATTGTATGTATTGCTAATTACCCAATATTCATTCTCCCAGTTTCGTTCATTCATTATGATCTGACTAAAATTGTGGTCTTTTAGAAAAAAAAAACTAATGAATTTTTGACCAGGATACAATACTTCGAAATTTGAAAATTAATGTTTTTTGTGATCCCACGGTATAGTTTACTAAGTCTCAAATCCCATCTTCCAGTGAACACCATTTACTTAAATGGAATCCTATTCGTACTCGTATAAAGATACATGACCACGAAGAATTGACATAGATATTGCCTCTTTATTAAATTAATTTGTTTTGATATTTTATAAGAGAAACGATGTCATCGCTAAATCGATATATATTAAAATTCTATACAGAAAAATTCACGAGTATATGAGTTCGAATAAAAAAGTTTTGTATTAAAATGAAAAAACATTTTGAATGTATATAAGACTAGACTGATACCCGCCCGTTTCACTGGGCTTAAAGGTAAAAAAAACCGCTTTATTGGCTCCACCTCTCTTGATGTACACAGTTTTCAATTTTGTTAAATGTAAAATAGTCACAATTCATTAAGTATATTAGGTAAGTTGGCCATTAATAGTTTGACATATATATATATATATATATATATATATATATATATATATATAATTTATGGTTCAAAATTATGATTATAGATCTGCTCCTTCTATAAACATCAATTTTAACCATAAATTACAGATTTCTGTAAAAATTTAAAATAGTAAATGTCAGATTAAAATTTTTTGAATATATCTTTATAAATTATAGCTCATGTGTTATTCTGAAGTTTGAGCTATATTGCCGTACAGTTTCATCAAAAACCATTCGCTTGTTTTACCGTGAAAGCGTAATGAACAAACAAACAAACATCCTTACTTTCGCATTTATAATATATAGAGAATGAGTAGAGATGAAAAAATATTATCCACGTACTATGTTACCACCGTTGCGTCGTCACCGTTTACGAATAGGTAATATCTTTTTACTTCATTATTTAAAGACAGGGAAGTATTGTAATCTCGAAATAACTGTCAAAACAGAGCGATGTCAAAACAAAATTATCCATTAGAGCATTACTGAAAGTATTTATTTATTGTAAGAAGATTATGTACGTAAGTATTTGTATAGCAAATTGTGGCCCTAGCAATTTTACAATTGATTTTAAAATTTAAGAGGATGTTGTTAAAGTCGTACGAAAAAAGTTTTCCGTCTTGATAAATTCCAGAGCCATAAACTTCTTCTTTTAATTGTCCAGAAAATTTGATATTTGTATGCGTAGCGCAGTTCCTCTCTTGTACCTCTATATGTTATATGATATTCAACATTTTCGATGCACCGAGTGATCCAAGAACTTTATATGTGGAAATATAAGGTCAATGACTCTACTAGTTATTTGCCTCCTATTTTATGCTTTCTGTACATTTCTGTCATTTCGAAAATTTTCGTTTTACTGGTTTTAAAAGAATCCTGCAATTCATTAAGTGTGCCAGAATTTTCGTGGTGTTCACATCAGGCTATCCATACTAAAAATAAAATATGAGTATAGAAATTATTTTCTGCTTTTGTTTACTATTAGTAATTTTCAACTTTTGTTCAGCGCTTCCACCAACAAATATATTTTAGTTAATCGTTAATCCTGAAGACTCTGATCAAGATAATCAGACAAACTTATTAAATTAATATATGTCGTCGGTTTTTGATAAATATGCGAAGTTTCAATTCCATCCGACTTTTCGAAGTGGATGAAAATCCCGTTTAATAATTCCGTTACATAGAAATAAGGATACAATATATCAAAATATATAATATAATAAAAACGTGTTTAAAAGAGACAAGATATGGTCTATTCACTTAATAATCTGACTCGCCCTAAAATATATAAAAATCTGAACGTCATTTATTAGTGTAATATAATTAATGTAATATTCGAGTCCCAACTCATTTTTCGGACTAAATACCAGCCTGTTACGTTCGTGTGTACAAGACTCATCACTCTTATATAATATGTAGTCAACATTAATCAATCATTTTAACCGAAAACAAAATTAATATATGAGTAATTTTTTTTTTCATTTTACTATTTTGAAAACACCGATAATAAAAAATTAAAATTAAAAAAGTTAATATGTGCTTACAAAACATGTCAAATTAGAAACTTTTTACTTTACAGACATAACGAAAATTCAATTTTCAATATGAATTTATATTCTGTAGTTCTAAAGTCCTTATATATTGTTTATCCACTTTTTTCTGATCATACCTTATTTTCCTTATTCCATTATCAAATTCCATGATTTATCTCTCATTCTCAAGCTTATCATGTGGCTTCTGACGAAAAATAGACTCACGGTCAAAAAAATTTACCGTTTGGGAAAAAACAGACAAATAATAAAGTTTAAAGAATAAGGTTATTATTATTAAGGTTTTAACAGATATTCTCCTAGTACTGATGACATCAAACTATCTTGCTTAACCTACAGGGTAGCTACGGGTGTGTTGATTTTGCTAATAAAAAGCCACCAAAAATTTATTTCCGAAAAATACACATGCTTTCTTGCCAAAAACTTAAATTAAATTTTAAACCTTTTTAAACTGCCAAAAACGCGGACATCCAATTTGATGACGTAATATGGGTATCACTATACAAAATAACACAAATAAGTTTGACAGATATATCCATAGACATCTGATTATAATATATATAAATACTTACTACACTGAACTAACTGATGGTCTATGACTCATACCGCTATGACATCACTGCAGGGCTTACCCGCGTTTTAGGTCACGTGATACACAGTTTAAGAATTACGTTTTTCAATTTTAATATTTTAAAAGAAAAATGTGCATTTATAACTCGAAATCAGAATATTTCAGTATATTTTTACATAAATTTTAACTTTTTTCAAATTTCATGATTTATTTTTTATTAACGATAGTACCCTATTCCTCACGGGTCGAATTAGTAGGTATAATTTCAATTCAAAATTGTACCAACAAAAGAGAATAAAATTTGCAACAAAACTTTTAATTTTGATAGAATAATAGAAAAAACATCATTATTTTGTGATTATTAACCTATTAAAAGGTAAATCAATATTATATTTCTATTGGTGCTATGACAGATACGATTACATTTTCGTATGTCGTGTCAACAAATAAAAAAGTTCAGTTATATATTTAATCTTAAAGTTTATCAAAGTTTACCGTCGAAAAGAATTATTTGAAAAGTGGTAGTATGATTATTTTATTTAAATAAAAAGTTTATTACGATTCTCAAACGAAAAATATTATCTTTGGTATTCTAAAGAATTATATTTACACGTATAAATAGTTGCCTTTGGGCTTATTTTAATGTTTTTTCTTATTATCCATTTACAGTACTTACGCTGATTTAAAAATGGCACTTGTAAAAGTTTTAAATAACATAAAAGTTTCGAAATTTTATAGATTTTATTATTTCACAGAATACTTAGAAGAAACAATAAAAACTTAAATAAAAGAATTTGAACCATCGTTATTAGAAGAGCTTTAATTTTTTTGACACAAAATGCTCAAAATTAAGATAATTCAACAATAAGCCTGTTGAATTCAGTCTTTGAACTATCTCACATGTTCAAAGGTCTTTGTTGTGGGACATATATAAAAAGAGTAGTCCGATTTTGTACAGCAAATTGGCGCACTACCAAGAGGATACGAGATATTTGAGCAACATGGGTAGGGATGGAAGACATGTTATCGCCAATGGTTTTAAATGGAACAGCCGCAGGATGAATGATGAACGTGTGTGTTTTATGTGGCAGGCTGGAAAGTGACATTTTTTGGAGGATTGCGAAGGTTACAGCTGGATGTTTAAGAGATAAAGTCAACAAATTCAGCATTAAGGGTCATGAATGAGTATAATAAAAAAATTTTACCGTGTATTTTAACCAGATGGCAAGCTTGTCTATAAATTAATCACAGTCGTTATTATTTCTTGTTTGTTTGTTTTATTTTATTTTTTTTTTACTAAAGAATTATTTATTTATGTATTTTTAAGATGAATGGATTCATCAGAAGAATTATTTTTAATTAATTTTTATGTAATTATTTGGTCTTATATTGATAATTTGGCTTGGATAATGTCAACCAAGTATATAAAATTAATTATAATGTCAAATAAATGAAAATGAAATAAGTGAGATCTTTGTATTTTGTCCAATGGGTCTCAAGAAAATAAGAGATTTCATCTTTTTTTCGAGGAAAATTTAAATTTAAAAAATAACCACAATATCTAATATTAACAAATTATATACTTACTAGCCATACGCATACTACCGCAAAACCATAATAATTATAATATGTATTATGTCAAAAATATTTTCTTCTAATTTTTTTATAGAGCATCTTGACGAGTGAAGACATGGTTTCATGTCTTCAATATTCAACCCATTGCATACGCTTTTACTATTTACCTCAGAAACATTGTGTCCAATCTTCATGAGAACACGATTTCTATGTATGCCAATCCAAAATTAATCTAGGCAACGACTTATACCTACATCGGGGACAAAAACAATTTCCCGAATTCTTAAAATTTTCATGAGGTTCAAGGTTCTTTGAAAAATTTGATATGGGTTTGAATCAAACTTTGTACATAGAGATTTGATCCAAAAAAAAAAAAAAAAAAAAAAATATATATATATATATATATATATATATATATATATATATATAAATCGCGTTCATTTTCGTTTGGGTGAGTTTTCTAGATATCGCCCAAAATCCTCTACGTAAATCGTTATTTATATTTCTTGAAATCGACAAAAGAAACCGATTTTTGCATTAATTTGATAAAAATTTACTTTTTCTAATATAAAAAGTCGCCCTATTAGCTCAGTTGGTCGCAACAAAATTAATTTAATTAATAGTTGTGATGGGCTGGTGTAGCTAATGGTATATGCATGAAGGAGGTGTACTCAGTCTCTGAAATTAAGGAGCTGATAAATGAAATTATTAGCGGAAAGGTGGTAAAACACATATATGGTATCACAATTGGCTCTATCGCCTAAGTGTGTCCTTCGTGGACAGCCAATATAACCTAACCCATATAACCTTAAAATTTTTGAACATCAAAAATTTTTTAGATGTATGTATTATTACCTACTAGGGCATAATTAAAAAGCTGAAACGTTATGTAACTTTTGATATATTTTTCGCGGTTACAGAAACAAAATAAATAAAATAATGGATGTATACAGAAGTACCTACATAACTGAATATCTTCATGTATTTTGTTTTAGCTTTAAGAGGAGTCACGTATAGAACGTAACCAACCTGAATTTTGTTTATTATATCTATGTTGTAGGTACTTAACCAAAAACTTTTCTGACAGCATTCAACAGAAGTTAAAACCCTAAAAATATATACAAATCAATAAACATAGATCATGAAGACATAAAAATATATCAAAAACAACTTCGTTAGCTATGAGAATACATAATGATTTTTGGTATATGTACGTACTTTTCGCTGACTTCCATGTTCTAATAGCTAGTTTATCTTCGTCATGATTGTCGAAAAAGATGTAGCATTGTTTATACCAATAATCATTTGACGAACTGAAACCGCAACTGTATCTCTGAATTTGTACAAGCGGCATCTCAAATGAGCAAGCCTTTAAACTAGGTAAGAGATTCCAGTTCATTTCCTGTTGTAACGAATCAGAGATCACTTGAAAGTTAAACTTACGATTAATTCCTGCAAAAATGGTAACTGAAACCATACCTTAAAATTCATTTAAGAAAAATTAAGGAATAATTAAAAAATACATTACTTACGCCAACCGACTAAAAATTTGAAAACATAAAAAATATAAATAAAAGATATTCAGATGCTTGGGATGAATACAAAAGACCCGGGTTCGAGCCCTGGTGCGAGTTTACTTTTTCAGTTCTCTATTCATTCCCCAGAAGATTTGGTTACTGTTAGTTTCTGTGGTCAGTTTCTGAACTATATTAAGAAAATGACTATGGGAGTAATGTGAGTAAATTGAATACATTTTTGTTTTTAAATATTATAGGTACTACTTGAACGGAATCCATGTGGAATAAATACCACGTAGATTGCATGAAATTACGAATCATAAAACATAGACAATTCATTATTAATGAAAACTTTAAAATTCTGAAGGTGTTGTTTCTAACCAAAAAAATTTGATGTGTATCGCTAGCTACATAATAAATTAACACATCTGTGTGGCTACTCTCCTTTACTTTATTTAAACATGCTTTTATTAGCTTCACCTGTATGTATGTAGAGAGGACCGATGAAAATACAATCATTTTTATTTAATCTTATTCTTAAGTACTGGCAAGAATCAGCAGGATAAACGATCGATAATGTTACTTTAAGTATAATAATCTTGAAATATGATTAATAATCTCAATTATGGGATGCTTAAGATTTATTGCATTAAAAAGTGGATAAAATTCTTGATTTTATTGTAAAATTTTTAAGCCAGGAGTGCTTGATATCTGTCAAATCAGCTATTTTAAAGGTTGAATGTAGGAACACCCCAAACTTTGGATTTTATATTACCGGCAAAATTATTATCAATTTTTAGATGCAATAAAGCGTGTTTTTTTAAAACTATATTTTATTTTACAACAAACTGCATTAGATCAAACAAAGTAAAAATTATCGAAATAAAATTTATTTTAAATAATGATAATTTAAAAATAGAAATAATTTAAAAATATATATACTTGGAGATACTGATACTAAATTACAAGTGTTAATAAATCATTATTTAATTATTGAAATAAAAATGATGGTCACAGCGTTCATCGGGGAATAATCGGGGAATAACCATCATGCCCTACCTTTCTGACGGTTCCAAATAGTCACTTAAGTGAAAAACTTATCTTTGAGCTGGTATGTCAGTTATAATCCAAAAAATTGTCTGAATGATTCTTGTTATCGATATCGATTCTTGATATCGAAATTTGAATGATAAAGAACAACAAACTGTAGCAAGCTCATTAAATGTTCTTGCGATTACACACCTACCATCAATTGAAATTCAATAATCAAGTAATTCGATCAATTAAAGATCGCCCTACTTATAACAAATATGATTTGGAAATTTTGTGTCAGTATCTCCCGATCTAATAGTACTTATTTAAAAATTTCCAATAAATCATTCAATTATGAAAATTAACATGCAAATAAAACTATATTATTTGAAGAGTGATTAAATTAATATTGGAAATTAATTTTTGGTGGTTAATGGAAAAATGATGAATGAAAAAAAAATATCTATTAGAATTTATTCAATGTACCGTTATATTTTAGAATTCATTTTAAAAACACATGTCTATAATCTCTCACACCAATCTCACAATAAAAAAGGGAATATATCATTATTTTCACAACATTTGATTTATTCAATTGAACTATTTGACGAGCTTCCGTTTTGGTTGGTTGATTTCTAAAAAGAAAAAAAAAATTATTGTCATGAGGACTGTGAGCAGAAGTAAAAACTTAAAACTTTGGAATAACTGTTAAATTTCTTGAATTTTTAAATTAATTATTGTAAATTATTCACGTGGATATATACTTGTATAATTGAAATTATAAACGGGATCTTTCAAAAGCACGTGATATTTCAAAAGCAGCATAGCAGTGATACACCAGTCAGCTTGAATTCAATTTGAAATTTTATGGTTAAGCTTCAACCGTTTAGCGTGACGATTACGCAAGTTCAGTTCTTTTACCGCATCCCAAAAGTGACACTCCTTGACATTCCAAAAGTGTCACGGTCATGTGAATTTATTACTTTTTTCTTATCTCCAAAGTACCCAAGCTAAAGAATTTTTATTTCAGAAATTTATTTTTGTCTTTTTTAAATATTTTTTGTATTCAACATGTTTTGAAAATAACTTTTACATAATATATGCATTTGTATTTTGTATTTATTGAGATTAACTTTAAATATTATTGGTACAAAAAAGATCCGAAGGAAAAATCTAATAAAAGCTTAAGTCCATAACTGCGGTTTTTGAGGAATCATTTTATAATTTTGATAAAAGTAAGTCTTTTTTACGCTAATAATAATAGATTACGACTAAAGCGTCCGGCATATTCAAGTAACGTAATTTTTTTTAATTGAGGATAAATCTATAAAAATATTCATAAAATTTAGGTTTAAAATTTATTTTGTTAATTTCCAATTTTAAAATATGATTTTATGAAAAATATAAAATATATAATGAAGCCATTGTTACATCAAAATAAATTATCAATTGAAATATCACAATTTATTTTAATAAAACAAGCCTATAAATATCAAATCAAATAGTACCTACCCATAAATAATGGCGTTATTACAATTCTAGTTTAGTAGTTTGTATTTTAATTAAATGTTTTATAACTAGTATTAAAAAAATTCATTGTTTTCTGTGATTATTTATTTTACTTCATTTTTCTACTGACAATTTTCAGAAGTGTTTACCTCTTCGCCTTTAGTAAAATATGTTAGAATATTAAGTAATTTTTGAAATTATTAAAAAAATTTTTTAGAACCCGGAGATAAAGATCCTGTACAGCATACCCCAATTTTTTTAATATAGAAATTATAGTTATATATATACCTTTTATTCTATTTCCAGAACAAATATTTTTTTCTGATGTCGTAAATTTTGTGTAAGAAAAATTATTCACGATGAAACATGCCTTCAAAGTTAGGGGAAAAACAAGTTTTTCCCATATTATGGAGCAAATTTCTCGAAAACTTGACGCACAAAACAATTTTGCGCTAAGATTCGTATCCAACACGTCAAAAACATTTCAAAAAGGAAACTCATGCTTTGATGACAAAATTGGTGTTGACATGTGTTATTAATGTATTTCAACAGACAATGTCGTATATGTATACAGTGCAAAACCGAGCTAATTATTAAACGCAAATAATTCAATCTCACTAATTTCATATGAATTGTGTATACTGAATAGCTGGAGTAAAGAGCTAGAGGGTTTATCTAGTGTACTCCGTCCAATTTGGATCTTCGTCGACGCCAGTAGGAGCTTAAAATCATTTTAATAATCAATATTTATGATAGACAATATTGACCACCGTGTCATACTTTTTTTATTAACTAAAAAACGAAATGTGCCATTAATAATCACCTTTTGTAATCTCGACTTTTAAAAAGCATGAATAGGAATGTAAGAAATTAGTTTGGTTTCATATAAAAGTATAACTCTTTTATTCTTATTTTCAATTTTCATTTGTTGTTTCTAGTTTAAATAGCTGATGATAGAATTTATGTGGATGTATCTTTTTCTTACCTATATAAAATATTTACATACTATTTTATAGTAAAATTATTGTTTAACAAATTAAATTAAATTTTATATTATTTAGATTAAAATTATTATCATAAATATACAGTACAGTGAAAAATGTTACAAAAATCGGCTAATAAAGGAAAATGAAAGAAACCACTCGCATTTTGCTTAAACCTTATGGTATCAAATATCATTAGTAAGGCATGAGTTAGTGGTGTAAATGTTTCTATTTGTCAATAACAGTTACATATAGTTACAGTTACTTAAAAAATTAGTAAATAGGTAGCTTTGTATGATGTAAATGTTAAGTGTTTGTTAAATAATCGAAAACTATTATACATGTATAACGTATACGTAATTCAAGTCGCCTATTTATTAATTTTGTTAGTCAACCAACTTTAACATTGATCGTTTCATTGAATTAACAATATATTGCTTATGAACATAAATTAATAAACATTTGCACCACTAACTCATGCCTAACTAATGATATTTGACACCTAAGAAACACATTCCATGCTTGAGGCTTCAGCAAACTGCAGCAGTTTCCTTTATTTTCCTTTATTAGTAACATATTTCACTGTACTAATACTATTTTTGTTTACGATTTGAAACGGTATAATATAATATAATATTTACACCGACATATTGTACATATTACTTACTCGTAAATACAATATGTTTAAAAATATTATGATAATAATTTGGTAAAATATAGTCAGTAAACAAAAGATCCAAACTTAACCTATTAAAGCAATATAATATTAAGCAATATTACATATATTGGGTGTTTCAAGGCTCATGATTCGATCTATCGAGACATATTGATTCATTCATTTTGGTTCTTAGTTTTCATATACAAAAATTGGTTACGTTATACCAAATTCTTGCATATGCATGCCGAGCAAATAGAACGCTATTTTACTGCTAGCCTAGTTGACGTAAACGAAACATGCCATTTGCAGAGCTTCGTATTACTTACACTTCGTATATCAGATGATAAAGAATATTTTAAACGCTTTAATTTTATTAAATTAAATTTTTGAATACAAACAGTAAACTTATATAGAAATATGGAAACTCATATAGAAATGAGGCTGACAATGACACGAAAGTCTTCAGAATGATAGATGGCATATTTGAAGATAGTATTGATTTCAGGTATAAGTAATTTTATTATACCATGTATATTTAAAATAAATCAAGGTATACTAAGTTTAGTCCTAAGTTTGTAACTATTAAAAATATTGATGCTACGAACAAAATTTTGATATATATGTTAATTTTCCGTTGTCTGCCCGTCCGTCTGTGATCACGATAACCTAAAAACGAAAAGAGATATCAAGCTAAAATTTTTATAACGTGCTTAGGACGCGACGAGAAGTGAGATTGAATTTGTAAATGAACAATATAGGACAATTGAGTGTTGGGTACGTAGGACCGATCTTGTAAACTGTTATAGATAGGACAAAAGTTTGAATGTAAAAAATAAACAACTTTTATTTGAAACTTTTTTTCGTGAACATTACTGAATCAAGAATCTTTTTAAAGGTCCAGCGATCGAACCTTATTTCTGTGTCAAAAATCTTCTAAGTACATTAAACCACTGACTTTATGCTTAGCGAACGTATCGGGACTTAATTTCAACCCATACTTCAACGATTCGATTAATAAGTAAGAGAAGGTACGTTTTTTACCAATTATGCTGTTGACTGTCAGGTAGTTTTAAAGTTCTCGTCACCAATTTACTATACTTTCATTATTTTAATAATATTTTTAAGCGTACGGTTTTAAATACATGTGATCGTAAAAATAACATAATAATTTTATTTTGTACAATTTTACAAAGAGTAAAATATGATGGTATTTGTTTATTTAAAAAAAAAAAAAAAAAAAACTATTATATTTTAATAAAATGAAAAAAAAATCAATAGAACAAAGAATCGAAGTAACTACAAAATATCCAATATAGTAAATTTCAAATTTACGTATTATATTATTTTTTTTTTTTTAGATCAAAGTAAAAGGTGGTTTTATTAACTTCGCTTTTAATTTTAGCTGGCAGGTTTTCTTGCACAATATCAATAAATAAAAACAGTTTAGATAGATATTAAGCTCGAAAAAGGGTCGGTTAATTTATGTTTATAAAAAATTGATCCTTATTTTGTAAATGGCAATGAAATTCGAAAATTATTTTATATTGTGAAATTTTATCTAGATTTGGTTGCGTTCATAAAATTTAAAGATATGCATATACCAAGCCAAACCAAACAAAACACATTCAAATGGTATAAATGTAAAAAGATTGTATAAGATCGAACTTCACTCGTCTGATAGCCCGATGATACACTTTTATAATTTTTGATTGATTTATAAACAAGCCAACACGTCTATGAAAGCTTATCTATCGAAAATTGTGGCTATTTTAAAATAAATTAATTAATAAAGGTATAGAATTGCTTGCAAAAACCGTTCATAAAAAATTTGATTAAAATCTGAAGAAAAAAATTTAAATAAAAATAGTCATGAACACTTTTCGTCCGTCTCTTAGACTAAGAAATGTTAAAAACGTAATATAATTATTTGTCTTCTACAAAAACAATTAAAAAATCTTCGCGTTTTCATTAATTATACGTAGCCGCATGGGATAATAATTTGTAATAACATCTGAGTAAAAGATGTTATTTCCTAAAACTCATTCTTACTATCTTATTTTGGAATCAGTAAGAACGTAGTTAATGAATGTTTTAACAAAATAAATATAATAAATTTGAAAATTCATTCAGTTTTACAAAATTACTGTTTATTCCTTTAAAAGGAAATGAGAAGTTTTATCACAAATAGAAACATTTCTATTAAATATATAAGTTAGATTAGAATTTAGTAAATTCTTATATTTCATTTATACACAGTATATCCCTAGAAGTGATTAAACATGCTTTAATGAGATCGTTCTTTTAAAGTAAATCAAATGTAAAAAACGCATGTAGCTTAGTATTGGACCTTGATCTACAAATGTTGGATATAGTGTTTATTATCGTTTAGTACTCATCACTATATCTATACAGAAAAGCTATTTTATATATCAAGCCCCGCATTGCGAAGTTTTGATTGCGTGCTATATTTTCTTCGTTGTGTTTTGAAGATATGCGAATATAATTTTATGTGTTGAAAACATCCATTTTTAAGTTCATTCGACTAAAGCTTTTGAAATTATATATTCAAGCGCACACCATCGAAAAATTTGAAGGCAATGATTTAATATACTTTGAGAGCTCAAAAAAAGTCACTAAAGATTTTATTTCATTTTTAAAGACGATTTCAATTTCAAACTAATATCATCAAACCAATTTTAAACTTCGAATGGCGTTAAACTATCTCGGCTTTTTGAATCATAGCGTATTGTATTTTATCGTAGTATTATTTTATCAACAATCTAAAATATTAGACATTTTAAAAATATTACATTCTCAAAATATGCCATATATGTATTTAGATGCAAATTAGTTTAACCTTTCCATAGAAAGTTGTTTCGAGAGAAAAGTTAATATAATTTTATATAGATTATAACTTGAATAGGCCCTAAAATCTACTTTAATTACCATATAAATAATATTTTAAATATAAACATACATTTCCTATGTTAAAATATTAGGGGAGACTGTTTCACCACGGATCATTACTTTTTAAAACTCGTAAATAATTTTTTGCACAAAATACTTTTTTTTATTTTACTTTAAAACAAATTAAACTTTAGCATCATATAGTTTATGCCTCATAGATAGTAATATCTTTCAGGAAATCGAAGGGTGATGCAGTTACATTCTCACTTAGGTCCAACTATTTACCCCATGCCAAATTTGTAAAGGTTTAAGTATATATACTTTTATTTATTACCGTATTTTATCATTTTAAATAATTAAATATAAAGTTGTTCTACCAACAACAATATACTAAACAACTATAAACCAATAAAAGTTGTGATAATTACCTACCATAAAAATTTCTTTTTAAGTTTTATTCCTTGTCATTCATTTTAATAAGAATATAGTTTAAAATACTAAAAAACACGCTTGTTGCTTGTTCTTAGTATATTTGTATAGTATGGTTATCGGTATAGTATGGTTATAATAACTGTATATAACTAATGATGGGGATGATATTAGAGCAGGCATGGGCAAATGTGAATCAGAGAAGTCCCTAACACTTCTGTAACTAAATAACGAGCAAAACAGCGACAATCTAGCCAGTGTATGCCAATAATTCGAGTAAGACAGAGAGACAATTTTCATAAATAACAATGGTGACTTTGACTTAAAATAACTCGCCCATGCCTGTTATAGAGAGTTACATACATGCATACATACAGGTGAAGCTAATATAAGCGTGTCAAAAAGTATTAAACAGTCAAGAGAAGCGCAGCGTCCAAAAAATTCGTTTTTGCAATTAAATATAGAAACAAGTAATATAGAAACTAAAAAAAAATTTGAGCTTTATATGATATGCCGCGGCATGAAATACTAATGAACCGATAGTTTTTGTATACTTTTATAACTTTTGACAAAGATAAATTTAGAAACATTGATTCATATTTGACAAAGACAAATTTGACACAAAAGAGAATGCAATAGCTTACTTCGAACTTATGGAAACCGTGGCAATCGATCTTCGTATATCGATTATTTTTGTTTGACTACAAGTATATGTTTAACACAGCCATTTTAAGCCAACATAATACGTTAAAAAAATTACAGAAAAATTATCCATGTCTAAAGCACCGACTTTCCTAGTGTTTCAACCGATGCAAATTTCTTGCAGTTTTTGAAGCATTGCGTTTTGTCGACGACTTTTATTATAACTCTTTATTGACAAGTCGTTGAGATTGTAGAAGTAGGTATTATATTTCAAAAACGAAAAAATAGTTGATTTTCACGCTATGTTCTATGGCTAAAAGTAAACTTTGATCTAAATTAATAGGCCGAAAAAAATCGATTGTTTAAGTTGTAAGGGAAAAAAGACCGATGTTCATAGACCAAATGAAGGTAACCATGAAATTCACAGACCATGTTGTTTTAGTACGTATCATACGTACAGGATAAAACTAACTATACAATATCTAAGTATCTTAAATCCGTACGACAAACAGCTTTTAAAAACATCGCTACTCGTATAATGAAAGCCAGGAGGTTGTTGAATGTGGCAACACTCGAATGTTATATAATATTTTGTTTGTATGTCGATTTCATTAAAATTACCATAGTTATAATAATAATAATGGTAAAAAAAAGATTAAATCAAAAGTACTCATAAAAATAATAAAAGTATTTTAATTGTATCTTTTCTCATCTTGAACATTTAATTAAAAAGTATGAATAGTTTCTTCATGGATGCTTGCATATTATACAAAATATTCTAAAAATATAATAAATATAAATATTTTAACATTTTTTTTTTTTTTTAAATAATTCACTAGTTTTAACGAGGCTTATGTATCAGCGTAGCGTATGAGCGTTTCTTTGGGAGAGTGTCGTATCTTTAATGACAATAATGATATGAACTTAAAAATAGAATGCACGAATGTATAAACCTACAAGGAACCCTACTTTTTTTGAACCTGCAAGAAAGTGTTGAATGCAAAACTTTAAAACTCTTTTCGCCTAGCCAAGTCATACCGAATGGATTGGATATGTTTTTGGCACCGAGCGGAATCGGCTTTTTCTGATTTGATCTCAAAGTTGACAAATCCAATATGGAAAGATACTATCATAGCATTCAGAAGTATACATATTTATCGGTAAATGAAAACCTTGCATTTGAGATTACACCTTTCTTTGGAACACGTAAATCTATACAAGAGACGCGTGATATAACAAAAGTTACTAGTTTTTTATATATGTCTTAAAAGCGAATCCAACCTACTATATACGAAAAACTACGCTTAAAAAAATTGGCAACCAAAATCTTTGGCTGGCTCCCTCCCCCCTCCCTCCATTTCTCTAAATATTGTATTAAAATCGAAATAATTTTCAATGAAAGTGTTTATTGAGTACTACTTTCTATCGACAATTATTAGATTTCTGTAACGCGTCATAGTTCAATATTGTCTAGTTCTGCATTCTAAAAAAGAAATGTATTTTTAAGCTTTGCATTCTTCTCTAAAGAGCAAGAGCAAATAGCAAGTATCTAACAATGGTCACATGTCAAAAAAGTGAAATTATAATGATACCATTTTTTTTTCTTAGATTGTGTAATCCTAATAAAAAGAGAACTTTAATACTTCATTTTTTTTTAAATCAAGTTATTTAAAATATGATATTCTTCTTTATTGATATTCTATTCAATTTTTCTAATAGATTTTCTGTTACTGTGAATAAAAGTGTAATTTGAGTTAATGAAAATTTCAATTCAATACATCATTCATCCATATACTATTTCTCGGCTTTGAATAAACTATTATTAATAAATTACTTCATATAAAAATAGTAAATATAACTATGTTAGATTCGTTCATTGAAAAATATGAGCTTTTTTGAATATGTCATTAAAAATACCGGGTGTATTAAGACAAATGGTCAATAATCCATTTGTTGGCATCAAAACTAGTAGTGTCTATTTTTTAAATAGTTCTGCTTTAAAAGAATTGAAAAAAATTTTCTAACTATATTAATCGAAAAATGTTTTGGTAAAATTTAAGAAAAGTATCAAATATTCACCTAACCTTCTTTTTGGCAAGAATTTAAAATGCACAAAAACCTTGGTAGGATACTTTACATTTGATTTAAAAATTAAGTACGCTTGTATGTAAATATAACGCGGTGTATAGCAACTTTAATCGAAACAAACATTGTGGTATTGTGAACATAAGTTTTGAAAGGCTTGTCTAGGAATTAAAAGGCGTCAAAAACTGACACATTCTGATGTCTTGAACAAAAGTTTTCTAGTATTTAAAAAAGACACTACTTTAGTATTTTATTTATTTAAAGTTTTGCTCTGTTATAACTAATACACTGTCCAGATAGAGGATAAATTCGAAATCAAGAAATGCTTTTCATAAAAACAATCTACCACTTTAGTTCAAGATATGATTTCTTTCATATTTTTATTTATTTATTTATTTGATATGCCCTATTGGGCTAATCAATCCATACATAAATACATAAGCTCTGATAAAACAATTAAAAAGTATATTTACATCACAAAAAAGGAAACTTCAAATTCTTGAAACAATTAATTAATAAATACTACTAAAAATATCGAAACAATGGATTTCGGAATTATATTAAACTAAATGAAATGAAACGTTGGGGAAAGAGTGTCAAGTTATTTTCCCCGTTTTATTAATCATAAATTATTTTCCCCGTTAATCTTGCTGCTCTGTTGTTCAGTATTTCTTTCAAAAAGTTGCCCACTTTCAAGACAGTTTCTTCATCTCTAACATTTAAAACACTTTCTAAGCACGATAACCCACCTCTCATCAAATCAAGTCTTTTACCCTCATTGACTCCTGGACAGTCAAAGATTAGATGGTAGCCAGATTCACCTCCACCACATAGTGGACATATTCTTTGATTATTTAATTTATTTTTGTTTTCCCACATGTATCGTCCCAATCGGAAGTTAGCCAGAACTCTCCTCGTGCTCTTCTGCGCTACTGCTAGGTAAGGTGCCCCGTATACAAAGTGGCCAATTTTATTGAAAATGTCCAAAGACGGCATATCTTTTATATTTTCAAACATGTTTTTTCTGTGCCACACATGTAAGAGTTCTTTTATATAATTTTTTTTACTATTATATGATTTATTCGTATCTATTAATTCATCAATATCAAATCCGAACTCTTGAACAATTTCTAAGATTCTGTCTTTAAATCCATGATCGAAACAATCCTGTTGAAGCTTTCTTTCATTTTCTCCCATCTTAACTCTGCAAAAGTATGTCAAACAGTGCTGCACTATATACGCGTCTATGGGCACTTCTCCTAACTCTATCAGTGCTGCATCGCTAGAAGCTGCTTTAGCCACACCCAATACGTCTTTCCACATACTGCACACAAAAGACTTTACATTTTTATCTATTTTTTCCATTCCCCATATTTGTGCACCATATGTCAAGATTGGCATAACTAAAGCTTTGATCATTTTTTTAATAACTTCAACAGGAAAATTTGGATGCTTACATAGGCTTAGTCGAATGTTCGCCCAAACACCTTTCGCCTTTCGAATCATATTCTCTTGGTGCATTTTCCAGCTACCATTATGAGTAATGTAAACTCCCAGGTATTTGAAGTCTTTAACGCATTCAATCTCTTTTCCACCCATGCTCCATGTTTCATTTTTATGCTTTTTGCATCCATTACTCACGATAAGCATTTTTGTTTTCTCCACATTAACAGTTAGTTCCCATTTATTGCAGTAGTTTTCCATTCCTTTTAACGCATTTCGCATTCCCCCAATTGAGTTTGAGATCAACACTATGTCGTCCGCATACATTAAAATTCTAATTTCTTGACTTCCAACGCAAGGACTAATAGTGTTATACTCAGTCATATGTTCTGGTAGATCATTTATAAATAATATAAACAATAGTGCAGATAATTGACAGCCTTGCCTTAAACCTCGGTTTGTTTTAAATGTTTCTGACACTAATGTTGAGCTGTATCCAATGCAACATGTTGATCCAGCGTATATTGACTTCAAAATGTCAATCATATTCTTTGGCATTCTGCAAGTACTTAATTTATGCCAAAGTTTATTTCTGTCTACCAGGTCGAATGCTTTACAGAGGTCAATGAAACAGCAGTACATCTTATTGCGTTTCCTATATAAGTTTCTTTGTATCAGGTATTTTAAAATTAAAATATTGTCCACTACCTCATAGTTTGGCCGAAAACCGGATTGACAGCAAGTTATAATTTTGTTTTCAGTGGCCCATTCTTGTATTCTTACGGATAGGATTTTAGTATATACTTTACTTATGCTTGGTAGTAAAGTAATCCCTCTATAGCTTTCTATATTATTCACACTACCTTTGCCCTTGTATATATTACGCACTAACCCCACCGACCAAGCTGCAGGAAATTTCTTGCTTGATTGCAGTTTCTGATAAAGCTCCGTTATCGTTTTTACCCAGATTTCACTTTTACTCGCACACACAATAAAATCGTTCAATATTCCGTCAATACCAGGTGATTTTCTCAATTTTAAACCTTGTATTGCACTTAAAACTTCGTCCACCTGTATTTGAATGCTTATATTATCATCTGGTACATTCTCAATTTGTTCTTCAATAGATTCATCAATAGAATCTTCTCTGTCACTTTCGTAAAGTCTCTTGTAGTGATTAACCCAATCGTGTACATCTGTTTCTCTGGAAAACTCTTTAGCTTTTTCTTCTCGCATCAGAGACCACAACTTCTTGTTATCGCCTTGCTCCAAAGCAGATTTAATGTCATCAATATGCTTTTCTTCGCTAATGCACTTTTTAAACTTACACGTCTCCCTGTATTTTCCACGAGTATTGATATACGCATGTATAGTGTGATAATTTCTATTCCGCCGCATTTGTCTCAGACTATTTCTCATTTCTTTTTTGAGTTCTATGCACTCTTTATCAAACCATTTTGCTTTTTTAATTTTATTGTCATTACTAGATGATTTCACTTCCATATCACCAGCAACATGTGAAAACCATTTCTCAAGCAAGTCTACTGCTAAGTCTGTATTATTATTCTTTACACATTCATTAATGCCTATCATATACAGCTCTGTTTCGACTGACTCAAGAAGACTTTCCATCTTCTGCAGTCCTTGTTCTGTACACCTGAATCTTCTTCTCTCTTCACATCTTTCTTCTATGTCTTTTTGAGTATTCGAGGATATAGTTACTTCAAGTGGAAAGTGATCTGATTCTGTTGCCTCACTAACTCTCATGTCAATCCCATCCTGATACAATGCGTCAGAAACTATAACATAGTCAACGACACTACAACCATTTTTATTTACAAATGTCCATTCGCCTTTTTTATCGCTTTTAGTTCTTCCATTAATAATATACATATGAGTATTTACACACATACTTAATAGCATTCTTCCATAACTATTTATAACCTGATCCTTACTTAACCGTTCCAAATTTATGGTATTTATGTTGGTGTAATACGTTAGTTCGTCTGCTTCTTCAGTTAATATTTCTTGTGCATTACCTACTCTGGCATTAAAATCACCACCTAGAACCATTTCTGCGTGTGGATATTTGTCTTTTATTTGCCAAATTTCATCTTCTAATTGACTGAAAAACTTTTTATTTGTATAATTTGAGCTTTCAGGATGCTGATATATTGCCCCTATCAAGATGTGTTTACCATTGTTTTTTAATGAAATCCAAATTACTTCTTCCAATTCGTTATCTATTTGCTTTATAGAATTTGCGATCTCTGACCTATAATAAATACTTAAACCACCTGGATACCTGCCCCTATCAGTTGCTCTACACCTACTCTTACTCAAGCATTCAAAACCATATACCGCGTATGTTTTATTGTTTGGCACCCACGTTTCAACTAGTATAAAAATATCAAAGGATTGTAAATACTGAACCACTTCTAAGCTATTAGACTTGACACCCCATCCCCCAATGTTCCAGAAAACTAATTTCAGAGATTTATTCGCACTTATTGAGTTAAGTTTTTTTGTTTTCGAAGTTCAACCTCACTTTCTGCTTTATCGAATGCAAATTGTGATAAAAACTCCCTTGGTTTCTTCATTTCAGGTCGAATTTTTTTTTCATAATCACCTTCTTCTGATGATTCAAGCATCAGCCGTTTATTAGAATTCCTATCGCTTTTCCTTGATAAACGTTTCTCTTTTTCTTTAAGCCTTAACTCCAATGGCAAGTCATCATTAAGATAAATATTAGTGCCTCTTAGTTTGGTTTTGTTTTCCATCATTAACTTCTTCTTACTTACGTCTTTCAAACAAACTTTGATTGGTTTGTTTCTTGTAGTACTTCTACCAAGTGTAAATATTTCTTCTACGTCTGACTTCTCGATTTGGATTGATAATTTAGAATTAATACTGTCTATAACATATTGTGTTAGATCTGGATGTTCTTCAACTTTTTCCATTCCGTGAATAATAATATTTCTTTTATTCATTTCCTTTTGCAAATGTAAGATAGTATTATCTCTTTGTTTTAGCTTTTCTTCCAATTTTAAATTTTTCTCCTTTATCTCCTTCATTTCTGATTTCAGTTCACGCAACTCTTTAGTAATATTACATTCGGAGCGTTCAATTCTTTCTAAGATTGCGTTCAGTGTTTCTTGCATTCGTTCCATCTTATACACTAGTAAAATTACTGTTCAGATTTATTTTTCTAGTTTCTGTTACGGTTTTATTAACAAATAGTTTATACAACAATTACCGTTGTTACGGGTCTATCACTATTAACCACTTTTAAAATTGGAACAATGATCACAAATTATAACAAAGCTACTTAAGGTTTTTTTTTTTTTAATTTTTACTCGACAGTTCAAAATAATGTACTATTTGACGTATTATTTTTAAAATAAAATAAAAAGTATATAGTATCCTAGATGCCAGATACTGGAATCGAACGCTTGGAACTATATAACGCAAATTACAAAGCGAACGCGTTAACCACTGTGCTGCAGAGTACTTGTATTGAATAATCACATAAATAAAAGATGATGAGTGTTCTTCTCGTATTTGTTTATTGTTTATTGGATTCAATGTAATAAACTAAGCATAGTCAACAACAAGAAAAATTCACAAATTTCACTTAAAACTCAAAAACTAAAACTTTATAATTGCACTTTTCAATATTTCCTACAAATATATCACCACACTGTTCTTAAAAAATTATTTTATCAAATTTTTAACAAAAATTTTACATAAAAACCATTAATTTTGATTCATTTGATTTCTTTCATAATATTTCGTTGTACGCAGGTTTTAACACTCATAACTCCGATGAGTAACTTACACAGGTCACCCTTACCAAAATGATGAATTCGAAGCTCCCTACATCCTACTTAATAATTAAAAAAATTTATTTTTATACACCCGGCTCATGAAAAACATTTAGCATGTCATTAAATTTCAAATGCAAACAAATTCATCAGATAAACACACAAATACCTAAATATGTATCACAAATTAATGAAAACTTTTAAAATAATTACAATTCATAAAAATTCAAGTGACATATAAGCTTTAACATAGAGGTTCCGTAGCACTATGCTATTTTTTCCAACAAGCATAAGATATAATAAAAATTTAAAAAAAAAAAGAAGTTTTTAGTTACAAGTTCTGCTCCAGCTTGCACAAATAGTCATATATGAGTGACTTTTAGAAATAATTATTTTCTACTTTTTAGTATAATTACCAAAAAATAATTTGAGACAGAGATTATGTAAGCTTTTTAATTAAAAACTAAGAAAACTATGTGTATCGAATGTGGTGGAAGCGATGGGAAATGCATTGCCATCCGATTTGCATTTGTTATCCCATACTCTTCTAAACAAACCCTTTTATTTGATACTCATATAATGAGAGTTAAACCAGTTATCAGAAAAAGCACAAAATATCAGGTTACTGCGGTTTTCTTGGGATAATGCTTATTCGGCTATGTTCAGGATTCAATATCAAGATTGATGCAGAAATTCCTAACAAACAATTCTTTTTTATTCGTCTGAATCCGATCAATATAAGAAATATTCAAGAAAACGTCACCCAAGAAAACAATGTAGAAGTAATTTTTCCCAAAGCCACATGCAGAATCGTCCTGGTACCGGAAAACTGCTCTTCTCTTTTTTGAAGATTGAAGAAATTTATTAAAAAAATTAGCCTTTTCCCAAATATTTTTGAATTTATTATCAAAATCCTTAAATAAACTTAAATATATATAAAATTATTTATGTCAATTTTATTAAATTATTTTAATTTTAATATTGCTGTTCATTCCGCTACAGAATTCTGAAAGTGAAATATTGTTCAAAGTTGAGTTCCTATCATACACATAAGTATGAATTATTACATGTACATGACTATTACATCGTGAGCTCATAATGAAAATAACCTATGAGTTAAGTAATAAATAACATTGAGGTTTTGAATGTCGATTTATAGAAATCGAGTTTTTTTTGCCCAATGTTTAAAGAAAATCATTAACATTACAGAATATGTCGAAAATATGGCTGAAACAATTATCAAAATATAGATAAATGCTTTCGAAAAGTAATTTGTTTTAAGATAATATGTTTGAATAACTTTCTTTTAATATTTTCATCGACTTGAATAATAAATTCATCAAAATAGAAAAATTCAACCATAAAATTCGAAGCTTTACTTTACGAAATAACGATATTAGAACCATCAATAAGACCTCATTTTCTTTAAGATAAATCTTGCCTTCCACTTGCCAAACAAAAATAATCATAGAACTATCGTTGCGTTATTGGCTTACGGTCTATATGTTCTAATTATAAACATTTCACATCATACGAATGCATTATATCTGATATTATAAACCAGGTGATATAATAAACTTCTGTTGTTATGTTGTAGTTAGATCTACCAACACTTCTCATATACTATTTGAAAATTTTAGGAAATAAACTTTGCCAATTACTCTACTTCAAAATAATTAATTAATTAAATAACAATTGTTAGAAAAGAACTTTATACAAGCTGAGACTGTAATTTTTTATAATTTTATCTCTTTTTTATACCCTATACGTGAAATATATCAGAGTATATTAAGTTTAGTCCCAAGTTTGTAATGCTTAGAAGTATTAATGATAATAAGTCCATTTCCGCTTGTACGTCAACACGGTAACTCAAAAACGAACTGAAATTTGTATAGCGTACTCAAGATGTAAAAAAAGAGATTGAGTTTTTTAAAAGAGCAACATAGGTGGTTCTTTAGTCCGTAGGACTCATCTTGTAAACCGTAAGAGATAGAGCAATACTTTAAATTAAGAAAATGTTTCTATGAAAATGTTATTTATGAAAAAATAAATAAAAAAACTTTTATTTTAAAACTTTTAAAATAAGTTTACTTAAATTAAGTATCTTTATTTTCTCATACAGGTCCCAATTAGGACAAACTTAAGTTTCCATTTTCTCAAAATCTATTAAAGATAGCTACTTAAAAATTTGTTAGAAGCTCCAAATAGTGGTGTGTCTGTTGATTCTAATTCTGCTGACACCGTCTCGAAAATAACAATAATTGTAACTACATTATATTATCCTTATTTTTTTACTTTTTAGTGCATATTAATTTGTTTTTTTTTTTACATATTAATTTATCGTGCACATACTTAATGCAAATTTAAGACTTATATGGTTTTCTCATAGATGCAATTATCAGAAGTGGACCAAATTGAAATGGGAAGCAACAGCTTTCAAACAAACAAGAATCGTCAAAATCGGTTCACTCAGTGGAAAGTTCTGATGTAACAAACATAACAAAAAAATACAATCGAATTGAGAACCCCGTTCCTTTTTTTCTCCACAAGATACATTTTCATTATATGCTTATACAGGAGACAGAAACATGATTATAATATAAAATGTTATAAATTATCGAAGAACATGCAAAAAGTCAAATTCGATTTCACTCAAGCATAAATTTAAAAATCACCAATTATAACATTTGGTTGGGTAGTTAATCATGTGAACATAATACCAAGAACGTAACCGATACCATTGTATGAAAAAATTTACAATAAACAATCGTTTAAAGAAAAACTTTACGTCAATGTTAATATGTTGAAACGTTTATTTAAACATTTTTTACCACATAAACTTGTTGTCAAACTTCATCCAGAATTTTAGTATTGATTATTGTGGTTCAATACACATTTCATATAAAATTATTTTTTATCTCTATACCTCAGATTGCTACTTTAGTCCCAGCTTTTTAATTGATTAATTGAACTACCAGGGATATCCTATCTTATTATTTAAAAGGATGAATCATAGCTGTTGAACAACAAATATAAGTAAACCGTCCATAGTGTCGCATATTTATAATTGGTGTATCTGAAAAAAATCCAATTGTGAAAGGGTACACCAAAATAGGCTATGGGTACAAGCAACTTGTGCCCGGGAATGCCCACTTCAGAGCTACGGACAACTGAAATTCTGATCATCATATCAGATTGCTGTTGGTTTTCGACAAAATGCTTTGAACATATCTAAGTCGTATTTTTACGAGAAACATTTTTGATATTTAAATCTTTGCTTTGTCTCTTTGTGCTATATTAAGAGCAAGATTTGCACTATCTAACACTTTTCAAAAAATTTACTATATGCCTCTCTCAATTTTTTATTTGAGCTATTTTCACATTTAGCAAAGAATCCCAAATTAATTTTTTTTTCGACGAACGTACATGCTTATTTCGCATACCTGGAGGAAAACTTTCAGCCTGTCCCTTGCGGAGTATAAATGCCTAAGCTGATTTTAACAAATGCTTGGCTAGAATTTAGGTGACAGTTCGAGTAACAAAGGAAAAGTAATGTCAAAAAATATTCAATTTTTCAAAAACTTCATTCCACTTTGAACACCAACGCCGATCATCTCTTGAACTTATTATACAAATCGTTATTCGAAATGTAGGACATTTTGGGTAATATAAAATGGCATAATATTTTGGACATATTAACAAAAATTTGTGGTAATAATTTTGACCTAATAGCAAAAATTTGTCGTAATAATTTTCTTACGAACTACAACTAACTTACCATAATATTAAATGAAAAATTATATTCGAAGTTTAAATTAATTATTTATTGGCATAATGATTAAAGTTTGTTTGTAAGTGTAGAAAGTAGAAAAGTTTTGAATTTTATTAGGTAACTTGACAAGAAGGTAAACAACAAATGGAAATACAATAACACTTGAAAATTTTAAAACTTTATTGAACTCTATAAACACAATCATTCATTATTTGGTTTAAATATAGTCTATGAGCCGACGGGAATTTTTATGTACACTTGGCTAGTAACTCAGAAATGCTCTAGTTATTGAGTCTCGGGAGTCGTTAAATTGAAATTTTAAATTGAACTCTGTTACCTGGTTTTTACAGAGAATAATCACTACTTAACTCCCATTATTTTCACAAATTTTCGGTATTTATTTTGAAGCCAAATGAAGATTTTATTTTAAATTTTGTGCAGCCTTAGTAACAGGTTCATTGATTAGTCACACGGAAAAGTTGACAGAGAAACAGAAACCTTTATAACCTCTTCCTTCATCTCAAAGCCCAATATTTCGAAATAGACGCCCTTAAAAGTATTTTTGTTAAAATTTTAACAAAAATCACTTCTTGCACAATTTACATACGTTATGCGTATTATTCTCAGCAAACCCTTCCATTTGATAACCATATCATAGGAGTTCATAATAAATAACTAGCCCGTCATCTTGGGTGGTTGTCCATATTGTGTGTATATTATGTGTATACAAAATTTCACATCAATCTGTTGGGAATAACTGATTTAAAATTCAGTTGCATTAGTTGACCCGAACATACATATATTACATGCATACATAGTACATACATTGCATAAAAAATGCATACCGGCTCCTAGATTATTACTACTCAGATGACAAACACTGGAAATGGAAATATAAAGTAATTTATTCATACAGAATACCAATAAATTTTTTATGAACAGGAACATAATTTTAACAATATAAATCTTCCAATTGAAAATGTTGATACTATTTTCCATTTTACTGAATTTTTATTGTATATTGTGAGTCCAAAAAAAATAGGATTTAATGCTACTTTGAGTGATAAACAAATAAATAAATAAAGCTAGCCAAAAGGCAATCGTCGATTACCTGGGCAGATCTTCTATGTGAAAAAATAAATTATTCAATGGCTTGATCACATACATCGGGTTTGATATCATTTGATCGGATCCCACATTTCGATGAAGGTTTGGTTGTTTATTGAATCAGTTGATTTTGAAATCCCAATTTATATCAATAATAGGAGCCAATAAAAACCGCGTAGTACACATACTCATTTTCGTATAAAAATATGTCTCATCTGGTTAGTAGATAGGTGAAAATAGACCTTATACCGTCTCTTATACCGTTGTGCTATAATAAACAGAAATTAATGACTACGACGCACGTATCGATCAGAGCTAGCTTATCAGCTATCCCATTTGCTAGTTAATGGAAGTAGCGATCGATCCAACGGATAAATCTGGAGTTACCTTAAGATTTTGAGTCGAATTTGATTTTCGAATTGAATTTCCGAGTTCAGACTAGCAATAGACTTTTTCCCAATTATTCCAATTGAAACAAAGTAGACTTAAATAAATCAGACTATTGAATATTATGAAAATAGTTTTTAGTAGATGTTGCATCCCATGTATTTGGAAAAAATGTGTAATTTTTTTCGAAATAAATTCTATCCTTTAAATTTTGAAACACCCGATAAAAAAATAAGTGCTATTGATTGCAAATGTATTATCATAATAGCTACAAACGAAATATACGTAATAAAAAGTTTAAAAAAGTATTTTCCTGTTAATTTAAACTATTCATTTCATGAAAACTTTTTTATAATGAGATCGAATCCCCGTTGAAAATACGATGTTATTCATTTTTGATATAGGTATGATTTTATACTTTACTGTGGAAAGTTTTAAAGGGTGCGAGACAACTTTTATTTGGTATCTTTATCTCATTTTCGGTTTTGATATACAAAATTGAAGCGAGGATCGAAATTCATAATAAGTGCGTAAATCGAATGTAAAAATATGGCAAATATCTCGAACAAAAGTTGGTTAATCTATTATACTGTTTCTAACAAATTACGCGCATGAGGCATTTTAACTCACCCCACCTTCCATATTATCAAACGCGGCTGCTTCAAAATATTATACTAGGCCAACACAAGTTTTCTACTAAAATCGTCCTATCTATATTAATAGTGAGTAGCTAATATATCTTATCGAATATTGAATGTCATAAATAGTATCGATTTGCACAATGTCTGTAATAACATGGAATATGTGTGAAATATTATATTATAATTATATTGGTGTTTCGACTACAGTGCAAGTCTCTTTGATTAATCATAAAAGTAATTAATAGTACAGCCTTAAGACAACGGATAATTTGATTATAATAATCCATTACACAAATTCTTAGTGTTGGAGCAAGATGAAGTAAGACAAGAGGACAATGGTATGTCTCCTGTATTATATACACGGTGTCGCATTTAAGATGAAGACACCCTCATATTTTCGTTATATTTTCGTTATTTATAGCATTATGGATTTGAAATTTTACACAGCAAAAAACAGAGATTCTTTAATTAACAATTAATTTCGCGCATACAATGATGAAGTATTAATAATAATGAATAAAATTTTCTTTATATAAAATTATCCATATTCTAGTCGGACTTTTTAATTTTTTTTTTGGTCATATCGAAAAACCGCCGCGTATCTCACAGATAAATAAAAAGTATGGTTGTAATAAATTTAATTAAACTCCGACATTTTTCTAATAAAGTTAGTAAAAGCAAATAGACAATTACATTAAAAAAAATGAAAATATTAAAATTACATTAAAGTCGTTTTTCATTTTTTTAAATTAAACTTTTTTTTATGAAAATAACAAGGGGCTATAGTCAAATTCTTTTATCAAGCACCACCAACATTTTTCAATGGGTTGATTATATAGACCGTGGGGCAGAAAAGGTGCTTTGTGATATGATTAATATATACTTAAAACTTCGTGAATGGCTTCCTTTGGACGAGTCTACCAAACGTCTCTTTACAATTTTTTTCAAAAGTGTTGCATTTTCAAATAAGTATGGTAATGGCATGTTTAAGCCATCGATTTGAAAAAACGCGTTATGAAATTTGTCAGCCACCATTACTACTTGCTAACAAAAGTGAACCATGTAAGTATTCAAAAACAAAAATACTTAATAAAGGCAGGTTCGAAGGAAAACACAAGGTTGAGGACGGGCAAAATATTTTATTGTTTAAGAGTTATTAATGTTATGAAGTGGTCATATTGTCCGACAAATTTCATGCAGCGTTTTTTTCGAAAAAAATCGTCGAGAAAATTTTGGTAGACGCTCATGAAGTTTCAAGTATGTATTAACCAATTAACAAAACACCCTTTCTGCCCCACGGTCTATTATATTCCCGCCAAAAATCGTATTTTTAAAAGCTGCTTTGTTTGAGGACCCTTCATTATTTTATTTCGTATCGGAATTTAAAAATTTTTAATAATCATTTAATATTCCACTTCAGACATAGAAAAAAAGCCACAAACAAACAAAACAAAGATATTTAAATAATACAATCTTAAATTATTGAACGGAATACCTATTGCTTGCTTTGATTTATCATTTAAGCAGACATGATAGACCACCTTAAAAAAATTCATATAATCATTAAAAAAATTTTAATAATTAACTCTTATTTAGTATTCCACTTCAATCAATGAAATAACATTGTTTATTTATACCAATTGTAAATAGAAGAACTATATTTGAATTTGTACCGAACATTTTTTATAACAACATAATTAAAAGTTTACAAACATTGAAACGTTAAAACACAAAATAATTAACTTTTTTTAAATTATTGTAGGGCTTTGTTCCCCAATACAACACAACAAATTTATGAAATTAACATGCAAATATTATTTATAAGTTCATATAAAAGTTTAATTAAAAAAAAAAAAAACAATTTCATACATCAATAGGGGGAATAGGATAGTCAATTTTCCAAGTTGTATTGATTGAAATTGTTAGGTTGTATTGATTGAAATTTTTTCTGGTTAGAGATACAGGCAATTTTTTTAAATGTTCATACAAGAACGTTTCAAATAAAAGTTGTTTGTAACACCTACGACCTCATAAAATTTCTCATTCTGCTTTAGAAAGAAACTACAATCAGAGTCAGGTATAAGATCATTGAAGGACCAATAGTTATGGTCGTTATAAGAGATAGTCGTTATAAGCAAGGTATGTACATTTTTACATTATAATGAAAGTATGTGCATATTTATGTAAGTTGGCCGTTTTTGCCGACTTATTCCACTGACAATTGCTTACTGTAACTCGTATTTTACTTAATAGGGTTTTCAGTTTATAAGGTTTCAACTGATGGTGCTTTTTGAAGTTATACTTCTTTTGGCGCGTTAGGCAGAAATGATGAGGGTAAATTTTTAGGACGCGCGCACACCGTCACGAAAAACCGACATGATGAAGTTAGCTACAGTTATCATTTTAGTTTTTCAAATAAAGGTACCAACAAAGTAAAAGTAAGGACATCTACGTATGTTTGCGTGAGAACTGACAACTGTATTCACAATATTTCTTTATTTAAGTATTTCTGAACCTACCACACGTGTTTTGTATCAGTCCGAATAAAATATATAAAAATATACATAAATACATATTTTCTCAAATAATATCATAATATATTATAAAAAAATTAACTGTGATTATAAATGATAATAATTGTTTTTATATATTACTTTGAGTAATTATTTTAAGTGATAAGAACAGTTTTTACATATTACTTTGAATACGTTTATAGAATTTGGGGTTAGTTGACGGTATGTATTATTTATTTACATCATAAACTAAAATAAATTTTCACATTCTTATTTAATGTGTGATAAGTTTATAAATAAATTAATAAATTAATAATAGATACAAATAATAATAATATTTAATGCCGAAAAAATTAAATTGTTCTAAATATTGAAAGATAAACTTTTTAAAAAGATTTTTATCTTGTTACGCCGAAGAAGTATAACTTCTAACGCGTGTACATAAGTACACACACACTTTTTTTTTGAAATTATGTACATAATTGTTCAATGAATAAAAAATAGCGAGTTGAATATTTGCAGGTAGTTTCAAATAGTGGCCATGTGGCAATACTTGTTCGTTATTTAATACCTAGGCTTGGTCGAACCTAAGTCGATAAAATAAAATAAGTTATAAACAGCTCCTATTTGACTGTATATCTAAAGTCCACCGAGAAACATTCTTTAAAATTTCTCGTAACGCAGCTCCGGTACTATTACTATTTCATTTATAATTCTGTTTCAAGTTTTTCTTGGAATATAAAAGTATAGATAGAAAATAGCGTTAGGGAAAACTGATTCAACTTTCTGCGCTTTTATTTGATATTCGAATGTTTGCACATTTAATAAAAAGATTTTTAATTTACTAATTAAGTTCATTCTCTTGTTTTAATTGCATTATTAATAGAGCAACTGCTTCTTACTACACTTGTAAAAATTGGAAAATATAAGCACTCGTTGCACAAAAAATAAATTAGAAAAACCATAAAAAGAAAATACAAATCGTATTTTAATTATTTACGGGCGAAGTTTCAAAAACATTTCTGACATAATTTCTCATATTAGTGCACATTCATATTCGATAGATCATGAATGAATTTTACAAACAAACAAGAATATTAGTATTATAGAAAAATTTATTTTAATATTCTATACATCATTTCTAATATGTGTGTACATGTCATGTCATATTATATTTGCTGATATTCAAGTCATTTAGAAAACGTGACTAAAATATAATATAAAAAATATTAGCTATATTTTAATTATATTTTTTGTTATACGGTCTTTCAAAATAAAGTTTGATTTAAGGCACTTCAGCCAAAAGTATGTGTATAAACATATTTGAGTGTAGGATTTCAAGTATTGATTAAGAATTCTGCTAGAGCCCTATCTCTTAGCTTTTTTTTTAAAAGAAATCATTCATTTATAATTTAAGATTAAAGATACAAAGTACTCTGCTGTATCTTTAACCTAAGGTTGGTTAAGGACCTATGAGAAATATTGCAAATATCCCAACCCAACAGAAAAATCAAAAAAAAAAGATTTACCAGTTTAATAAAAATTGAAAATCTGTGCCAAGTTACCACGATCTACGAACGATATTTTTCAAAATTTTGTCAAGTGTTTAAAATTTTATTTTTATCTATTTATTTATTTATATTTTTTTCGTAAAAAACGGAAGACAAGTGTATGATATAAAAAGAGCAAATTCTAACTTTTTACAACAACAGCACTTATAGAAGGGAATACATCCTTTTCTGCATGAAAAATTTCCATTATTGTAACGATTTCGTTTAATGATATCCTGAGGCTCTTTTACCACTCTGTATAACTAACGCACGCGTGATTAATTCAGTAATCAAATCGAGTTCATTTTTTCAATGTTACTGAAAGAAATTTATACATTTTTTATGATAACTAATCCGGTAAATTTAGCATTCCTTGTTAAATACTTAGCCTTGGAAAAATAACAAAATTGCCTATAGTGGCACAATTTGAGGAGCTGCAGTACGTACTTTTGTTCAAAATTTCACCTCAAAAGTATCATAAACTCATCTATCAACCATAATTAAGAGTTGGATTTTTTAAAAAGATGACATATCAAAACTAACCTTAAGCGACACTGTTCATCCCCTACTAAAACAATAATAATTTTTAATTAAAACTTTCTTGTTATAATCAAATTTCTGCACTATTGCATTGTAAATAGACTGGGTGCCATCAGCACATACTTTGATTTATAAATACACCTTTAGAAATTTGTGTGTGACTTAATTATGCTAACACTAACAACTATTTTATCTACTAAAATTCTTGTCTGTGGAATGTTTTTTGTCACGCGATTGGGGACGTGTTCGATCGTCCACACAGGCTTCAATTTGTTAATCTATAATTAAGATAATGGAGTAACAAATGAAAAAACGGTTTTTTCCAATACTGAACTAAGGAAGTAGTCTGATAACGGCAGCATCTTTTATTCAGTGTCGTATACAAAACTATATTCATATTTGTTATTCTAGTCACTTTTTAGTAGATAAAAAAGTTTTCGGGCCAAACAAAACTAAGCCACACTCTAATACATACAGCCGTATTTATTAATGATAATGTATGCTGATAGGCACCAAGACTAAAACTTTTATCTGTAGTTGTATGATTGTAGTATAACTAGAAACAGTACCATCAGAAAACTTCATTATTAGTTTGATGAAAGGACATTTTACAAGTCAGGTAAATTAAATCGAGTGATGACAATGATCGACTAGCTCACATGGAACATTTAATACATTAAATCGCAATGAAAACTATCTCCCATGATAATAAGTAGGTACTAACTTTATTATATTATAAATATAATGAAGTATTCCAATCGATAAAAAATCGATATCGTGGTTTCAACGGAAATACACGTTTTGAGAGTCCCTGATTCCAAAAAAGTGGTTTTTGAAAAATGTTGCGTCCGTCGGTATGTCGGTATGTCGGTATGCCGGTATGTTTGTTACCAAGCTGGAGCCTTCAATTTTCAACCGATTTTTCTCAAACTCGGTACATAGGTTCAGTTTGGTCATAATTACAGGCGATTTTTTTCCCTAGGCCATTTTTCAAGGGTACTTCCTTCTAGGCCAAAACAGGATTTTTGGGGTTTTCTCAAAAACGGCTCTAACGATTTCGATTAAACTTGGCACAAGGCTAGACCTTAAGGTGTTCCTAGGATTGGTATAAGCCACATATCCGGAAAAATTCGAGAAGGTCCACGCCTTAGGTGCGAGGTTTGATATAACTCCCCTCTAGGGCTCCTCCCGCTGGAGCCGTGGAGCTGGAGGGGATGAAATCGTCAAAAGTAGTCAAATCAACCATACCAAAAATTGACCAAATATTATTTAAAATGTCTTTTTAAGTAACTTTTGTAACTTGGTAATCTTTGCTTAACCTCACCCTTAATAAACTGCATCCTTCTAAATATTATATTAAATCCAATAAATACCTATGCCAATCAATTGGTTGCTTTCAATAAAAATATAACAAGAATAATATATCAATTTTATAATATAATAAATTCTTGTCCGATGTTTCGGACCGTTCATATTTTGGACAACGTATAATTTAATGATATAAAATTTTCGATTTCATGATACGGGGTGAACATAATACTTTTATTTCAGAAATTTAATAATGGTCTGTTCAAGCTTTGCAACAAACAGGCTAACACAAAACATATAAAGTTGATTTGATTTGAAGTTTTTCATAACAAAAATGTGCAATTAATAGTTTGTAATCTTTTATTGTATTTACCTTTTGAAATAGATTTACTTCTTTTTTTATAAAATAAAAAACTTTCGTGGGAACGCCACACAACCTTTTGAAAGGATGAGGTGAAATACTGAGCGATTTTGGAAAAACTAAAACTCTAACAAACATCCACACAAATTTTTGACATGATGCCAGTAATTTCAAAAATTGCACGTTAGCTTTATACCTACCAATTTAGGTATATACTAATACTTTAATCAAATAATTTTAAGTTTAATTATCAATTGAAGCTTTCAATATCGATTTCAATCTATTTTTTTTAATCTCTATTTTATTATTTTTAATTAAATATTTCATTTCATGATGATTAATTATGAAAGCTTTTTGAATAACACAATAAAAATACATTTTGAGAAATTTAAAGTACCTTTTTCCCGTACAAAATAAAAGATTTCCAAAACTTGCTTTCATTTCATTCATAGCAAAAACTTATGTTTATTGTATTTCATACATCAAAGAAAAAAAGCAATTCAAGTGAATACGACCCTTACGGTCCACATCATCAATTTCTCAAATAATATATATCAATATTAATTATTATTTTATAACAAATATGTGTGGCTTAGAGGCTATTTTTTACAATAAAAATATATTTAGAAAAACATTCAAAACAAGTAGTTCGCAGAAAACTTAAAGCATCTTCTCGTATAAATGGTTTCCAAAAATTGTTTTCATTTCATTCTTGGCAAAGAATTTTTGTTTATTGAATTTTCTACATCAAAGGAAAATAAAACAAGCTTTTCTTGTGAATACCATCCTTATGGTTCACATCCTCAACTTCCCAGATTATATACATTGTATTAGTTATTGCTTTATAACAAAGATGTGTAGCTTACAGACTAAACACGCGCTTCCTAGTTCAAAAGTCCTGTGTAAAAATTTTTGGACTGTACAACCAATTTAATGAGACTCAAAACTTTAGGTATAAATTGCGTCATACGACGGAATACTAAACGAAGCAACATTTTGCAGTTACTTTTTGTACAAAAAAAAGACACAAATGTAACCCATTTTAAAGTTAAGTAAACAACAAAATTCAACTCTAAATATCTAAATTATAATTGATTATACAAAAATAAAATGGCAGAAGGTGATTCCGTCACAAACCAAGGTTAAGAGTTTTCATTGCTCAAACCACAATTTCTTTGTGCCGCTTTTGTAGAAGCGAGGTGAATTTTTGGTATCTCACCTCGCCAGGTCTTGACCTCGGTCGAAATAGAATGATCACTACCCTCGCCTTGCCTTGACCTCGAGGTAGATTGTTGACTACCTTCGACTCGGCTGAGGTAAAATTTTTACTATCTTTGACTGATTTTTCATGAATGTACATAATATGGCATAATGTGGTAAAAAAAATTTGTTAGAAAATAAATGTTAAAAAATTTGTTAGAAAATAAATGTTTTAAAACATGGAATATAAGTTGCTTATTCTCTGAATTTTTATGACTCGTGGAATGGAAAAAAGGAAATTCAAAAAAAATTTATCCTAATAAAAAAGAGGATCAAGCAAAGTCGTGTATACGACTTTGGTACCTATCTAGATTAAACTCTTTCTGTTTCATTGTTTCTCTTCAATGAGATTATGAGAATAAACAAAAATCATAATTACTATTTCTGTATACATTTATAATTATATTATTTTATTATGATATGATAATATTGTAATAATTAAATTATATTATATTTTATTATAAAATTATTTAAAAAAAATTAAAATTAATTTAAAAAAATTTCTGGAATATTTATCATTTATAATCTATTTAGGTAGTATTTTTTATATAATTTAATTTAATTTTTGGTAAATAAATAATTTTCCCAAATTATACCATAAAATTAAGGGGGAGTAGGTTTTTTTGGACAATTTGCTTTGCCTCGCCTCGGTTTTTGGAACAATACACCTCGCCTCGCCTCGGTTAGAAACGAAGCATAATATTTCGAACCCTGATCTCGTCCGTCCTATCACCTTATCGCGACTGCCTCGTAGCCTCGGTGGAACTCTAGTCAATAAACTCAACACATTTTGATGTTACTACGCAAAGATTGGCGTAAATACGAGATCGATATGATCTTTCGTTCCCAATTTTTCGTGAATGCGGAACGAATGCACAAACATTAATCTAAATCTGGTGTTAATGCATTGTTCTGATTATGAAATGTAATGATATGTGGAAAATCTCGATTCGGATTTTCGGATCTTTTACAAGAACTTTCCAACTTTCCTATGGGAGTTAATAAAAACGGACAGGCACTTCTTGTTTGATTATTTTGTGTGTTATAATATACTTTTAAATCATTGGATGATTGAATTTCTTTTATTTCATTCCTTTATAAATAAATCATCGAATATTTGTTTTTATTCGTTGCGTGTAATAAGCATCTTTCGTTTTGTTTATTTTATTTAAAATAAAAGTTTTTTTCTGTGAAGGATAAAACTTAAAAAATATAGGGTTTTTCAACAAGAATGGTACTGAAAAATTCAACGTTCCAAATTAATTTGCGCTTTATTTTAGAGCTTTGATATTGAAGTTTTGTTTTTTAATTTCTTTTCTTCACAACTATTTTCTTTGAATTTTCTTTTATACTGAGGAATTTATATGAAGAGCAAATATGATATGATTATTTTACAGAGAATTGAAGACCTTAAAATAATCATTCAACACATAATTCATAGAATGGATATAATACAAAACTTTTCATTCAATTTCAGGGTTATAAAGAAGCGAAGATGAACATTTGTACGATATTTTCGCGAAGTTCACTTTGATACGTTGAATTTGTTTTTTTTTTAAAGAATTCAAATTTTCGTTGTATCACTCTCATTGAAAGATAAGCATCTTTGAGTATCTATATATGAAGAATAAAGCAAACGAAATATTATCAAAAGACTTTTTTTTATTTAATTCAAATGTAAATGTACATTTTTTATTTCCCGAATAGGATAGTAGCGTAAAATCGTATAACTTAACATTGTATAGGCTAACGAATAAATTTCGTTACACGAATAAATACGTTTCTAATATATGTATTTATTATGAACCAGAATTTCTTTGCAAGGAAGTAAGTAAACTATTTTTGAATCGATTGACTTAAAATTTTGTAAAAACAGTCTATGAAATTAATCAAACACGTATTTCTGGTTTTAGAGATTGTACGGAATCCTTATTTTTATACAAAGTCGTGCATTAAGTATGTGTGATGTTTTCAATCAAGCTTACCCGTGCGAAGCCGGCACGGGCGTTAGTATAGTGATCTTTGTATGCGTTAGGTATAACGATAGTAATAATGGGATTTTCTTATGTCATGCCATACATGACATGAACATATCGTAAACGTTTTTACAACAAATTTTACGTACTCTACATAAGTTACCAGGGATTACCCGCCCGTTTTGTTGGACTTCCAAAAACAACTTCAAACACAGATAGCCCTTTAATCATATTAATTTCAAGTTTAATTCAAGTTTATGAATGTATATAGGTTGTTTCTAGGTAGATTTGATAGTTTAACAAAAACGTTTTTACCTCTTTCTACCCTAAAGCAACCTATATTAAAGTATCTAAAAAATCGCAAGGTTCAAAATAGCCCTGTCTAAAAATTTTTCAGCCTTTTAACCGTGTAAGCCATCCAGATACACAGACAGACCAGACAGAGATACTTTCGAATTGATAGTATTAGTAATGATAAGGATGAAAGAAGTACTTATAGTAAGGTAGTAAGTGCGTTATTTTCACAAAAACATAATATGTATGCAAAATATATCTTATCACATTTTTAAATACCCAAGAGCACGTAAACACTTTATACTGTAGAGTTTTCTGACACATATTAAATATCAAACATGAAACATGACCAACTATAAAGAAAATTTTACGGAACATCTGACTTTGAAAAATATCGAAAATACAGACTGTGTTCAATTTTTATCCAGAAAATTGAACAGTTGATAAAAATAAAAATAAAATGTTAAGTATTAAAGACAAATATTAAAGTATATTAAAAACGTGTTTTTATTTATAACGACAGGATAATGTAAAATGAAAAAAAAAAATTGCACATGAAAATCATTTTACTTCCTGTTAGGAAATAATTGTTTTAATTCCGAAGGATGTCATAGTCACATTTCAAAAATAGTAATACCTAGAAATATAAAATATATATCCCGAGTTAATGTAAAAAAGTCTTTTATTTTTTAAATAAATTCCAGGAATTTATCCAGCATGAAGGGTTTATATATAACTCGCATTATATGCATTTACCTACCTATTAGAAATGTTGCAGATATGTTACCTACTATTAGATATGTTGCAGATGGATTACCTTATCATTTGGTTTTTTTTCAAAACAGTTATTTTATGTAGAACAGTTGAACAACGTACATCAGAATTGCCCTTGTAATTCGTTTACCAAAACTGCTACTCAAGTTTAGACGTAATGCAGAATGACTTATCGGTAGTTACAATAAGCGGAGGGCGATCATGTTGAAATAAAAACGAGTTACTTAATTCTGTTACAAACAAATATATTAGAACTATCAGTTAAAATAATATTAGTATATTGACTTCTAAAAAATAAGTGGCTTATGACAATAGAAATAACTATTTTTCGGTTACAAATCCTAAATTAAATAAAAAAATTTAAAAATAAGTTTTCAATCTAAAATAATCTTCAATAATAATTTCTATCGTAAGTATCACTAAGATCTACTTATCGTAAGAATGGAGTTTTTTAATAATCACGATTATTTGTAAATTTACATGACTTTTGATTTAATTGTTGTATAATCTCCAAGACTTTCTTGGATCACAGTTTTTTTAAGCTGCCGTACTGACTATCATAAAGTTTCCATTACTAGTCTATCCTCATATCAATTTAAATTTTTTACATGACTTTTAATCGTTGATTGGCTGCATTCATAAATACAAAACGTTGATGAAATTTAATCTATTATAGTCCAGTAAATAAGAAAAAATAGTAAACGGCTTTCAGCTTCAAATAGCGGAACAGTTTTGTTATACAACTAACAGCTATGTAAAAGAGCTCATCTAGTAATCCATGTGCGACAGATATATCCATTTTAATGTAAATAAAATAACACTTTAATTTCAAGAATTATTTTTATTTGCTTTTTCTATTTAATTATTATTATTAAAACAATAATAATATGAATTATTAAAACAACAACAATAATGGATTTCCACAAATATGTATGCAAAATGTATGCAAAAAATATGTATGCTTTCTATAACAAATTGTTAAATCTATAACAAATTAAAGCTTTCTATTTATAAATTGTTTCAAAAATTGAAAAATTTGTTCTTCCCAACTGGTGTGTAAAGAAGTCGTCCAAAATCATGACTATTGAAAAACAGCCAGGCCAATAAATGAAGGACCATAGCATCTAAAACGACTAGAACAAAGGTGGTAAAGTGAAGAAAAGTGTAATCATGACCCAGAGTAAGCAAAATCACTCTCTGTTGAAAATATCCCTTCTGGCAAGTCAAACTAGCAAGTCAAGCAACGGACAAAGACAATGCAGCGCAGGTGATATTCACTCAGTGCTTTTACCGATTAACGCCTTTCGCTGCAGACGAAAATACACATAGAACGAACATTATAGCCAGTGAAATATGTAGATAAAACTCTTAGGAAGTTTTAAATTAATCCTAGAGGAATCGAGATTAACAATTACTGTAGAATCGCCGTAATCTGACACCCACTGCCAGTGCCTTTCACAACGTTTCCTACGCTTTGGATGAGAAATTCACTAAAAAATGATTGCTTTATTTTATTTATCATGAATTTTTCTACACAATTCCAGTAATCTGAATATCTCAATTGTCCGACATTCACTGCTTTTTAACAGTGCCGAATTAGTGAGACTACTATATTCACAAAAATGTTATATATATGTGAAATAGAAATTGGAAAAAGGGGAGTAGATTTGAGAGTTCCATTGTAATTAGCCTGATAATAATAAATTATATTGAAATACACATTACTTCAACAATACTAAATAGTCTTTGAATACATTAACTGCATTAAGAATATTTTATATTAGATCTCAAACGCTGGAGATTACAACATTCTGGTCGTGGGTTGTATACTATTTTTCTTTAACCCATAGCCGAAAGTGCGATCACACAATCGTTAAAATAATTAAATAAACTAAAATAAATTTTAAAACAAATTTTGTAAGCGAAGCTACTAAAAATTGATGTCGATTTGTCAAAAGTATAATTTTTCTTGATCCACGCTTAGCTGAATGAAGTACGGGGTTCCTCATTAATCGTAAATTAACGACGTTTTTTATTTATAAAAAATTTTGTGAGGTTAGGTTAGGCAGGATAGGACCATGCCAATAAAGAGGGCGCTTTAAAAATTAGTACCAAAATAACAAGCCACAAAAGTCGTTCTTTCTGGAGACAAAAGGGACCAGAAAGTACGTAATTTTGGCTAGAGGATACCGAAAAATATTTTAAACACTGACTTTTGTTGAAGCTACTATATTAAAAAATAATGCGTTTTAAAATTACCAAGACTGAATAAAATTAAATTTTCTAATTTTTAATAGTTTACACATTTCTTTCATCATTTATCGAATCTTTCGCGGTAGGAAAAGTCACCTTAAAAATGAAGGTGATATTCATCTACATTAAACGAGCAACTGAGCCATCGTCTGGTAGTATTTAGATAACATAGTTTCTGAAGACACAATTACGTTTGCAACAATTACGTTTGGATTTGATTTTTGAGAAGAAAAAGTCATGAAATATTTAAATCCAAACGGATAATAAGACTCATGTATGGGAAATTTTTAGGAACCTATCCTTTCAAAACTTAAATTCAGTCCCAAATTTAATCTAAGCATAGAAATAGAAGCCTGAAACATAAATTTGAGCTAAATAAAAAAATTTCCTTTTGTTAATTTATCATATGCTTTAGTATCGGGTAAGTATCAGTAAAGTTCAAACTCGTTTCATTTTCAATAATTAAAAATCTAACGTTGCTATTCGTTGGCTTATCGTACGTTGTTATTAAAAATTCCAGTTTAATTTGTTATCGTAGGATGCTGCTATTTAATAGCACCTGATATGTTTTTTTATAAAATTATATTCCAATTATTGTATATACAAAATTGTTGTTACAACGGAAATAAATCATTTGTGAATAATTAATCCATATGTAGTTAATTAAACATACCTTTGTTTAATAAAGGTAATATTTACAAAATTAATCATTGCGTTTTTGTTAATTACAATACCAATTTAATATCATAATTCCAATAAATAACCCATTAGTGAGTTGGATTAATGCAAAACTAATTTGGTTATATTCATTATCAATTTTACGTTTATAATTCGGAATAATACACACATTGTATACTCTTAGTTAAAATAAACGGAAAACTTAAATCATTCTAAGTGTTATTACTACAAAATTATGTCATATATTGTTATTGTTATAACACTTAGAATGGCAAAACACATGAATTTTTTCGTGACACAGAGTGAGACTGTTAAGTTACATGAAGAATACACGATTGTAAAGAAATTTAATTAAAAATACTTTTTCAGGGGCAAACTTTTATTGTACTAAAAAGAAGAATATAAAATTAAATCAAGAATGATACATTTTACAAATAATAATTTTTTACTTTTAAGTACAATACATGTTTGTTATTTAAAAGTGAAATTTTTAATTTAAATCTAAAAAAGGTATTAGTATGATTAACTTCCCAGAGGAAGTTAATGTAATGGGCCCGATTTTGAAAATCTCTAGTTTTACATATTTCCACGCTTTTAAGCCCGGAATATCCGAATCAAACCTTTTCAATTTGATGTCTGTGTGTGTGTGTGTGTACGTATGTTCGTTTGGGTTCTTTCGCCTCGATTAACTCGCGAATCAGTTATGACGTTAACACTTGGCTTATTCGACGCGTATCCGCGTATTTTAGAACTGAAAAAGTTTTCAGCAGAATTAGTGAAGCCGTTTTTTAATGGTTATAAAAAAACTGGAAAAAAACTGAATAAAAAGAATCTGAAAAGTGGATAAAACACATCATTTATCTATGGAGATAATGATCGATCCAGCATAAGTTGCAGTACATGCTCGAAGAATAAAATATGAAGACTAACAAGGCCTTTTTTTTAATTTTTTCCCCCTCTGGGAAGTTAGTCGTGTGGACTACAGGGGTCACACTCACACGATTTCAGTACCACCCCGACTATGTACTGCCCTTTTATGAAAAAATCCAGTAAAACCCGCAACAAGAATCACAAGTAGCTTTGTCTGTATAAAAATCCAGTTTTTCTATAATCTTTTTGTGGCTATTATTTATGATTGTTACAATTGTTGCAAACATCTTATTATTATTGGCTCCATTGTTATAAAATGTATTCCTTCAAAAGATTTTAATGAACCATTATTTTATTTTATTCAATGTTTCTGTTTATATTTTACATTTTTTATTCAATGTTATTTTCTCCCATCTGCTGAGCAACAACTACACTTTGAAGCAAAAAGTGAATAAATTTCCTTTTATATTGAGTAAATAGAAAAAGCGAGCTCATATTTTTACATTTTATATGATTGTGTCATGGATGTTTAACTCAAACACTAAGGCCGGAGAAAAATATCAATAGCATGTATTATTATAGGTACTACAAACTGGTACGCTTTTCTGAGTATACGTATCATTTTAACATAAGTAGATATACTTAATTTTAAACAAGCTGTGGTACGTTTGACTCTTGGAAATGAAACTAAAAAATTTTAGAAAGCTATTATTTAACTTGCAATGTTTGTATGTATGTATGTATACATGTACGTGTGTCAGTGTGTTTGAGGTAAATCGTGAAACTGAATTTTGTAGCAGTTATGCTCAACCGATTAAGCAGAAATTTTTCATAAACGTTTAGCTTAGATGACGCCACCCTAAATTCGAAAATGGCGAACTAGTTATTTTTTATACACTTAAATGACATGGATATTAAAAGATTTGATTAGATGTGATTACATCGTTTCATTTACTCCAAAAAATTTATATAAATACTTTTAAAGCTTTTATTGTACAAAAAAAGAAAAATTATTATTTGTTTGAGTCACTAATTTGTTTCATACATGACTATTTGTTAAATTTGAGGCACACAATTTAAAATATCGAGGAAAATTTGTTCAGCAAAGATTTATGGTGAAGTATAAGCTGATTTTTCGTTTCATAGAAAAAATATTAATTTTAATGCTTATGATTTATTATAAGAGAAATTTCAAAGTAAAATTTCTTTTTTTGTATTAGTTTTTGCCGGCTGGCTGTTTTTACTCTTGGCTTTTATTGACTTTTAATAATATTATAACACATAGGCGTATCATAAATTTTAAGATCAGTTTTTATGACAAAATTCAAATATATCATTTCGGGTAAAATGATCCCCTTTATATAGGCTAAAATGATCCTTCTTTTGTGTGTCTAATGATAATAGATAAAATGCTCCCCAATTATGTAACGGGTTCTGAATGTGTTTATTAAGATTAATTTACCATTGATTTTTGTTTTCATAGTAATCGTTGATGCAATGTAAAAGAACATTTAATATTTTATGTGAACTGTTTGATAAAAAATGCTTTGGGATCATTTTACAAGGTCGGTCAAACCGAACTTTCTTTTTTGAGAAATATTGAATAGTTCTAAAAATTTGAACAAATCAAAAGAAATTTACATACTAATATTGTAACATTTGAATAAAGAATTCGAAAATATTTCGACGTTGTACATATGTCGAACAGTTTGGCTATAACTAACATTTTTTCTTAGGGGGGTCATTATAGACCACCTTCCCCTAATTTTAAATATTTTAAATATAATTAAAAAATACACATATACCAGTAATCTAATCTTTTTATGGGCTCTATAAAAACCATTTAATAATCTGTGATGGTTTTAGGAAGCAAGTCAAATACCCTATTTTAAATTGATTCGAGAAAAATTCTACATGTTCTCTAGGTGGAAACAATAACTTTCTTCTAGAACATTGATATAAATATACCTAGAACATAAGGATATTTCGCAATACATCGTAATAACTCTTGTTTGTGGTATTACTCTTCCGCTGTTTCTTCTTATATGAACTTTCTTTTTACCCTTTTTCTTTGTTCCAAGAAAATCTCTCCAATTGTTAAAAGTTAAAACGCTTATATAATCTAACAATAGATACATGTATTGAGAGAGGCTTTTTTTAAAAACAGCCATCTTAAACATACAAGCGAATGAAGTAAACAATTTTCCGATGTAAAATAAATATCACGAAGCAATACGGCATTTTAATTTTTATTTGCGGAGTAGTCCAAGGTATAGCCTGCCATCATCAAATGGTAGATAAAGTGAAAATAATCTCATTTTCTCAACACACTTCTGAGAAAGCGTCCTTTTCGAAATACAGAGTGTTGGAATTTTTTAAGAAAAGTTATATTTTTGTAAATGTTGCCAAATCGTCTGCTTAGAAACAGAAATAAATTTGACACTATGAAAAAGCTATGAAAAAACTGTTAGATCCAAGATGTTGTGACGGTTGCTTCTCGAATTTATATTCTGAAATTACTGCCACGTGAGACGAGCTTTGTAATGCAAACAAACAAAGTTGTGCCTGAATAAAATACCATTCCTTAATTATAACTCTAAATCATATTAAAATTACAAATTAAAATAATTTGATCATGTCTTTTTTAAATTGTTAAAATTATATCTAAGGCGACGAAATGTCAAAAAATATTTGGCAATTGCAAAAGGGCATTAAAAATGATTCAGAAAAATTATCTTAGAAATCTTTTAAAACCAGCGATTTTTGTAGCATTTTCCTGGAATACGCACTAGTAAACGCAACTAGCACAACCGCTAGCAGGTGCCAGATGTACTCCATCGTAATATACTTTTAATAAGACAAGAAGTATGCTAAATTCAGCTGTCTTAAAAAAAATTGGATATACCATCAGCTGTGATTAAAATTAAATATTATTAAATTAATGAGTATCTTATCATTTTGTACTTTCTCATGTTATTCAAGTTTAAATTAATCATTTTATTTTTATTTCAAAAAAAAATATATATAAAAAATTTTTTTAAATTAATTATTTTTTTTAGTAAATAAATCAAATTATTTAAATAATTTGCTTCTTTTTTAGTCAAATGAAAAATGAAAAAAATCAAATTAATCTTACTTTATACATCGATTTCCTAAAGTAGCGAATTTAAAAATGTTCAATGAGTAGAATTCAATGAAAAATATTAAAATAGAAAACTAATGAAATGCGTGCGTATTGATCCTAGTATTTCTTGCAAAGGAAGCGTTTGTATATACCTATACAAGCTATAGCTTCGTATCTTTGTTACAATTTAATAATGAGTATTACTGTTTCTTATGTAGTTATGGCAAGTTATTTTCATCTTCTGCAAAAAAATATATATAATTTATTTTTTTATTTTCGTAGAGATAGTATGAAAAGTGGGTGTTGTGAACTCTAAGAACGACTAGATTAAACTGTCTCCATACTGCTACCTACTTAATCCCAAAGAAATCTGCAATAATCAGTGCTATATAAACTAACAGTGCATCTAGATACAAATATCTATTAATAGTATCTGGATATACTATTCGTATCTTGAATCTTTATCTAGATACTAATATTTTTTTAATATCTGTATTTTTTTAAGTATCTAGATATATTTTAATTGTATCTTGTATCTTTAAATGAACTTCAGATACAGATACAAAAAAAATTTTGAAATTAAATGTATTCATGTATTTTATTTTCAAATTAATAATAAATATAAATTTGACGATTTAACCAAACACATCAAAATTGGTGTACATACATTATGTGGATTACGGTGTAAGCTGTACGATATTTGTACAAAATTAAATACGGCATCAGCATGACCCAATCGTTCATATTAAATATTAATTTAATTTTTTCAAATACAATAATTTATTAAACATTGCTTTAAATTCATCTCTATATATTATAAATGCGAAAGTAAGCATGTTTGTTTGTTTGTTTGTTTGTTTGTTACGCTTCCACGCTAAAAATAGCATATGGTTTTTAATGAAACTGTACAGCAATATAGCTGATATAGCTAATATATCAGAATAACACATGAGCTATAATTTATAAAGATATATTAATAAAAAAATAAATTTAATTTGACATTACCATAAAGTACAGATTTCTGTAAAAATAGTCAATATAAAATTTTTCACGGCCATCTTCTCTGATATACTCAATGAATAATTACTATTATACATTTAAAAAAATAGAAAACCATACATATATTTTACCTGTGTAAAACAATCCTTACCATAATTTCGAGTGGTATATAAAGGGTATAAGCCAGAGCAACCTTTATCAATATTTACTTTTAAACCCAGCGAAGCAGGTTGGTATCACTCTAGTATTTATATAATTTACAAATTGAATTTGTGAAAGTGATTAATTTAGGACTTTAAAAAGCATTTTTTGCACACAAAAAAAAAAACCATAAACAAATTATAATTTTCCAAATTAAAATAGTATCTTTAAATGTATCTAAATTTTCATTATCTAGATACAGTGGTATCTAGATACATTTAAAAAAGTGAATCTGTATCTACATCTATATCTAGGTACATTTTAAAAGTATCTGTTACAGCACTGGCAATAAAATGCGCTCTTTCGATAGGTGAATGGTATACAATGATTTTATACAATGATTTTCTCCATGTTATAGTTTTGCAATTAATTATAAGGCTTCAAAATATGATGATAGTTTTATGGTAGCTCTGTATAATTATATACAAAGATTGTAATTAATCCATTTTTGTAATATTGATGTTCTTAAAGGAATTATATAAGCAAGCCATATTATATTTATTTATCTAAATATTCATATGTTTAATAACTTTTCCCTTGACATTGATACATAATATTTGTCATAAATTAATGTTTATATACGAAATAAATGAATATTCATTCCAACCATATAATACCATTAACACATTCCATTAGATACATTTTCTGGTGATCTTATTCCCTTAACATATTATAGGGTAAAGTATTGTACCTTGTAGATAAAAAATTCTACTTTGATGACCATTTTGATTCTTGAAATCGACCAAACAGAAAGCGATCGAGAGAATGCTGACCTTACTTGTTCAGTTGTCCTTTTTTTTCATGGCAATTTTCAAATGAATTTTTTTATAGCCAAAAAAAACAGTTTTACTTTTCTTTTTTATGAATTCACAATCAGTTGGCTATTTTGTTTTGTACGTTAATTCATATTCTTCCTTATTCATTGCTTATTACTAGCTTATTTGATATACAACATTTCAGTTTTAAGGAATGTCGAATATTTGTAAATACGTACTGTTAAAATAAATCAGGTCAACTTGTTTCCCAAGTCAATAAACAACCTCTCCGATGCTTTCTTGTCTTAATGCCAACCAATCATTGTTTTGTCATGGGTATAATCATCCACTTAAAAAACAAACAAAAAAAGTGAAAAATTAAATTGATTTTTTTAAATGGAAACCCTTTCATATGTCCGGGTCCTGATTTTGATTTTATGCATTATGCATTTATCGTTTTTCCGCATAAAAATCTTTCTAATTGAAAACAAAATTAGGTATATAAAAAAATTTCGTGGACATAACCTATATACCGGGTGACCTACTATAAATAATAAAGATGAAATTTTGATTCGAACTTAAATTGATCTATTAGGAAGGGGGCATCTTATATAGGTCAATAACTTAACTTGGGCTTTCAAGGTGTAGTTTTCATAAATTTTTACATTTCAAGTTAAATTTACGGTTTCTGTTGGATGTTTCCGTCCAAGTGGAACAATTTTTATTTTGGACAATTTTTCCACTCTTTTTGTTTAAGAGATTAAATTTATCATTTTGCTTTTTGTTTATGTGTTGGACTTTTTCGGGCAAAATTTTTTGAAACAAAGTCATGTTTAAGTATTCTATAATATGTTTATGAAAAATAATCTTGCAAGAACTTGCGCCTTTTCTTTTATGACTAAGAGAAGGATAGATTAAGATAGAATAAGGCAAAAGTGCAAAAAAAGATTATGCAGTTTTCCATCGAAACTGCTTTGCAACCAATAATTTCAGAACTAGGTTATGTGGAAACAAAAACAAGCGTATATAAAATAAAAAGTGGCTCAAAAGCAGAATAAATTAAAAAACATTGAAGAAGAAAGTGAATTAATTTGGTTTAAAGACGAATTTTACTAAAAAAATTTTTATTATTGCCAAATAAAAAGTTTTTTTTTCATCTAAATAGTCTTTTTAATCAATTTTGAGCATAAAAATTTCTTCATTATATTTTGACCGTAAATTAGATATAAATATGACTTCACTGTGCGTTGTCTAAAAAAAATATCTTCATAATAATCATAATTATTTCGAAGAATTTCTTCTAACAATAAGCAATTTATTTATACATTTGCTGGACACAAACCTGCATTCAATTTCACGCAATTATACGGGCTCATTTCTATGCTATTATTCGAGATATCTTACCTGCAGGATAGGGGAATGTCTCTTGATGCTCGCACACGTAAACGTTTTTCTTGAGGCTTGGGGCTCCACGTTATTTCATCTGTTTCATATTTCACCCATGTCATATTGATGAGGTATTATCTAAACTAGTTTATAAATCATCAAAACATTCATACATACGAAATTTATTTGACATTTTCCGGTTTTATAAATATTTCTTACAATACTAATTAATTAACCTTCATCACTATTTCATCCAAAAATATACAGAGTGCTCTGTCAAATTATTACAACAACAAGTGAAAACAAACAATTGACTGAGTTAATTGTTGAAATACCATGCATAGTCAGTGCTGATTTCTTTATCACATTACACACACAAACATGTGACACATACATAACTGATAATCAAGTAGTAGAAAATTTCCGCCTAATTGGCGCCCTCACGGGTAAACAGTGATGTTTACGAAAAAATGTTTCAAACAAAAGTTGTTTAATTTTTGATAAGGAATATTTTTTACATTTAAACTTTTGTTCTATCTCTAACGGTTAACAAGATGGGTCCTACGGACCCAAGACCCAATTGACCTATGATGCTCATTTACGAACTTGACCTCACTTTTTACGTCCGGGCGGACAACCGGAAATGGACTAATTAGGTGATTTTATGAACACCTATGACAAAATTTTTTTCCTAGCATCATTATTTTTAAGCGTTACAAACTTGGGACTAAACTTAATATACTATTAGTGGAGTCAATGAATACATAAAACAGGCAATCTTAGGAAGTCCTCAAGAACAGCTCCGATTTTGATGATTTTTTTTTCAGAACGATTCTTTTTGTATATTATTTAAAATCAGAAACATTTCAGATGGGGGAAATAATCTGGAGGGGGAATAGCCAATGTCGTGACTGATATATCGACTCCCAGCCTAAATCGCTAATGATAGTAAGTGTCACATAAGAAAGAATTTTTCGAAATTCATCCCCTAAAAGGGGGAAATAGGGGATGTAGGGAAAGTGTTCATACTTGATACAATACCATACATGTATAATATTCTAACCTTATTTGCTCCCTCACGGGTAAACAGTGATGTTTACAAACAAATGTTTCGATCAAAAGTTGTTTATTTTTTACAAAAAGAGCTTTTTTTACATTTAGCGGACCCAAGACCCAATTGACCTAAATTGCTCGTTTACGAACTTAGATTCTCTTTTTACGCTATAAAAATTTCGTCTTGGTATTTCTTTCCGTTATTGAGTTATCTTGTCCACAGACAGACGGAAAACGTTCGTAACATCAATATTTTTAAGCGTTACAAACTTGGGACTAAACTATGTATACCTGAATATATTTTATATATACAAGGTATAATAAAACCATATACAGCAAGGCATAATAAAACCATATCATTTTCATTCACGGAAACAAGATGATAATAGAAGGTGAATGAGAGAAAAGGATAAACCGGCTAAGTAACGTAAACATTGGTGGTTTTGATATATTTGATATATGCTTGTATGTAAACCATGCTGTTATTTTTACCACGGTGTAATACATTAAGTGTTAGTAGAAAAAGGGAATGAAATGATAGTGTCATAAGATTATCCTTTCCTACTTACTCTTAGTATAAATTATGTATACATTCTGGTACGAAAAGAACACATTGTATATACTACATATTCTTTTGTTTTATATGATTAATAAGATCTTTGTAGTTACATGGGAGTATTCGTTGTGTGCAAAGTAAATGGAGGAGCTCAGTTGCTTACTAGTGCTGTAAAATTAACGAGAAATTGAATACCCGTATGCATTCGTTATGAAAATAATCAGTACTCGTTACAATCATATTGTTACGTTACTCGATACTTTCACACATATTACCTAATAAAATTTCAATTGTTAAGATTTTCTGTCAGTTATAGTTCATGTGTATGAGGCAAAGTGTATATATTCTGAATGAACAATTTTATTAACGAAAAATATGAATAACCAGATAAATTCGTGTTTAAAGTCACTTGGCACTAGTTCGAGTACTAGTTATTTAGTATTCGGTACAAATGGCTTGTTACAGCGCTATTGCATACATTAAATTTGTTGCGTTAGAAATTATGAATAACAAGTGAAAACAAACAGTTTACGGAGGTAATTTTTGAAATACCATGCATAAACTGTGCTGATTACACTATCACATTGCAAATACATACATGTCACACATACGTAACTGATACCCCATATAATACATACTATACAATTTACACATAATTTGCGCCCTCACGGGTAAACAGTGATGTTTACGAAAAAATGTTTCAAACAAAAGTTGTTTATTTTTTTATAAGGAACATTTTTAGATTTAAACATTTGTTTTATCTCTAGCGGTTTACAATTGACCCATGTTTCTCATTTACAAACTCAATTTCACTTTTTATGTCCTGAGCACTATAAAAATTTCAGCTTGATATATCTCTTTTCGTTTTTGAGTTATCGTGTTTACAGACAGACAGACGGACAGGCAGACGAACAGACAACCGGAAATGGACTAATCAGATGATTTTATGATAACCTATACCAAAATTTTGTTCGTAGCATCAATATTTTTAAGCGTTACAAACTTGGGACTAAACTTAATATACTATGTATATTTCATATATACATGGTATAAAAACTTGGGACTAAACTTAATATACTATGTATATATTATATATATACATGGTATAAAAAAGACGAAATTAACATAAAAACTTATTTAAACTTAAATTTTCAATGTAAACCGTGTATATAAACCACAGGCTTATATGCCGATCCATAAAATGATATTAAACGAGTAGTGTATCTTTACCATGGAAACTTCGGAAATAATACTCATGCATGGTGCGAATAAAATTTATCGATGCTAGACTAGATTCATATATCATCTGTACATACCGAAAATAATAAATATAATATTTTATGACAGCTACCATGTTATCTAGATTTCATTACGAAAAGAATAATAATAATAACGATTTATTGTACATGACACTTGAATCGTGTGTGACTTTGTGCACAGAGTCGGATTCAATAACGAGAAAATTATTGATTACTGGAGAAATTGGAAATGATCTAGAGATGTTAATAGGTTTCAAACAAAAAATCACGTATAAATATTAATCATACAAAGAATTAAACTGAACTAATCATGCAAAGAATTAAGCTGTACAAACTAAATTTTCTTAAAAACATCATACAATTGGATTAACAACACAATTAATTTCCTACAGGAATTAATTTTCTTTGTTATCGGTAATTCGGGAAAATTTATAGGATTTAGTTTAGAGTGTTTTTAAAACCGCCCACCATTTTTATTTCATTTTATTATTATTTAATAAAACTACATTTACCAAACCTAGTACGATAACTTTATTATCTTTGTAAAATGAAAATATAAAGGATGTCCCCTTTTTGCCAGTATTTAAACATTAAATGCACACATGCAAACATTTTATAACAAAGCTTTTAAAAGAAAGTTTCGTTTGATCCCGGGGGTATTTATGATATTATTATAATGCAAATGAAGAGTTTGTGGCTTTACACTTCTTCGAAATATATGAGGACATGTAATTATATAAATTTCCATTTAACTTGTAAATTCTACGTATTCGCACCGTGCATGAGTTTTATTGGAGGCGTTTCCATGGTAACGATACACTAATTTTTTTAATATAATTGTATAGTTGCATATATAATTGTATGGATTGCATTTATGGCTTACATTGAAAAATTTATATTATTATCTAGCAAATTTTCAATTACTCTGTTTATATACTGGCAAAAAAGGGGCGTCTTTAGAGACTTTACATTTTTTTTTTCAAATGTTTAAAAATAGATTTAAAACTCAGCGAAACAGATTGAAAGTTGTTTGTGTGAGCTCACCCAATTCATCGAAATTGAGATTAAACATACAGAGTCCATACAACCAGTTTTCAATTATACGGTATGTTCATTTCAAAAATATTCACCCTTAGTAGCTTTTGACCTGATGCGTTTAGAGTATTGAGTGAAAACACGTCGATTTAGATATCGAGGAGAAAGTTTAAAAAATGGTCCTAGAGAATTTTAGGTTTCACCCCTGCACCCTAAGCACCCCAATGCATTCTCAGCCAAAAATTTTTGTTTACTATACCAGATTTCATTTTTTAAGCTTCATTTTCTGCCCATTCAAAATGAAATCTGCGCCTTTTTCTGTTATGAGCTGTTATACCAATATGACTTTTTTTTATCAGACAACTCATTGGGAAAAAATTAGATTGTATGTGTCTATATGCGTTGGGAAAATATCGGGAAAAGTAAATATAATTAAAAGAGATTAATTAGAGTATACACATTTTTTGTTCTGTATTTGTAATAAAATTATTTGTTTGTTTTCATTTAAAAACGAGCTATTTATGTGAATGCGATCCTTTTTCTTTCCATCATTAACTTCCCATATAATAAATATTAATATTTCGGAACTGAAATAATATAATTTAACTTCACAACGTCATAAATTCTTAAATTGAAATATTTTACAAAAATAAATTAAAATAATAACTTTTACACTGGCCACACAAATTTAATAAAATTGTCTTTTTTAAGTGGTTCTAGAACTGAAAAAAAAAAAAACTAAATTAAAAAGATGATCTGGACTATCTTAAAAATGCAGGTTCCCAAGGAGGACCCGTTACATTTTTATTAATACTGATGTCCATTTACATTTTTATTAAAAACTAACTGACCCGACAGACGTTGTCCTATCTTAACTATGAATATTGAATTCCATTTTGTTACCTCTAGATGACCCGTTGAAATTTATTTCATCCACAATTTATATAATTGTATCTATTGATAATCGATTATTAACCTTTATTATTCATTCTGCCTCAGACTTCGACAATGGAGCTCGCTCGCTGTGCTCGCATATACCTCTAAATACCTGAATAATAATAAATAGTACCTCAATACTACCTGTTCGCATTTCTAGATAAATATGGTGGAAGCGCAAATAAATATATAAATTTTCGTTTCCACCATTTGTTATTTATAATAAAAAACACTTCCCTTTCATTGAATGACAAACGTTATAATTGTGGCGTATTTGTGTATTATCCTGATCAAGAAATGTAAATATAAATTGAAAAATTTGATTTTGTTTTTCGAATTCACTACAATAACTTCCTCATGGGAAAATAATAATTTTAATTTAGTTTCAATTATACGATGTTAAAATTGTATATATCTTTTTTCGCAGCTTATAATAGTACGTAATCCATCACCATTAATAAATAACTTTAATCATTAATTAATTTTTTGAATAAAAATTAAAATGATATTTCAGTCATTTTAATAATTATTTGTTAATTTGTATAGTTTTTAAAATGTATTAGAACCTCATCCGAATGAAAAATTACTCAATAATTAAAGAATAGATACCAAGATAAAAGTTGTTTGGTTATCTATCGTTTTTGGCACGTTATTTCGCAACGATTCAATTATGTTATTTGTATTTTTTTCGACGAAAATGCGCCATTTTGGACGGTTTGCCTTATTAGATATAAAAAGACTTCACTCAACCAATCATCCAAGTTTGAATTGTCATCCAAACTAAACGTGTACGCAAAATTAAAGCTCAATTCGTTGAAGATTGCTGCTCCTAATTTCAGTTCCAAGATTTGACCCAGACTCACAAACATACATGCATTACACACAAACATGCAAGTTAAACAAAAGCTTGTTGTGAAAAGTATTAAAGTTTAAACTTCTTTTGTAAAATTGGGTCTACTGACAAGTAATTGCTGGAAAATAATAAAATAATATGATTTTCAAAAGATGTTGTAATACAAAATTTGAAACCATTTTATACAGTATAGCGACCCGATAATAGGTTGTATTACTTAACTATGGAAAGAAAAATCGTCCTCACAGTGCCCTTCTGGCAAAAAATTAAGATTATCGGAGCATAATCAAAAACCGAAAAAAAATTTGTTGCTGTCGCTGCTATTTATTATTTTCTTAGGGAACGGTGGTACAGAACCACCGGACAAGTCTGGTAGAATGATTTTCGTAAATATTATAAGTGACTGATTTGGATGAAGCCTTCTTTTTCTCGCCTTTTCTCGCAATAAAACTAATATTTTTCTCAGACTTTAATATGTTAGACAGACTACGCATTTACATATATGTGACAATACTGTAATTAATTATACTACTTTGTTTTTATTTATTTTTGTTATCTTGATAAACTTTTCACTTTATGTTCTCAGCTTAGATCTTTATCATTCAAATGAATGAATACACTGTTGTTTAATTTACAGTACATTACTTCTTCTTACTAGACACAATTCATATTTATTTATGTTATTATTTATGCACGATATACTTACTTGTTCAAATAAATTATAAATTATCTGGTACAAAAACACAAGGCTATTTGCAAAAAAAAAGCTTTTAAAAGTTCAATTAGTTTTTCATAAAACCATATTGATAATTTTGTTACAACATAGCACAGTGGAAAAGCACGATATACTTACTTGTTCAAATAAATTATAAATTATCTGGTACAAAAACACAAGGCTATTTGCAAAAAAAAAGCTTTTAAAAGTTCAATTAGTTTTTCATAAAACCATATTGATAATTTTGTTACAACATAGCACAGTGGAAAATTTTATTTAATTTCTGGGAAAATATAATGAATAGATTTTTATGCTCAAAATTGATTCAAAAAACTATTTAGATGCAACAGTATTTTTCATTTGTCAAACATTTTTTTAGTGATATTTTCATCATAATCGTTTTCAAACCTAACTATTTCATTTTATTTCAATCTTTTAAATTTTTTCTGTTTCTGACACATTTCCTGTTTTCTCTATGCTTGCTTTTGTTTTCACGTAACGTGATATTGGAATTATAAGTTATAAAATTCACTGGAAAAAATCTTGTTCCTTTTTTTTACTGTTGTCTCAAGTATCTTAATCTTATCCTTATCCCAAAATTTAAAAAAAAGACGCAAGTTCACGCAAGGTTGTTTTTCATAAACATATTAAAAAATACTTAAACTTTGTCTTGCTAGAAAAAATTTTGGACGGCAAAATCTGACACTTAAACAAACAGCTTTGAGTATGATAAATTTAAAGGAAACAAGTGAAAATAAAAACAATTGAATGAGTTAATTGTTGATATACCATTTATAGACAGTATTGATTACCTAATCGTTTGTTTTTTTACGTCATGTAAGTAAAAAAATATAACCAACCTTAGATAGCCACACATAACATACTCCTCACACACATATAACTGATATTCCCATATAACACGTACTAATTTGCGCCCTCGCGGGTAAACAGTGGATTTTACGAAAAAATGTTTCAAACAAAACTTTTTTAAGAAACGTTTATAACTTACTTTTGTTCTTTCTCTATCGGTTTACAAAATGGATCCAACGGACCCAAGACCCAATTGACCAATTTTACAGTAAACATAAATTGAATGACACGGTAAACCGAGAGCGGGGCTAGGCGAGGTTGAGGTAACTCAAGTGACCTGTTTGTGATGGAGTGGTTATCTTACTATACCAAAAAACAACTTTATATGGAAAACAAAAGAGTTGCGTTTTCTGACTTTTAGCCAGAAATTTGATATAAATACTCCATTGTGATCTGAGGGCTTTCTGATAACTGGGAACTATAATTCATGTAGATTTATAAACTTTCAAACTCTTATTTTTGTTGTGAGCTAAAGGTTTGTTGTGAGCATATGGATCATGTGGATCCTTGTAGTGTGACCCTTGTGGTTCATATCACCAACTACTCAGATGAAGAAAACGACTGTCTTAAATACTGCAATATAAATTATATTATTGTAACAAAGCAGTGATATTAATTATATCAATAAAAACAGATTTAACGTCAATATTTACGAATGTTATGACTAAAACCAGTTACATCGTTAGGTGAAAATCTCTATCTCTATATATTATAAATGCGAAAGTAAGCATGTTTGTTTGTTTGTTTGTTGGTTTGTTACGCTTTCACGCTTAAACTAGCGAATGGTTTTTAATGAAACTGTACATAGCTGATATATCTGAATAACACATAAAGTATATTTTTTAAAGATATATTAAAAAAAATAAAAAAAAAATAAAAAAGTTAATTAAATTTGACATTTGACATCCATAAATTACAGATTTCTGTAAAAGCAGTCATTTTACATTACCATAAATTACAGATTTCTGTAAAAATAGTCAATATAAAATATTTCACGGCCATCTTCTCTGATATACTCAATGAATAATTACTATTATACATTTAAAAAAATAGAAAACCATACATATATTTTACTTGTGTAAAACAATCCAACCATTATTTTTTACTGTTATAGAAGGAAGATAAGCGAAAGCAATCTTTATCAATCTTTACTTTTAAGCCCAGCGAAGCGGGTGAGTATCATTCTAGTGCTCTCTATTTTAGAAACAGTAGCATTGAATGGTATACATTATGTTAATATATTGTTCATTGTATTCGAAGAATATTGAATTAATTTTATTAGCATCGCTTTTGTCTTTTGTATATACGAAAAGATTTCTATTTGCCTGTAAGTTGGAAGTTCTTACATTTCAATTTTAAGTCTATATAGATACATTCAAAATAACTCCACTATTTTGAAAAGCATACCTACACCTGCGGAATCAATTTTGAAAGGATACAAATAACCTATTCATTATAAAACGTATTACGAAATCGTTGAAAAAGCTGATTGAAATACAAATTTACTTTTGAACATCTTCATTATTCATATGTTTTCATATAACCCAAAATTTCATTTATGTTTAATAGGTATATATTAATCTAATTTCTTATTTAAAATACATATAATCGAGTATTAAAACGAAACTAACTTGGTAAAGATATTGAATATAAAATAACTTTGCATATATTTAATGAATAGGAAGCGAATTATCTTATAGATTAAAGTTAAAGCACAATTATATACAAAACTAGATTGATACCCGCCCGCTTCACTGGGCTTTAAAGTAAAAACCACCACTTTATAGCCTTCACCCTCTCTTGATTTACAAAGTTTTCAAAGTTTTCAAAATGCTCCATCTATAATCATCATTTTGAACCAAAAATTAAAGATTATTGTAAAAATTTTAAAAATGGTAATTATGTCAAATTAAATTAAATTTTTTTTATTTTTTTATATATAACTTTATAAATTATAGTTCATGTCTTATTCTGATATATCAGCTATATGGCTGTGCAGTTTCATTAAAAATCATTAGTCGCTAGATTAAGCGTGAAAACGTAACAAACAAACAAACAAACAAGCTTACTTTCACATTTATAATATATAGGGATAATATTGATTGAATGTGATTAATTTTCTGATAGATATTGTATTCAGCCTGAAAAAAAGAAATAACAAATTATCGTTTTTATCTTACTCCACTTGGAGATCGACATTCGTATCTCCCAAATTAAGCCTTAAATTTCCCAAGCTACGTCTAAATTGGTACAGGTCTTCTAACAGAAATATCCGATGAATTTGAAACATTAACAAATGATTAGGCTTTCTGCTTACTACTGTTCAAACGAAATTTAAAATTAGGTAATTGGTCTGACTCATATAAGCCGTTTACCTATTAACTGTGTATTACACAGATTATTACTACAAAACTTTATTAATAATTATATAATTTGATAAAATATAATAATATATATATGAATATAATGCCAATGTAATAAGATTAAACATATACATATTTATACCCTGTATATATGAAACATCAAGGTATACTAATTTTAGACCCAAGTTTTTAAGGCTTCAAATATTGATTAGGTTATTTCCGTTTGTCCGCCTGCCTACGTGAACACGATAACTCGAAAAAGAAAAGAGTTGAAATTTTTATAGAGGGCTCAAGACGTAAAAAGTGAGTTTGGGTTTGTAAATGAGCAACATCTTCTTGGGTCTTGGGTACGTAGGACCCATCTTGTAAACTACTAAAGATAGATCAAAATTTTAAAATGTAAGAAATGATTCATATAAAAAAAGTAAACAATTTTCGGTCTGAGGGCGTAAATCAAGGCTAAAAAACTAAACTAAAAAACTGTAGAAAATACTTTCAAAAATTTTCGAAATTTTCGAAGCAAACATAATTGTGTTAGTATAAGCTATATAATTTTTAAAAAATAATGCAAGCTGACCTTTACCACTTTCTGTTCAGGGTATTTCAACAATGAACTCAATCAATTGTTTGTTTTTACTTGTTCATATTGAATTTAGAAACAACGTTATAAGAACTAAATTAGTACTCACGTAAAGTGTATAAAATTATTTTACATAAATTGAATAATTCCAGTATTTTGCATAATTTAGTGTTCTTATCTTACATAATCAATAAAATAATATTTATTCTTTTAGTAATAGTTCTTCGACTTTAGAATGGTTTTTACCCTTACCTATCCAAATTGGTTCATGGTTCTATCATACCATAAAAGAGTCTTTTAGCTTTTTGAACATTGTTTAAGAAAATAGATATATTCTCAATTCAATTTGGAGCTAAAATCCCGTAAACTTAATACAAGGTTATTTATGAAGTATTGCGCATATTTAGAACTGTCGGGATTCAAATTCAACCAAATTGTCTTTATTGATAATGCATTACTTCGATAAGTTTCATCAGTCTTAATGTTTTTACTAGAACTAAGTACCTACAACTTTACTTGATTAACAATAAAAAGCGTAAAATGTTATAAACGATTTTTTTGTTTTTGTTTCAGGTCTACCAAACGACTTGAGTATATTTTGGCATCAGTATCCATATTTGTTTGGCACGGGTATTTGTAAGCTTCGTGCTTTATTATCTGAAACGTAAGTACTATGTATATTTAATTCATTAAATATTAAAATAAAAAAATAAAAAAAGCGGTAACAAAAGTATAACGAGGAGTAAAATAGGCATTTGGTTCAACTAAAAATAGAAAATAATATTTTAATGGCAGTGAATTTTTTTATCGAAATATTTTAATTTAATGATATAAAATCCCAAGGTAAACGAAAGTTACTTTATACTGATTTCTAAAAATTTTGCACACCAATAGGGAATATTCATGAACTTTTTTTTCGATTTTAGTAATTAAATATGAAAATATTTTAAAAAAGATGACAAAAAGTGAAATTGATAATAAATATTATAATAACATACTGATGTGAATGTCACAACTACACGAGCAGGTAAAAAAAGGCGACAGATGGATTACTATTGATTTTAGTGTCTACAGCTTAACCAACTTAATTTAAAAAATATGTTAAAACTTATAAAAATGATCAATATGTTTATTTCAAACTCTCTGTTAACTAATAACAACAATCTTCATGAAGTTGCCTCAATCACATATGGACTAGACATGATAAATATCCGATCATAATAACCAAATACTCTATTTAAAGCAAACCCAGAAAAATTTTCTTTTAATTCATCGATTCGCTTTATTTACACGATTATATATTTCAACTTAATTAAATTTTATTTTCCATCAATAAAATGCATGATTTTAAACTCAAATCAATCTCTTACATAGAAGGAATGGTTTTGTTTATTTTCTTCAGTGATTTTGTATCAATGAATTAATCCCATTCATATTTTAAAATCAATCCCATTCTATTGTAAATACAAATATTAAGCTGTACTTGTTCCAATCCTTAGGCAATTGTTTGAAAGTATTTTTACTTTATTTCAATATGAAACGGCTTACTTCGAGATGAGGTTGACATTATTTTAATTTTTTTTTTAGTGTAATATGAATTTCATCACCCTGTATAAAAACAATAATAATTGATATATCTATAACCTTAATATGTACTTTTTTCCGTTTCAGCGCTTCAAATGTATCCGTATTAACAATTGTTGCATTTTCAATGGAACGATATTTAGCCATATGTCATCCATTACATTTATACACAATGTCTGGTTTACAACGTGCAATACGTATTATAGCAATATTATGGTTATTATCATTAATATGTGCAATACCATTTGCAATATTTACTGAAGTGAATTATTTAGAATATCCACCAAAGAGTGGAAATATCGCATTGGAATCAGCATTTTGTGCAATGTTATATCCACCAAAATGGTTAAGTGAATCGAGCAGTATTATATTCTTTGTATTACCAATGTTAGTTATATTAATATTATATGCACGTATGGGTTATCGTATACGAAATCGAACACGTGGTACACAATTACAGAATGGTTCGGTACATGGTGAAAATCGTCATTCACAAAATCGTAAAGCGATTATACGTATGTTGGGTAAGTTTATTATTTTGTCTATTTATACAATTGGATTTATACCAAGTACAAACACAGTACATAATTAATATTTTATGAAAAACATTGTAATACTGAGTGGTATCTGCATAGATTGTGCCATAATTTTCAAAAAGGATTATGCATTTATTAATTTTTTATCAATTGTCATATGATTGAAAACGGTTTGAATTAGCTTTCGTTATTAAATATTAAAGTTGCTCAATTTATCTTTAGTCGACACGGGAAAAAAACTCAACTACTCGAGTTTAATTTTCTTGTTTTCTATTGTTTATGTTTGATTTGGTAATTAATAAGGGCGGGCAACTTATGGTAACTAAAAATTTACCGTTTCATTTAATTTATCTCATCCATCAGCCAAATTTTTAATAAAGCAAAAATTGGAAACAAGTGTTTGCAAAATTTAAAAAACTTCCTGGTAAATTTTTTGGGTACGGAATCCTAAACCCACACTTGAAATATATCTAAGGACACTTTCCATTATCTTTTATCTTTTTCGTATAGCCTTCTCCAAACTGAATCGACTTTGAGGATCATAGCCTATTTTTAAGTTATTCCGGTTACAGAACCCTAAAGTCGCACTTGAAATATGACAGACAAACGCACACACACACGCAAAACGGTCAAACTTATAATACCCCTTTTTTTGGTTCGAGGGTTAATAACATCAGTTTTTATTATAAATTTCAAAATTTCTCAAGATACTCGCAAAATTCGAGAAATCCTAAAAGCGAAACCCGAGAAATCCCTTATAAACGTCTATTTGGATGCAAGAAAACTTTAAATTTTAAAATAGAATAATAAATTTTTGTGTTAGTTTTCGTATAATAGAAATATCATTACTAAGCTGCAGGAAATGAACTTTGAGACTCTGGTATGTTCTACAGTACAAAATTTGGAAAGTCTATATAAATATGCGCCAAATAAAAATATTCGTTTATCGTCAGTCAACTACTATAAATGTTACTATAATTTATCAATGAATACAACAATTTATATAATAAGCAAATTATGGGTCTCGATAATAAAGATTATATCTACTACGGCTTACAAAATAGTTATTTACATAATTCATAACAACATTTCAATGTGAAAATATTTCGTTTATTGACATAACATCCCTTATTGACATAATTATTCAAATATACAATGGTAAATTTTGTCAATTCCCTAAATCGTTCTGGTAAATAGGTAGTCATGCCGTTATCAAAATGTAAATAATGAGCTATGTCATCAAAGTACAATCATCACTTCAATAATCTGTAAATGCCACTCATTGACAGATATTATACAATTTTTCATCTAATCTGAATAACGCTAAATTACCATTGTTACCTCGTAATGGTAATGGAAACATATTACCATATTTCTGAAAAACGATAAATTACCAAATCCATTTCAATCACTTAATTTCAATACACTTACCAATTTAGGTGAAAAGGTGATAAATCGTTAGCCTGTCCTTCAACTACGGACCCCAGACTCGCTTGGCCACTTGACACTTGGTGCTCATTAATGAGTTCAAACTCATTTTTTACGTCGTGAGTACGCTGTAAAAATTTCAGCTCGATATCTCTCACGGGCAGACCGACATACAGACAGGTTTACAATTCGGTGATTAACTAATTTAGCGATTTTATAAACATCTATACCAAAATTTTGTTAGTACCATCAATGTTTCTAAAGTTTACAAACTTTTGATTAAAATTAATATACCTTGATATATTTCTTATACAGGGTGTGGCAAGGAATATTGATTTGAAATTTTGCACAATTATACTGAGTGATGGGTCACATCTAAAAAAATACTTAACGGAAATGAGAACTTTGACCTTTGAGAACTCAGCCAACAACAAATTGACAAATAGGGCGTCAGAGGTGGTTAAAGATATCGAGAAAAACTATTTTAAAAAGTATCTGAGAGTATTTTTGAAGTTATACTTCTTTTGGCGCGTTTGGATGAGAGTGAATTTGTGAGCTGCGCGCGCACGAACGACATGATGAAGTTAGCCACAGAATTGAAATAATAAAAAAATATATCAACACTGAATATAGTTACAGTACAGTGTATAGTTACAGTGTTTTCAAATATTAGAGGTTAATTTTGTAAAGTATAATATATAGATATATTTCTAAAGAACTTATTATTTTTCTAACAAATAATCAAATAATAATAAAATTTAATTATTTATTATTTATTATTTATTACTTTAGATAATAATATTTTATCATTTTGTGAATCGAATCGAATAATTTTAATCATCTCTTTTTAATTTATATTACAGATTACTTGACAAATCTTTAACAAAATCTTTTTGATTGATTTTAATATTTATTGTCGATTACTACTGCATTTGAGTTATTTTAAATTTTTTTCATACGCCAAAGAAGTATAACTTCTAACGCGTGTACATAAGTACACACACTCTTTTTTTGTACCTACTTATCGATTTTCATGACAAAATTCATTTTTAATTTTTTCATTATTTTGGTCTTTGGTCAAATTTAATAAAAATCTATTGAAATATTTTAATACATAACACTATTAAATTATGAATTTGTCCAGTTTTTACATTCCATAGCACAATAGTTTAAATTTTAATTTTGTTATTAGTGTGCTATTGAATGTAGAAACTGAACAAATTCACGTCTCTGACGCTATGCAATATATTAAGAATCGGCCCTATTTGCCAATTTGTATACGCTGATTTTAAAGATTTGATTTCGGTTAAGTATATTTTAAATTATATGTGACCCATCACTCTGTACAACTGCGCAAAATTTCAATTCGATATTCCTATAAATAACAAAAATATGCAGGTGTCTTCATCTTAAATGCGTCACACTGTATAAAGGATATAAGGATCGACGTCGAATAAAAGTATTTCATGAAATTAAATCCTTATTATAATAATGGTACACCATATCCTGTATATGATAATAAGCTTTATAAATCCTCCAGATTATATATTACTGTACAAATCAATATTGTTTTAAATCTGTTAAATCAGTATTCGTTGTGTGCGTAGTCATGGTAGGGATAATAAAATCGATGCCAGCGCTTTAAGTGAAAAATTTTGGAGATAAAGTGGGCTGTTATGACTAATTTGCAATTATTTACATGTTAATGATATAGAAACTGTCAAATTAAAATGATTGAAAAACACTAATTAATTAAACTTAATGCATTAAAAATTGTGAAAATAAGAAATCAAATTGTACAAATATTATTTTTCAAATGTTAATTATCGTAATTATTTATTTAAATTTGTGAAACAAGAATATTAAATTTTAAATGTAAGTTTTCAATGCAATCCACACAATTATATATGCATCCATTAATTCTATAATTAAAGTAGTGTATCGTTGTCATGGAAACGAAATTCACGCTCGGAGCGAATAGTAGTAGTTAGGTAGTATATTGTATGTAGTTATTATTATAATAATCCTCACCAGTGGTATTGTTGTTAGTAAGTAAATATTAGGCGTTAAGACGTGTTGTTTGTTGTTAATTATAAGTTTGGTTTCCTTTTTACATCTCCATAGACTATTAATAATTTACATAGCTTATAAATTATTATTAGATATAATTGTATATGCAGGATAATTTATTTAAAGTTTCCACAGCGCCTTTATACATTGATTATTTTTGGATTGAATGAAAATCTACCTCCTTCACAGTCAAACAAGTACAATAAATGAAAAAATTGTTACACCCATTGCCTTTTGGATTTTTGCATTGACTTCAGAAAATTATCCTAAAAAAATATATATGGTTTAAAGCAGGCCTTCTTAGTTTTAACCCCCTTGCCATTTTGGTGAAGGAAAATTATATGGTTAAGTAAAACAGATAACTTTTAAAAGATTTTAAAAAGATTCAAATGTTAAAGTAACCCGAAATTGAATAGATTTTTAATAAATTGAAAGTAGCTCCTATATGCACCTATCCCTGCCTTGCGGGTATCTGAAAGAGTCTCAAAACGAAAAAGAACATTTTTTTATTACCATTTTTACAGATTTTAGCCTTGAAAAACCGTAAAATCAAGTACCGATAATAGAGTTTCAGGGACAAATTTTCCTTTGTAAAAGATGTGGTTTTTGAAGGATGAAGACGATCCCTTCTTCATCAAATAGATAGATAGTCACCGTATTTCCCCTCAAACATAGTTGTTTTTCCCGTCTTATGATTTTCCTATCCCTTTTCGAAATACAAGGCTGGAAACTTTAAAAAAATCATCCTGTATTTATAAACTAATTTTAATATATAAACGACTTAACTAGAAAATAGTCCAATGACAGAAATCAACTTTTCAATATGTTTTGCTACTCTATCGTTAGTAAACCTACGCAAGAATAACGCTTCAAAAATGTGACAAATTTTACAATTTGTGTGAAGACACTTATGGTTTTGAGCGACTTCATATATCTGGGGATATATGAAGTCGATAAATTGCGTTGCTAAATCGTGCACACTAATGGGTATCCAAGATTTAAAGGCAATAAATATAAGTGATATAGGTCCCTAATAGCTTTACAATGAACCCATTACCATGTCACTTGATATTCTTTTTATGGGTTTAACTTCAATTTAAAGTTTCTTTCTCTTTAAAAAGGATTCTTTATATAGACCGTTACTTAACTCAAAAAAGGCTTCCAAACAATAATTCTATGCAAGTTCGATAACTTTCCATTACATTTAATCTTAATCTGTTTTTATAATATAATACTCAAAGTACTTAGGAGTTTTGTCTTGAATTTGAAAGAAGTATACTTTGTTTATTGCTTTGCATGCTTGGCGGGTTCTCACAGATTCCAAAAAATTTAATTTGGTATAATTTTTAATTTTTCTGTCCCCCAAAAAATGTAGGTCATACAATAAGTAGTTGAAATTTCCTAATAGGAAAAAAATAATTCAGATTTAAGGCTACAACCGTAGTACGAACACAGCCTCAAAGTTATCGTGTTTGTGATTATTGGGAATTAAGATGCTGTTTCTTGTATACCTAAAATAAATGTTTTTAATTAAATTTTGTTGTAAGAATCGAGTACCCATAAAAAATTTCAAAAATTTAAATAAACATAAATGAAAATTATCAGAATAAGGTCGACTTTTTATTGGAACAAATTACAATCAATTGGTAAATTTAGCTTAATTAGTATCATAATTGAAATTTTATCTTCCTCAAGAAACAATAATCTAAAAATTTTATGTATATTTGTATATTTGTACTAAATTGCACGGACTAAACGATAACAGTTAATTATACAATAACCAAATGATTCTAACACTGTGGGTGTTGCAAGTTAAACCATAAATATATATTATGTTCTATTTGACTTTTAGATTTATCTATCCTCAAACTTCCACTAGTACAGTAGGGTATCAGAAGCCAAAACATCAAAAATCTGAAGTACTCTTATAGTGGCGACAAGACGACAGACAAAGCGATCATTAGACACAGATATTCAAAAAATAGCATATTATTTTGTTTTCTTTTCAGAAATTAAATGCTGTTTGATATCCCTTTAATCATTCAATCATTTAGCTATCCTTTAATATCGATCTTAAGGTTTTGTCTTTATTTCATTAGCAAACAAAAATCAAAATAACATATGTACCTAATATGGAACATAAAACAAGTGAAATTTACAAAATTTAAAAAACCCCCGACAAATCCGATTTATTCCTTGTAAATTGATTTTTGGAAACTTAGCAATAAAATGTTCTCAATCAAGTCGGCATAACCGTTTAGGGGCTACGATGCCACTTTAAACTTATAACACTCCTTCTTAAACCAATATCAAAGTGATAGTCAAGGACATCAGATGAGATGAAAAGGATACTTAGAAAGCTATCATTTTTTGGGACAAATTTTAGAAAATATTTTAATTAAAATTGAAATATAGGTATCAATGGAAAAATATAACTTATTTATATTTTAAGTCAAGCGTGAGCAAAATGCTCATAACGCGAGTGCTGACGGATTAAAATAACGAATATCGAGCATTCTTTGTTTTTTTACACAATAAAAGTGAATAAAAGTTTCTTAGTTTGTTTTTCTCTTTTTTTTCAACCTTAACATTTTTCATTTCTACGCTTTTGAGAAAAATCAACTTTTATTACATTTTTTAATTAACAGGATGCGATAATAATTGTGAAACAGATATCATAAAATATTTCATTGAATAGGAACACTTATCTATAATAAGTATTTTTTATACGTGTTTTATTTTACTTCTGTGTATATAACATTATTGTGAACAGTAATGTTCTTGAAAACAACATCGATCAGAGGTTTTTAAAAGGAATAAAGTTTAATTCAAAATTAATAGTTACCATAACAAGTGAAATTAAGAAAATTTTAAAAACTCCCGACAATTATTTCAAGTTTTTTTTCGGATACGAAACCTTAAAGTCGCAATTGAAAAATACTTAGGATCACTCTCCGTTAAAATACCTTTCAAACGAATCCAAAAAAATAAAAATCGGTTCATCCGTTTAGGCGCTACGATGCCACAAACAGACACACACACACACACATAGCGGTCAAACTTATTACACCCCTTTTTTTTTAGTTCGGGAGTTAAAAATAATATCAATCTCCGTGATATTGTATTCATTCTACAGCTAATTTTACGCCGTAGGTGTCGTTTGGTCCAATGAAGTTTAAGGTGCAATCGGCAATATCACGTCAAATTTTATATTCCAATTAGTATTATGTATGTGGTTTATCGGCGCAATTTAATGACGTCACATATCTCCACAGAAAATAATTTATAAATGTGTCAAATTCACCCCCACAATTTTTGACATTTTACAAACCATTTCTATTTTTTATTTTTGAAAATATTTGCCTTTCATTACCCAAAAGAAGCTGTACGGATAGAGGTCATATGAAGTTTACAATGATTATAGTTTTTTGGCCATATTTCTTTCGAAAATATAGACACATGCGCTGTATAATATCTAACTGGCGGGAATGTGTTATAAATCGTTTCCTCCCAGAACATAATTTATGAGTTTTTAGTGATGTCTGATAGATTTTTACATTACCGGGATAAAAATGCTTTCCGAGTTACGGGTGTGTCAACGGGTGTTTTTGGGAGGTGTCAACTTTTCCAATCTCCTCTCCCCTTCTATGTCGTTAAACTTTAGTACAGCCTCTACAAAATTGAGCTAGGGTTGAAAATCGTTTTGAAAATTTTGTTAGTGGAAAAGTGTGTCTTAAAGATATTAACTTTCCAGCTCCCCTTATCTCTCTTTTGTATAGCTATTGCATGTTTTAAAAAACTGGAAAATAAATGAGTAATCCCATTTTACTAACAAGTATCTTGTAATGAGAAATATATAATGCGGAAGAAATTTGTCTTTAGGGATGGAGATATTTTGCTGACTAGTTCTTTTTTTTTTATGTACGTGTCACAGAAAAAATATCGCATTCATAAATGTAAGTGTAATATACATCATATTATTTTGTATATACCTATCTACGTACATATACCTTCCTACGCGTATGTAGATTAGGATTTAACTTTGCAAATATTTATATCTTCCTCTATCTAGTGTGAAGCATTACAGACAAATGATATATGTCTATCTGGAAATATTCCATCCAATGTAGATAACCAAACCCCACATTATTTAGCTCTAACATATTTTACTTTCACTTAAATGTAATTCTATATTAATAACAGCTTACTCTATTTTCTTCAAGGATATGTATTTATCTGTATTAAAAGCTTTCTATCGCTTTAATGTGAATATGTGTGAAAGTCAACTGTATAAAACTTTCAGTCAGACACCATTTTCTACAAATTAATCATATTGAAAATAAAATATAATTTGAATGAGGTAGAATCATACTGATCCACGTATCATTTTGCTTAAAATAAAGATTTTGGGATGAGGACAGGAAAAAAACATAAATCGTCATGATTCCATGCAACACTACCTAATTCAAGTGTCATTGGTCATCATTTTTCCTGAGAAATGCCAACCTCTTACTTCATGAACAATTGGATTTTTAATGTTTTAAAACTAACAAAATGTGCTTTAAATGAAAATAATTGTATAGATTGATTTTTCATAATTCCAATATTTATTTTTATTAATATTACCATGTAAAAATAATTAACACTCTTACAACTTAAAAACCGATTTTCTTCTAAAAATTATAATGTCACTTGGATCATTATAGTTCTACGATATCCTATGTAATGGTTTAAATGATAAATTATACCTACAACATATTTTAAGTTTTCGTCTCCTCGATAGAAGAACTAGATGTTGAAATCTAAGTCAATTGCAAAGTTATTATGGATTACTCAATTCCTATACGTATAACTTAATGTGTTATTTACAGATTAGGATTTTATCTGAAAAACAAATTCGAACTCTTCAAAGAATAATTCTAACAAACATTTTTATCGTCGATAAAAGTAATAATCAGATCAAATCAAAACTTAAAAGTAGGCTAGGATTGTATGTTTTAAGTTCCAACATCAAAACAATCATATTCGAGCGAACTGGTGCTCTATTGAGTTACGCCCATAGGTTAGGACAGAAGAACCATACTACCGGAATCACAAAAAAAATTATTGAATTTTATTTGTCGACAATTCGAAATGGGAATGGAAATAACGAAATGATATAAACGCTAATTATATCAAGAATGGTCTAATTCACTTCGAAATATAAAAAAATTAGCCCGGTTAATTTTGATTCAGTGTTATTTACGTTGGTAAAATCGGCGTTTCAAAGAGTCCCAACAATTCACTATGAATGATGTCAAGAATCCATAAAAATTCAATCGCCGAATTTACCAAAATGCCAAACAACTACAATAAAATAAAAAGGTTATTGAGATGACCTTCATGATACTATTGTTGAGAAAGCCTTCATGATACTCACTATATTCATTATGCAAAAAATATAGATATTCACTATGCAAAAATTCATTTACTTAGTGGACTAATGGTCAACTAACTGGCCATAATATATTGAGTATCACAAAAAAAAATTCAAAAACACAAAGTAGTAGACAGTATGTCAGTAATGTATACAAAATTATCAATTTCAAATTTTCAATTGTAAAGAGAATATCTTATTTCTAGTTTACTGTCTTCATTATACCTTAATTATTTATAATATTGGATAAACCCCTACGACTTTTAACCTTTTAATTGACATTAAATGAGATGAAGAAGGTTATGTGTTTCACTCTTATATTTATATACAAAACTAGCTAACAGTCGATTTTTTTTAAAATACTTTTCAGATTTCTTACCTGTAAAGGGAAAAAGTATACGGGTTATAGTAGTTATTATTAACAAACATACAACTACAAACACTATTACAAACCTTAAATCTTGCATGAAATTTTCCCGAACTACCTTTTTTGCTCCTAATGAAGTCATTTGACAGCAGTCGTTGTATTGTTTTGCTTTCCCGGAACCCCTCTTACTAACACTTAAACTTTATGGTATGGTATTAAAGTTCAAATTGATTTTTAATTATTAAAACGAATCTTATGTATGGGAATATAGAAAAGTGTTGTTTTTAGACTTTTTCAGGCAATTTTTTAAATTTTTCTCTCGATAAGAACCAGCCTCGTTTTTCAAGGAATATTATAAAAGAATTAGTGAAATCGGTTCAGCTGCTCTCGAGACTTACCCTTTAGCAACATATTTAGCGATTCATTTTTATATGATAGATTAAGGCTACGTTTAAAAAAATGTATTTGACTTCGTCGCTACAATTTTCATTTATAAACCAATTTCAAAAAATGTACAAAAAGTAAACAAATAATTTTAAAATAAGTTTTATCAACATTTTTCTTAGAATTGACTTTTAAAAATTGTGGTACATGAATTGAATTCTACCTTAGAATACGATTTATGTTAACACCAAAATATAATTACTCCCATAGAAAGTAATGATTTCTATTCCATCTATCATAAACTTTTTTACTTACAACAAAACTTTTACAATAACGTATAAAAATATATATTGTTAATATCATTTCTTTTGTGACATCAAACTTTCTAAGTTATTAACATTTGCAATTTGATTGATATATCATTACTTTTACATTTTTTTTACAAATACGTTTGGTTTTCTTCGTAAAAAATTTCCTTGTTTTAACATTATGTAAGAGCATTTTTTTTTTTAAGCGGGTAAAAAAAATTTAAATAATGGATGTCTACACAACCATCATTTATAACATACTTGAGAAAAGTTTTTGTCATAAAGTCATTAACAACAAAAAAACTATGCAAACATAGCATTATTACGTAGTACTGTAGAGAAAAAAAAATATTTAAAAGGCCTTTTATCGTTATTTATGGTCTTTTCTTTCAAATGCCAAGTTATAAAAAAAGTTGTTCTCTTAATAATCATATTTGTTACCAGATTTAAAAAGGTTAAAAGTGGAAAATATAATAAATATTCTTTCTTTATGAGGCCCATAAAAAGAAAACTGTTGAAACCATGTTATATTAGAGCGAGAATTTCGGTTATCTATAAATATAGTTTCCATGTCGATGAGAACATGATTTGCCCTAGCAAGAATTGAATCAAAGTAGATTTTTAACTTATTTGAATCGGTCACATGAAGTCAAGATCGGAAACTATTCTAGCCTTGAACGATTGAATCCTCGAACAATTTAACTGAAAGATTTAACTACTGTAAAGCTCCTGAAGTTTAACCTCAGAACGAGTAGGCACTGTAGTTTAGTTCGGGAGTTAAACAAGAGGAGTAAAGAAAAGATTCTATTCGTTTTAACCAACCTAGATATTCATTACATTTTCTTTAAATTAGTATGTATTACTGAAAGATTTTGATAACATTGCATGGTAAAAATACGGAACAGCATTGCATTATTTACCAGAATTTTATAGAAACAAGTGAAAATAAACAATTGGCTGAGTTAATTGTTGAAATACCATGTATCGACAGTGTTGATTACATTACACATAAATGTCGACCCGTTCAGGAGCTACGATGGCACAAACCAATCGATCTGACCTGATTTTTAACCCCCGAACTAAAAAAGGGGTGTTATAAGTTTGACCGCTATGTGTGTGTGTCTGTCTGCCTGTGGCTTCGAAGCCCTTAAACGGATGAACCGATTTGGATTTTTTGTATTTTGTTTGAAAGGAAATTTAATGAAGAGTGTTGTTAGCTATGTTTCAAACGCGAGTTTAGGATTCTATACTCGAAAAAACTAAAAATTAAAAATCGGGTCAGTTTTAAAAATGCTCTAAGGAAAGAGGCAATTTAATGGAGAGTGTTGTAAGATATGTTTCAAATGCTAGTTTAAGGTTCCGAAGCCGAAGAGTTTGTCGGTGGTTTTTAAATTTTATAAATTTTACTTGTAATTTGTGGGTTTCTTTAAATTTTTAATTCAATAATATTGAACATGATAATTTCTAAATATTCTAACACGAGCTATTAAAGTCGTATTATCAAATATTTTAAATGTTTGAAGAGGCGTTTCTAACTTTACATACATAATATCATTACATTTTTTTAAATATTTTCAGAATATTCTACAAACGTATTACGTTAGGAGCACAGGATATATTTTTATATATGATATTCAGTTGCCACTATATCTTGTTGGATACGTGAAGCGAATAATTTGATTTGCAGAAATGTTTATAACATAATTAAACCAGTCAATGTTTGCAAATTTTTCAAACTTAAAAAAAAAATAAATAAAATAAAATAAATTTTAAAATTAGTTGCCTTCCAAATTTCAGCTAGGATTTTTTCATATGTCATGGCAAGGCCAGCTAGGCTGCTAAAAAAGATTTAGCAAATATCAACGTCTCTATTAAATATTGGTCCTTTATAACCAACTTCAAAAAAGGAGAAGGTTCTCAAATCGACTGTTTTTTTTATGTTTGTTACCTCAGCACTTTCGCCTGGGTGAACCGATTTTGATGATTTCTTTTTATTTGAAAGCTGGTACTTTCCGTGTGGTTCTATTTCAATTTGGGTCATGAGAAAATCATATAAGTCTTAAATTTTCATTATGTATGTACTTGAAAAATGGACGAATAACTCAATATCACGCCAAACGATTTGGATGATTTTTTAGTGACAAATTCGTAAATGTACTTCACATTCACTAAAAATCACAAAATAAAAAAACTTTTAAAAAAAAACAACCGACTTCAAAAAAATAAATATTCCAAAGTCGTTACAATTATGGTTATTTTTGGAGACCAAGTGTCAGCCAAGTTAATGTAACAAACGGGTCTGTTACAGTTGTTTTCTTGGTTGACATCGACTCCAAAAATAAGAATAATTGTCACTGTATTATATTTTCGTTATTTTTTTACATTGTTGTGCATATTAATTTGTTTCGGAATATTCCTTTTTTGAAGTCGTTCTTTTTTTGTTTTTTTTTTTTATTCAAATGGTTTTAAACTTCAGTAAAAAAAACAAATATATAAGCGGTTTATCAAGCACTTTCAGTTTGGTATTGAGACCATATTGCTTCCAGATTTAAAGGGTTTGGAATAGCATTCATTATTTACTAATTTAAACTTAAAGTATTACTCAATAAGCGTTTCTTATTATTCTTCGATTATTCCTAATTGTTATTAACCCCCGAACTAAAGTGTGTGTGTCTGCCTGTTTGTCTGTCTGTCTGTGGCATCGTAGCGCCTAAACGGATGAACCGATTTTGATTTCTTTGGTTTCCTTTGAAAGGTAATTTGAATGGAGAGTGTTTTTAGCTATGTTTGAAGTGCCAATTTAGGGTTCCGTACCCGAAAAAATTGACGATGACCTTCCCAATCGGATCAGTTTGGAAAAGACTTTAAGGGAAAAGGCAATTTAATTGAGAGTGTTCATGGATTTGTTTCAAATGCGAGTTTAGGGTTCCGTTTGTAAATTTCACTTGCTTATCAGTATATGAATAATATATTGTTAAAAATATGTTATAATATTATAAATAAAGTATAATTATATAAAATATTTAAGTAGAAACTAAATAACAATCTATACCAAAATGATTTTACTTGGTGTGAAATCCAACTTTTTTTGAGGATTACATAAAAATAAATGGCTAATAATTTATTTTATTGTTTCAGCTGCTGTAGTGATAGCATTCTTTCTCTGTTGGGCACCATTTCACGCACAACGTTTACTCTTCATATACTTTCAAGATATCCCGCATTTCAATACAATAAACGCATGGATGTTTTACATAACTGGTATTTTATATTATGTATCATCGACAGTAAATCCAATCTTATATAATGTAATGTCAAATCGTTATCGTGTCGCATTCAAAGAGACATTATGTGGTAAACGACGTCATCATCGTAATGGCGGTTACTTTCGTGAACAATCAAGTTTTCGTGAGACAACAATGTGTAACTCAACATACGAGGCAACACAACTGGTACGTGTTAAATCAATAGGTGGTAGCAGTACTCATGCTGTTGATAATCACGTAAATCATCATCAACATCGTTGTTTAAATAACGTATCAACACGTAGACATAATATTCGAAAAGATAATGGTCATACTGGTGGGGGGAATAATGTTAAATGGGATGATGAAAAACAGTTAACAATTGATAATAATACAATCAATAATGATAATGTTGATACAAAAATGATTGTTGATACAACAATAACACTACCGCCATCCTCGTCACCAACGAATATGGTAGTGATACTATCATCACCAAATATTAATAATGGTAAAACGAAATGTTTTACTACATCTGACTTAAATATTAACGACATTGATTTATTAACACCAGATGCTGATTGTTGTAACACAAAGGATGAAGATGTTAAATCTAATTTACATTTAGTTGAATCTTGTATTTAAACCATTTGATTGTTGAGTTTATTATAACAAATTTTCGTTTGTTAAAATTGCACATATCATTACAATAATATTATTATTGTCAGAAAATGTTTTAATTGTACCATGAGTGGTTTGAGAATGAAAGTAAACGGAGGAATTAATTTAGCAAAATATATAGGGTAAGCAGAGAAGTGTGCGATTTTGAAATAAGCACCTCAATTTGAACTGCATAAAAAAAAAAAAAAAAAAAAAAAAACATTTCAAAAAATTAAGTACGGGCGGTGTCTTTTTAACCGACTTCAAACAAAAAAGGAGGAAGTCCTCCATTTGACTGTGTTTTTTTATGTTTGTTACCTCAGAACTTTTGACTGGGAGAATCGATTTTGATGATTTTTTTCTATTTAAAAACTGGTGATTCCCGGTTGTCCCATTTCAATTTAATCTAGTTTCGAAGATGGCATCCATGATAAAAATATATAAGTCTTAATTTTTCATTAAGTATGCGAGCGACTAATGGACGAATAACACAATATAACGTCAACCGATGTCGATGATTCTTTTTTTAGTGACTAATTAGTTATAGTGTACTTCAGATTTACTAAAACAAACAAAATAAAAAAACTTTTAACTAAAAAAAACCAACTTCAAAAGAAAAACTATTCCAAAACAAATTAATAGGCTCTAAAAATTTAAAAAACTCATCGATTTGGGCAAAATCAACGACTAGTTAAAATCCGACCTCAATTATAGTTTTTAAGATACCAACCCCATAATAGTAGAATTCAAAATCGAAAGATTTTAGGGCCCAACTGTCTTGAAATACAAACAACGGATGTTCATAGACATGATTTTTGTACTTTATAGACCAAAATTATCCAAAAAAATGATTTTCAGATTAAAAATATTTTAAAAGTTAGCTTGGTTTAAACGCTATCATGGTTTAAAAATCAGGAAATAGTTCTTTATGAGAAAAACGTTACAAAATTTATACTAGCATATACTTTATAACAGAGAAATAAATATTGCTGATATTCCATTATTATAAAAAATGAATATCTGAAATAATTGTGATATAAATATTCTTTTTGTATAAAATTGAAATACTCCATCCAGTATTCTGTGTAAAAAAAAAAACAAAAAAAAAAAACAAAATTATGTAAGGTCTAATAAACTTCTACAAACGAATAAAAATATACGAAACGTGTATTTTATCATCCTCAACCTAAACATCCTAAAAAATATGGTGTGTACCCGGATAGAGGTAACTACTATTAAATTTCTTATTTTGCATTTTAAGAAAAAAAGTCATTCTTTTTTAAAAATTTTTCTTTATAAAAGTATGTAGGCATATTTAAAACTTCTAAATAATCTACAGGGTAGTCAAAAATTTGGTATCACTATTTTTTCTTTTTGTAAACTATCCATCCTTTTTATTAGTTGTTACTAGGAAAAGTTGCTGGAAATTAACAATTATGATTCAAGATTCAAAGTCGCGACTGAATTTCAAGAAGATCTTTCCAACTTTGACAAATCCGTTCTTAGTGAATGTTTATCCGAGAAAATAAATTTTCTTCTTAATTTTGTAACCTAGTCCACAAAATAAAATACACTCTCGAATATTTTCTTTGTTACGTTTTTTTGTAATTACAACTTTTGTTTAAATAAAAAATGATGCTATAATTAAAGTACACGGATCTTCTTGATATTTTGTATAGAGTCATAGTTGTTAATTGCGAGCAACTTTTTTGAATAATATTTTGTCAACTTATAAAAAAGAAGGGTAGTTTACCAAAATAGTGATTTTAATTTTTTGGCTACCCTGTACATTCTTTAAAAGTTTTAAATATGCCTACATAATTTTCAGAATAAGCAAACTTTTTTATAAAGACTGACTTTTTTCCTTACAATGAAAATTTACAAGTATAGTTACCTCTATCCGGGGGCACACTGTATATATAATACAGATAGATTAATACTAATGTTAATCGTGGATGTTGAACGTATATTTCCATTTAAATCGATATTAATTCATCGTCCCATATTATGATGAAAAGGCTAGTATTTTGTAGGTAGTCATACCTAAATTGTATAATACGGGCAATTTATTAGTTTCTTTTGATATTCATATTATCAATTGCAAACTTTTTTTAAATATATTTATTTGCTGCGTACTATAAAATTGAGCAATAAAATTAATAATACAGTAGGGTCACAAATAGTTACCAAGAGGACAAAAGACAAGTTTTAAAAAGTGATATTATTAAAAAAATCCTCTGCTTGTCAAGTAATTAAGATTGTTCTACACCAAAATTCGGCCAATTTACAGAGCGCTGAGTAATTTACAAAAAACGGGAATGTCAATCCATACAATCTCAATTTGCTGAAGTTTTTGTAGAAAAAATAACGCTACCACAAGAAAAAAACTAGGAGTTGATTAGGAATAAGGAATATTACAAGAAAATTTTGATAAATAAATCTACTTAAAGTAATCTTTCTAAGTGAAAGTTACAAAATTTAAGAAGTCTCCATTAAATCACCACTCTCACTCTCTATTAAATTACCTTTTGAAGCTACGATGCCACAGACAGACACACACACACACATGGCGGTCAAACATATAACACCCATTTTTTTGGTTCGAGGGCTTCAAATAAACTTTAAATATACCCTTATTATAAAATAACCAAGGCAAAGTTTCGTTTTTAACCCCCGAACCAAAAACAGGGTTTTATAAGTTTGACCACTATGTGTGTCTGCGTGTCTGCCTGTGGCATCGTAGCGCCTACACGGATGAACCGATTTGAATTTTTTTGTTTAATTTGAAAGGTAATTTTATGGTGAGTGTTCTTAGCTATGTTTAAGTGTGAGTTTATGGTTTCGTACCTGGAACAACTGAAAAATAGGTGATAATTTTCAAAATCGGTTCGGTTTGGAGAAGGCTCTAAGGAAAAAGGTAATTTTATGGAGAGTGTTGTAAGATACGTTGCAAGTGCAAGTTTAGGGTTCCGTACCGATAAAATTTTTCAAGAGTTTTTTCAAGTTTTAGAATTATACTTGTTTTATGTTACGTTGTACAGATTTTTGACAATATAAAATTTATTCAAAAAGTTTTAATCAGGGTTAAATTTAAGTTTTTTAACAAAAAACTATTGCTGATATAGTTTTGTCTGTACTTATCTGGTTACCCTGTATATTTTATAGGTGTAATTTTTCAAAATCCAAAACCAAATTAATGTTCATTGTTTGTAATGTCTAATTTGAATATGATACAGTTTTTGTAAACGTCTGATAAATTTCATGTAAATCTTGGTCGTTATAAAATATATTTTAAAGAAAATAAGCTCATTTATCAAAAAAAAAGACCAATAGATAGTTTTTATTATTTTAAGTTAGAATATTATATTTTTTAAGAAACTAAAAAGTTTAAGAAATCGATTTGGGGATACTGAAATAAAATTTAAAATTATTTTTACAACTATAGAAATCGTTAATAGGATAAATTAACTAAGTAAATGTAAGAAAAATAAGGGCCATAGCCCTGGTCCTCGGAAAGAAATCCCAAGTTAATTTTTGTGTATGACTATCAAAGAAAATGATTTGTACGAACCGATGGTCAGAGCTATGAGCAACCTTTACCCTTTAATAACATACGTAATTAAGGGTCCATACTTAAACAAATGATGTGAAAATTTTGTGTCAGTAATTTCCAGCTTAAAGATATAATAAATTCCAAAAAAAGAATTCTACTCTTTATTTTACTATTTTAAAATTTTCCCATTTAAGAATAACTTTTTTTAAATAATTTTGCGTTAAAATATTTCTATTCCGATATATTTCTCCTTTTTAAGCATGATAAGTTAATTCAATTATACTTCTAGATAAGTCAATAATACTTCTAGATAATTACTCAACAAAAACCTACTCGAATGCCTTTCTGTTCCAAGATAACTCTACTCTTTTCTGAATTTAACGATTTATACTTAAATAAGTCTGTTTTCAAATACAATAATAGATACATCTCCTGAAAATTTCTTTCCATGGATACATGTTAAGATGTCACAAAAAAAATCAAAGGTGTTAAAACATTCTGGCCAGGAACACTTAATTACTTTAGAAAATCAAGCCTAAAACTTGTGTATTCGCTCCGTGCGTGAGTTTCGTTTCCATGGTAACGATACACTACTTTAATTATAGAATTGTATGGATGCATATATAATTGTATGGTTTGCATTTAAGACTTACATTTAAAATTTAATATTCTTGTCTCACAAATTTAAATAAATAATTATGATAATTTACATTTGAAAAATAATATTTGTTCAATTTGATTTCTTATTTTCACAATTTTTAATGCATTAAGTTTAATTAATTAGTGTTTTTCAATAATTTTAATTTGACATTTCTATTACATTAACATGTAAAGAATTGCAAATTAGTCATAACAGCCCCCCTTTAACTCCAAAATTTTTCACTTAAAGCGCTGATTTTATTCGATTTTATTGTCCCTACCATGACTACGCACACAACGAATACAATTACATTTGAAAAAAGTTTTGAAAGTACAACTATTTGAAAGCATAAATCTTTGAAAGCAGAAATGTTGCAAATTATCCATCTTTGAGAGTATAATTTTTTAAGTAATGTTAAAACAGGTTTTTTGTGAAATAGTAGGTATTATTTAGAAGTATATTTTAATTAAGTTGTAACTTCTTTAAAGTGTAGATATAATAAAGTTAAAATGTATAAAACTAGTTTTATTAAAGCTAGAAAAAAACTGTTACAAATATTTTGAGAAATAAAAAGTAGAATACTTTTTCTGTTTGAGAAATACTTTTGTAATTTATAAATTTTAAATACTTCTGTGATATTTAAACTAAAATAATTTTTATTTTTATTGTCACAAAGAAACATTCCTTATTATATAATTGATAATGTCTCATTCAAATTTGAAAGATAAATGGAAAATAAAAATTTTAAAATGTAAATCAATTACTAATTATTTTTTTCTTTTTATCATACCTTCCTTTTCATTTCAAACACTCAGACATAAGACAAGTGGAATAATTTTTATTTTAAAAGGTAAGTGGTTTTCAATTATAATAATTTCATAATTTTATTAGCGATACCTATTGCAATTTATTACAGGTAATTGTCAATGAATTATGAGTAATTTGCGATAAAAAATTTTAATTTTATCATCTTTCGGACATTTCATAAAATTATAAATTATAAATTTTGTAAATGAATTTTAAAAAGTTTAAAAAATTAAACGCCTATACGAGATGGAAATTAAAAATAATTTATTTTCATTTCCACATATTTAATACATGGTAGAATTGAATTCGACAGGAGTGGTGTTGTTTGTAAGTAAAGTTATTTAAACGCAGACCAATTGATAAAACTGTAAACTGTAAATGTATAAACCTTTGAAAATAGAATTATTTTAGAATAGAAAAATACCGTAGCAAGTTTTCTGTAGTATTATGTATTATTAATAAGCATATTCTAATTAAGGTATAGTTCTCAAAAAGTTGAAATATATTTTAAAGTAGAACTATTTAAAAATAGTTTGATTTAAGTAGGAAAATTGAGTAGTAGAAAAATTTTAGCGCAGGAAAAGAAAAAGTATAATTATATTTCTACTTTCTTACTTCGCCATTTCATGCAAGAATAAATAAAAATTGAACATTACTTTTTTTATATTTTGTTTGGTATTTCATCAAATATATTAAAATGAAGAAATGTATTAAATTATATTTATTTTTTCATAAATAATTTGAATGTTCTTGCATTTACGAAATATATTTTGAAAAAACAAAAATATAATATAAAATGTTATTACAAACTTGAAACCTATACAGAAATGAAAAAAATCATTTTTTTAAATTTATTTCTTTTTAATGAGCACGTTCCATAACACCAAAATATATAAAAAATTTCATACTATTTCATTACTGAAATATAATAAATAATAGCTCCATTCAAAATAAATTGTATTACTTTTCAAACTGTAGATAGTACTTTTTATGAACCAATTATAAAGGCCCATTTACATCCACCGAAATCATATACGATAGCGTGGTGAAATTATAATGAGAAAATCTAGAATGAGAAAATCTAGAAAATCGTTTCGTTGTTGGGACTATCGCGGCAATACTGATAACGTCTTGTTTCATTATATTATAAATTTGTTTGTACACAATAATTTCAACAGTTATGTAATAATATTGCCTATATCAATGAATAGATGATAATGCGATTAGTTAAAATCACAAGTAATTTTAACTAAAAAAATTATTGGTTATATTCAAAATCAATCCAGATCAATTTAAGTAGACATTTCGAACTTTGTTATTAAAAGGCAAAATAAACGGTACTAAAAGTTAAAAGTAAGAGCATGAAAAGTATAAAGGTATTAGTTACTCAAATAATCTACGAAATATTTTGTGGATCCGTGTTTGGTCTCCTACATCAGATTTATTAGAAATGTTCATCGTTACATTTATTGCTTGTTTTACTGCCGCTGTAGCTATAGGAATGAAAAAGATGGTGTATTTGAAGCGAATACATGATTATGGGAAGGTTGCCAAGGTCGACTGTACTTTTTACCACGATTGAATGAAATTAAAAACTTACGTTTTATTTCTTTAGCAGAATTATTCATTTATTCGAAATTACAATTCGTGAGATTCAAATCCCTCACCATCATACGTAAAAAAGTTCCTTTCATCGGTCTTAATTGCTAAAACTATATCCACGAAATTTACGGCGGTGTGATTCGATGAATTCTGTCGATTGTTCTAAAATACATTTTTACCATTTATTTTCTTTCAAATTTTATATTTATTTCGTTTTGTCGCATCGCAAAAATAAAAATGTTGCTACCTTGATCACAATTTAGATTATCACAACTGGAAAAACCAAAGATTTTATTAGCCTTACCTAGATGGAGGATCTACCTAAACTATCTTCTCCTACTTACTTTCCAGGTAAATTTTACGAACGTGTAGAGATAAAAAAATACATGTATTTTATACTTTAACCACCAAAATGTTATTTAAAATAAAATACAGACATTATTTAATGTATTTATTTTTGCGTGACAAAACACGAATATACGAAAAAGCTTTGAACGAAAATTTATAAGAGACTCGAAAATAAATAAATAAATAATTGTTGAAACATAATAATTCGCAATACAAGAGCTGCATAAGCTTGGCAAATTTTCTGCAACAAAAAAAAAACCACAACAACACTCTAGTTTATAACAGTACAACCCTCTTATGATTCCAAATATTTTGGATAGCGAAAATCGGACTTCGGACCAAGAAAATTGTTTGCGTTTGAGTTAGAAGCATAAATTTGTTGGAAACGACAGTAAATTTACATAACACAAGTCTTATAAGTCAAGTTTTATTCAGAACTTTGAATCAAGCATCTCATTAAATTTGAACAAATAGAGCGACACGAAAAAAATACACAGAAGCCGGAGCTCATACGCGGATCCTCTAAATATCTGATCTAGATCGTAACCAACTGCGACAGTTACGTTCTGCACAAGTGACTCAAATTATAACCTCTTCGTGTTTTCATTTGATTTGTATGTTTTTCTGTATACTGCACTAACCCATAAGACACTTTAACTTATATAAATGCGATTCAAATATTAAATTTTGGTTTCATAATAAAAATATCTCATTAGAAATTAAACTTCGGAAAAAGATGAATTTAAGACCATAATTTACACAAAAAACGTCTTATTTGTCTCTCAATATACTTTTCAGGATTAAATTATTAAGTAAACTGTAAATTGTATATTCTCCAAGCTCTTGACGTGATCTTTTTCTAGTATCGTCTCGTGTCTCTCGATACAAAACTAATGGCACACGCACACACGCATTGGCACATTCAAACGCAAACAGATCAATGATTAAAATGTGATAAATTGACTAAATATATTTTATTATTATTTTTTATTTGTAGAAGATAATAAAAATAAATTACCGTTGTCTCTTTATTATTAGACTTTTTCTTCGAGAATTGTTCAATGAGTAGTATCATTTATTACACATCATTCAAAATTTCATTAAGTGATAAGTTGGTTGGCATTTTCTTATCTCTGTTATCATTTTTCTCTTGTAAAATTAGTTTTATGTACAAGAGATTATAATATCTGAACATTTATTTTCCAAAAAGATTATAGAATACATCTAGATACTTATTTTTATATGTGCAAAATTTATTTATACAGAAAAAAAGTGAAATAAACCTAATTACGTATAATTTGTTTTTATTATTTTTTCACGAACAAAATTAATTTTCATTTGCCTGCAAATTATATTAAACTAATCAAGCTCTGTTCAGCTCTAATATAAAATAACTATATGCCATACAAAACTGTTTTTATTTTATAACAAGTGAAAACAAATAATTGACTGAGTTAATTGTTGAAATACCATGTAGGCAGTGTTGATTACTCTGTCACATTACACATACATACATTTCACGCATATATAACTCATATTCCCATATAATACATACTATACAATTTGCGCATAATTTGTGCCTTCACGGGTATACTGCGATGTTTACGAAAAAATGTTTCAAACACAAATCGTTTATTTTTTTATATTTAAATTGGAACATTTTTTATATTTAAACTTTTGTTCTATCTCTAACGGTTTACAATATGGGTCCCAAGTCTACGGACCCAAGACCCAATTGAACCATATTGTTCATTTACGAACTCGACCTAACTTTTCACGTCCTGAGTACACTATAAAAATTTCATCTTGATTCTCTTTTCGTTTTTTAGTTATCGTGTTGACAGACAGTCTGATAGACGGACAGATGGACAGACAACCGGAAATGGACTAATTAGGTGATTTTATGAACATCTGTACCAAAATTTTGTTCATAGTATCAATATTTTTAAGCGTTAAAAACTTGGGACTACACATAGTATAAAAATAGTATGAATCATGGTATAAGCAATAGGTAAGGTGTACTCAATTCAGTAATATATATTACACTTCAGTAGATATGAGCCATCACAGCCTGCCGTGTTGAATAGATAGATCTAACGGGTAATGTAATTAGGTTAACAGGTAATGTAATCAAGATAGTATGTAATTTGAGAAAGTTTAAGAGGTTAGAAAAAAATTTCTGCTTTTTGTTCAAAAGCGGCTTTAGCGGTAAATTATGGAAGTCCTTAGCCAATAAAAGTTGTCGGATTGATAGAAAGACCTTAAAATAAATTAAAGTTTTAAAAACTAAAAAAAAAAAAACACAGTTTATTGCACTAAAAAGTGTATAACCATTTTAATTGTAATTTAAAATTAAAAACGTAGGATGATTTCTAAATTCAATCTTTAAATTAGCTGATTTGGCAAATATCGATTACCCTAAAATCTTGAACTTTACATTACAATTAAAACATACACTTTTAAGTACAGTTAAGCGTTTTTTTCTTAGTTTTTTAAACTACAAGCTGTACCCTGCCAGATTCCCTGTCGCATATTATGGTTGCATGAAAATAGATGAAAAGTTTAACAGCTAGAAAATATTATTATATTTTGACAAACCCCAGATAAAAAAGCTCACAACTTTCAAATGACGGAACTGATTTTCATGTAACTCACTGCAGTTTTGTAAAAACAACGTCATGCCCATTTACACTCCTTTTGGGTACCTATAATTCAAAATATTCGATTGTTCATCCCCATTTCCACGCCAACACTTACACCCCCCGGAGTTTAAAAAAGATAAAAACAATCACTGAAGCAGGTTATATATCGTGTAAAAATTTGAGCCAATCGATGCAGAAGTTCTTGAGTTTTTACACAATCAAAAAAGTTTTGTATTTTTAATCAAAATAGAAGTTAAAAGTTAGAAGTTTCTGACGAACTTCCTCATTAGAATCAAGTTTCATATACACTCAAAAAATTTGTAAAGTAACAGAGATTAGATCGTTTATTTTTTTTAAAAGAACTGTTTACTCTATATAATTATCATTGTATAGCAACTAACTACTTCGGGAACATACTGTTAGTAAATATTATCATTAAAAGTTTAGCCGAAAAGAAAATTTGCAGCAATAAATATTTTATAAAACCTACACTAAAGATATCATTTTAAGAAATCTTTAACCATAAGCAACACATTTGCTCATAATAAACTCGTCTAAAAATAAAATATGAAATCTGTTTGATAAATAAGATAAAACATTCGTAGAAAGTATTATTGTTATATTTTATTGTTATAGATATACTACTCTCATATATATAATTTGCAATATAATAACCCTTATCTACCCACCAGATGAAGTAACTACTACCACTGCGTTCACTTGTTTATCAGGTTATACTAAGTTTCCACGAAGCTTTCACCACAAGAGGTATAACTACATACAGGATGGGGCAAAAAAGTTTTCGATTTTGAAAACGTTGCTAAACAAAAATCAATTTATTTTTTCAAATTATTTTTTATTATCTAGCCAAAGAGCATTTATTGTTATTGTTAACTAAAACAATATTTTTAAGTCAATTAAAAATTAATCTAGTTTTGAAAATACAATTTATTTAATGCTTTTTCCATGTATTTACAGAAAAAAAATGTTTTTAATTGATAGGTTTTAATTTTAGAGCGTTTAAAAATCGCACATTTGTCTGCCATATCCAGCGTTCTAAAGAATTCTGCGAAAAAGGTAGTACTTTTATTTGATTTAAGTTGGTTTTATTCACCCTTTTGATTTGTAAACATCCTGAGAAATGTTATTTTTATACCATGTATATATGAAATTACAAGGTATACTAAGTTTAGTCCCAAGTTTGTAACGTTTAAAAATATCGTCAAATCACACAAAGAGTCCGTTTCTGGTTGTCTGTCTATCCGTCTACGATCACGATAGCTCGAAAACGAAAATAGATATCAAGCTGAAATTGTTATAGCGAGCTAAGCACGTAAAAAGTGAGATCGAGTTCGTAAATGAGCAATAGAGGTCAATTGGGCCTTGTTAACCAATAGAGATACATGATTTTTCAACAATTTACTCAGTCAATTATTTGTTTTCATTACTCCTTAATAGCTCTTAAGGAGGATACCATCTATATATATATATATATATATACAAATTATGTAGAATAATTTGTTTGGGTTATCGTAATTGGAGTACCGAAAATTCACTCCCATTGGGAATTAAAAGTGCGTAACTATTCAGTAATAAGTAATAACAGGCACTTCCTAAAAATACTAAAAAATTTATTTCCAAAGAACGATATCCACTCAATTTTTTCGAAAAATATTTTACACAAACGTTTCATATTTTTCATTATAAAATCTAAACAAACGAAATCTAAGCGAAATTCCTCTTTAGAATAATTAAATATAAAATTATCTTTTGTGAAAATTATGCTACAAGTGAAATACCAGACATAATTAACGAAGGTCTATCACGTTAAGAGTATATATCAAAACGAGAAATAATTAAATTTGGCTTATAATAAAATTTTTTTTATTGGTAAGATGTTATTTTGCTTTCCTAACTGTCTCTTTTGAATAAATGTAATATTTTATTACGAAATTCGAAATTATCGGCATAAAGCCGCAGGAAACAGACTTGGGTGGGTATATTCGAAGATCATTCATCCTCCTCACTTTCACCCCTCCACCCATATCATCTTGCGACCGGATAACAGTTTTGTGATAACACACACGTCATGCTCTTTTACTTGATACCACACACCACTTGGGTATATTTAAAAATATTCGATTCTTCATGAATAGGAAGAACATGCGTGTCCATGACAGGAAAGAAAAAAGTTTCTATATATTTTGTTGAACCGTACCTATTAGTAGTTCTGTATCAAATATTTCATCATTTTTGATGTTGTAAGAAAATCTTTTATACTAGGTATGTTTGCTTAAGCAATCTATTAAAAAATTCAAGTTTCTATCTTCAATGGTTTACCAATTTCTGACGGTTCACGATATAACACAGTTTCAGAATTTCGAATAATAAGGAGACATTTCTCACATACCGCTTGTGAGAATAATAAATAAAATTATCTTTTGTACATATTCCCTGGAGGTTAAATATAGATAAAAACTATGCTCGAAACAGGTTGTATATCGCGTAAAAATTTGAGCTCCATCGATGCAGAACTTTTTGATTCCATTAGCAAAACACAAAGGATTATAACATTTTTATATATAGATAGATAGATTAATATTATTAATTTGTGTATATATTAAAGCTATTTGAATTCCATAGCATAATTAGTTTAGTACAGTTATTGAAATTTAATATGACAGGGTGATTAACATGGGAATGTGTCATATTAGATGCTGAATTATTGTCTAGTTAAGAAATTTATAGTATGTAATCAATTATGTATGTAATCAATTATGTACTTCCACGAGTACAGTAGGATATCAGAAGCCAAAACATCAAAAATCTGAAGTACTCTTATAGTGGTGACAACAAGACAGACAAAGCGATTATTAGACACAGATATTCAAAAAATAGCATATTATTTTGTTTTCTTGTCAGAAATTAAATGCTGTTTGATATCTCTTTAATCATTCAAGCATTTAGCTATCGTTGAATATCAATATTAGACAATCAAAAATCAAAATAACATATACAGAATATGTACATAAAATGGAACATAAAACAAGTGATATTTACAAAATTTAAAAAACCCACAAAAAATTTTTCGGGTACGGCACCCTAAACTCACATTTGAAATTAATCAAATAACACTTCTAATAAATTGCCTTTTTCCTTGAAGCTTTTTCCAAACTGAGATCATCGACCATTTTTATTTTTTTAGGATAAGGAATCCTAAATTCGCACATTGCAAAAAACACTCTTCATTTAATGACAAATTCAAACAAAGCCAAAAAAAAATCCAAATCGGTTCATCCGTTTAGGTGCTACGATGCCACAGAGAGACAGACCCACACACAAACGGTCAAACTTATAACAGCTCTTTTTTTTAGTTCGGAGGTTAACAAAAATAGCATGGTTTGTGATCAAATTGTCAGATTTAAGAATAATTATTTTAAGATATCAAATTTTTGGAATAGTTTATCATTCAATACCAACCACTATATAGAGGCACCTCTCATTTCATTTCCAGTTTTATTTGCGATATTTTCGTGGTTCTCTCAATTTTGTACCAGGATTTATCAAAATTAGTTCAGTGATTTAGACATGAAAACATAGCAGACAGGCATTTGCATTTATAATATTAGCTAGGACAATCTATAAGCAGAATACACGTAAGCATTCTATTGTTATAAATGCTTATAATTGTTGTATTTAACCCATTATTAAGCTTATAAATATAATGTGAAGACAATTATATATTTGATTTATAATATATGAAAAATCCATTATTATGAAATGAAATATTTGAATAGCTTTCAGCAACACTAAAATTCTAAGCAGATTTACATGCTATGAGTTTTGGTACGTTCATAGTAATTCAATCAACTTGATTATTACTTAAATAAGGTCAGATACTCTCACCAAAAATTACGCAAATTTTAAAATCACGACATTTGTTGACCATTTCAAAACATTTAATATATTTTTACATCAATATTCTAAATAGTTTTCATTGATCATAAAAAGTAATAACAAAAAATAAGCAAATAAATCCTACATAACCTAATAGTACAGTAAAAGATGTTACAAATAAAAGAAAATGACAGAAATCGCTCGCATTTTGCTAAAACCTCATTGAATATGTTTCTTAGATGTCAAATATCATTAGTAAGACATGAATTAGCGGTGCAAATGTTTTTATTTGTTAATAAATAATAAATTGCTAATTCAATAAAACGATGAATGTTAAAGTTGACTTACAAAATTAATAAATAGGCAACTTGAATTACGTATACGTTATACATGTCTTATAGTTTTTGATTATTTGACATCACTTAACTTTTACGTCATACAAGCCTACTGACTAATTTTTTAAGTAAACTTTTACATTGTTCGTATCATTGAATTTACAATTTATTGTTTATTGACAAATAGAAATATTTCATGCCTTACTTATGATATTTGACACCTAAGAAATTCAATGAGGTTTTGCAAAATACGTTTCTTTCATTTTCCTCTAGTAGCCAATTTTTGTAACATCTTTTACTGTACTTTAAACCAATTTCTTTTTTTTTTTTTAAAGTAATAAATCAAATGTGAAAAACTAAATCCATACCACCCCTGTGTTCAGTAAATAAACATATCAAGATTTCAAAAACAAGTCCTATATGAGAGTGTATTCCTTACAAAAGGTTTTTATATTTTTTTTCCGGTTTTTCAAAACATATACTATTAGGATTCCGTTATCACACAAAACAAGCCAGTTTTAAAGGTTTAAGCTTTAGATTACATGAAAAGAAAAATTTATCTCCAATATTATTAAATTTATATACACTTTTTTGAACGGGTCATGAGTACGAAATTGTCAATGTTATTTATTGAGATACTAAGAGATTTTTAAAGAATGCTATAATATCTATCATTCTATCTTTTCTATGTCAGCTTTACAGGTAATCTTTGTAAGTAAGAAGTTTCCAAAATAATTTTAGAGCAATTGAGTCGTGAACTTATCTTGTAATTTCTAAGCAATACAACGATTGGAATCCAATAAAATATGGTAGAATGTGTTGACATGTTAAAATCGAAAAAAAAAATTGTATATATTGATAGAATAGCCAATTAAAAAAATGTTCATAAAATGATTAGAATCGCACTAATACTACTTACTTTAAAAAAAATGGTTTATTACTATCATATTCTCAATTTAATTACAAGATTACTAGAACTTGCAGAAAATTTAAAAGTTAAGGTAAAATATGTTAAATTAGAATTCCAAGCTTGAAGCAAAGCTATACAATATTACATTTTTTTCCACTTTTTCTAACGTCTGGAATATTAAAATGAAAAAAAAATATACAAAAATCGATTCATGAGCTGAATTCTTAGATAATAGTTGGGATTCTTATAATTTGCTCGTCAAAAATACATAATAACAAACTAAACCATAGTAGAATTTTAAAATTGAAAATGTAAAAAAAAAATTCGAGACTGTAGGGCCTCGTAATAGTTCTGGCTTGTCCGAATTGAATTTTATTTATTTTTCTGTGTGTATATTTTATTCTACTGTGAATCCATTCGCTATATAAGAAACGCATTTAATTGAAAATATACAAACACTACGGGATTACTATCCATGTACAAAATTTTTAAATTGTCTATTTTAGCAAAACTAAAATTTACGAAACAACCTACCTTTTCAAAAATTATTCTGGTTTAATTTTAGATGGTAAAAAATTTCCAAGTGAAACATATTATTTTACCAGACGAAAATCCGGAGAGACTGAGGAGAAAATCTAATTTTCCAACAAGAAACTTTTTTTTTTATATATAATTATTATACTGCGGGTTTAACTACTATGGTCATATACGCAGTGTCAACAGGTAGCAATTTTTTTGATATGTATTTGAAATTATTTTTGTTTGTTCAACTCTATTTTACGTTTGATGTAAAACCGTAAGAAGCTGGTAACCAGTGAAATTGTCTAAATTTAATTCGCCTCTCTGGAACAAAATTCTTGTCAAGTCAAAAGGGACCCCCTCTTTTACAACCATTGGTACATTGGCTCACTTTTCCAGCCTTGGACTATCTTGTGTGTCTTTATGTAATTTTGACTAAACTGCAGAAACGGAAAGTTGGTTTTTACAGGTTTTCAAAATATTTTATACTATATTTTTCTACGGTCGCAAAGTTCAATCGTAGGAAAAATACGCTACAGTAGAAATTCATTGAAATACGGAAAGTCAATGAAATAAAATAAAGTTTATTCTTTCTTTCAATATTTATCCAGCGAGACCTCATAAACGCACGGTAGGTAGAAACTAATTTGATCTCACATTACTAAATAAGTGATGGAAAATGATGTGAAATTAATAACACAATAGTCTTTGTATTTAAAATTGCAGTTTCCCCGCGAAACTGTTTGGGTTAACCGCTAGTAATATACAAGAAAACTAGAATTATGAGGTATTTATGTTCATTGAGACTTTTATTCTAAATCTAATATTTTCTACATATGTTTACCCAATGCTGTGTATACTATATATAATGCTTAAATACGTAAATTATTGGTGGTTTTACAATGCTTTATTTTATTTTAAGCAATTTTCCATACAATCCCAGTTATCAGAGTACCTCTGATTTTTATTTAGCCTCGATTGTCCAGATTCTACCTTATATGTTTCTAAGCAAATAGGTATCTGGCGATGATAAGTGGTTTGTTTCATTATTTAATGACGTTCCCTTTGTTTTGCACTTTAACGGAGAAACGTTCACAATATCGAAAATCTCTTTCAGTATCTATAAACAATTTAGTAGGTGCAATTTTCACAGTAAACACCCGATTAATAATACGTACACACATAATATCTGTAAACAGAAGGCACTCATTGAAATAAACTCTTTGAATCAGATTAACAACCAACTAAATCCAATTAGAAATTAGCTTTATGTGGAACACTATATTATGTTGATAGGAGTCTGCTTTTAGACATATTATAGTGATGTGTTGATGATATTATGCCAGTCAATTTTCAAAAGCATTAGGTTGCTACTCAGAAGGGTATTTAAAAGCCACATTGTAATGTTCAAAGATGAAAGTGCATCAAAAACTAATTGTGGTCAATGATGGAATGTTTTTATAGACATATATGCTTTGAAAGGTTAAAAATTTATAAGAGCTTACTGAGTTTATAAAATCACCACAAAGAAACAGAGATTTAACCTTTTCTAAATAAATTTTTTCCGACTCTGATTTTTCAAAGATTTATAAGCATAAAAGCTATTTTGGAGTTTAATGTATTGAGAGGGCAGAACTTTGACCAGAAAAAAACTTGGATTTGTTTTTTTCCAAATAAGGATGATTGTGTTTTGCATCCAGTTTTTTTGTGAAAGAAACGGTATGCTTAAAAAATACAATAACATTAAATGAAAAATTGAAAGAAACGCCCGTTGTAAAATCAAGTTTGATCAAAGCGTAGCATTTTAGCTGCTGAATGAATGTGCTAATTATGATTTTGTTGTTATTTTTGTTTGAAACGTAATTTGATCGATAATGTTCCTAGCTATGATTCTAGAAATTCTACTAACACTTGAAACATATCTAAGAACATTATAGATCAAATTTGCAATGAAAAAGAATAGGTAGACAAATACACAGAGATGTTAAACTTCGTCCCTCATTTCAGCCGGGGTTAAAAATACAAATTAAAATTTGTTTTCAGTTTTTTTAATCTTCTAAAGTAATTACATCTTAATAATATAAATATTTAATATGTAGATTAGTTTCTTGAATTCAAAGACGAGAAATTTACAGCATTTTATGTTGCTATTGTGAAAAGATCAAATTTTGCATGGTTCGTCACAAGATCGACATTTATCATTTAATGAAACGAAATAATAAAATTAACTTCATTTTAATTATAAAGTCGTCTTTATTATGGAATAGTTAAAATCCTATAAAATAAAAATATAAAATATTTTTAAAACTTTTTTATGTGACGATTCTGGCATAATTGATTATTATATACATCCAGACATACAGGCAGGCATAAAAAGAAGGATTTGACCCTGTTTTAAAAAACAAAGCTCACAAAACAAAAAATATCAATTAAAAAGCATTTTCTAGGTATAACCAAGCAAAATTGTTAAATAAACACTAACTAATTAAGGTAAAATTTAATGAGTTTATACATTTTTTCAGAGTACTTAAAATTTAGAATATGTGTCCCTTTATGTGTCGCATTCCACACATGTGTTCATGTTATGTTTGAGTTAGGTCCACCACATCCCTTTACAATCATTTGTTTGAGTAACATAAATAAAAAATCAACATAAAAATATTTTGTATAAATTTGTTTTGTAGTTTTTAGAATTCAGTACCATGCAATTATTATATATGTATGTTGTTTATATCAGTTGTTAATTAGCAATGTAGTGCGTAGAACGATTGCCACAGGATTTGAGGTATTCAACTTCGAATAACTTGAAATGGAAAAAAAACGACAAACCACTATCTCTTTCTATACATCATGCGCATTATTAAAACACAATTTCAGGCATGATAAATACAATTTTTGTATTTGGCAAGTACTCAGTACTTTGAACCTGGCCGGAGACTTTCAAATTTCCCTATATAACCAAAAAAAGTCTTTTAGCCTCCCAGATGAGAAGTGGGCACCGTATCCACAAACCATGGTCTCATTGAGTATACTATTAATATTTAAAGAAAATAAACTATAAGAAAGTATCGATCGGTGCCGGATACTTTTGTTTTGTCAGGTCCTCATCAAAGCTTAAGCGTGAAAGCTAAAGACGTGGACGCTTCTCCCGTAGCTCCATATCTGTTATTAGGTAAAATAATGATATTAATGATGAGGAATAAATACTACATAAAAGTATAAACTTAAATTATTGTAGAACTAGGCATCTTTTTAGGCTTTTGCACTACTTTAAATATAAAACCGTGTGCATCTTGAAGTAAAAACCATCAAATAAAATAAAAATTAACGTTTATTGTTATCATGGTGGGCTTACGAACGATAAATAAGCTCTTCAATTGTTAATAAGATTTAATACTATGCAAATTCGGCTATTCCTTGCGTACATAATATTTACAATCCTTCTCGTTGAAGTACTTATTATTAATATTAGTTTTCACATAATGATTTCATCATGTATTTAAAAATAGAGGCTATATTATTACACTAGCAGTTATCCAAATGCTTCGATGGGTATCTTCAGTTTTAAAAATAATTAATTACTAAAAATGACGGAGTTTCATGAAAAAGTTGTACAGTAATCTTTTGTATCAAATCATGAGCACATACCATTTTTTACATTAACTAACTTCAAAAATAGTAGTTTCATATAAACTTTCACCCCTTATTTTATTTCCTTGAAGAATTAATTTTGTGAAAATAAACAAACTTTTGTTTGGAACTTTTTTATCATTTCTAACTTCGAAATTGGCCAAGTTTCATCCAAAGAGTTGGCCAAGTTTGAGCAAAATTTCATGCTCCTAGACCGAGCGGTTTCAGCTGTGTTTTGATCGATCAGTTAGTCAGCCAAATAGTTTTTTCTTTTATATATAAAGATAAAGGGAATAATAATATATTTTAACAATATAAAAGTAATAAATATTTCCACTAGCTGCGCTATATTCGATTCTGAACGCCAGTAATGCCGCTTTTTGTTAACCATATTTTTAAAGTTCTTCTCAAACAGCTTACTCCTGTTTTACCAATTTTTTGTTTCGTTGTGTGATGTATACTTTTGTAGTGATGAGTTGAATTTGTAACATATATGTTCATTCCCAACAGAGAAAAGGTACAAATCTAAGTAACAAAAATTCTATACAGTTCTAGAAAAGGGTAAAAAAATTGTCTCATACACAACTACAACAGTAGCGATGTGCATTGAAATAAAATAAAAAATAGATATATTCTATAGAGAATTCTTCCGCCTTCGTTAATAGAGTGTATCCTCGACATAGAATCTTTTATAAAAATAAAACGAACTGGTATCATTGTATTTAAATATTTGTTACAATTGCTAGAGTACATCCTGTTGGGAAAAATAGATTTTGTAAATTGAAATTCTATGTTTTGAAATAGTGGCCGCCCACTTACATAACTGCATATCATCAACTATAATTAAATGTGAATTTTTTGGAGATCAAAAGGCTTATTTGGAAATTAAGTTGACAATTTTATTAAATTTAAAAACTTGATGTGAATATTCTGTGGCATATGGTCAATGAGACCTGAAAAGCTGCTATCATAGCTACAAACGTCCAAAAATCTCAATAAATACATAAAAATGAGTCGCTTTGAGAAAAATTGTAAATAATTGTCGACTTGCAAAATATTGAAAGGGTTACTACAACATCTAAATGACAGTATTTAAAAAATAATCGAGTCACACTTTCAAAAAATTAGCTTTTAAGCCATTCAGAGGCCATGCCGGTATAAACATGTCAAATTAAATGTGAATTATCCTAACACAGTCACAAGTTTGCGTGAGAATAGCATATATTACTTTTTTTGGTCAACTTGGTCAAGACTGGCAGGTTTTATGCGATTTTTATCTGCCTCTTCACAAATTAAAATTACTTATTTAGGTCCTATAAACAAGTGCAACAGCGAACAATATTAATTTAAAGAAAAATCAAATCTCAAACTTTTGCAAGGTTTGTCTAGGTGAGTGTATTCAAATACCGTAAACATCATATTATAATTTTATCCTTCTGAAACTAAATTGTGCCTGGCAGCCAATAGTAGTTCGTGGTTACTTTACATTATTAATAGATTTTCAAATTCTCCATATCATATAAACAAGCATGTGCGCAACAATGGGATCGGGGATGATTCAAGGGAATTGCCTCCTTCCTGGATGTGAACTTTCTTAGACTTTATAAATATCCGCTCTGCAAAAAATATGGTTAAACTTCTCTTGTTGAAAAAAATCTGAATACGCCTATGTGAAGATGAATCGAATGTTACTCTTTTATTTTGTTATGAATTCAAATAAGAAAGAATCAGAGACCATTGAGAATAAAATATTTATAATAAATTGATATAAAACTTCCGAACAAAATATTGTCTTAGAAATATAATAACTTTAAAAAAAAAAGTCTAGAGTTTCTATTTTTTGCATTTCTTTGCGCAAAAGTTTGCTATCTAGTATATCTTTATACTCTGTACATATGTAATATATATCAAGGTAAACTAAGGTTAGTCCTAAGTTTGTAACGCCTAAAAATATTGATGATACGAACAAAATTTTCGTTTAGGAGTTCACAAAATGACCTAATTAGTGAAATTCCGGCTGTCTCCCTGTCCGTCTGTGGACACGATAGCTCAAAAACGAAAAAAGATATCAAGCTGAAATTTTTATAGCTTCAGGACGTAAAATGTGAGGCTAACTTCGTAAATGGGCAATATAGGTCGATTGGGTCTTGGATTCGTAGGAAACATCTTGTAAACCGTTAGAGATAGAACAAAAGCTTAAATGTAAAAAATGTTTCTTATAAAAATGTTTTTCGTATACGTCACCGTTTACCCGTGACAAATTAGGACAAAATTTTGCAAGAACCACCTGCAAATTTTCAACTTTCAACTAGTGGTCTTATGAAACTTTCTCGAAAAACGAAAGAAAATTCCAGAAAATATTATCGAAAATTTTAGAAATTTTTCGAAAACCAAATAAATGGCGGGAGAAAGGCCGCCAGAGTTATGTTGGTTTTTTGAACACTAATAATTTATAAAAAAATAATACAAGCACTGATATACAACACTTTCTATACAGAGTATTTCAGCAATCAACTCAGTCAATTGTTTCTTTTCATTTTATCTATATTTCTACCTATATTACAGACTATCCTTTTCTACTCACACCAAGTGTAAAAAGTGCAAAAATGTATGCAAAGATCGTTATTAGAGCCACTTTTTATTTAAGTAGAACGAAGAAAAGATCCATATTTGAAACATACGGGTTATATTCAACCAAATATATTCTTCCTTTTTACAAACCAAATTTTAAATTTAAAAATTTTCTCATCATCACCTATTATAAGAATAATAATGCAAAAAATTATTTCAGTTCAAGAATGGATAAAATTTCTTATTGGAGAGTTTTTTTTGGAAAGCTTACTATGAATTATTAAGAAAAATGTTTTTTAAAATTGATTTTTCATGGATTTACAATTGAGGTTGTTTTTTCATGCAAAAAACTCAAACGCCAATGGCGTCAACATACCCCTTTAGAGTAACAAAATTATAAAGTAACATGTAGAATGATTTGAGAGTTTGTCTCTCAGCTTGTTTTCACTATATTATATCTCAGTTTTCCATAGAAACATGCCAAAATTATGAATTAAACGTGATTCCGATTTGATTTGAGATATAAGTTCGTCAAAGTAAAACACAATCAGTTTTTTTATTCAAAAACTACTATTTTTATTAATAATTAATAAAAAAATTTTAATTTAAAAATGTTTAATTATTTAAGTATACTTTAGATGAATTATTATTCTTTCATTTATGTATAAATAATAAATTTGTATCAAAAAAAAAATTAATGCAAACTTCTCTATTAAGCTTCTATCTAGAGAATTAACTAGAAGTACCTATCTTGAAAAATCAAAGTTTTCCTCAACGTCAGAACTTATACTACTTTCTTGTTCTATAACTTTTGTTTGAAAGTTTTTTCCAAAAAAAAATTTTCTGAATTTGAATACCATTACGGGACTTTTCTAGCACCCTATAAAGACATTATTCTTGGAAACCTTCTTCAATCTATCAAATGATTCTTCAATAGATAAAATGTGAAGAATACTTAGGAAATATTGAAAGAATTCAAATCACTAAACGTAACTTAACTTTATAAAGTTTCTCCATTATGTAGGTTAAAGTATTTATACATTCTATTAAAAAGTTTGAAGTATATATGTAATTAATACAAGACACTTGTGTCAAAAACATGATTGCCTTTTACCTATACTTAAAGTTCAAATCGGTTATAACGACAGTGAAGAGACAAACAATTTTGATCGTTATAACCGATGGTCGCTCTAAGCGGTATGCACATTTAAAATTTAAAATAAAGTTGTTACTGTTCAACATAAGTACGTATAGTTTCTAAGTTTCGAAATCGTATAATGATTTAGTTTTGTTTAACTGAAAAAATATGTCCGCATGTAACATAAGTGTGTTTGTCACTATCTGAGAATATTGATGGTATATTTGTTTATTTTGTAGAAATTTTGTATATTTGTGTTTAGGGCATGCTTTTGACATCTGATTCTATTCGTTATTTACTTTATAGTGTTATCTTTTTCTTATAAAATGGGTTTTAACCGACTTTCATTCTTAATATGAGCATTGCAGTCGAAATTCCCAGTTTAGCCATTCAAATTTCCCTTCGGTTCATTTATTTTCCATTTCTTTGTACATCTTTGTACATTCTACTGAATTACATTCAGCTACACAGCAATACATTTATAATTATGGTGAAGCCGCACATCTGTATACAATTTTATGTCTATAAAGGGACCTGCTATATGATTCCATCAAATTAAAATCGGTAGTTAGAGTCTTTCTTTGTAGGATTGTCAAATACTTTCATATAAATGATTATATAGGAGTTCAGCTACCTTTTACTTACGTCGTTATATTCAATGTCGTTATAAACGGTTTCTACTATAAAATGTAAAATTTAAAATCGTTTAACAATTTTATTCCCATATATAAAATATTTTTATTTCATTGATGTGACCTTATTTGTTTTTTACTTCCATATGCGTAGTATTATTGAGGTATCAACCAACAATCATGGAGTGCTTTAGAGTTCAGCGTTTTACTGCTTGGAACTGATTTGTCTGACTCCTTAAAAGTTCAAGATATTATAATTCAATTTTCTTCTTATTTGAATATCCTCAATGAATATTCAACCGTTTTAAGCTTGCCAAAAAATGAAAAACTTCGTACGGGAAAAAGTTGACATAACCGACATAACAATCGCTCAAATTTGCCGCCGTTCTGAAATACTTGATCCTAGAAGTAGAACCTTATGTGTTTTAGGATAAGTACATTATCTGTTACAAGACACGTAAATCATGAGTCTTTTTTTAAATTTTTATTTCAAATTCAATTCAAAACAAAGTTAGTAGCTTTTATCGAGAGCTAAATTTGATGCAAACCATAAATCATGATTATATTTTATTTTATTTAGGATGTGGCATTGGAAAAACAATTTCTTGATGCAAGCAGATCTTTTCTTGAAATAAGAATTTAAAAGGAAGAAAAACATATTCTTACAGCGAAAAGAAATTTACTTGTGAAAAACATTTTCATTTTTCGTTCAATATTTTTAAGCCAAAAAAGCAATTTTTTCTTTGCATGTTTTACGAATATACAGAGGTCATGGGGCTTTTGTTTCAAATTTTTAGCGTTATTTTTCAACCTATAATATAATAAAAAAGAAAACTTTGTAAATTTTAGAATAAACCGTATATAAAAGATATAAAAGCAGAAAGTATCTTATAAAGACATGGTCTAAGAGGCGATATAAGGTCGATCTTCACCCATTTAAAATATAACTAGTTGAGACATATTTTTTATGAAATATTATTGATTTTTAAACATGTCTATCATATTTTTCTATCGAAAAGTGTTCATGGCTATTTTTAACTTAATTAATTTTAATTAATTTTTTCCATGAACGGTTTTTTTCAGGCAAGCAATTAAATTATCTGATACTAATTTCGATTAGTATCAGATAACAGACTGGTGAAGTTACCTCATCAAGTATGAACAGACAAGTCAATATAAGTAACTACAAGTAACTACACCGATCTGTTAGCCAATCGGAATTGGTATCAGAAGAAAGATCATTTTATAATAAAAATAATGGGATAGCCTGAAAAAAAACGTTCATGAAAAAAATTAATAATAATTAATTAAATTAAAAATAGCCATGAACACTTTTCGATAGAAAAAATATGATACACATGTTTAAAAATCAATAGAATTTCATAAATAAATCTCTCAACCTGTTATCAAATCGGTGAAGATCGACCTTATACCGTCTCTTGTACTAACAACAAGAAAAGCTATCAGGCATTAAAAATTAAAATGCACTAACTTACATTTATGAATAATAATTTAGTTTATTGCATGTATATATTTTAATTCTTCACCTTCCGTGTTTTAATTTATAACGATTGTAATAAATTTGTATGTTTTGAAAGGTAAATAAACAAAAGTAATTATGTAAAATTGTTTTTTATAAACATAATTAGTGCTTAAATTATATAGATAGAGCTATTTCAACAAAATAATAAATGGGATTAATTATTCATTGATACCTTGATGATTAATACCTTGGGAGAAAACCTTTCTTTTTATTCAGAGTTCCGTACCCGAAGGGTAATCACCTCAACGTTATTACTAACACTTCGTTGCCAGTCTGTCTATCAGGGAGAGCTGTATTTCAGAAACCTCAATAGTTAGACAACTGAAATTTTGACAGAGCGTGTATTAGGCATGTATATCCAAATATCCGATACATTTTTTCATAAAATAAAAATACGTTATAGATGATAGACAGGAATCGATAGGTACGGAATAGTCCTGATTACAAATGTGGAAACCACGATACTGCATTTAGGAAATTTATTGAAGGTACGTTCAATTTCACAAAATATTTGAAAAGTATGGACCAAAATTAGTGGAATTACATACATGATTGTAAAATCAATTTCTTTGGATTTTTACGTAACTCTTTGATCCTATTCGGCCGTTGTGAACTGCATGCCATCAATTATTATAGCTAGACTTTGTTTGCATTACATTGTGTTACAAAGGCAGGCAATATAATATCACGTAAAACGTATTTTAGGGTTAATTATTAATCCTTAAAAAGACATGCAGTGGAAAATGGGAGAACGTTTTCTACTTGATATTATAGGTTAAAACGAGCAAAACTGTAGTGCCAACAACTGATACGTTATATACAAATTATTAAGATATATGAATGCTTTTATGCCTAAAAGCATACAATTCCATATCATATCATATATTTCCCAATTAAATGCACATGCCTAAGCATTTAAATGGGAAATATATGGTGTATCTTTTTGAATTCTCATTCTTTTCCAAGGAAAAAACTAAAAATTTCGAATAGTGAATAAATAGGAGAAAATATTATAACATAAATAAAATATACTACAATGCAATAAAATATGAAATATGGAGTGTACTCCTCAATCAGGGATTCATTACTTCATTGTAAAATTAATTAATAATTGTCACAGAAATTTCTATTTTTGAAACACTGCCTTCAGATATTCGTATAGCTTGGGTAAAATGTAATAATAACTTATTACGAGCTCTTCTTACTTAAAATGATCAGGTTAATTCACCGTCAGAAAGAAGCTTTCGGAGAAAACATACACATAGGCTAAACTGCTCATTGTAGTATCTGAGGATGCTGACCTAACACCCCGTTGTGCTTCGCTCCTGATCAAACACATTCTTGGTCTGGCAAGTGTGAAATAGCTAGACATTCGTGTAATAAAAAGACGCTAAACTATCGGTAAATATGAACCATTCAGATTTATATTCTAGAACAACACAAGGTTTTCGATAACCCAGATGTGTGAGTCCTTCGATTCTGGCAATAGTTGGGCAACTTCAGTGGAATCATCAATTCTTTTTCCTCTTATTTGTGGTAATTTCCACAATAACCGTAGACCACTTATAGACTGAAACATTCAAGATATTTATTATCGATGAACTGGATACTTCAACCCGATGAACTGGAATGGCTACAACTTTATCGACTTTAGAGGCTTTTCATAGAGAGATGAATCATCAATATAATTAGAACGCCTCAAGCTATCTGTTCACCATATTTTGCATGTACCATAAGTATATTTTACTATCCATTGTATAATCCTTGTTAATATACATTCAGAAGTAGTTACGGCTTTTGGAAAGAGTGGTTGTTCAATACTTTGATTTGATTTGAATTAATTTGATAAGAATTCATTTTTGAACTGAATTCCGGGAGAAAATGATCAAAAAAAAGTATCTCCAAAGTAAAGAGAAGTTAAATTTCATTTTAACCAAATAAAATGTCATCATATTGACATGAAATTTATTAATATTTGTAAATAGTGTGGGAGATTCAGGTTCCCCGGAAACGCTATTCGATTGAAACTATAACTATGCCATTGTATATAAATAACTTAACTTTTATGTAGAACCGAACCCTTTGTTTATCAGTCCTTCTGTCACTTATCGAATTTTACATTTAAATAAAACTTGTATATCCAATTTGTTATTTGAGTGACATTTGTTGATATTATTTTTACATAAATGCAATAAAGTCATATTTGTTTGTACAATACGTCGAATATTTTTGCACTTTAATGGAAAAAATGTTGGCATGATGCCTATAAATTGCTCATACAAATAAAAATTGAATAGAAATTGACTTTACGTCTCGTGCATATTGTACACAAACTATTCGAACGAAGAACACTCTTGCACTTCGGTATATGCACGTGTTACACACTGCTTTGTTATGAAATGTACAGTTTTTAGCTTTCCATTCTCATTTTTGTAAAAATTTTGTAATAGAAAGCTATGTTTTTCAAAGAACGAAGAATTCGAACATACTTAAAATTTAGTCAAATTAAACATAAATTTTATCTTTTTAAAATTAAACATAAATTTTACGTCAAACTTTTAGGTTCTAGTTGTTGTTTTCCAGTAAAAGTACACCGAACGTGAAAAAATGTCTCGAAACTAAATGGCTTGAGACGTGATTTAATCTATTAATTCGAGAGGATTTGGGATGAGATGGAACAGCCTGATTTTTCAATAACTTCAAGGTTTTCCAAGCTTTTCCAGGAGCTATCTGTTTAAATATTTTTTTAAACTTTGATAGTTGTGCCTGAACTCATTCCAACCAGAAAATTCCGAGATTAAAACGGAGTTAAAAAATAGATTCTCAGAGAAGAAGGTTCTCGGAGTCCACAAAATAGGTAATTTTTCATGATTTTTAAATAATCAATAAAATTTCTAAGATATATAAAATTTTTGGTTTCAAATCAAAATTAGATTGACAAATTTATGACTAAAAAATTTGTCCGAATGAAATATTTTGTTTTTTAAATGCAAAATCAGGAAGGAAAGACTTTATGGAATCATTTGAAGGGTTTTTATTTTCCTGTTACACATAAGTTTACATCGTTCTACATCTATAAACTTTTGTATACAAATAAAACTTTTACATGAAACTTTTTAACACACTTCTCTATGAAGCTTTCTTCTACTTCATTCTTTCGGTACTACTTTAAATTTACTATTATGCAATGGTTATTTTATGTATGAACTTCTTCTAATATTTCATGAAAGACTTATTATTTATCTCATTGTTTCAATTAGCTCATTGAACAGTATAGTTGTTAAATTACTATGGTTTTTATATTCGTTTCTTATTCAATGCCTTACTGAAATCCAGTTTAAGCCTATTATAGTCGTCCTTTTACCCAGACTTGTCCAATAGGAATTCATTCATAAAACAATTAACTGAAATTGAAGAGTAGTTTCTTTATTAGATACATTATCGATTAGTTATGTAATTCATATCTATGTTAACTTTTATTAGAAGTACTTTAATTAAAATCTTACTCTATAAATAAACAGATGCAAATAATTTATTGCATTTATTAATAACTCAGATTTATAAATAACATAGATTATAATTAAATTTCCAATACTTTTATTTATATAGAATCAATCATGTATCTCATTAATATATTTTACAGAATGGTACAATGGTATTTTAGTAGAGGCAGATGGAAAGCTTTGAAACAATTTAGATATATGAATAGATTATTTGATTGGCTTCTGAAACCGTCCTTGATTGTTAGATAATTATAGTCTATCATTACAGAGCCCTTGAAAATTATTACTTCTATTATTACTAATTTAATTACTTCGCCGCAAAGTTTGCTAAAAAGAATGCAAAACCATATTTATATCGGTTGACAACACGCTTTTATGCAAAGCATGATTTGATTTTCCGATCGTTTCCATCATATTTGATATGTATAGCTTTCTTAGTTTTAAATTAAAAATTAAAATAAAAAATACTTTTTAGAGGACAAGCTTTTATTGTCTTAAATGTAGCAAATAATTATTCTATAAGCTACTTATACATAACTATTTTTAAAAGACACGGCAAGAGGACGACAGTTTTTAGTGACAAATGACTTAGTGTACTTCAGTTTCACTAAAAATAAAAAAGTAAAAAATAAACTTTTAACAAAAAGGAAACCGATTTCAAAAAAAAACTTTTCCACAACAAATTAATATGGACTAAAAAGTAAAAAAAAATAACGATAGTATTATGTAGTTAAAATTATTTATATTTTTAGAGCCGGTTTCAGCCAAGCAAATGTAGTTATTGTATGTACATTTACTACATTATATTATAGTTATTTTTTTACTTTTTAGTGCATATTAATTTGTTTTGGAAAAGTTTTTCTTGTGAAGTCGGTTTTCTTTTTGTTAAAAGTTTTTTTTGTTATTTATGTACTTAATGCACGTGTAATTATTATTATTCAAAATTCATTGTTATTATGAATTATGGAATTCTCCACACCGTCCATTGCGTAAAATACGATTGGTTACACTCTTTATTCACTACAATACAATGTCAGTGGTTTATTGAATATTAATAATGTTAATAATTATTATGAATTATTTCAAAGCTTTTAATATTAATTATTATAATTAATTAACTTAGCATGATAATATTTTAGTTTTAAATTAACATATTTATTACCCATGTACTATAAAATCTAATAAAATTTTCAAACTTCATTTAAGCATGCAGTGTCATTGTGTAATTATATCAAAGTTCATTTCAAAAGTATCAACCCTTAATAATTTTGTTTTGAGTGAAAACACGTCGATTTACATATGAAGGATAAAGTTATAAAAATTGTACCTATAAAGTTTTAGGTTTCACCATTTCACGCCTAGCCACCTTAAATTCAAAAAAAAATTAAATCGATCGCTTGGTTCTTAAGATAGACTATATAGAATATGCATGGCATCCAGCCTTCATAGCTTAAATAGGAAAAGGGAATAGGAAAAGTTCAAAAATGGTTCCTAGAATCCATACGTACATGTAAAATAAGATACCAACGCATCGATATTGGAGAAAAGTTTTCCCAAATATCTTCTAAACCAATCATAACTAATTTAATCTTCCGGGTTCGTACAATAAGATACCAACGCATCGATATTGGAGAAAAGTTTTCCCAAATATCTTCTAAACCAATCATAACTAATTTAATCTTCCGGGTTCATGGTTTACCTATTCGGGATTCTAATTTTCAATATGAATAGAAGCTATAACCAAAATTTCGAAAGCGTACTAATTTTTATTTTGAATTAAGATAGCCCCACAATATAACAAGATTGTACTAGTTTCAAGAAAACTTGTTAACATGATAGCAAGTATATACTGTCTTATCGAGAAGATCTTTAAGTTGTTAAAATACTGATTTTCTTAAATGAATTATTAAGATTATGGACTCGAAAAACATTTACTTTTTTATAAGGATATAATTTTTTTTAGAAGCAAACTGGTTTACATAAATCCAATAATTTTCTTTTACAGTGCATAATGTACTTTAAATAATTAACATTATTTGTCTAAAACATTTTCCTATTACATCTTTTAATATTAGTTTAAAATGGTGCTTAAAACTGTATGAAAAATTAATATAAATGAAATTGTTCCAAGCAGGTGGTGCTAGAATATGCAGAATTATATTTATATATGATGCAATTATTATTATTATAGCAAGGCATTTAACAACAGCGGTTGTCAAACATTGTTCTACTTCAAAGGAACTGATTTGAAGATTTAATTATGTAGAATTTAACGTTTGTATTAACTTCGCATGTAACTAACAAACAATATAATCAAATCATAAAAGTCGATTTTGATCTACTTCTAATTATTCGATTTAAAACTTGATTGGCGCACATATCAAGGCACAATAGCATCATAATAACTTATCCTAATATTTTCACCAGGATCACCAAGATAAATGAGCTTATCATCATCTCGAAATATTAATAGTATCCCCATCGGGTGTGGTGCTGTAGTATATCTGATATTCGCTTCGCATATAAAGATCATCAGTTAAAACCAAAATTCGAAATCCACTTCATATCAGGTTGAAACTGACGATGTTAAACTTAAATTTAAATAATAAAATCAATTATACCTAGTTGAAATTAAAAAGCCACGCTTTATTGATCTAAAAAATAAAGTTCGAAAACTAAAACCACGACAATTACGGAATCGCGCTCTTAATTTTTTGAAAATAAGAAAATATTTCATCTGAAATTGTTATGATAAGTAAAATCGTCATTACAGTCGGGACTGTAAGGGATTTCGTCGGGATTTTGTAAGAGCGTCGGGGTTTTAGATTTTGAACTTTATTTAAACTATTTTGGGTTTATATTTGCGTGATAAAGTATTACAATTACATATATTTTTGACAAATGCTAATTACATCCTTTACTTTGATACCAAACACGCTATAATTAAATCGAAATGTGTTTTTCGAACATAGCTCTATCTCCTCTAAAAGGCGCCAAATTCAATTTAATGTGACGCCACACAGCCGATAACCGGCAGGTGATCCAGAAGCTTCTTACGATACCTCATTTGTCAAATTATGATAAGTAGTTTAGAAGCTAGGTGGGAACAGATACGATAAGGCAGACAAGACAGAGAAAATATATACATTTTAAACTATTTTGCGGTTATAATTTCGTGGTTAAGTAGAGCAATACATATATTTTTGAAAGGTGCAACTACGCCCTTCAATTTGAAACCAAACACGCTATAATTAAATCGAAATTTGTTTTTCGATCATAACTTAAAAATGTTAAGATTCGCTTAATTTACGGTGTTAATAAATTTGCTGTTAACTATTCCACTAAAATTATTTTCTGAACAATTAAGTTTCACAAAGCAAGCAAATAAATGTACACAAAATGATTGTAATGTATTATACGAGTGTGTATACCTACAGGAAATAAGGTAAAAACATTTCAGTTTATTATTCCGTACCAAAATCAATTATATTTATTTTGATACGGTAGAGATGACAATGTTGTTGAGAATTTTTTCTAAGAAGGATGAATTGAACTTCCCACCTCTAAGCCACCCCTAAACATTACTTGTCTCGGACAAATAGATGACCATGGTGCTCCCCGTGCTCAAAATAAATCGATGTTGTTTTGTTTCTTTTTTTTTTTTTTGGTTAAATAAAAGCTCATTATAAACAAACAGCAAAGAATAATTATTTTTCAAATAACGATTTAAATAACAAGAAAAAACCTATCAAATATTTATTAATAGGTTTTGATATTTATTTGTATTTATTTTTTCTGCTTTTCTATGAATTAAGGTGATTGTATACCTACAGTATTGTAAAAAAGTTTTGGTTTATATCGCGGTGCATACATATAAACCAAATATATGATTTGCAGTCAAGTAATGAGTTATTTTTGGCATAACAATACCACGCAAAATATATAATATATTGTGTACATGAGATGCTTATAAATTTGATAATATAGATATCGCTCTTCAATCAGCAATACTCTAAGTATAGTCGTCTTTGTTTATCAAATGATGGGTCATCGAATTTTAATAATTAAATTAAAATTTTGTTGTTATATCATCGGCGACCTTACATTTTTATGGTATTATTATAAACTACAATATTGTCTAAAACTATTTTAGATAGTTTTTTATCACACTCTCTAGATTTTTATAAATAGATAGAAAAGTATGACCTATATGATTCATTTTTTCAGCCAACTTTGGACGATAAAATAATAATTAAATGCCCGATGACCTAGGAATTTTTGGAAACTTTTTTAATCAAAAAAATGTATATAAAGTTTTATTGAAATCCCTAGTATTTTCCAATCCTTGCATATCTCCTTAACAGAGTATTAACTCTTTGTCGCTTCATATTTTATCACACAGCTTGATTGAAACTGTTGTGCTTCACGTATTAAATTCCTATGCAATAAATTTAATTTCTGGGGTTTCTTATCTTTAGAAACGTATTTGTTTAAATCCTATTCTGAACAAACCACTGTATGTGTAGTTTGCAATATTATACCATGATCTCATAAAAGTAAAGTAAAATTTTGATAAATGTAATAAGCGTAATGTGTATTCTAAACAACAAACCGCATCAATTTATAAGCAAAGAATGTTTTTCTGTGTTGCGAAAATGTTCCATCTTATTGAATCATATCACATATCTATAAACCCTTTCAAGTTTTCAACCTTGAAAAATATGTATAATTCAAGACCGAATACAAGTAGATAACCGTAAATTCTATGTGATCTACATCTAAAATAGTTTATTCAATAACGCAGTATCAATGGTTTCTACGCGCCAATGATAGCCTGGAGGTTAGTAACATAGATTCTAAAAAAAAAATTAAATCTGCTTATGACTGCCACGGTGACTGCTTGACGTTAAAAGTGATTTTCCCAATATAATTTTAACGTTAATACCTTCAGAATCGTAGGAGACCATTTTTGAACAGGTCAAGCCGAACAAAAATTGTTAAAACTGAGCTTAATTTAATTCTATCATTTCCGGGTACTAGAAAGTAACAAATTTGGAAGACTCTATACAATATTGAACCTCGTTTATTTCCAAAACAAATTAAACTAAATTTATTTGATTTAACTTATATAAGCCAGTGTCGGGCTAGTAATGTAATATTTTTGCATATGTGAACTGCGTAGGCCACTATTTTGTTATAATTGTTTTTTAGTGGGGGATAAAAATACAAGTTTGGTGACGTAATCGTCACCTAGGAAGGGACATTATTTCCACATGACGTACATATCACGTTGAAATCGCCAGTTCGCGACCAATCACTTAAGGTAAGCAACATTGGGCACAGTCATTACTTTGATGAGAGAAAACCTTAGAATATTGTGTGCTGTGGCCTTTTTATTTGTATAATAGTTTTTTATACCCACTTTATATATTATGTATATAAAATTTACCTTCCGTTTGTTTATGTTCGCAAAATTCGAAAAGTTTGCGATATATTTATTTAAAATTTTGACCCGTCGAAAAAAGGGATATAAGACATATAACAAACGTAGTCGGATTAAGCTAATCATTTCCAATTATGAAATTTTAATTACATCTTACACTTAACTTAACCTAAAAATAAAACACAGTTATTCAAAAGTTTTAAGTTATCACTTCTGACGGCAGTCACCATGACTGCCTATCATTTTCCTTTGATCTTGTTATGAAAATTCAAGTTTTTGTCTAAATATTATGCCAATTCTCGAAAATTTTATTATCCGACAGCTAGACTACGATTCTGTTGTGTAGAACTAATTCAAGAGCTTCGTACATACATATATATAAACAATATTCAAGTAATACTTCTTAGATACATACATACATACATACCTTACATCCAGATCTGCATAACAATGATTTTCCATTCATATCACTTTACTACTCTTGCTAATACAAATCAACTGAATAAGTATTCCTTCAACTGATGAAAATGATGTAATTTCCTTTTAAATATTCATCCATGCATGTAAACTTTTATTTCCAATAAAATTATGTCATACACACACATACATAAATATATTTCTAATGACATGCATTGACATGCAAATATCGATCGATTATTAGTCATATTTTCGAAAATATAGACTTATGCACCAAGGCTAACGGTGATTAACGGTTAAATTGAGGATCTGGTATATATTTTTATACCATGAATATATGAATTATACATAGTATATTAAGTTAAGTCCCAAGTTTGTAACGCTTAAAAATATTGAAACTACAAAAATAAATTTGATATAGGTGTTTATAAAATCATCTTATTAGTCATTTCCGGTTGTCTGTCCGTCTGTCTGGCTGTCAACACGATAACTCAAAAACGAAAAGAGATATCAAGCTGAAATATTATTATATTATTTATAGCGTGTTGAGGACGTAAAAAGTCAGGTCGAGTTCATAAATGAGCAACATGTTAGAGATAGAACAAAAGTTTAAATGTAAATGTTCCTTATAAAAAAATAAACAACTTCTGTTTGAAACATTTTTTCGTAAACATCACTTTTTACCCGCGAGGTCGCAAATTAGGCGCAAATTGTATAGTATGTATTATATGGTAATATCAGTTATGTATGTGTGATATGTACACGTATGTATAATGTGACAGTGTAATCAACACTGTCTATACATGGTATTTCAACAATTAACTCAGTCAATTGTTTGTTTTCATGACAAAGTTGAGTATCTCTAGCGACTTCTGAATGAGCTGAATTTTAGTAGGTACAGTTAAATACTGAGCGAATTAATTTTATACAGCGATTTATTTCAGCAATTTGGATAACATTCCCGAGAGAAAAGGTAACTGTTCCAAAGTTTTTGAAACTTTGCTTATTTCCACACATCTACCAAATGTCAGTTAATATCAAGAAAATGATTTTTGGGAGTGTGAACGTTTCAGTAACCTTACCCCTTTTTTTAAATCAAAATAATGTTTTTTTTCGCAATTCTTAAGGTTCTGCGCTTCTCTGCAGCCTCACTTAATTGAGTAAAATTTGAAAATGTATGTGGTTTAAATTTCTATTTCCCTAATTGCTATTTTATGTAAATATCTAACATACCTAGAAATCTGATAAGCATCCAATAACAAGTAGTGTCTATTGAGATGGGAATATGACCTTAGTGACGAAGCTCTGCTGACCCCAAGTTTTTTGATAACTGTTTTTGTTTACTGAACAGTTTTTGTATAACAGTTACAGTTTTTTTTAAATATTACCTATCAATTTTATATAACAGGTATCGTTCCTCCAAATTTATGTCTCGTTTACAAGTGGATATAAGAAAAATCACGCTAAAAAATACAAAAAGCAAAAGCGTATATATAATGATATTTTTATAAAATGCACTAGCTTTGAGCAACCCCTTTTGCTGGCCAACATCCTCATTTTCACCTCTTCTTATCCCCTTGCGTAGGGGTTCCAGTTTTGTAATGAATGCTCTTTTAATGTATGTATGATCTTTTATTTGATACCCCACTTGGGTATATTTGAAAATATTTAATTATTCATCCCCACTTTCTCGGTCCACCTTTCCACTCCCCCTCCCAATTGAAGTATTAGACAAAACAATTCTTGAAGCTAGTTGTATATCTTGTCAATATTTGAGCTTAATCGATGGACAACTTTTTAAGCTTTTGCAGCAAATTCCTTTCAACCCTTATTTCAACCACTTACTCTACTATATTATACATGTATTATATATAAAAACCTTCTTCTTGAATCAGTCTATCTATAAGAAAACGCATCAAAATAAGTTTCGTAGTTTTAAAGATCTAAGCATACATAAGGATTAGGGACAGGCAGACGGATTGAAGCAACTTTGTTTTACACTATGTATTGATGATATATGACATGTACCAAGGTATCTTAAGTTTAAGTTGGTAACGCTTAAAAATATTGATGCTACGAACAATCAAATCATAATCCATTTTCGGTTGTCTGCCCGTCCGTAGGTCCGTCTGTCGACACGATAATTTATAACTTGCTCAAAACGTAAACAGTGAGGTCGAGTTCGTAAATGAACAATATAGGTGTAAGCCTTAGAGGTTAAACAACAGTTTAAGTATAAAAAATATTGCCATATAAAAAAATAGATGAAGGTGCAAATTAGCTTAGAAACATTGCGAAGTATTTATAATACCTATATATACATATACAGGTACCTACTGTTTATATTTTAAATTTATATATTACATTTGTATTTGCTTGTTTGTTTATCTTTCTATACTTACATGACGAATAAAAACAAACAAATGCGTAGTCAACACTGCCCATACATGGTATTTCAACTATTAATTCAGTCAATTGCTTGTTTCACTTGTTTTACTACTAAAATGATACTAAAATTTAGTTTCACAGTCAAAAGATTAGATACGCATTTACAGTGCGCACAATATAAACTAAATCATTACTAGTATAAATTTTCACTACTACATGGGACTTCATTACTAAAATAAATAAACCAAAACTCATAAATTCAAATTCGACACAAATATCAATTTAGTAGAGACAGATTACTGGCTTCTCACATACTCACAAATGCTGTATATAGCTTTCTATTTCTATGCTGTACATAAACAAGTAAAACTGAAGATAAAATCAAAATATTTTTGGAATAAACAAAACATTTCGATGGCAAATACGACAAATACATTAGCAATCACAAAAGAATACTGGGTTCTCACATACGCACAAATGCTGTATAGCTTCCCATTTCTATGCTGTATATAAACAAGAAAAACTGAAGATAAAATCAAAATACTTTCGGAATAAACAAAAGATTTTGCCCACAAATATGATCAATACATTAGGAAACACAAAAGCCAATCTTTTCTTAATTTACCCAGTAAAATATATAAAACCTTCATTATGGAAGCTTTGCTACAATATAAAGCTCCTAATATTTTATCAATTGTATATAAGTAAGATTTTTACACTAACATAGCTCTCTACCAACAAAGAAAAAGCTAATGATCTCAAACATCTGTTCAAAAAAAAAACTTAAGAACTATCCGAATTATATTAACCTATTAAAAAGCCTTTCAATAATTTTTTCTTTAGAAGCAATGTTGCCACACAGGTCATTAAATTGACGCTTCAAACTTAACATTCCGCGTTTTTGAAACGATTTTTCTGCTAGGGTTAAAAAACAAAAAATAAGAAGATTCGCATAGTTGTGGACTAACTTTAACACGGTGAAAAAGGATGCCGATGATTAAAATATGATCATTGACGGTTTTCAAGATATCATTTTCTTAACTCAAGTCCGAGGCATTGCAAGTCCAAGAAAATTCAAGGAGGATCCAATATCTTACAATCCTGTAGTCTTTCAGATAAATGACTGGAATTTGCTTTATTTTTGAGTCAAAGCTAAGCTACTGTTTTATAATTTTAAATTTAAAAAAAAAGTTAATTTCTACAAACGATTATAATTCCGTACATTTTTTTTGGTAAACATATATTCCGATCGCTGTACACAACTTGCCTAAACAACTTTTCTATTGAATATTTATTTGTCATTTTATCCCCGGGTTCAACCAATATCTATACAAACATGGAATTGATCTCGATAAAGAATATCAGTTTCCATTTGTCTATTTACATAATGTTATTTGGATAGAGGTTATTTCCTAAAACCAAAGACGAATAAAAAAACATATATATTTTTGATACAAATAATGTAAAATGTTTTTTTTTTTTGTTTCCCTTTCACCAAAAGTGTATAAAATATTGCCTGCAAGATAATCTTTATGAATAATGTAATGATAACATTTATTTATACAACCAACAAATGAAATAAAATACTTCTTGTATTTTATAGTCCTTAAGTGTGTAAATATAACTAAATATGCTCCCACAACCATTATAGAAAAAATTGGCAATACATAGTCGGTGTGGTACTGAAGTCGTGCGACCGTTGTAGTCCACACGAGTAACTTCCCAAAGTTGGAAAAAACATTAAAATAAAGGTCTTGTTAGCCTTCATAGATTATTCTTCGAACATGTACTGCAGCTTATGCTGAAATGATCATTATCTCCATAGATAAATGATGTGTTTTATCCACTTTTTCAGATTCTGTTTTTTCCAGATTTTCCCAGATTTTTTATCACCATCAGTGATAAAAAAAACTCTTTCAGTTCTTAAATACGCGATTACGCGAAGAATAAGTCGAGTCATGTGTTAAAGTCAAAACTGGTTTGCGAGAAAATCGAAACGAAAGAATCCGAACGAACATACGCACATACGTACACACACACACACACACACACACACACACAGGCATCACATTGAAAAGGTTTTATTCGGATATTACGGCCCTGAAACTGCGGAAATATGTAAAACTGAAGATTTTCATAATCGGCCCCATTAAATTAACTTCCTCTGAGAAGTTATGAAAGCCAAAATTTTCTAAATTTTATACCAAAAACATGTAATAAATTTTCAATTCTAATAGAAGGCAGTAATATGAGGGGAAACTTTGTACATTTAACCTTCTTTCAATCAGAATTACAACTTTTTGTCTTCTAAAGGTGATTTTTAACTTTTAAAGTTGTCGCACACAAAACTTGGGTTATTTCATCATGATTTCTGTCGTGGGTTAAATGTATTATTTTTCAAGCGTTCTTTGTGTCTGTCCATTTTTCAACACGCGTTTTTGAAATAAAATTTTCGATTTGTTGCTACACATTCTAAAAGCAAATTCGATTCGAACATAATCGATTCGTTTGAGGCATCGTAGCTCTTAAACGCATAAATCGATTTGGACTTTCTTGTTTTTGTTTGAAAGGTAATTTGATTCTTGTTATTTTAGCTTTCAGGAGAAACTCTTGAGGATCATAATGTCTTTCCTAGTTGTTATTGAGAATGGAACCCTAAACTCGCACTTAAAACATACTCCCGATCAAATTATCTTTCAAAAAACCACATCAAAATCGTTTAGGAGCTTCGATGCCACAGACAGACACACAGATACACAAATAGGCAGACTCCTCTCTTTAGTTGAGAGTTGAATACATATAATAATAAAAGAATATTTATCAGATTGTTTTCACAAGGAATATTCATGTATTGTTTTACCACCACCAAGTAAAATGTAATTTAAAAGATTATGTAAATAAGCTAATGTTTTCTTTATACTTCCGAACATACGCCTTTCGTTTTCATTGAATGAACAAACACATTTTATTCTTAAAATAATCCTTAAAATTTAATTTTAAATAAAAAAACATAAAAATCACAAAAATCTGTTTGCGTTGTGGAAGCTTAGCAAATTCTCTTATGTTTTTCAAGTTAGCAAAACAAGTTTTCACGATTAAATTGGCAATAATTAGCAGTTATTTAACCGCAAATTAACGGGATGGGAAATTTTTTACACTCTTTCCATAACGGAGATATTTGATGCTTTGCTAACTTGACAGTCAACTTAGCAAAACAATTTTCTTTAGTCCAAAACAATGTTTGATTGGCTTACAATAAACCGCTTTTTCAAGCACCAACATACATATTTCAACTTAAAATAAATGACTGGGATTTCTTTATTAGACATAAATCGACAGTGAGCCCTTTATACAGCAAAATTTCTGTGATTATTTTCATCTGTCTCTTTAAAGATTAATCAAAATTAGTTTGGTAATCAACAAATTTTAATTTTTAATTGTGGTTTTAACTTTAATGATTTTTTATGTAATTTAAGGTTATAGAAACTGATAAAACTTTTCATATCGTTTTTAAAATCATACACTTCCCCGGTCTACCTTGTATTCCCTCGTCCAAACGTTTCCATTTTCTAATGAATTATTTATATTACTAATAACTACAACTCGTTGTTCATCTAAACGTTATATTCAAAGGAGTGATTTCGAGAATAATTTGGTCGCTATAATGTTTACATCACAGTATGTGTTAACAAGAGTGTTTTGGACAAATTTCTATTGTTATTAGAAGTAGGTTAGTATAGAAGTTAATTAGTAAATTAATTCAGTATGCTGTATTTTTTTTCTAAATATTTTTTTTATGTATAATTATACAGTTGGTTCTAAATATTTGAAAATAGTTTTGTTATTACACCGAAAGCCTATAATGAACCGAAATTTCTATGATTATTTTATCTGCCATTTGAAGGATTGGTAAAGATTACTTTTGTAATATAGATATTAGTTTTAGCCGTGAATCGTGTGTTGAATTTATTTATCCAGTGTTTCAGTTTTCGTTTTTTCTAAGATTTCATTTAAAAAGTTTCGACTTTTTTATTTGTTTTTTTTCCGAAAATTTGACTTCAAAATACTACAAAACAAACAAAATACAAAGAAAACAAGATTTTTATCAGTTAATACTTGAAGAAACTCTGGACGTACCTACAAAATATGATTCACTAGATCCAGTACTGTAATAGATACTTTTAAAATGTATCTAGTTATGGATACAGATACTTACAGTAAAATGATCCTACATAAAGATGCAGATACACTTTTTTTTAAATGATTCCAGATACCACAGTATCTAGATATAGAAAATTTAGATACATTTAAAGATACTTTTTAAATTTGTAAAATTGAAAACGTGTTTTTTAGTTTTTAGTTAAAAAATGATTTTTATTTTACAAATTTTTAATTCGTTTAGGACCTTAGCAAAGTAATGCGCTTTGATTTCTAAAAACCTTTAATTTATGCAAATTAAGAGAATAAATCAAACTCATGCTACGTTACTGGCAGACCGTTATTTAAACTTGTTTAGTCAAAAAACATATTAGATGTCCATATACAATCACATGTTATATAAATACGAAAATAGAATTCAAAATCTGTACTCGTGAATATATGTAGGTATGTTAGATTGAATTTCGACTCAAATGATTGATGGTGTAACTTTCTACATAGGACATTCATCCATTTGCTTAAACGAAAAAAACACCAAGATTTATTTCGGGATTATAATACTATCAATCATTTACATCCCTTATACTTTTTACATTTTCGGGTGTACAGAATGATGCGAAATTTTTTTATTAAAAAATTTTTTGATATGAAAATTACACCCAATTTGATATTTATTATTTTTTATTTAAATACACTAACATCAGAGAGAGAAATTTATGCATTTTGTACATATACTTTGCATCCCGAAGTTCTGACGGGTAGGAATATGATATTTAAAACTATTTTTATTTACTTCCCTTATTACACTTTGTTCTTGACTATCCTAGTCTAAGCTTATTCAAAATTAAGGTGAAATATCCAACATTACTGACCAAAAAAGATTAAACTCGAAGAATATAAAATGATGTAAGTACGAAATATTTATTTTATCGTTTTTGGATGGGTACTCATATTTTATTTTATTTTGTGTTTATGATAGTCATTACTATTTCAATTTATATATTAAAATATTCATAATATTGAAAAATTTAGTTTTGACCTCTGTATACAAAAAAAGATTTTACGATTTTTATGTTTTTGACTCACCTTTGATAAAGAAATTCTTCATCCTGCAATTTATGAAGCAATTTTTCCATCTTCTTTGTTCTTCCATGGAGCACAAACTTCCAAAAAATGGAGTACCATTAGTACAAAATTTTTTGGAGTGACGTACAAAAAGGTCAAAGTACGGACGTTAGCTAGCATATTTTTGGTCAAATATTACTACAAAGTGCAAGCCAAACAGACCAGATTACCGAGAAATATTATTCTGTGGTAGAGTAATAAAATCAATTGCAGATAACAATGACAGTAGGAGGTTATTAGCATTTCTCTGTCAATTTTGTCTCCACAAAATAAGTAGTTTAATTTTTGTCGCTGTGTGCAAAGTAGACGGGGAGAGGGTAATCTTTCCTTTTTTGTAGGGTGCAACTGAATCCTTTTTATTTGTCCTTCCAAAAAATTTTATTATCAAAGTACAGTGCATTACCATAGAAACTCTTGAAATAAAACTCATGCACGGTGCGAATATATTTGAATAGAGTGAGTGAGTTTTCACACCAAACATTTTCAGTTTTAAAATATTATGTTTTAATAGCGATATAAAAGTTAATTTCACTTTATGTATGTCTGCAAATAATCGAACTTTATTTAAAAAATTTTATGATTACTAATATTAAGATTATAAAAACATTCATCAATTTTTCAAATATACCGTTTTTTATTAATATTTTAAAAATAAAATTTGACAACGAATTAGAGAAAATAATTACTTAAATTTTTTCTACACACATTTCTTCAATGGCATCATAGAAACTGTCTGAGTGTTTCTATAGATAATGAGACAACGGTCGCCTGAGTGTTTATAAAGATTATAATTTGATTAATTTTTAGTCATTCAAAAAAAAAATATAAAAATATATTTAAATATTGTAAAAAAATTGCATTTAAAATATTGGATATGTTTTTGGAAATTTGGAAAAAGAATTTGAATCTAACTTCCGAAAACAGTTCTGCCTCAAGTCCGTGTAGCATAAATTTCTTTTATTTTCTGTTTTCAAATTCTGAATAGAAAAACTATTTATTTTCAACTTAAACCAAGTTTCAACCATAAAACTTTGTAAGAGTATCCTTCAACCTTTTCATTTTCGATATATGAACTAATGTAAGTTGATAGTTTTTTGTTTCGAACTAAAGAAGTATATTTTTTATCGGCTCTTTTCTATTTGTAATTCTAATCGAAGAACGGGTTAGAATAAGGAAAAAGAAAACATATGTTCAAACATTTGTTTTTTATTTTCCATTTATAAATAACTGGCCGTTACAAACATTCGCTGGATAATTCAAACTTTTAAGAAAAAGAACATCACTGTTATGAAGTAAGTTAGCATTGATGTAACTATTTATGTTATTTAATCTAGATAAAATATAAGAGTTCAATAACGACTCTTTCATTATCATAAATTGTTGTACAATTATTTATTAACTAGAGTGATACCCACCCGCTTCACTGGGTTTAAAAGTAAGGATTGATAAAGATTGCTCTCGCTTATCCCCTTCCTATAACACTCAAAATAATGGTAAGGATTGTTTTATACAGGTAAAATATATGTATAGTTTTCTATTTTTTTAAATGTATAATAGTCGTAATTATTCATTGAGTATATCAGAAAAGATGGCCGTGAAATATTTTATATTGTCTATTTTTACAGAAATCTGTAATTTATGGTAATTTCAAATTAAATTAATTTTAAAATTTTTTATTTTTATTTATAAATCTTTATAAATTATCTCTCATGTGTTATTCTGGAGTATGGGCTATATTGCTGTACAGTTTCATTAAAAACCATTCGCTAGTTTTAGTGTGAAAGCGTAGCAAACAAACAAACAAACAAACATGTTTACTTTTCCATTTATAATATATAGAGAATTGTTATATAATAGATGTCCAATAGATGATCTTCTTAGAGCCTTGAAAAAGACCCAATTGAGGTCGAAACGTTGGCAAATAAAAAATTAAAAAATAAAATACACTTTATTTGTGTTCTGCATTCCCAAGAAAACAAAAACTTGTTTCATAGAATATTTAAATCAAATTCATGCAAATGAAATAATATATGTACATTTATATAATACTAGCTGACCCGGCAAACGTTGTTTTGCCATGTATCTTATTTCAAGGAAACATTTTTTTAGTTCAATAAAAATAACTATCTACTATAAGTGTTCGGGGATGTACTTATAATCGAAAGCGTTATAAACAATAAAAGTATGCTTTATTTAGGGTAATAAATTAATGTTTATTAAAGTAACGAATATATTTTAAATTACAATTCTTCATAGCTATCTAAACATCAAAAATAATTATTCATATTTTTACTATCAAATACACAAATAAAACCAAAAGAAAATGTTTGAAAACTGTATAGTAAGACAGGAGACCGGCTTCGTTCTCATCCCTACTCCGTGATGTTTGCTGGATAAGAGGTGACATCTAGCGGGGATAACTGATCGCTTGATAGTTGATCGGTTATCGACCGGCGAAGGCGGAAGATCAAATTGAATTGAGAAAAAAATCATAATTGAAGGAAATTATTAAGAATAAAAATCGCGTATGTTTTTTCTAATGCTGTATCATAAAAAAATTAAAAATTTATCTAGAAATTAAAAAAACAATTAGGAGTGGACTACCCTTAACATTTAGGTGGATGAAAAATACATGAAAGTCCGATTCTCAGACCAATATGCACACAAAATTTCATGAGAATTGGTCAAGCCGTTTCGGAGGAGTTTAACCACAAACACCGTGACACGAGAATTGTATATATAAAGTTAAAAAATTGTTTTCATTTGAAGTTTTCTATAATTTTCTTTTTCCGAACTTTAACAGGCATCATTCATACTAAGTACATGTGACCTGATAAACTTTTTTAAAACAACCCAAGGTAGGTTCAAAAGGTGAAGTTATATACGATATTTTATTTGAGGAAATTTAATTAAATTTAATTTTATCAATTTTGGACTAATTTGGAATGTAATTTCAATTTAAATTTGTTGTTATATTAATGAATATATTGTATATTCATTATGCGGTAAACCTTTCAATGACGAAATTGTCAAATTTATAAGTTTAATAATAAATGATTTATCTACAAGGTAAAACCACATTCACATTATTCATGGACCTATCAATACTTCAAAGGAATCGACATTTCGTTTAATAAAATTAAATATGCAAAATATTGAATTATTCTAAGCTAATGAAAATTTAATTGAAAATTCTTCATTTTATAATTGTTTTTCATGCATCAATAATAATAACGATGATAATAATTCTAGTATCAAATGAAAATTTCAGCATTTTTGATAGGATTTGGAATAGGCAGAATCATCACAGTTGCTGGTCAGCGATTAGGAGGAGGGAAGTGAAAGCAAAAGCGTATATTATATAATATTAACTGATCAATTTTGCGGTTTGTTTTTTTCTCTTCGGTTTATTATAAGATTTTAACTAACCTGCAATAATATATCTATTCGGAAAACCACTAATGACACCCAGCAGTCATATGCAGGCATAAATCTTAACAAACAGCAATGGTCTATGGAATAACTAGACCATTAAAAAGTGGAATATTTTGTAAAAGAGAGATAGAATGAAACCATGCTATCGAAAAATTTCATACGGTCTTACCAAGACTGCATTTTGGTTTGTGTTAGGATATTTTTTATTTTATGAGAGGCTATGTTAGCCTTTTAATGGCATTTTCGGTAGCTTTCGAGAAAAAAAATGAGGAAAAGAAGAGTAAGTAAGGCAGTTATTCGAATTTTCTTTTTTTCTTAAATATCACCATTATTGTTTTGGTTACATTTATACTTAACTCGTTGCTCTTGTAATACTGTTCTAATACTTGTATTGCTTTCTGAGCTTATTCGGCGAACAAGTAGTAATGATCAATCAAGTCATTTGTATACAGTGCAAGTAGCACCTCACTAAAACCGTCAATATTTATGCCTTGCTTATCGTGGTCCTTCATATAGCCATACAAGTCACTTTTAAACAAGCTAAGTAGTAAAGAGGATATTGAAAATGACGCGAATAATAATAGCGAGATAAAGTGATAAAAAAACTAATTAAACACATTACTTTTTTGAGGTTGTCATTACTCAAACTGACCTATTCATAATGTCCATATTAATCACTTTATCTCTGCACTATTAATGAAAAAATATTCAAATTGTGCTTGTAATTTATGCTTCCGAAAAAATATATTTTACATGAAAAAACGGTTAAAAGGGGTAGATAAACCAATTTAAATTCAATATAAAATACAATGTCATATCAAATTAAATATTTCTCAAGAAAAATTAAGAATAATCCACTAAAATAAAGTCTATAATAACATAATTAACAAATTTAATGAATAAAGTTCAATTTTCATTATAATTTTTGTTAATATTTTCCATTAAAAGTTTTCTCTGATTTTCAAAGACGATTTGTTCGAGTGGTATAATTTCTACTGAAAAATGTTTATATTTTTATCAAAGTATACGCGTATGTAAATTATAAGAATAAATAAAAATATTTGTACTATAGGAAATCTACGCAGGATGTTAACAATGTCTGATATTTTTAACAAATATTTTATATTTACCCTTTGTAAACAATATATATTTGTGTACGTGCGTACGTCATTTTTATAGCATGCCGATATGTAATATGCAAGGTATACTAAGTTTAGTCCCAAGTTTATAACACTTAAAAATATTGACTTTACGAACAAAGTTTTGGTATAGGTGTTCATAAAATCACCTAATTATTCGGTATCAAGCTGAAAGCTTACCAGCTCAAAGCGCTGTACAGCTGTTTTACAGCGTACTCAAGACACTAAAAGTGAGGTTGAGTTCGTAATGATCAACATAGGTCAATTGGATCTTGGGTCCGGAGGACCCATCATGTAAACCGTTAGAGATAAAACAAAAGTTTAAATGTAAAAAATATTCCTTATAAAAAAATAACCAACTTTTGTTTGAAACATTTTTTCGTAAACATCACTATTTAGCCGTGAGGGCGCAAATTAGGCGTAAATTGTATAGTCTGTATTATATGGGAATATCAGTTATGAATGTGTGACATGTATATATGTGTAATGTGATAGAGTAATCATCACTGTCTATGCATGGTATTTCAACAATTTACTCAGCCAATCGTTTGTTTTCACTTGTTTTATCATTTTAACGGCAATATGATCCGAAATGAATATCATAACATTCCGTTGAGTCGTTTCGACTCGATCTAGTTTTGATTTTTTTGATTTTTTATTATGTTGGGAAGTCATTTGTGTGAATCTCAAGACTGGTGTGGTCGCACCCCGGCTTGTTAATTTTTTCAGTTCAAGAACAATACACTATTATTTTTATTTTAAATTAAATTTTAACCAAATAAAAATATTATTGACGTTCTTGAATAGTATGGTATACAGTAGACCATTGAGAAATGGAAAAAGTATTTTAATGCTAACTTAATTAACATAAAAGTTTCTCAAATAAAAATCTCTTTCTGAGTTTGAATTTTAACTTGACATTCATGGTCATCTAAAATCACCTTAAGTTCGTTACTTTTAGGATATAGACAAACATAAAATGCCAACCTTTTATTCATTGCAGAATAAATATTTCAAATTATTGTCATTGATATTATATTATTCTTATGCGTTAATCAAAACACAGCGTTTGTAGGTAGTGAAACTTTTTATACAAATTAAATTAAACTTTCGAGCTTCAAGATTGTTTGTCTTCATTCCTCTAATAAAAACAACTCTAATGAGATTACTTCTGGCATCTCTAGAATTATAGCCAGGCAGAATATTAGCCAAATCAACGACTGTCCTTAAATGCTTTAAATTAATATAGAATGTCCGTAAACCGATTTTTTAACGAAATGAAGTAAAATTTTGAGTAGATTTTAAAAATAACTGCCCCTCTGAGAATTGCTTAGTTTAGTTTTAGTTTAGAGTTTTTTGCCTGATAATTATAAAAGATATTCGGCTAAAATGGACACATAACTTTTCTACGGATTTAGTTAAAAAACAACTTAATTTATGATACAATTTTTGGTACCAAGAAAGCGGTTCCTTCCCGTCTTGTTTAAAATGATATTAATTCTTTTTTCAATTACAGTATGAATTATACCTTAAAAAATATTTAGACAATTTTCAAAGATATAAAACAATACGATCAATCCCCCCACAAAGAGTTAAAATATTTCAATACATTTATATTTCGCTAATATTCAAAACAATTGGAATAAATTTAAATAGAACGTGGGTTGGTTTAATTTAAATATAAATAAAAACTTGTTTTTCTTTCTATAGTTATAATTTTACAATACATTAATATTATTAAAATCCCATAAAACATTAATATTTATAAACTATACATGAATAAAGACACTTGTCATCTACAAAACATTTCAAAAATTCTAAAGTTCAAACAAATATTCATAATGAACCATACTAAACCAAATAAGCATAAACCCCAGTCAGATTAATTGAGTAGTGTTTTAAAAATCTCAGCTAATATTATTTATGAAAGTTTCGCTTAGGTGCTTATCGTACGTTCTGTTAAAGAACGCTTACTGTATAATGCGTTTAAAAAAACAAATATTTTTGTTTCAAACATTTTTGTTTCAAATCGTATAAATTTCAGAGAAAGTTCGAAACTTTTAGATGATGTACTTTTAAAGATAATAATCATACCTGAAGTTTACGACGCTTAGAAAGGATTTCACTGAATGTTATAACGCTTAGAAATATTGATGGAAGAAACAAGATTTTAAAACAGATGTTCGTAAAAGCACTTTTGTATAAATTGATAAGCATCGCATTGGTCAGTATATCTAACTATCTGTGTTATTGACAATTTCAAAACCCAAAGAGAAAAAATGTTGAGAAACTTTTGCTCCAGCAAAGTTAGCTTTAATAAAATCATTTGAGTGACATCGTTTTTTTATTTCTTTTAAACGAGCAAAGTTGGCCTTGGCTTAGTACGCGTTCCATAAAAATGTTTTATGCAATCAGAGGTAGAAAAAAAGTTCAAAAACAATATAGATATTGTTTATTTTTAAGAACAAACAACGATAATTTGAAACATTATTCTTAATCTCAATAGATTTTTCACAATTTTCGAAACGAAGACTTATGAAAATGTTGATATTCAACTGTTTATATATCTATAAATAGGTGCATGATACTTGGAAAACTAATATTACAGTCTTTCGTGGAATTTAATTAAGCAAACATTTGTAGTAATTAAATTATTTTATTATTTATTTTGTAAATTGACTAAACCATTTAATTTAAAATTTCATACCAAACGATGAAATACCCACTCATATTCACGATATGATGTTATGAAAATCAAGTATTAAGCAGTAAGTAACCCGGCTCATTTTGATAAAAAAAATAGATAGTTTTCCAATAATTTTTAAACGTTCTTAAACATTACATGTTACATAATGATTTAACTAATATAAATTACATTGCCTGGGCTAACGAAACTGAGATTCAATTAGTCTGATATCACATATCGCTCGAAATGCCATGAAATAAATACTCTTTCGAATAAAAATTTTTGGCGCGTACACAAAAATCATTCTGGATAACATATATTTCACGAATAAATTCCATCTTATTACCTCGACTATACTATGGCGAGGGCTATGTGTTTCACCGGTATGTATGTATGTTCGTCTGTTCCCTGTTTATCTTCTTAACTAATTTTACATATGAAGTATCGTTAAAAGAATCTTAATCTTGGTTATAGGCTATGTGACGTCACATCAAAATGAATATGGTGCTCTCTAGAAGGCATAAAAATATGATCTAAAAACAAATTTCGATTAAATATATGGTAAAACTTTATCACGAAACTGTAACCCTGTAAAAACTACTCGTCATTGCAGTCAGGGAACCTCCTTTTCTCGTCTGGTGGCAAACTTTTCATCATAGAGGTACCCCGACTGTAATGACGACTTTACTTACTATAACAATTTCAGATGAAAACATTTTCTTGTTTTCATACTTTTAAAAGCACGATTTCGTTAGAGCGTAGGGGTTTTAGTTTTTGAACTTTATTTTATTTAGCAATCTTAGATAAGATTACAAATTATGTACTTGAATACATAATTAATGTAAATTTTTCTTTAATTAATTTAAGCTTATATAATCCCGCTTCATTTACAAGGTGTTCCCGATAATCAAACTCAAAATATAGCTATAAATAGGGCCTCAAAACAAACAAGCAATTCCTTTGTTAGTTTGCATAGAGACGCTTTGTTCAAGAGGTATCAATTTTTTTTTCAAATAAATAGTTACAGTAACGAAACATAATTATTAATATAAATAAAAAAGAGCGGTAGGAACTATGTTCTTTTTGATATACTTTACTATGTATTTTTAATTAACTCTTTCAATTTGTTTTAAATTAAAAATTTTTAAAATCTGACGACTTTCCGCGCATGGCGAACGAGCACCGTAATTACAATATTTTAAGATAATAAGCTATACTTATATTTTAAGATAATATTTATAAAAAAATTATCGGTTGGATTGGTCGGTAGAATACTTTTTATGTCTCGCCCCCATTCGACCAGAGGATTAGGAACAATGTTCCAAGAATCAATTATTTAATAATTAATTTTATTTTAAATTTTTTTTTTTTATTAATCAAATATTTTCTTAAAATATTTGATATTTATTAACTATGATTACTGCAAAGTAAAACAAAAGATGGACCTAGATTATTTCGTTATTAATTTCTGTTACCGTTTTCTAACAAATCGATATCTCTTGAGCAAAGCGTTTCTGAGCAAACTTTCGAATTAAATTGTAACTTGTTTTCAGGGGAACAACCTCTATACTTTAAAATCAATGTGGTTGTAACGTACATCGTAGATTGAATGTTTAATGTACTATTTTATTTAAACGTATTTCAATTAAATTAAATGCAGAAGAGGATTTACATATTTATGCAACTTCAGTCAGATTCTATAGTCACTACAATAGTCAGTTAAGTGGAAGGAAGAGTAAGTGGAGTTATTACTTCAAGGCCATGTTATGTAAAATAAGTAAAGTAGCTGTAATTCGGATTTTTCGTAATTACAGAATAAATGCTTTCATTACTATTTGAAAATGTATAAAAATATAAAATCGTCGAAAAATTATCGCATACAAACTTATTACAAATTGTTTGGATCTCTTGGGTACCAAAAGTTCCCCTTTTTTTGTCATAATATACAGAAAATTTTATTAACTTTGTGTGGATATAGGAATTATTAGCTATATTCATGACTCCAAAAGTCTATATAAATATTTTGCGATCTAGGACATAAAATTAAAATATTTTAAAATTTCGTTGAACTGCAAGCTGCTCCTTAAAGATAATGTCGTAAAAAACGTACGTAAAAATTTACTCGTGGTACTACTACAAGACAGATATGGTTGGAGATACCGTCCTATGATTGTAAATAATAGATATCACGTATATATCGCTTCCAAGGGCCTCTATTACCAAATTGTTGTGAATTTACAGGACATTGAACGCTTAGGCCTGACAGAGAATCAAAAACTATTTCCGCAGTTCTCACATTGGAGAGAAGAAAGAAATAATGCCTCATCTTCTCTGTTACTGTTCAGCTCTTGCCATGAGGGAAAAAACGTGAACTAAAAGCACTCCTGCTGTTCTTAAACAGATCCAAATGGTTCATGGAACAGTTGACTGGGATGGGCCGACCCCTTTTTCGATATGACAAAGGTCTAAGAGTCCCACTTCAAGACAACCACTTTAACCTAAACTAACCTTCAAAGAATGTCAAGGAGATAATTTTCATATTCAATACGAATAAAACAACAAGAAAAACCAAGTAGCAACAGTGCACATATCCCATGCCCAAAATTTCCCTGGCTGACATAACAACAATCTTGAACCTTGAAACAGCCTCTCATATTTCCAATCCTTATGAAATGACTTCAAATACTACACCCGATCCTAGATCTACATGGTGCCATGTGGAAATATATTTATATCGGCTTGAATTTGTTGGGTAAAAGTGTCATTTGTCTTTGAATTAATTATAGGATTAAACTACATGAATTAGTTGTATGTTTGTTATAAATTTAAAACAAAAACTTTGTAATATTTTCTTTTAAGACAATGTGTTACACAAGAATGTACTTCGTTGTTAATACATGAACGAGGAAATCGTACAGGTCAGCCATACTTTTGACTGTTTATACCTTTCGTAGATATAGAAAAATGGAAAATCCAAGTATATTATTGAAAAAAGAGGATTTTATCATATAGAAAGTTTCCTAAATATTTTTAATTCTTGATTCAAAAGGGGATCAGACAAAATTTTTTTATCACTTCAGATGAAGAATTCTTGCCTCGCGAATAGTGTGAAGTTTAAAAATCTTTACTATTATGCAAAATATGAACGTTTATAATTTCTATTTAAACAAAGAGGAAGATACCCACTAGTGACGTCATAGGTGGGTAATGCCATAGAGATTACATATAAAACTTAAAAAGCTAAAAGGAGATGGATTGCTTATAACTTCTTCGTTTTTTAATCAATTTTAATTTCATTTTCAAATTTTGTCATGGTATCAAGTCTAGTTTTAAATTTTTATGAGTAATATGGCCAATTCGACATCAGAATTATCCTCTATTTTATGGAAAAAATTTCATATTATTAATACTATTTTTTTTTTATATTTGTGCTTATATGGTTTTAATTACAGTTCGGACTTCGGAAGATGAAATTATTCCTAATATGTTTCCGTTATATTCCTAATATTAAAACAAAGTATCCAATAGAGGGTCTCGCCATCTTTATTCGTCCAAAAGGTATCCAATAATTTTCCAAATATCCGATGAACTGAGTTGATTTGTCCAAATTTACCTTAAAATACGGAAACTATTTAAAAAAAGGACAAAACCTTAATCAAATTTTAATATTCTTATTATATTATACGATATTTCCTTTTTGTAGCTTTGAAAACATTAACTATACAAATGCACATGCATTTTTATCGCCGGTGTCTCATCGCTTCATAAAACAACCAAACCGCGTAGCGTTATAGAATCCATCATGCTGATTCCATGTTTTTGGTACACATTTTACAAATTGAATACTTTTAAAAATTACCAACTATATCATAGATTGCATAGCGTATGCATATATTGCTATCACGATAACTAATAGAAAAATTGAGCATTTGCAGCGCAGATTTAGGAAACAGGCTAGCTAGACATTTTTCTCTTATTTTAGGCCTTAGATGTTAGTGAAAAAGCTTTTATATATAAAATAAGTTTACTTTGTACGTAAATTTATTTTATTTTGTGAAAATATTCATGTGAACAACAAAATACATCCGCAAGTAGGTATGGTTACGCAACTATGATTTTGTTTGAAAGGATCGGAAGTATAATAAATGTTGTTATATTAATATTTAAAAAAAAAAAGAATCAGAGTTGTAGGAGAAGGCTAGACTTGTAGTACTTGGAATCAAAATTTACATTTTTATGTATATATATTTTGTTTACACTCTAACAAAGCACAGTCGTTTGATTTTGATGTAATCAAAAACTAATTTTACTAAAATTTTAAAAGCAGTAACTTTTTATTTATATTTATTTATGTAGGAATATAAAAGCTCAAGAGTGTAAATAATTGCTAGTAATTTTCAAAACAATATTTATACAAAACCCTTGTAAATATAAAATTTGATATGTGTACACATACTTAAAACTAAAAACGTAAAGTACTAATTTTATATTCAGACAATAAAATAAAATACACTGTAAAGGGTCCCATAAACATTCTACATTTTTATTATAATTAAAAGCTTTTTTTTAGCTTCACTTTCAAAATTTATTTATGTCCTGGAGTTTTGCTATTGTGCTAAAATTTTGCATGCATATGCAGATCTGTAAAGAAGGTATAAAGCGCCAGTGGCAAGTATTTAGGTTGCCTTATATATATCGGGACCAGATTAACGATGTTGATGAAAATTCGTATACTGATAGTATTTAGCATAAGAGGAAAGGCAAAATGGAAGAGAGTCGCCATAATCATGTGATTTTACCTTAAAGAGGCTGTACATTTAATTGATAAACTTTTTAAATATATTCAAATGTAATCCTACTGTATGTAATCCTACAAAACTTGGGTCATACTTTTCAAATTTGTGATCATAATTAACCTTGCTCTAGTAGGTTTCAAGAATGTGGAGTCCTGGTACCGGAATTAGGCACGTAAGTAATAGCTAGCGAAAAATTGACATCACAGCTGAAAAGAATGACCCAAAATTAGTGGGATTCAAAAAAAATTTCAATAAGATCGGATCAAATTTGCCTGTGTTATCAAAAAATCGAATTTTTAACTCTGTGACGTCATCAGAATCCAAAAATTTGATTTTGTTCTATCACATCCAAATATTATCCAATTTTGATAAATCAAGTATGTAATCCTACTAAACTTGGATCATAATTTTCAAATTTAACCTAGCTCTAGTAGGTTTCCAGAATGTGGAATTTTGGTCCCGGAATGAAGCACATAAGTTTTTTTTTTAATGTAGAAAATTGTGAAACTTCTTAGCGTCTATAATCCTCTTACTGAATGGAAAAATAAATAACATCCAGTTGGTAAACAATAATATAATAAATAAATTTTTAATTTTAAAAAAAATGTAAATATAAAATATTAAAACTACTCATTTAAACTTTTACTTCCTTGTACAAAGTAAAGGAATTATTGTAATAAAAAAAATACGATGTTGGAATATACATTTTGTTCATCCTTGAAACCATTTTTTTTTCTTCGGCATGACTTTTGTTCCAGTAAAACGTACGTAGAACGTACCATAACAAGTAGGTAATTTCTACGTTCGTATGTTCGCATAACTCAAAAACTATTAGCCGTGTAGTGTTGAAAATGCCACGGCTTCAGATCAGTTATCCAAAGAGTATCCATTTTGACTATCACTGAAATCATTTTCGCTAGTTTATAAGTGTACATGGAAGTCTTGTGGTGTCCATAGCAGATTTTTATTTTTGTATTCATATTTAATCACCTAATTAAATTAAACCCATATGAATAAAAATTTACAGGTTGTATCAGAAGTCACGATAAATATTTAGAAAATACTTTTATTGTTGAAACTCTTGTACCATTAACGAAATGTGGCTTAATTATCTGTTTTAAGTCTAAAAATTTTTTTCTCGTATTAATTTTTAATTTTTAAAAATTAATACGAGAGTTGAAATTTTGTAATTAGCAAAGTTATAGAAATTGATTGACCTCTTTTTTCTAATTTAATATTTTAATTTTTCAATTTATTTTAAATAGTGTATTTTAAGCTAAGATGGGTTGATTATAATTGGTGATATGACACAACTTTTTGTATACCATCCACTGGGAAACCCGCCGTTTTCGATGGAATTTGCATTGGGCTACTACAAGGGGTAATTAAACAAATTTATTTAGACCTCCTAACTATGTGTTAAGTACTAGATCTTCAGATATAATAAAATTGATTTAATACAATATTGCTTATTATAAAAATTTAATTTCAAATTCTGATGAAAAGATGAGCCTGATGAGTCAAATCTATGATGAAAAATTCTAAGCAATTTTCGAAATATTTTGACTTGACACGAATTCCACATTTCCAGAAATTCGAGACTTTTGATACATTCTTTATTTTACAAAAAAAATGAGACGAATATACTTTTGGGTATGTCCTATTTTCTCCGAAAACATAGACTAGTGCATTGTAAAGAAGATCAACGGGCAAAGGTGGAGTTACATTATAAATTCATTATAGGCCACCCACACACAATTAATACAGTGTTTCCAACTCAGTGGTCTTACCACTGAAACTAGTAGTTTTACTAGTCCTTTAATATCAGTAATTATTGAAAACTATGTAATAAAAATCGAATATATGTTTAGTGGTATTCAGAATTGAAAGTTGGTAACACTGAATTTATGTGATTATGCAGATGATTGGTACATTTTATAGCTATGCACATGTTTTATCTTGATTGAGCTAGAGAGCTCAGAGCTCAGACTCTCTTATCGCTTGCCAAAAATTATGTTTTATCATGGCTTTCAAGGATTCGCACACTTGCACAGCCCCTCAAAATTGAGTGTTGAAAATTTGTATGCAACCTTATGGAGGTGTCAATTACACAGCCCCTCTTTCCCATTTTTTAAATTGGGGTACGTATTTTTTCGCGTTTTATAAGTGTTACACACATTAAACATATAAGTGTTACACCAAGTTAAGGCAGAGGGTTGCAAATTTGCATATTATTTAAGGTAGTCTAAAGAAGGAAGACTATTATCTGTCTAAATGGAGTTTGGGGAGTTAAAAACTTACGGTAAGTTGAAAAAATTTGACTTGAGCTCATATTTAGGAAATTTCTTTTGGTTACGTCATATCACCGGTCTTTCGGATCTGCTTTTATAGACATTTCATTTTTTCAAAAATTTGGAAGGATAAAAATTTCATTTCAATAAAAATTATCTAACAATAATAAACATTAAATAAAGGGGAAACATGACTTTAGTGATAGATCTCTGCTTCTGACGATTTTTATTATTTATTTATTATATTGAAAATTATATATTTAATAAATACATGCAAAATGAATTAATTAAATTATTTTTATTCAATTTAATAAATAATATCTGGATGACCGAGCTTTGCTCGGTATTCTTAAAAAGACACAAATTTTATCACTAATAGAAGACCGTTTTAAATGTCTCCACACAAATACCAATTTGAATGTCCCGGTATTTTATTTCATTAACTACGATATACACCAATAGATGTCAGGAAGAGTTATAATTTGCATTGTATTTCATTAACTACGATATACACCAATAGATGTCAGGAAGAGTTATAATTTGCATTGCCGGTTTCAGTTTTTCATGAAAAGACGGATAAAACGACGTTTTTTAAAAATGAAACCTTGCTAGATCGACTTTTCGCCCCAAAAAACCCCTGCATACTCATTTTCATAAAAATCGTTGGAGCCATTTCCAAGATCGTTGATATATATATATATATATATACAAGAATTGCTCGTTTAAATATATAGGATTACTGGCTGATCATCATTACATTTTTCTTTTGTTTATGAACCATTTTAATATAGAATATAATCAAATCGTATTTATCACACTTAATTGAGGCATTGAAATCGAAAAAAGGTCGCCAACCATAAATTTCGTTCCATGCGATTCTGATTTTTATGAGCCTTGACGTAGAATGTTTGCACGTGTGTATATAACAATGCCAAATGCGTGCTGAAGTTTTTTGTTTTTTCGGGTTAAAATGGTTTGGATACACCCCTTCCAAATTACAACTTTAGCTTTAAATTTAAACTTGACCACCCACGAAGCAATAAGTTACTGAATATTGGTAACTTTTTAAATCCTGCTTCTCCTAATTTTTGTATCCCGTTTTCTTCTGATTTATTATTGAAATTTATACGGGATAAAGTAGCGTACTCCCACAGAAAAAGAAGCATTAAATTAGTTACATTCATAAAGATAAAATGTAACTGTAAATAAAATTTATCAATTTTTAATGCAAAAAATGGTGTCCAAAAAGATGCCATTTTTTATGCGTTTTTTAGTAGTTTGTTAAATATCGCAATTTAACCAACTTCAAATATTTTTCTCCGTGGGGAAAATTTAAATTTCCAAAAAAACTATTTTATCCTATGAAAATTTGGTGCAAAGAAAGATTTTTTTTAAAATGCTGCTCAAATCGATTGTAATAATAGCAGACTTTTGAAACTTGCATAGATTGTGCAACAGATGCAATCCAAATACAGCGCGTTTCAGTTAACCTTGCGTGGTCGGTTACTTATTTTTACTTAGAGGCTACAAAAATGTTAGCTACACATTCTAAATTAGTTAATAGCCAATAACTTTACTTACGCTTTACTTTGGTAATTTTCGACAGGTTTACGACAAGTGACGCCATTTGGAAAATTTTTTTAAGACATGCAACTTTCCCATGTAACTTTTTTGGATTTGACGTTAACCTAAAAAAAAGAATTATTTAAGCGGTTTTTTTAATTTTGAAAATTGTTTAGGGCGAGAGTGACTTGACAAACCAAAAAGAAAAAACGCGACACTTTTTTATATATATCCTCTTCTATATCAACAAATTTTTTATTATCCTTTACTGATAACAAATTTTAACGATTTACACATGAAACAAAGCTCAAATATATGGAACACAGTAAAGCGGGGAATAAGAAAATCGTTTTTACAACCATTTCAATTAAATGAACTCTATAATCAATATAAATATTTGTTATTAACAGAAAAAAGTTAATTAAGCTTTCCATATATAATAAAGCTTTGTATAATTTTCTTGAGAATTCATTAATGCGTAATATTTGATATTTTTAACCATGTATAGAGTGCTCCACTTAAATCTAACCAGGTAAATTTTTAATCAACTAAGCGTTTTAGGAAAGAATCGACCGAGTGCAATGTTGTTCTACTAAGAGGAATAAATATCACGAGAATCTCTTAATTGCTCCCAGGGTCGTTGAAATGTTTAAATTTGTGTGAATCCTCTATCTCTTATAATGATTAAAGTCGAATAAATTTTTTAATTCGACATTTCTAATAAAGTCGATAGAAACCTTATGTTACTTACTAAAAATTCTTTGAGTTATTTTTATAAGGGCTATCTTTGTAAATTGAAGTTTTTGCTTACTGTTAATTTTTTGTTTATTCTTATTTTAATTATTTTCACATCCAATTTCTTCCGAATTTATTTTCGAAAAAAAGCTTTAAACGAAAACCGTTTGTTCTTTTTTGAAGAATTCTTTTTTTAATATTTGCGAATATGAGCTTTAATGATTCGGAAAGTTTAAATTTCTGTTTTTGAAAAAAGTTTCTCTCCAAGTAGAACATCTTTCACTCGAGTCATTAATAACGTAAAAGCTTTGTTGAAAAAAAATTTAGCCGAGAAGATAAAAATGAGCACTCAGTATATTAAAATATATTTCAAATGTCTAAAAGTCATACTTTAAATTCACATTAAATCCTTTTTAAAACCTTGTGAACAATATTTTTTACATAAAAGGTATGTATTTTATTCTGAAATATGAATATATTTAATTTTATTTGGTACCACAACATGTAATAATGTACCAACATTCAAAATATTAATCCTCAAACAAAATTATTGCTGTCTACGCACTTTTTAATTTTTAGACATTTTCTCTGTATATAGTTCCAGAGCTAGGCGCATTATTTTACAGACATTTCAGAACGGTTGCAAATTTGAGAGTTAAGGGTTGGACTTTTGAATGCTCATAAGTTTTTAATAAAAGAAATGCATTTAATACTTGGCATTCTTACGTCGTATGTGATAGCATTGTAGAAAGCTTACTAGTACCTACTTATTCATGTATGTAATACGGAAAAACTTAATAATTTTTTTTCAAATTTTGTATAAATATCTCAAAAAATAATAAATTTTGAATCTTTTGGATTTAAAAGTTTCAAATTTTCATAAAAGGTTGATGAAAACCCTTTTTCGACATATATAATCTAGTTATTATTTGACATTTATGTGACTTTCAGTTATTTTTTAAATATTCGTTTTTTAAAGATACAAAATATGTATGACCTCTTGAGTATAAATGTAACGACTAAATGTACCTATTTACTTACCTTCTGCTTCATCCGAGAAATGTTTACAACGTTTGTTTGCATTTTTTAATAGGATTAAAATACTTTTAGCCATATTCAAAGACTGTGTACTATATTGTTTTATGTGTTATATGTATTTAATAGAAAATAAAAATAAATGCGTTTTTAATATGTTTGCAAATGCATTTAACTTCAACAAAAATTACTTACAGTAAGTATTACTCGACATTTTTATGTCCTCCGGTATTTCAAACACATATCTAGAGAACATTTATTCCCTCTACTTTTTAACTACAAAAAAGCATGATGAAAGCAAAACACAAGAAACTACAAGAATAAGAAACTCTAAGAATACAAAGGCAAATATAATTCTTCTTGTGTTATTATTAACTCCCGACTAACAAATGGGGCTGTTATAAGTTTAACGTGTCTGTGTATGTGGGAGTCTGTTTATAGCGTGGTAGCTCCATGGGCGAACCAATATTGATTTTTTTTGTTTGAAAAGTAAAGTAATTTGCTCGAGAGTGTTTCTAACTATGTTTCAAGTGCAAGTTTGAGGTTTCGCACCTGGCAAAAAGTAAATAAAGAGGCGATGATCTTCAACCGGCTGAGCAGCTTGAAACATAGCTGAGAACACTCTCGATCAAATATCCTTTCATTCAAACAGTGTCAGAAGTTTCTTTTAATTTATAAATATATTAATGTGTTATTAATTTGTTTTCATTTCTTCATACAAAACTTCATACAAAATTACAGTCAGTATAACTTGACATTCGTAGGTCGTCCGGTATGTCAAACACTTGTCTAGAGAATATTAATTCTTACAAAAAAAGGTATGAAGCAAAACACAAGAAATTACAAGAACTAGAAACAGTAAAGTGGCGGTCTAACGATAAAAATTAAAGGCAAGTGTTATAATTATAAAATCTTAATAATAGATGTGGTTGTTTGTAAACCAATTTGTAAAAATATCCCATCAATTTTACTAAATTACTTTTATTTCAAGTATTTTAAAACGCATACCAAAAGTTACATAATTGTATTCTTAGGTAAATTACATTTTTAGGAGATATCAGGATAACATATCACCAATAGTTGGAGCGCTGGAATTACGCATCTGACTGTGGATGCTTCTAATCCTGCTGGCAACGCTATGCAAAAATGTCTACGCTTAATCGGACGTTTACTAGAGTTATTTTTAAGGACTCACTCACATTTATTTAGTTTTCTTGAATTTTTTTTTATCTAAAAAAATTAAAGTTCATAAATGAACAAAAAAATGCAGAAGAAATATTCAGAGCTATGAAATAACCTACATGCATGGTCAGAACGCATAGAAGAAGTTTAATAAAAAAATGCCACTGACTTCATAAAAAATGCAGCAACAAGAAAATTCATGTTGTATAGAGCTGATGGTTGAATAGTAAATAATATTTTTTACTATTACCCAAAAAAGTTCATCTATCTGTTTGAGAAGTATGTAGTAATATTAAATTCTAGAGAAAGGCCAAAAATATCTACTTCAACATTAATGAAAATTCAGTTTAATAATAACTTGAATATTTTGTTTGTACTTGAAAGTCTATTTATAAAATATTTAACAATAAAATTAATTTGAAATAATTAGACGAGAGTTTAACATTCTAAAATCAAACCAGTCCGATAATACGTACCTACCTTACTAAAATTGGGAAAATTGTTTTAGTTTATGCCACTTGCAGTTTATTATAAAGGATTTTACATTAAAAATGATAAAACCTTTAACTTAAACAATTTTCTTTTACTAAATGAAAAAGTATTTTTTAACAATTTGTATGCTATATGATATCAGCCAAATGTAGCCCACGGCTTCGCTAGGATACGCGATTAGTCTATCGCATAAACTTAATTATATATCATCGATGGATTTTGTTTGTGTTTAATTTTAAGGACAAACCTCAGGGATTTGTATAGTATAAATTTAATAGTAGAAAACTGATATAACACGCTGTGGGGCGCTGGAAAATAATTGATTCTCGAAGTGGGCTGTAATCAACTAAGTTTGACAACCTCTGAAGTACATCATAATAATTAAAAGACCTGTAATAGATCTATTTCAATACTGAATAACATTGAAGAGCGAAGTTTCTTTTTAATCAATTTCAATTAAAAGATAAATTATTTGGTGGATGCCACTTGTTTTAGGCGCGTAACTGCCTAAATAGTAAAGGCGGCACTGTTCTATTCTTCAAATATCAATAATCATTGTTGTGTTTAATTCAAATTTATTCTAACGGTAATTAGGTATGAATAAACACGTAATTTATGCTCATACATGTTTAATTCTACACAATCCAAATATTTATTTATTAATTTATCCATACTTAATATTTTTCCATATAAATATTACAGATACCACGAGTTTTCACCTACTTATATTCGCCCAGTTATTATTATTAGCTATTCGACCAGTCATCAACTGCACCCGATTTTTGTACTTTTTGGGTCAAAATTACCTTATATACTGAGTTTTATCGACATTGGAGATAAAAAAAATTTCTCGATTTATTGCAATTTTTAAGGGTTACTCTTTTGAAAAAATCGAGAAAAACGCAAAAAAAAGTTTGTTTTGGAATTTGATGAAACTCGGTGAATGGGGTAATTTTGATCCAAAAAAGGTAAAAATCAGGTTAATTTAATGATTAGACCTATAGAAAGTTACAATGTCAGCGAGTATCATGGGCAAAAGTTCATTTTCAAAAAATTAAAACCTATAAAATTGTGAACAAAAGGTAGGATAAGTGAAGCCTATAACGTAATAGTCTTTGTTTTTAAAGGAGAAATTTCCCAGCAAAGTGGGCGGGTATCTGCTAGTCGAATATTATAAAATGAATTTATTATAAGCATAAATGTATTCATTATATTTATATCTATCAAAAAAGCAGATTACACATAAACATATATTCAATTTTTTAGAAAAAATAAAATAAAATTCAAAATTACTTCTGAAGAAAAATGGATGATACTTTATGATGCCGTAAATTTTTAACAGGAAACACATTAATTCCCGGTAGAACATAACTTCAAATACAGGGAACAAAAATTAGCTTTTACTGTATTTAGTATTGAGTTTCTTGATAACGTGATGTGCGAGAGCAATTTTGAGATTCTCAGATTCGGATGCAGCATGTCAAAAATTTTGGCACTGTATGCTCACGTTTCTCGATAAAATTATTGTTGTGTAGTGACTGCATTATTAATCTAAGCAGACATAAAAATGGTGGGAACGCAATGAATATGAACGGTATATATATTATTACCATGTACCATGCATTTACTTGCGTTTCCACCATATGTATTAAACTGAGTCTTCAATATTAGTTAGTTTTCATATGAATCAACCGCTGCTATATCGTATCATTTAACAGACTGTAGCTATTATAAATCTTAAATGTGGTATTCGTTGTGTGCGTAGTCATGGTAGGGACAATAAAATCATTGTCAGCGCTTTCATTGAAAAATTTTGGCGATAAAGGAGGCGGTTATGACTAATTTGCAGTTCTTTACATGTTAATGTTATAGAAAATGTCAAATTAAAATTATTGAAAAACACTAATTGATTAAACTTAATGCATTAAAAATTGTGAAAATAAGAAATCAAATTGCACAAATATTTTTTTTTAAATGTAAATTATTATAATTATTTATTTAAATTTGTGAGACAACAATATTAAATTTTCAATGTAAGTTATAAATACAATCCATTCAAGTATATATTCATCCATACATTTCTATAATTAAAATAGTGTATAGTTACCATGGAAACGCCTCCTATAAAACACACGCACGGTGCGAATAGAAATTTGTAGAGGTATATATTGTAATAAATTTTGTAAAATTATACCCACTCTTAAACTCTCACCATAAACATATAATACATTAAACATAAAAAAGTAAAATTTATAAACATAAATTTGTGTCCTATTTTTATACCATGCATATATGAAATATACATAGTATATTAAGTTTAGTCCCAAGTTTGTAACGCTTAAAAATAATGATGCTAGGAAAAAAATTTTGTCATAGCTGTTCATAAAATCACCTAATTAGTCCATTTCCGGCTGTCCGTCCGTCTGTGGACACGATAACTCAAAAACGAAAAAAGATATCGAGCTGAAATTTTTACAGCGTACTCAGGACGTAAAAAGTGAGGTCAAGTTAAATGAGCATCATAGGTCAATTGGGTCTTGGGCCCGTAGGACCCATCTTGTAAACCGTTAGAGATAGAACAAAAGTTTAAATGTAAAAAATGTTCCTTATAAAAAAATAAAAAACTTTTGTTTGAAACATTTTTTTGTAAACATCACTGTTTACCCACGAAGGCGTTAATTAGGTGCAAATTTTATAGTATGTATTAATATAGGAAAATCAGTTGTGTGTGTGTCTATTTAAAAGTGAATATCTTTTGTTATTTACGTGACGTCAAAAAAACAAACGATTGCGCATCAACACTGTCTATACATTTTTGTATGTGTTATGTGATAAAGAAATCAACACTGACTATGCATGGTATTTCAACAATTAACTCAGTCAATTGTTTCTTTTCACTTGTTACTTTTTGATTTCTGAATTGTTTTTTTTTTTTTTATGTGATAGGATATATAACAACACTTAAGTATATTGTGACAATAAATATTATATAGTGTTATTTTAATAAATAATAAATAAATAACATACCAATAGTTGTTTCATATATTTAGTCCATTCTCACATTCTATGTGTTTCGTTATTTATTCGAATGTTCTACATAGATAACGAACGATAAGTGTTGCCTACCACAAATGTATGCCTTCAAACATTGCTGCAATCAATTAAAGTAAAGGATTCCTATAACATTATACCATCTCTACGATGCTCAAAGCACAATCAAAGCAACTTTAAACCTGTCTAGGTGTCGGGAAAGGTGAAAATGTTATCATACTTTGAATTCCATTTATCTCCACTGACTTACCGTTTCAAGCGATTTCAATTTTCAATCAAGCTCAGTTTTGCAGTTTACCGTTAACATAGCGCAAGAGGAAACATTGAAAGTAGCAGGGGTGTATCAGGAAAAGCCATTATTTTTCCATGGCCTTTTTTCCCGATGTATCATCCTAGAATAATAATCTGTTTTGATCTATTTTAAAGAGAAATTAATTGATTAAAAAATTTCTATATAAACTTCGTTAAGAAGTAATTCTAGAAACCAAATCGTTCAATGCTGTGTTCAAGTGTGAAATTGGCTTTAGCGGCCGGACTATATTATATTGAACATATACGATTTTATTGTAAATTTATATAATTACTAGCTTGATACCCGCCCGCTTCACTGGGCTCAAAAGTAAAAACCAGCGCTTTGTAGCGTCCACCCTCTCTTGATATGCACAGTTTTCAATTTTGTTAAATGTAAAATAGTCATAATTCATTGAGTATATCAGAAAAGTTGGCCATGATCTGTTTTACATTTACTGTTTTAAATTTTTACATAATTCTTTATTTTATGGTTCAAAATGATGATTATAGATGGATCAGATCTGCTATTATTACTATCTGAATTATTACTATTTTACATTTAACAAAATTGAAAACTGTGCATATCAAGAGAGGGTGGACGCTACAAAGCGCTGGTTTTTACTTTTGAGCCCAGTGAAGCGGGCGGGTATCAAGCTAGTAATTATATAAATTTACAATAAAATCGTATATGTTCAATATAATATAGTCCGGCCGCTAAAGCCAATTTCACACTTGAACACAGCATTGAACGATTTGGTTTCATAAACACATAAATCAAAGATTTCGGTAAAAATTTAAAAAATGGTAAATGTCGAAAAAATTAAATTAAATTTTTTTATTTTTTTTAAATATATATTTATAAATTATAGTTCATGTGTTATTCTGATATATCTGCTATATTCCTGTATAGTTTCATTAAAAACCATTCGCTAATTTTAGCGTGAAAGCGCAACAAACAAACAAACAAACATGCTTAATTTTTAGCGTGAAAGCGTAACAAACAAACACGCATACTTTCACATTTTTAATATATAGGGATGGAAAACGGGTAAAAGCATATGAGAATAATGAATTCGTCAAATAAAATTGGATTAATTATTATACACGAGAATATTATAAAATATATATTTTAAAGATGATTTATGGTTTACAAAATTATTGTTTAATCTTGTTATTCTAATGGCGTTAACTACTTATACATACATATATAGGTACGTTTTGCACAGCTTATGACAAATTTTTGACTGTTTCTAAAGTAATTGTCATATACATTATCAGCACATTTTAAAAAAAGCTAATAATAAATGAAAGCGATTTAAAATCAAAATATAGAATATAATATTGCCTTTGAAATTTCAAGTGCAATATATTCTACTAACGCTCAGTTGTCTGAACTTTAATTTAAAAAATTGTAATATGTTCCTAACTTCCTGTGTGATATGAACAACAATTTTTTTTTAAATTCTTTGACACCTACTGTAAACATTTTCATAGAATAACATAATATGTTTAAACAGAAAACAATTAAAATTTAATCGTAATTTCAAGAATTTAAAATGTATGAAATAATATGTAAACATTATCGTAGAAAACAAAATATATTTAAACAGAAAACAATTAAAATAAAAGCAAACAATTGACTAAGTTAATTGGTGAAATACCATTTATAGAGAGTGTTGATGCAATCGTTTGTTTTTTTTACGTTTTCATGTAAGTAAAGCAAGTCGCTCTTACACACAAAGTAATAAGAGTATTTTTCTCCTCACTTCCTCAGGGGATATAGTAATAAATAAACACGTGCATAATATGTGTAACGTATAAATTTAAAATAAATATAATATCTGTATACATACTATATAATGTTTCTAATCTAATTTGCACCCTCGCAGGTATCCAGTGATGTTTACGAAAAAATGTTTCAAACAAAGGTTGTTTATTTTTTTTATTAGGAACATTTTTTACATTATACTTTTGTTCTATCCTTAACGGCTTACAAGATGGGTCCTTCGGACCCAAGACCCAATTGACCTATGTCGCTTATTTACGAACTCAACCTTACTTTTTACGTCCTAAGCACGGTATAATTTGAACTTGATATCTCTTTTCGTTTTTCAGTTATCGTGTTGACAGACAGACGGACAGATAACCGAAAACGGACTAATTAGGTGGTTTTTTTAACACCTGTATCAAAATTTTGTTGGTAGCATCAATATTTTCAAGCGTTATAAACTTGGGATTAAACTTAACCTTGTATATATTTCATATACATGTTATAATAATAATAATCGTTATTCAAAATACAAATATTCTTTGCATAGAATGTGTCAAAAATATCATCTACAATTTATTTATTATCATATACAATGATAATAAATAATTACAATGATATAAAATAATAACACTAAAAAGTATAAATAAATATGTTTTTCATGAAATCAGAAAATACTAAAAGAAACAATTCTGATATTTAACGACCTATGAATATTTCTAATTATTTTGTAGTGTCATTCACATCATATTTTATAACAGCGCCGCAGTCGATTTAGCTGTCCCCTCTACTTACTATGCTCTCTGCCAATAATCATATTCTCTTGTTATCTTTAAAATGAGTCCAAAAAGGCAAAAAGATAACAAAGTTGTAGCCTACAAATATATATAATGGAATTTTATCGATGACGTCGATTAAGTCAATCGCTGTCGGCAATTAACAAAAAAAGATCATTTAAAAAATCATCTATAAGTTTTATATTTAAATTCACTTTATTTTTACGTTTAACATTTGATATGTGTTAGAAGTGTTACCCGTAGGCATTGATATATAAAATGTTATATTTATTGAATTTAGTACATTTATCATTTTGAAAAAAAATAATTTCAGATTAAACTCTCTCATAACTTCTATATATAGATTATAGATATGTTTTTAAATAAACGTATACTACAAGTCAATACTTTTGGTTAGGTTAGGTTATATTGGCTGCCCACGAAGGACACACTTAGGCTATAGAGCCCACTGTGATACCATATATGAATTTTACCACCATATATATTTTGATACCATATATTTCATTTATCAGCTCCTCAATTATTTTCAGAGACTGAGTGCACCTTCTTCATGCATATACCTTCATGCATTCCACCAGCCCATCACAACTATAAATTAAATTAATTTTTGGTAATTGGTTACGCCTTAAGCAACTGAGCTACAAGGGTTGACAAGCTAATACTTTAGTACTCCAATGAAAAACAAAAACCGAAAATATCTCCATTTTCAAGTACAAAGATAATTTAAGTCACAAGGCTACATTTTAAATTCTTCATCGAATTACCCAAAATTGACTATTTCAGTTTTAATTTCCTGAATTAATGGTTTAAATTTAAAATTTAATGGTCTAGGAGACCACAAGGTCGATCTTCACCCATTTGATAACCAGATGAGACATTTTTTTAATGAAATTTTATTGATTTTTACACTCCTATTGTAGTTTTTCTGCCGAAAAGTGTTCATGGCTATTTTTAATTAAATTAATTTTAAACAATTTTCCATGAAATGTTTAATTTACCTGTTAATTTTCCATGAACAGTTTTTTCAGGCAAGCCTATACCATTATTTTCGTAATTAAATTATCTTTCTTCCGATAACAATTTCGATTCATGAACAGTGATCCGTGTAGATCTATTCATACCATATGAACAGGTAAATCAATATAGATCTGTTAACCAATCAAAATTGGTATCAGAAGAAAAATTATTTAATTACGAAAATAATGTTATAGGCTTGCCTGAAAAAAATCATTCATGGAAAAAATTGAATAAAATTAATTTAATTAAAAATAGCCATGATCACTTTTCGATTAAAAAAAACCATGATAGAAGTGTTTAAAAATCAATAAAATTTCATAAAAATGTGTCTCATCTAGTTAGCAGATGGGTGAAGATCGATCTTATACCTTTCTCTCTTGTACTATATCTATGATTTAGTCAAAAATGACTTTTTTGATGTTTTTATTTAAGCAAATTTTTTTTTCAAAAATCTCTTTTTCGTTAAAAATGCATCACATTTTCATAAATGTAACTTCTTTGTCCTTAGGTCTTTTGGGTTCTTTGGAGAACTTGAAGATGTGCATCTATCCTTAGGCTGGAAGTCTTCTCTTAGCAGCCAGAACTTGACGACTATTTGAAAAAGGAAAAAAATTCAATGTTTGTTATGGATTATATCGGGAACTGATCTCTAACTAAAGTTCAAAAAGGTTCCTTAAATCGTTTTAAAAAAGCCCAATTAATCTCTACAACACGATTCATGGGGCTATGGAAATGTTTCAACAATATCATATAAGCGGGATTGATTTCAATTATTTGGATTTATTTACCAGAAATATCATGTTTTGCGCGTTTTTCTCCAAATTTATCTAAAGGATGAAAAATTTGTATGCGAATAGTCACAATGACTTTTGGTAATGATCTGTTCCCGTCTTCTTATGTAAATATTCAGTGAAAAATATTACCTTAGTGATTTCTATGTTGATGGAAGTACATAGAAGTTAAAAAGAAATTACTAATTTCAACATCATTGAATTTCATTTTTTTACGCATATATTTTTTTTAATATCGCCGAAATAAATTGACTCTTAATAATGATATTTCATCTACAATGGAAAAAATATTTTATGCAGGAATCGCTTTACAGGGTGAGTCATTTTAACCTAAAATAACTTAACTTGGGGGACTTTTGTCTCCCATCGAACTCTGCAGCAAAATATGCAGAGTTTAATTCAGGACATCATGTTCTAACATCAGATTGGACCTAGTTCTTCGGGTTGCTTTAATAGCCAATTTAGATTCTAATCGGTTAACACGTCAAAGAAATAGATTAACACGTCAAATTTGAAAGTTGATTCTTATAAAAACGAACAATTTTTGTTCAAAACATTTTTTCGAAAAACGTTAGCTTTTGGAGGAAATGCGACTTAAAACTATGACATTATTGCATTTAATGGAAAGAAAATACGCTTAAAGTTTATCGATAAACAACTTTTGACTAAAGCATTTGTCCGTAGTTAGCGTGTTTTCTTTCGATCAAATGCAATAATGACATATTTTTAAGTCGGATTTCCTCCGACAGCAGACCATTTTCGAAAAAATAGTTAGTTTTCTAGAAGAATCAACTTTCTAATACAAAATTTTATCTCTTAGCGTTTAGGATCTAAATTGTTTATTAAAGAAACCTGAAGAACTTGGCCCAATCTGATGTCAGAACATGATGCCTCCCAACAAACTCTGCAACTTTTGTTTAAATCATTTTTTGATTGGTTAACTACAAAAAATAGATTAAAATGACCCACTCAGTATATATTATAAACATATTTATGCGGAAATCTATTTTTTTTAAATATTTTTTTCTTTTTAACATATTTTCAAGAAAATTACACTTAAAATGTTATTAATTTATCATAAATTTTTTGAAAATGGATAATTTTAAAATTTTTCTTATTATTGTTGAACAACTGTTTTTTTTTAAATATTACGAATAATCAAGTTACTATTAAGGTTCAAACGAAAACGATAAATTCATTGTATTTATTTTTTTATGTAGCTATAGGAAAAACGAAATTACATAGTATTTAAAACAGCATTTATTGATTTTCACGTTCGTATGTGTGATGGCTAAAAATAAATGTTGTCACTACAGGTTTAAGAAAAATGGAAATGTGACATCCCCTATTATTTTTTTATTCCCACTTTAAATTTTTTAAGATCTTTAAGATTCAGAGAAAAATTTATGAACCCGAAATTGTTAGGCTTAAAATTCAATAGTCTTGAATTGAGCTTAGACCTTCTGAGTTAGTCAACCATCAACTCAAGATTGTAACTAATTTAAGTATGTTTTTGAATTTCTGATCGTGGTTAAGAAGAAAAAATTGAATAGAGAAATTTAAATTACAAAATTGGTTTTCATAAATTAAATTAACAAATGTTTCGAACATTTTGTCAGAAATCTAGTAATTTGCGCAAATGTCAAAGCATTTCATTTTTCATGAGAAACAATTTTTGATTTAAACTGGTGTTCTATAGCTTATCAGTTGCAAATTCGAATTGTCTTTTAAATGATTCTGAAGTTCTAAATCAAAATCAAGATTTATTTATTATTTGAGTCTATTGAATAAACTCTTGTGTAAAAATTCATTTATCGTCAAAGTCTCTCGATTGTTATTGCCATTTTGATTATAATACAAATGAATGAAGTTTTTGTCTATATGTACAGTTTACGCCTTTTGTATCATAATTAAAACGTCAATTAAAATCGAGAGACTTTGACAAGTAAATAAATTTATATACAAGAGTTTAGTAAACAAACCCAAATAATAAATACATAACTTAGTGTTTACACATGAACAAAAAAAATCGAGGAAAAAATTACACTCTGAGTCTAGAGCTTGTATGAATCAGAGAGGACTGGGTTCGACTCCAAATGCGAGTGTATTTTTTTCAATCCCATGTTTTTATAATGTCCTCTCCTTTACAAAGAACTTTGATTTCTCTAATTTATCTCTGATATTGATAGATTTCCCGAAGTGGTAATATTTACTGTTCCAACCGGTATTTTACTTACGTCATGGAAGTTGTTTTTCCATTTTTTTGGAAAATTTATGATTATTGAAAAAGAAGAATCAAAAAATTTTAATTTATTTTTATGCTAGTTTATATTTTCAATTTACATTTTTTTAAATGATAGGATTTATTGGAAAATAATGTAAAAATATTGAAAAAAAATTGTTCATGTTTATAAACAAAATAGGAATTATGATAAAAAGTTGATAGTTCGACGAGCATCGAGTATTCATTTTACAAATCAGTGATTCAGTAGTTTTAGCCGGTTTGTAATAAATAATATACTCAGCATAGTCTGTAATATTTTTCAATACTACTGTACTCATACACTTGTTACAAGTATGACGACACGTGAATAGGCTCAATTATGTTCTTATTAAAAACGAAAATGATAATCACAACGGATATTTCGGGCAGTATTTTTTTAATCGTCCTTTCATTCGGCTTCGATGGCCAGCGCTGTGATTTACATTTTTCTTTCAATAATTACGTAGTTCTAAATATTCAACGAGTCGCCTTACTATAACAAATGTTTTGAAATTTTGTGCCAGTGTCTCCAAGTCTTTAATGTTAAAGTTTTCAATAGTTTTTACGACAAGGTCACTTTTTGTCAGAAGTTTTTTTTTTATTATTAAACTAGACAAAATAATCACAAAGAAGAAATATAATTACAAAGTAGTTTCTTGTCAAACTTTTATCCATTGTTGATAAACAAAAAAAAAAGTTAACAAGAGGTAACAAAATCACAAAATTTAGTTAATTTTATTTATAGCATGCGGATTACATACGAAACTATCAAGGTACATTGAAAAACATATGCTAGGTTGTTCTAGAACTTCTTAAATTCTACCCAAACAAAGCCTATAGTGCTTGAATGTGATAAGCGATCCAAATATTCACAGTAAAGCAAAATTCAAGCTCAGCCATGATAGTAACCGTTCTTCAGTTCCGGATGCAATAGGTGGAGAGAGAAAAAAGGTAAAAATTTCAATGTTTTCTGGTCCATGGCTATTTTACTGACTTTTTTTTACAGAATATACGACAGACTTAAAACAAGTATTGAAAAGCATGAAAATTGAATTCGACCTTCTTTTATGCAACTTTGCAGTCATATAATGTGGAACAAAAAAATCATGGATTATTTAAGTCTCATTTGTCTTGAATAATTTATAAACATCAATGAACTGAGAACTATATTTACACATAACATTCAAGTTTTGAATACTTAAATTCGCTTCTATGTCTGTATACTTTACCAAAGGTTATAATACAATTTTAAAAAATAAATAATTTAGATATTAACGATAAATAAAACATAAATAACGACAAAATTAAATATGCACAAAAGAGTTAAAATGAAAATTATTTTAATACGCAACTTCGAAAGACAGTTTATTTACCAATTTAAGATTCCGCACCGAAAGGTTGCCATTGATTCGAAAGTTATGGCATCCGATCTCCATTGGTCCATCCGTTCTGCTTTCCCAAAACTGCAAATAGTGAACCATGATAGAAAGTTTGACATTTGCACATAATATTGGTAAACTGAAATGCTTTTGATTAAAAATTGACTGGGATATAACCATTTCAGCCTGGCTTCTTTTGCATTTTCTATCCCTATCTCTGCCCAAAAAAAAATACAAGAGAAAAAGCAAAAAATTACAAAAAATCGAAATTTTGTGATTTTTTTTCCTATTTTTTTCAACTGTTTTGGCATGAAATTTCTTTTTTATTTAAAAAAAATACTAATCCGATGTAAAACTTTATTCTCTACAAAAAATTTTATATAAAATTTCTTGAAATATTGCTTACTTTACGAGAAATTTTGAAAAAACTAAAAGAGGTGCTTTTTCATCCCCATTTAATAGTACTATGCGGCTTTTTCTTTTTTAATAACCCATTGAACGAGACCTCCAATAAAAACCCGCGAACGTCTTACAATTAGTTCCTTATTGTCCTGTTTTTTAATAGTCTATCATACTGCAAATCTAAGCACATTAATAAGTTTTTACCCAAATAAGGATATAAGTAAAGTTTTTTAAATAAATATTAATAACTATAACAAACATAGCCTCGATTGTGAAATACATTATTGTCAAAAATAGTAGCAACCTGGGAGAGTGGTATTATTGTACCAGGTACCTTTGTTAAGAGTATAAATGGTATGAGTATCATGACTGTTTGTACAAGTAAGTATAATGGAATAAAAAAATTTTTATCGACAAAATACTGTTATTTTTCTTTACATTTCCACAATGATATTATAACGAGTGATTTTTGGATGAGTCCCCCACTTTTGATTTTGCCTTGAGGCCTTTGCAGCTCTATTTTCGAACCTGGTACTCGATATTGGAACAATCATTTTGCCCTGCAACAAGCGATGCCTTAAAGTAGAACCTAGATAAGATGCTTAAACTGGATTGATATTATGAAATCATTGTAAATACTGTACGGAACTGTAATAATACTGTCCAAAAAAGTACATCAATGAACTGTCAGATGAAAAAGCTTTTTTATGGTAATAATATATCACAAATCTATTGTGTTACGAAATCTTCAGTGCAATAGCCTGACTCGCCGCGCGCCGTTTTTTATTTGAAGTAGACAGAGGCGAATAAGAATTCGTAATTCTAACCTTCTAACCATAAATCAAAAGTATTATTCTTTAAAATAATTGTTTGTAGGGTAAAATATAAATATAGTACCTATATGAAAGCAGATTGTACTTATTATTTTAAAAATTTTGGGTTCTGTTTGTATCTTATGTAACATAGTTCATATTTTATCTCAGGAAGAGTATTTTATGCCTATTATAATTGAAATTTATTGTCGATTGTGGGATTGTTTTATTCATGGAAATAATGATTATTTCGGAGTTTGTACATGTTTGTACTTTGTACTTTTGAGAATTAAAAAAAAATTTATATCATTTATACAATTACTATTGTTTTATATACAAAAGTTGGGAAAATATGGTTTTTAAATGATAAAATGCGAGGTTTTAAAATTTTACTAATTATTTTGTGAAAATATTAAAATTTATACGTACAAAAAATAATGACACTAGCTTTCTTATGTTTAATTTATTTTCTAAACTTATTCCGCTAAGCACAAACTTTAATTTTATCTCTTGGTCAGTTACACTTCTTTCGGCCTTCGGTCCTGGAGCCCGCTGCTAAGTTAAACAGCCAACTATCAACGGTAATCAAAACAAAATTACCAATAACTACTAATTCTGATATTTGATAAAAGTTTGAAGGGTGATCAGAAGTTAACAAAACTTACTTCTGATTCTGATCTTTGGTAGCTTCTGATTACTGTTCAAAGATGGCTTTTGAAATTTTGATTTTCTTGATTATGAACATGAACAACAAAAAGTTATTCGAATCGCTCTAAACGTTTTTTAACTTAAGCCAGACTAACGAACAGCTACATATTAAATAGATTGAGCTTAATCATGCCTAAGGTAAACATAAAAAAGATGCTTTCATTATTGGCTTTCCGATTAATCGTAATACTTCAATTTTTAACTTTCATAGCTTGTACTCTTTAATTGGCATCTTTCCTCTACCTTGTATATACATATTTTGTATTCAACATATAGTCTATTAAGTTTTTCTGTTATTAGTATTTTTTGTGGTATATAAAAAAACTTTATAAGTTTCAGTGTCCATAATTTAAAAATTTATCCTAAAAATTGAATACCTATTTGAGAAACGCTCTCACGTAATGAAAGTTTTGCTTATTTTAACCAAAAACATAGTCCTAATTGAAAGTTACACCTTACACATGTCAATTTATTCAAATCGAAAAAATGTGAAATTCAAATAAAATTACTTGTACTTCATGTTACAGACTTCTGTTTTAATTCTAACCAATTTTTGGATTAGTTGTGTTCCAAGAGTAGCAAATGCTACACGTACGCGCATTTGGATCCCTAGGTAGATTTGAAAAGGAAAAGTGGACAAATGCAAGAAAGTAGAGTAATTTTTTACCAAAGGGCCTCCCGGTCAAAGACCTCAGGTAAATATACGAAGACCGAAATAAAAAACACACACACACACACACAATTTGCAACAGGTTTTCTCCGGCAATGAATGCGGGTGGTAACTAGGTCAGAATCCAGATCCATTTTCAGGCTAGATACCAGTCTAAAGTCAAATTGCAAATTTCTTCGCATACATTGTGTATGTAAGGTAAATATTAATAAATTTATTAAAATTATTAGTGCACTGAACAATTGTTGTGTGTTCTAAATAGAACTGTTTTATTACTATCATTTTTGTAAACTCTACTTTCGTAACATAAACAAATGGTTTTATTTACTGTTTTACCTCCATACATCGATCACAACTCATTGTTTAACAATCTAGAAATACAATTTTGGCAAAAAGGATCAAGAACATGGCAACTTTTGAAACACAGTTGATAACTCATTTATACAGTGTGTCACATTTAAGATGAAGATTCTCTCATATTTTCATTATTTATAGGAATATCGATTTGAAATTGTCATACAGGGTGACATTTTTTAAGACACTTAACTAAAATTGATTGATCTGTTATGTAATCAAATATTTCTATATAAATAATTATGAATGCGGAATAAAATAATGAAAAAATTAAATATGCGAATTTTATGGGTTTAAAAAAATAAAATTCTAAGCAACTTTTTGCAATAATTTTTTTCGATAGGTACCTCTAACTATCTCTGACGCTAGACAAAAGATTAAGAATCGGCTCTATTTATCAAAATATAGTAGGCTGAGTTTAAAGTTCAGATTACGGATAAGTGTCTTAAAAATGTGACCCGCACTCTGTACAAATGCGTAAAATTGCAAATTAATATTTCTATTGATAAATGGTAAGTAATCAGGGGGTCTAAATTGGAACTATTGAAAAAGCGGTCTACTTCCTGTTTAATAGTACAAATTTTTATCGCCAGTTGGCGAGATTTATCTGCTTTGAATTTCAATATTTTTATTGGCCTTAAAAAAATGGTAAGTACAAGTATTCCCATCTGGTGGTCAAAATTGTAACTACTGAATTCGAGGCTTTTTCTAATTTTAATTAGTACGAATTATTATCTCCAGTTTGCGAGTTGCAACTCCCAGTTATCAATAAATAACAAAAATATGAAGGGGATCTTAGATGCAAAATCATATTGAAACACAATGATGTGAAATTAGCTTCTCAATATCATGATGGATAAGTAGTATTTCTATGTGTTTAATTTCCAATTAAAGTTTTCACTCTTTAATAATATAAAAACAGTCTTTATATATAAAAACAAATTTTGTATACAGAGGTTGATATCTGTTATCATCAGATTTTATAGATACAATTTATGATTATTTAGCAAACTAGTTTCTGTGGCAACTGTTATAATATAAATATAATAAATATAAGGTAATAATAGTTTGTTATGAACAATTCCAATTATTTACAGCTTTATATCTTCAAATATCTAGTTGCATAGAATCATAGATACTTTTACATTTAATAATAAAAACTGTATTTAAGTATACAAGCATTAGTGTTGCCGCCAGAGAGGGAAAATAAGAGATGAATTGAGAGTAGACCTGCGCTAAAGTAGAAAATATCAAATTAAACGATAGAATCGAGCTTAGGGCAGCGTTGAGCATTACCAGCCTTGTTATTATATCGCTTGTCTCATCCAAATCTAAGCCTTGGTCAAGGGTAATAAACCAAGTTTATTATTAAAACTTATTTATATTTTTTCCTTTAGCGCACTAGACTTAAAATACTCTCGCAAGTAAAGGCTTCCTGCTTATTCGTTGAGTGTATAGTAGGTAGAGGGTATTCAAATAAATCGATTGCAGCGCTGTCATCTAATAAAATTGTCAATAAATCATCCCTTATATTTAAAATATGACTTTTTTCAATTGTTTAACATGTTAGTTAGTATAGTAAATGTCAAATTAAAATAATTGAAAAATAATCATTAATAGGCAATAATAACTTGTTGCCTTAAAAATTAGAGACGAAAATGCATAAATAATATTTTTAAATGTAAATTAATATTATTAAAAATTTGTTTTACTGTAAACCAAATATACAATCCATAGACGTGTATCGCCTCCTTAGAACAAATTTTTCCAAAAATTCTTCGACAGTAGAGACGCTTTTTATAGAGAACTTTTAGAAGTAAATATAATACAAAAAAAAGATGCTACACTTGCCTCGCGCCACTACTAAGTATAGTAGATGGTTCATATTTCGTTATTGTTATTAATAAATAATTTTTCATGATTTCGTTAGCATTATACTATTTTCTATTTTCTTTATAGGGAATTCAAGGAAATCTTTATCATTCAGTTTTTTTGGAGAAAGCTTTTGATACAAAGTTGTCACAAGGTAGAACAAAATGATATTGTTCAACTTTTCTGTTTTCTGTCTTATCCATTCTATTTAACGAAACTGTACCTACTTTGCACTTTTGTCCTCGAATTTTTCTGCCGGTTAATACTATTTTCTTTAAATATACCGCTTGTAAAAAGAATAATTAAAATTCCTTGTAAATATTATAAACTACACGAAGTTAAAAAAAAACCTTAGTAACATGACAAACATGCAAACGTTGATCTATATTTATCTATTAAATTATTAACATGGATTCACACGTCCTTTTTAACTCCTTAGGGGATGAATTTACAAAAATCCCTTCTTAGTGCTCACTTACGCCATTTAAGGAATTTGTGACAAAATTTCATGCTTCTAGATTCAGCGAATCGCACAGTGATTTCAGCTGTGCGTTGATCGATCAGTTAGTTTCCATTCTTATATGTATATATAAATAAATAATAAATAATAGAGTCGAAAAAAAAGTCTCACGTATGATCATATATTCAGTTTTTGAGGAACTGTCTTAAATCATTTTTTGAGCTGAGTTAGATACACAGCTAATTCAATTATATTTTTAACTACAAGTTGTTAAAAATATAATTGAATTACTTTAAGTAATAAAAATAAAATTTATCAGTCACTTCAAAATATAATTTATGTAATTTTCTGAAAAGATTTTTTATGGTGGTAAAAAAATAATTTGGAAAAATGTATTAACATAATTCCACTTACATTTTTACGTGGAAAGGTTAATCTCTTCTAGTTGTATTTTAACTTATTTTTTCTAACTTTTTACGTATTTACATTAATTTTATAAATTCAAAATTATGGAAATATTTCCATTAAATTCAACAAAAATAGTTGGTAAGTTATATAATATTTTTTCATTTCTATTTGAAATACAAACGTATATCAAGAAAATTTAAATAAGTTTTTTCTTGTAGGTAAATAATACTCTCTAGTGAAATAAAAACAACTTTTTTAAAATACGAATTGTTTAAGAAACTTATAAAATTTTTGAGACAGAAATTTTTTTTCAAAATGAGATAAATTACGTGATATTGTGCTTTTAATCTTACTCATTGCATTCGACGAATACCAAATGATTTTTAGCTTGAAATATATAAGTTATAAATAAAAGGTTAAATAATATAAAATTATTTTTCCATTTTAAATGTAGGTACTGGACAAAGTTGTTATTAAATTACAATAATAATATCAATTGAAAAATTGTTTGTTCACAAACCAACAAAATTTGCCTTGGCATTTTCCAAACCCAAACATTTTCAAATAAAAACTTTTTTCATTAATAAGATTGTTAAATTAAAAAAGTTTTTTTTTAATAGGCACTCCACCTGTGACATATTTTATTGTACCTATATTATAAATGTAAAAATAATTTCTGTAATTTAAGTAATTACATAAATAAAATGACGACCTTTTAAACAATTTTCAATTTCTGTAAAGATACTGCAATAGGACAGCAACTGTATCACGAAAAAAAGTTTACGTGTATTCTTTAATTTATGGAATAACCGTTAAACAAGGACCATAAAAATGCTTAATTTTAATATAATTTGTGATTTACTGGTGTTCTGAACCAAATTTCGGACTTGAAGAAATTTTATTCGATTCAGCGTAAAAAAAATACATCAAAAAAGACGTTAATATGAACAAATTTCTCCAGGCCTTATATATATAACACGGTGTTAGAAATGTTCTAGAACAGTAGCCAAGCTCGGAAAATAACGGCTCAAACTGAGATAATCTAGAATATCTATCTTTAAAGAAGATATAATTTTTCTATCTGAAAGGTGGTCTGTATAAAAAGGAAGACTAGAAGAATGTAGTTTGTTGAATACATTTGTAGAAAACATTAGAAAAATTATTTTGCTGTTCCGGTACTTTTCTAACACCTCGTATATACATATTTGTTTGTATATATAAATATATACTATTATCGTTTGTTATTTTCTAAATCAACTTTTATGAACAAAGAAATATTTTATGTTTCTAAAACAATACAATCTTAATTAAGATCCCACTCAATAAATATGTCTAAAAATAAATATATACCAAATTCGATAAAGAGATAATCCAATCGTATATATACTGTGATGAGAAGAAGTTCGGTATCCTTTAAATTACTTTCAAACGTCTCAAGATAAAGATAAAGGGCTGATTTGTATTATTTCAAAAGAACTGTAATATGGATCATTTAAAGCTCAAAAACCGACTTCAAATAAAACTATTCAAAAACAATATAATACGCACTAAAAGGTAAAAAAATAACGATAATATAATGTAATTAAAATTATTGTTATTTTTGGAGTCGGTGTCAGCCAAGTTAATGTAGCAAACTGTCCTGTCACAGTTATTTCTTTGGCTGACACCGACTCCAAAAATAACTATAATTGTAACTAGATTATATTTTTAATAGTTTTTTTTTTTTGAAGTCGATTTTTTTTTTGTTAAAATTTTATTTTATTTTGTGATTTATCATTTACAACGTTGAGCCCACAGTGTTGAAATTTTAAGGTAGAGGCGTGGCGGAAGCTTGAAGATAATAAAACTAAAAGTAATTTTAATCAAATAAATACACAGATAAACTTTTACCGGGAACTCTCCCGAATTCCCGTATGGCCAGCCCGCCCCTGAAAACAATGTAGAAAGAGAGTATTTATTCTGCATGAATAAAGAAAACATCTTTGAACTAACATTATAATATTTGAGATGTTCAACTCTACAAAGTTAATAATTGTGATGAAGCAAATAAAAGATATCAGTTTAAACTATTGAACAGTTACGGAAGAAACGCATTGCGCAACTTCCTAGCTCACTCTTATTATGTTTACTGCTATGATAAATTGTACTCTAACACAATATAAAATAAGTACAAATAAATTATATAATCTCCCATGCATATACAGAATGTTCCGCGAATAAATACTTTCAGAGTGTCTTTCTTGTTCAATTTTAAGTTGAAAAGGCCATAAAAACGTTTACGCACAAAATCAGGTAGTTAAGTTATTGTGTTACGAACAATTAATTTTAGGAATTGTCGAGATTAAGCGGCAGTGGTCGGTTTAAGAGGTGATAAAGGAGCAGTTGACACTGGTCTTTCGAAATAAGGCGCCACGAGAGGGCTCCAAGTCCGTTTACAAAGATAAAACAAAAAATAGGGAGAAAAGACGAATTTGTATAAAAGGGACACCATATGCATTAACGAAAAATAAAAAGGGGGGAGGGGGCGACGACAAATTCTTATGGAAGGGATTCTTATGAAAGGGCAAAAGAGGAGCAGAAAGTGCTTAAATGAGAAAAAAAACCGACCCCTTTATAGATTTTGCCCACTGAGCCATTTCCCTTAAATCCGCCACTGTAATAAGCGGCGTTATGAATGTTCATGAAATTAATGTTATGAAACTACTTCCGTCTTGATAGAAATTTTATTAATGTTATTTAAGTTTTTGTAGTAACCTCCTATATTTGCAAGTTTGTAAAAAATAATATTATCCATTTTCCAAATCATTCAAGTTCTACGTTTAGAAAGAGCCAGAGTATGTACCCAACGAAGAATGTGAAAATTTGGATAAAACCACGTTTATAAAACACTATTGGACAAATTGTCACATATAATACAGGGTGTAACATCGAAACCAATCGAGAAACTTACGACCATTTAACCGACCTCGGAACTGACATTTCTTTTATCAGCATTGATCCTTCTGTTCGACGGCTATTAACCCGACATATAAATGTGTCTCGCGCGTGTACAGAGGGCTTTCTTTATTGAATCTCCAGTGTACAAAGGAATATAAGTCCACAATTTTTCCGTCCACAATAATGACAACTCCATTATGGCAGTTGAAAAATAAATTACCTTGAGTTAAGAAATAAAAGAGTATTTAAAAAAAAAAAACTTGGTTTTTATGCTCCATTCTTTACTTACCGGTCATTTTCCACTATTTATTCTATCTTTGTAATGGTGTATTTTTCCATATTCGTTATTATCTTTATAGTTTAATGTATCAAAAAAAAATTTAATAACTTTTTTAATAGGAAAGTTTCTTTTTAACTACCTGTATTACCTATATTTATATTATAAAATCAACTAATAAGTCTCTTATATAATACCTACATATGAACTAAAGTAAGCCGATTTATTTATATAAATTTTTATTATTATTTGTGTGTAATTTAAAAAATTGAACAGATTTATCTCAATAAAAATACTACATTTCATTCATACATATAAATAAATTGTACTATTTTATTTCAAATATTTGGAGTAAAATTTAAATATATAATTTCGAATATTGTATTGAAATATAATATTTCAATATTTCCCAACGCTTCCCCCTTATAAAAATTACAAAAAATCGATAAATTTTTTTTCTCTCAAATTTCGACAAAACTCAGTATATAAGGTGATTTTGACCCAAAAAGTACAAACATCGGGTGTATTTGATGACTGGTCGAATAGTTTCGAATATCCACCGAGTTTCATCAAATTCCAAAACAAAAATTGTTTTTTCGATTTTCTCGTTTTCAAAGGGGTACCTCTTAAAATAATTGCAAAAAATGAAGAAATTATTTTATCTCCAATTTCGATAAAACTCAGTATATAAGGTAATTTTGACCTAAAAAGTATAAAAATCGGTTCATTTGATGACTGGTCGAATAGTTTTTAAGATACGGACTAATATCTTATTGCGATATCTTAGAATCTCTGCATTACAACTTATTATAAGCGATATAATTTTTAAAACACACTTACGTAATTTAAGGAACATTTGTACAAATTTTCATTCTTCTAAATTCAGCGGGCGTTGTTCATCGAGTCTCGAGTTAGTCAGTCAGTTTCTTCTTTTATATGTATAGATAGCAGTTACCCACCCCGGCGAAAAATCGATCTAGCTATGTTATTTTTTTAGAAAACGTCTTTATATCCGTTTTCCGGAAAAACTGAAACATTGACTGCAAAATATGACTTTTGATGACATCTATTAGCGACGAAATAAAGTACAATACCGGGACATTCAAATTAGAATTTGTGTTGAGACATTTTAAATGGATCTGATATTAGTGATAAAATTTGTGTCTTTTTAACTAAAAAAATACCGAGTAAAGCTCGGTCATCCTGGTACTAATAATTAATACCATAATAAATTGTTATATTTATTTACTGCTAAAGAGAATTATTACTAAAATATTATTGATAGTATTTATATATATTATATATAGTTTTTTAATTTCGCAGGTATAAATCAAAATCAATCAATAAGTTACTTAACTGGGTAATACATGAAACAAAACTCGTTAAATAATAATTATCTTCCCAGTATAAGAAATTATTGTAATGGGTCCGATTTTCGAAATCGAAATTTTCAACATATCTTTACGTTTTATGGTAAGGGCAAGGCTCTAACACCAATTTTGAGAAGAAATAACAAAAAATTACTCGGCTTTGTTGGGGTGTCGATCAAAGCGTAGTAACAGAAATATGATCCAAAACGAATTTCATAATATTCGGTCGAATCGTTTCGAGCCGGGCGAGTTTTTTTGAAATTTATTCCTGATCGATATCGCACGAACAAAAAATGATATTGATTTCGTTGAAGTGTTGAACGAAGCGTATTAACGGCAATATGATGCGAAAAGGATTTCATAATATTCTATCGTGTCGTTCGATTCGGTTGAGTTATTATTATTATTTTTTTTTATACTATTGATTATGTTGAGAAGTTTTTCGTGTGGGGTTTTTAAAAACGCATTAACAAGTGTGTCAAATTGAAAGGTATCTGACAAATTTTTAATATCATTTTTTGCTCATCATTTTAAAAGAAAATTAATCCAAAATTTATGACAATTAAGTAAATCCAAAATTTATGACAATTCATAACGTCCTAATTTTCATATAAGAACGAAAAAACACATATCTAATTGCCTATCTCAAATTTGAGCAATAGAGTATTATAATAGTTATGGGTCACCTCTTACATGTGACTGGCCATAAAAAACATGTCCGACAATAATTTTACAAGCGAAATGTATATTGTTTAAAATAATAAATATGAGTAAATTTAGTACTTATTTTATTCTACATTATATGGATGATAAAATAATACTTGAAAATAAAGAAATGCACCTGTGACAATAACGTCTATAATTCTAGTAGGTACATTTACTATACAAACTTACTATCCAGTATCCAAGTAGGTACGTTGTGTTTAAAATACCGCTTATCATACTAGATCGAATGATTTTAATAAAAACAAGTGAAAACAAAAAATTGACTGACTTAATTGTTAAAATACCATGTATAGACAGTGTTGATAGCGCAATCGTTTCTTTTTTGACGTCACTCAAGTGCAGAAAGATATCCACTCTTAGATAGCCACACATTTATAACTGATATTCCCATATAATATATACTATAAAATTTGCACCTAATTTGCGCCCCCGTGCGTAAACAGTGAGGGTTACAAAAAAATATTTCATACAAAAGTTGTTTATTTTTTTATTAGTGTACACAGACGGACAGATAGACAGACGCAGACAACCGGAAATGGACTAAATCGGTGATTTTATGAACATCTATACCAAAATTTTGTTCGTAGTATCAATATTTTTAAGAGTTACAAATTTGGGACTAAACTTAATATACTATGATATATTTCATATATACATGGTATAATAAAGGGAATGATAGAAAACAGTCTTCTCTTTTGTTGCTCTCTTTGTTGCTCATTTATGAACTCGATTTTACTTTTTACGTCCTGAACTAGCTATAAAAATTTAAGCTTAATATCTTTTTGCGTTTTTGAGTTATCGTGTCGACAGAGAGGCGGATTAATATAATAATACAATGAAAAGATGTAGAACTTTATATTATACTAGCTGTTACCCGCCCGCTTTGCTGGGCAACATCCCCACTTGCACCCCTCCCTCCACATTTCCTTGCGTTGGATAACAGTTTTGTAATGTACACGTCATGCTCTTTTATTTGATACCCCACTTAGGTATATTTGTAAATATTCGATATTTCCTTCCCACTTTCTCGCTACACCTTTCTACCCTCCGAAGGTTAAAAAAATTTCTAAATGTAATTTAAAACATTCTGACCAAGTTTTGAACTATTAAAAGCCATAATTGAAAAATATGAATTTTTTGTTCATGAACACCCCCGCAACCCCCCTTGTGGGTGGAATTTCGTAAAATCCGTTCTTAGCTGACCTCTACTTGGCAAAAGGAATATTCCTCCCAAATTTCAAGTCTCTAGGTCTTATAGTTCCAGAGATATCGTGATGAGTGACTATCTATCTATCTATCTATCTATCTATATCTATAGAAAGTCTCCTATATATTTATAGATTTTCACATGTGGTACTAAATTCGGTTCTAAACGCAACTAATTAATACTCCAGGCAATGTCTATAAGACACGTATCGTTTTTGGGTGATAGAATGCGAACCGAGAATCTTTTTTTAGTCTCCCGGCCAACCTCTAGTAATTTACGCTAAAAAAAAACACAAATATTCATGGTTTCCCCGAGTTATAGCGCAGGTAAAAAGCATTAATAAGAAAATTATGTATAATATAAAAGAAAATTAATTCTACGAAAACTTTTGATCATTTACTTATACTTTGATTTAATAAAACTATTTGTCTATTCGTTGAGGTATATACCTAGTTTTAATAAATGATTTATTTTAATAAATTTTATTTCTTGGAAATTTACAATAGGCAAAGGTTAATTATCCATAGTAAGGCAAAGAAGACGTGTACCCATAGACGCGACGTTACAAAGAAGCGCACGCGTGGTGGTTTTTAAACAAAGAAAAAAATAATTACCATAAACTTAATTATGTAAAGAAGGGAACATTCATAAATTGTATCGCACCTAAAAGAAGGGGAGTAGACGACATAATTATAACTAAAATATTATTGATAGTATTTGGACATATAAGTCCAAAAAATTTGATTTTGCTCCACCACACGCAAATTTTATTCAATTTTGATCAATCGAGTATGTAATCCAACAAATTTTGGGCCATACCATTCAAATATTTGGCCAAAATTAATGTATATTCAATAAATTTTGGAAATACCGTCTCGTGGTTTCCACATTTGGCATAAGGACTAATATAAACGAATAACTACCACAAAAATATAAAATATTTGGATAAAATTTAACGTTTCTTCAATAAATTTCCAAGATGCAGTATGTTCCCGTATTTGGTATAAGAACTAATATTTACGAAAATCGGCTATCCGAAATTGAGCTTCGCCCTTTATATCAGTTATCCAATATAATAATGCAAAGAAACCACTTTGTGTAGCTAATTGATTTTAAATTTTAAAATATAATATTTTCATTGCATCCCCCCGCAAATTCGGAAAAACATCCCCTAAGATTATGTTTTTCAGTTCTATACACGCTAGATCTGATTGGATTTTCGGCAATCGTCCCAAACATAAAATTAAATAACCCTAAATACATCTATTATAACCGTTCCTTTTTAGGATTCTGACCCGAAGGGTAACCAACGGAACCGCATTACTCAGACTTCGTTGTTCGTCCTTCCGTGTGTCTATCAATGGGCTGTATCTCATAAACCGCAAAAGGTAGACGGTTGAAATTTTGACAAAGTGTGTAAAACGTTCCGTGTGCGAGTCGACCGATTTTATTTCATTTTTGATAACCGAAACCTAAAAAATAATTTTTCCTTAAAATAGTAGAATTATAGATTATTATGTATGTAGGATTGTTTCTACGCTATTGATTATTATTATTTGACAAACATGGAATGTATACCTAGTAGAGATATAATTACTATATACTGAATGGAACTCTTCTCATTAATGTGAACAACACTCTAGCACGTATAATACACCTCAAAGTAAGTATAATACACCCTTACTCCACATTGCAATTATGATTATTGTACATGAAATTTGTGGGTCTGGTAAAACAATGTTTCCTTACCAAATGTTAGTCTTAAGTGGGTTTCTGTTTCAAATAATTCAAATTTGAAGCTAACTGTATTAAGGTAAGTTTTGCTATTCGACTTATTTTTAGGTGTACTATACGTATCAGACCGTTCTCCACACTATTCAGGAACATTCTGTATATAAATAGGTGTTTAAATAAATAAACTGACATAAACAAATAACATTAATTTATCTTGATAAGTAAACAAATTGGGTGAATAGTGAAAATGATAGGTCAGGGTATAATCTGTCCTCTACTGCTTAGATAAATTTAAGAATATTAAAACTGTCCACAGATCAAACATGTACTAAAATATACAAAGCTCCAAATAATGGGATACCACCATATAAGTTTCTTCAACGTCGTGGTTACGGAACCGTTATCGTAGAGAAGAGACTACGTCCTAGTCAGTTAAGGTAGTAGGTTCGATTAGGTTACTATTGTTATACATCATTGTTTGTCATCAATTTTGATTAAAGTAACAAAACTTTCGTATAGGCAAGTCCATAACTAGGACGTGACAAAGACCTATTAGAGCTAGGTTAATTTTGATCACAAATTTGAAAAGTATGACCCAAATTTAGTAGAATTACATACGTGGTTTATCAAAATTGGATTAAATTTGGATATGATAGGGAAAAATTAAATTTTTTTGATTCTGATGACGTTATAAAGTTAAAAAATTCGATTTTTTTTGATAACACAGGCAAATTTTATGCGATTTTAGTGGAATTTTTTTTGAAACCTACTAATTTTAGGCCATTCTCTTCAGCTGTGATGTCAATTTTTCGCTAGCTATCACTTATGTGCTTAATTCCGGGACCATGACTCCACATTCTTGAAACCTATTAGAGCTAGGTTAATTTTGATCACAAATTTGAAAAGTATGACCCAAATTTAGTAGAATTACATACTTGGTTTATCAAAATTGTATTAAATTTGGATGTGATAGGGAAAAATTAAATTTTTTTGATTCTGATGACGTCATAAAGTTAAAAAATTTGATTTTTTTTTGATAACACAGGCAAATTTTATGCGATTTTAGTGGAATTTTTTTTGAAACCTACTAATTTTAGGCCATTCTCTTCAGCTGTGATGTCAATTTTTCGCTAGCTATCACTTATGTGCTTAATTCCGGGACCATGACTCCACATTCTTGAAACCTATTAGAGCTAGGTTAATTTTGATCACAAATTTGAAAAGTATGACCCAAATTTAGTAGAATTACATACTTGGTTTATCAAAATTGTATTAAATTTGGATGTGATAGGGAAAAATTAAATTTTTTTGATTCTGATGACGTCATAAAGTTAAAAAATTCGATTTTTTTGATAACACAGGCAAATTTTATGCGATTTTAGTGGAATTTTTTTTGAAACCTACTAATTTTAGGCCATTCTCTTCAACTGTGATGTCAATTTTTCGCTAGCTATCACTTATGTGCTTAATTCCGGGACCATGACTCCACATTCTTGAAACCTATTAGAGCTAGGTTAATTTTGATCACAAATTTGAAAAGTATGACCCAAATTTAGTAGAATTACATACTTGGTTTATCAAAATTGTATTAAATTTGGATGTGATAGGGAAAAATTAAATTTTTTTGATTCTGATGACGTCATAAAGTTAAAAAATTTGATTTTTTTTTGATAACACAGGCAAATTTTATGCGATTTTAGTGGAATTTTTTTTGAAACCTACTAATTTTAGGCCATTCTCTTCAGCTGTGATGTCAATTTTTCGCTAGCTATCACTTATGTGCTTAATTCCGGGACCATGACTCCACATTCTTGAAACCTATTAGAGCTAGGTTAATTTTGATCACAAATTTGAAAAGTATGACCCAAATTTAGTAGAATTACATACTTGGTTTATCAAAATTGTATTAAATTTGGATGTGATAGGGAAAAATTAAATTTTTTTGATTCTGATGACGTCATAAAGTTAAAAAATTCGATTTTTTTGATAACACAGGCAAATTTTATGCGATTTTAGTGGAATTTTTTTTGAAACCTACTAATTTTAGGCCATTCTCTTCAACTGTGATGTCAATTTTTCGCTAGCTATCACTTATGTGCTTAATTCCGGGACCATGACTCCACATTCTTGAAACCTATTAGAGCTAGGTTAATTTTGGTCACAAATTTGAAAAGTATGACCCAAATTTAGTAGAATTACATACTTGGTTTATCAAAATTATGAACTCGTAAAAAGGTTGTAAATATTATCTTAGAATAGAATAAAATGAAAGTGAATTGAAGAATTCTGTCAGTGGACTTTTGAAGTAGAGGAGTATAGAATAATACAACTGGAACGATACAAACTAAGAGGTTTATATTAGGTTCTATTGACGTTGATCTGTTTAAACACAGTTTAAACCTTTAAACCTGGTTTAAACCCTTTCCATCCGCCATGACAATTTGATCACCGTGTATATAGGTTTTTAGAATAGCTATTAGAATAAAAAAAAAAAAATTATTTTCTATTATATTCATTTTATTGCAAATTTCTCTAGAATACAAACAAATTAAATTGAAAACAATCTTGTTATGATCTACTGTCTTCAAAATTGCATGAATTACAATGTATTCAAATCTAACTGAATCACACGATTTACGTAACTATAATTACAACGTTCCTTAAAAAATTTATAAAAAATACTTTACAGATTGCAATGTTTAATATAGCGTATCATGAGTAAAAATATTACAATGTTTAAAAAACAGCGCATCATGAATAAAAATCAATGAAAATGAAATAAAAATCGATTAATAGAAACGTTTTTATATAAATAAAAATTTAACTTTCACTAACAGCCGAATCATGTTCACTATCAGAATCATTACTGTCATTTGATTCATCTTCGGAACTTTCAATTGGTGGCGGTCGATTGGTATTCACAAAGAGATCATCATCATTGTCCTCTTGATCGGATTTATCATTTTCATCAAACATTACTGGCCATTTATTATTCTTTTTAAAGTACTTAATGTGTTCATTTGATAAGACACGTACCATTTCACCTTTCACTTTATCACCTTCAGCAATTGGTTCGATCAATATATAATCACCACGTTTTACCCATACAGTACGACGAAATTTTGTTGGCATTGATATTAAAAATGTGTTTTTATCTGCAGATTCCACTTGATGTAAATTATTTCCACGACTTTCTAAGACACGGACAATTTCTTGTTCTGATGTTGGTAAACTGAAATCATCTTCAAGTACTTCTTTCATAACATGTTTGCGTTTTGTTGCACGTGACATTATCTATTTGTAATCAATTTATTCCTATAAAAGAAAAAGAAATTATATGGTTGATGTAATTACAGTTTTTGGAAGCTATTATTCTAGTTCGCCAACAAATGGCAAACTAGATCCTTTTTTCAGTATTTTAATACTTCAACATTATGAAGTACCTAAAATATATTGTTTTTTAAAGTCAATGTACCAATAAAATTTTGAAATAGATCTACTATTACTTATTAAAGTCACACTGTATACTTAAAAACAAAACTTACAAAAAAAAGTTAATTTGGCTCAAACGGAATTGGCTACCTTCGTTAAAAGTACACAATTTAAGATGATTCTTCATAAAGCCCATTACATTTTTTCAAAGTTTCGTAAATATCTAATGATTCGCCTTTCTGTATACCATATCCTTTTTCTAATCCTTCAGGATTTGACGGCGTTATACAATCTTGTTTACACTCTTTCCGTAGGACAGTATCTACTTCAACTGATGAAAAGAACGCAACAGACATTGGCAAATCGTTTAATCCTAATTTTTTAACACAAAAGGCTCGCGTCAATAAATTTGTAATATGCATTGCTAAAGCTGCGTCATATTTATACTTCTCTGGAACCATATATCGAATTTCATCATGAAAACTTAAAACAAATCTTGCTTGTTCTTTCATTAACCAACGCATTGATACCAACATAAGATGTAAAAAATCAACGGCTCCACTTTGTACAACCCAATTAACTCTCGTTGGTAGAAATCGATCGTCAGGCATGTTGCCTGGCTCTAATGCTCTACTCAAGGCTGAATCCAAAAATGGTGTTCTTGGTGACGATTGAGTTGCAATTTCTTCTAAACGATTGAACATTGCCGATTCAGTTCCACCAACCCATTTAGGATGATAAAACATCTCTCCCAATATCTTCCCATGGGCCTTTGCTAATTTTTGTGCATCCCAAATTGAGTACGGTTTATCAACGAAATCCTCAAAATATTCATTTCTTATTCTACAAAATCTTTTCCCTTTAGTCATAGAAAACATTTTCATTGCTTTAGATCTTGCCTCGTTTGATGTCATTGTTGGATTATACTGCTTTAATAATCTTTCAGCAAAATTTTGTCCAGCTCCATAAATTCTAGCGTAATTAATAACTTTCGCTTGGTCGCGAGATATTCCAACAGCTCGTGCTGTTACTGTATGCATATCTGTTCCACTAGCTTTATTCCCACTAAGTGTCATCCAGCCCAGTGGTGTAGCACCATTTGTTTGGCATACATCAGCATCTCCAATAACTGAAGCGATCCACAATTCTTGAGAATCGACATCAGCGCCGACAATATTATAACCAGGTGGAGCTTGCACAAATCCCCGTAATTCTGAACCAACCCGATCTACATTTGAATTCGATGCGGTCATCCAAGTAGCTTCTACAGCTCTTCTAGTTAAAGTCCCGCAAACTACAATCTAAAAAACAAATGATGTCAAACATGACTATAATCCAGGAACATTGTAGGAAAAAATTGAATAAATTTGCGATAATTCGTAACCCAGCAAAATTTTAATGGTCGTATAAGAAAAGTAACGATCGCCACTTTATTTTCGATTATTTTAAATATTGAAAATGTTATAAAATTTTAAATACAACAACTTGACCCACTTAAAATTTCGATATGATTCGATTTTACGCAAGCTTAAATAAGTGGGCTAAAAGTTTATTTAAAAAAATTACCTGAGGAATTATAGCGCCATATTCGAATCCTGGATTAATTCGAATATTTTTGAAAATTTCATTGTGATTTAACCAAATAACAATTTGATTTAAAATTCGATCGCGATTATTTCTCCAGTACGTCAATAGTCGACCAATTTCTAAAATTTTATCTGCAGTTCCATCTTCACTTGCTAGTACATTTTCTGAAAATTTGGTTATAAAGTCTTTTGACAAAGGATTTCCAACCCGATTCGATTCACCATCTTTATGCGGCAATTTCATAAAATAGCAACAATTATCTACAATGACATTACACCAAACGCCAGTGCCTTTATAGACATTTTGTTTTTCAATTTTCTTTTTAGTGTAGTACTCTTTCCGTGCAAGATTTTCTTGAACATCTTTCCACAAATGACTCATATTTGGAGAAACTGTATTTTCTCGATCAGAGTATACAACAGGGCACTTTTGTATTAGCTCTTTTAATGGAATTTTCTCAGCTTGATCCAAATCAGTAGTAAAGGGAACTAAAAATCCCCACCCATGCCCTTGAATATAATGCAAGGGATAACCTTCCCATGTTAACTTTAATAATTTGGGTGTTATTCGCATTGAAGTACTTATCAAATTAGGTGTGGGTATCCAACCTTCAGGGATTATTTTTGGTTTCTCACATAATTTTCGATACCAAGCTGGATACTCTGCAAATTTCTGTTCTTCTGGTAATTTACTCTGCCGTTTGAGTATTTTAGGACTCCAATCTTGATCCCACATCCATAAATCTTGTTTATATTTATTATCTTTCGCTAATTGATATGCTTCGTTAGCTTTTTGTGTCAACAATGATTTTGTTTTCGATTCTAGATTATTAAAAGTTTCTTCCGCTGTTTTTATATATTTTTTCCAATTATTAGTAACTGGTAAATAAGCGGTACCTAATTCTAACATACCAGCAAATGTAACAGGATGCGGAAATCGTTCTAAAAATAACGGAAAGATTTTCTGAAGAACTTTATAAGTTGCTTCAACATCATTTGTACAATATGCGATTAGTGAATCGAAATTTTCTCGGACGTCATCTAAATTCCCTTTTATAAATATATCTCTTGTTTCTTTGCTTAGTTCTTCATTACAGTACAATTTATATACATCAACTAAACTATTTAACGAACCACTATTTAGCCATTTTTCATCCGATTCATCAAATTTACCAGATTTTAAAACAGCTCGTTGATAACTGGTAATACCACTTACGCAAATATGTAACGACATTGTATCCACAAATCTTGTTCCAGTTCGTTCGATCCAATATTGTTCTTTGACTCGAGCTCGATCATACGATACATTATGCCCAACGACAACCCGTGGTTTCTTGAATACAGGATCTAAAAAGTTACCTATTTGCGAATTTGTACTTTCTAATGGTATAAGACTTTGTAATTCGCTCTTGGGAGTAGAATTTTTATTAACTAAATCCTCACTAATCCAAGCATACCAAGCTTGATTGGTAACTGCTGTAGCTAAAACAGGATTTGAGCTTACTGTTGAACAAACTTCCACATCAAAGACCATACAATCTTCTAAAGGAAAATCAACTTTCTCTGGTTTTTGTCCACTTTTGTATCTCGTCCAACCAGATTGCATTAACCATTGTTTAGGTTTCACTGGTATATCAAATAAAAATTCGCTTATTAAATCTAAGTACGGTTTAGCTTGCTGTAGTCCAATATTATGAAAATGTTCCTCTAAAGATGCTCCACAAAATTTAGGAATTTTTAAATCTACATCTGGCACAGGTTTTGCTGTTTTGATGTCTATTCCATGTTTTTCAAATTCTTGTAAACATTTGGATATAACATCCGAAGAAATTGGCTGGTTTAATTTTGGATCGAAAAGTTGATTATACAGTTTCTTAGAAATCATTTGGATATTAAAATGATTAAATCTGGATGAATGTTCTTTAGTATTCAAAACTTCTTCTTCATTAACTTCTTTCTTTACCTTTTGTTTTGTTTTATTTGTTTTAGTTGTTTTAAACATTTTTATAACAGTTCGAGGAAAAATTTCTTTTTGTAATTTTGTTGTTGAAAAGAAACATTTTTTTAGATAAATCACATGTGAAATATCTTTTTGTAAAATCATTTTCAACTTTAAATATCATTTAAAGGTAAAATTTTATGAGGAATGTATTCTTAAAAATAGTTTCAAAACATACACAGCATGACTTAGAAAATTAGGTTATAATTACAAAGAAAAAACATAAGAATTAAAAAAAAATTAAAATTAATTAACTTTACCTTCAGTTCGATAATTTTATAATTATAATCCAATTTTGAACAAATTTTAAAGAAAGTTTCATTAAAATTAAATAAAGTAAGAATTTTTATTATGATTTTTTCTTAGATTCAAACCTTGTCAAAACAAAAGAGAGCCATCTGTTGTTCAATAGTTTAAAGCTATATTAATGTGCCATCTATATTCCGAATGGTTACTTAAAATTGAGGAACTTTTTAATCGAAATTGTCGAAATTTAATGTTTCACTTGATTCTTGATCATTCCGTAATCCGTAGTTTGATAGTTATGTCAAATTGACACATTTATTTATAGAATGAAATTAATATATTAATTAATTAATACCTATTTGTTAATTTATTTTAATAAAAACATTCCAATGGGTATGTATTTTTAAACAATAAATACACTTTTGTAATGTTATCTACACACTGCGTCATTTATAAACACAATTTACTTACAAGATCGAAGCACATTTTAAAACACTTGTAAACATTCATTTTCAATCAATGTATTGTTTGCACACTTGGTTGGACACTCAAATGACTTAGAAAACATAATTTTATTCGAATAAAACTAACATTTACTTTCGAAACATTAACACTTATATGTATGTATAACATTAGTTGCTTCTTTTACAGAAACGAATTTAGAAATATTAGATTTGTCGGGAAAAAAATTAACCAAAATAAACAAAGCACAACCTCATGAATATGATATTACGACACTAATACTCGATGAAAATGAATTACAAAAATTGGATAATATTGATACTTATTCGAAGGTTCAGAAGGTACTTTTTTCCGCATACGTTCAATGTTGGGGCTATGCAGTCGGACCACACTTTTGTAATAAAATCAATATTTTTGCTCGTTAAATTCTATGTTTTGAATAATATGTAGCAAAAAAATTTTACGCATGCCGTCATAATTTAGAAATGGCTAACTATTCGCTTAAAAAAAAGATAGAATAGAATTGTTGAAAGCTGAGAGAGCTAAAACTATATTGTTGAAAGTGGGCGAATCTATCATACTAGTTACGTAATTTAAAATTATTTTCTCCTTTTTGAGAAGTCGTATTCGTATAAAGTTTCATAAAAACAACAATAGAAAAATTAAGCACTTTGATTTCTGCCTCTACACCTTTTGTGTTTCTACGATTGCATTTGTAGTTTATTTTGTCTTTTCAAAATCTACTAATCGGGTGATACAAAGTTTTCCCTTGTCTGATTAATAATAATAATTGATACAAATATTTAATTTATAAAATATGTAAAATTATAAATATTTAATTTACAAATTCTGTAAAATTATAAATTTTTCAACATGTTTATTTTTTCTAACATCTAACAGATAAATGAATACAACCTTAATTCATTAAATTAGGTGCACAAAATCGAAAGTTTTTACCCCGATTTCCAACTTGCGTTCTCGCATATTAAAAGAATTCCTATCTAAACGAATTAAAGCACATTTGAATCCGAATCTCTAATTTAATTAGTGTTGAAATAATAGCATTCATTTTAAATTACGTCCTATTTTTTATGTTTTAAATTGCCCTTTCTTTATTTTTGAATAAAGACGATTACCTATCGGAAATTGACAGATGATGTTGAAGCAATAAAAAATCACAACAACAAGAAATGGAAAATTCGATGTTTTAAAATTTAATGTTCTGTGCCACTGTAAGATACTGAATGAGTATTTTTTTGCTCAACCTGGATGGTTTAGATATGTATAATAAGTTGTCCAGACGAAAGGTACAACCACTAGTTTCCTGGTCTTATGATTTTTTTCTTTAAGAGATATTTTAAAGACAGAGTACACTTTATTTCTTCAGTAACTATTGAAAAACAAAATCGGAGTATAAATTCTAAAAATATTTGCGTAATTATATGTTATTATGATGAGAATTTTCCTCAAAAGAATAACTTGCTTTATGAAGAGTCGAAGCATCTTTTTGTAATTAAGCTACTTAGAAATAATTTTTTAAATAAATTAAAAAGAAATTTTGTGTTAAAACATTGAATTATACTCAGAAACGTTAGAATGCTATGAATCTCAAAAATAACTGACATAAAGTTTTTATTTAACTAAAAATTTACGTGTGTGGTCCCACTGTATTAATAATATCAATTTTGAAAAAATTGATGTGTAATATCAATTTTGAAAAAATTGAATTAAAATATCAATTTAATTTGAAATAAAAATATTAATATATTTTCATATGTCAGCTATCAATTGTTCGAAATCAGTTAATTCGTATGTACGGAATATGCCGAATGCACAATTTAACAACATTAAATTTAGCTCATAATGGGATTATAACAATTGAGGGTCTAAAAGAATTGGTTCAATTAAAATGTCTTTGTTTAGCTGGCAATAATATTAAGGTAATTTTAACTAACTCGCGTAATTAACAGTTGAACCTCGGTTTTATAAAAACACTTTTTTTTAATTTCTATTTTAGACAATTGAACATTTGCATACAAACGTTAACTTAGAACACTTGGATTTGTCTGAAAATAATATAACACACATTTCGGATATTTCATATCTTAAAAACTTGAAGGTAATTAATTAACTTAGCTCTAATTCTTACCACTTGAAGATAAAAAGTTTGACAACGAACAAATTTTGTCCACTAACAATGATTCGGGAAAATTAAACATAAATATCAACAAAGTTCGAATATAATTTATTGCAAAATTAATTTAAACAAAACTATTAGTTTTGAAAATGTTATATGAAATTTCTCGGTTCATCCTAGTGGAGCGAGTGAGATCAAAATTTCCTTCTCCACAGTTTCTGGATCTGTGTTTGCCAATCGAGAAAGAACTTTCAGATAATGCTTTCAACATTAATACTAAGAACTGTATTTAGCAAAGAAGATCTATAGATTTTGATTCATTAAATGTCAAATGTTTTCTTGGATTATAAAATTAATGTTATCCTTAAAAGAGACTGTTACTTGTTGTTGTCATACTTTTTGTTAAATGATGTTTATGTTTTGGGCTCATCTGGTGTCTGTAATGTTTAAGGAACTCCTATTACATGGTAATCGTATTGGCCATCTACGTCAATGTGAACGATATTTACCGTATGGTTTGGTAACATTAACACTTGCTTCAAATAACATCGCAGATCTAAATGAAATTTCACAACTTGTTCATTTAATCAATCTTAACAATTTTTCGATAACTGGTAATCCTTGTGTATGCATGGTGGGCAACAAAGTGTATCCTTTCCGTTTAATATTTCAAAAAATAAATATTTCAAGTTCATTATCTTGATCACTAATACGTTTTGAATTACATAAATAAAAACATATTAATAATCATGGTTCTATTACAAATGATACAAAAAGAACCCCGCAATTTTTTATTACGGTCTAAAATTTTGAACCTATTATATTACTTAATTATAAAGTCGGAAAATAGTGAAAATCTTGTATTTTGTCCCAAAAAATATTTTACGTACAAAAACTACGGAATTTTTTCTATATTTAACTAACTTTTACTTTCTCCATGAACTCTTATTTAGAAATCATTCCTTTATCAAAAACCTTTCTATTAAATTTAATAAAATAACAAAATCGTCTCTCAAAATTTACTGTACTGTTTTACTCTGGAATAATTGGGCGTAATTGTTAGACTCATCTCTATATTGTAAACAAAATTGATATTCATAGACTTTGTAAAGAAAAGTAGACAGCTAATAAATACAATACACTGAATTACAATAAAATAAGATCTACATGATCTTTTTGTAGCCATTTCTTGATTCGGTAAATTACGGAGCATCTTGTTATGGGAATGACATGTGAAAGGGGCATTTGGGATGATCCTGCTCGTACCAACTCTTCCGCTGTTTCATTCGCCTTAACGCCAAAGTGGCCCGGTAAATTAAGGAGTACTTTTTATAATTTGAATTTTGATTATCAATAAAAAAACATGTTATTTTTTAAGTTATTCACATTTGTGCACTTTCTAAGCACTAGATCACATTTTTTGTTTTTCAAAATTTTATATAATTTGTCAAATGCTAATATGTGTTTTATTTGTGTACATCAAAATTTATTCGCTGCCTCATTAATACCTAACAGTATTGGTTAATTTTTTCCGATATGTTTGGTGTGTGGTGAATCCCCTGTCAGCGTAGGCTGTTTCGTAATAATCTAATAACTATATAAAATCTAATCTAATACTAATTAAATTTAAATTTCCTCTTGACTGGAGTAGAAATTAAAATAATTATTTTTCTTTTATTAAATAGAAATGAAAATATTAAAATAACTCTCCATTTCATTTTAATTAATGCTCGAAGATAAGTAACTTAATATCGTTTCAGTTGCACAATGGTATAATAAAAATTTATAAGGAAAAAAGCCATGTTTGTGTGGATTTTGCTTTTATATTAATATTTTGAGATATTACGAAACATCTTACCTATTTTTGTCCGAAAATTTTCATTTGTGTATGTTTTTCTTAATAATATTGTGTAGTGGTTTTGATTATCGTCCGTTTGTAATTAATTGGCTTATGAGTTTAAAAGTAATTGACGGATATGTTGTCGACGCAATTGAAAGGTATAATTACATATAATAATTCGCTTATTGCCAGAATTTGCATGAAAAATTGACCAATATAAATTATTATATATTTTTGTAGTTTAAGAGCCGAATGGTTGTACTCCCAGGGCCGTGGTAGACATTTTCGTACTGGTGATCATCAAGAATTAATACAATATTTGGCAAGTGTATGCCCACCCTCAGGTGAAACTTTACAAACAGAAGAAGAAAGAAAATTACGTTTAATATTGAGTAAAGCTCAACATCATCAGCAACAACTTCGCGATCAACTCAACGCAAACGGTTCTTTATACAACCAGATCAAAATTTTTTTTACTAACGCATTAACATTTTTGTTTTCGATAATGATTTATTTCATCTTCCTTTTTTCTTTTTCTTTCTTTTTTTACTAAGTATATTTTTTCTTTATGGTTGTTAAATAAATTTCAAATCATTTGCATTTTTCTCTAAAGCTGGCATTTGAAACAAGTAAATTAACATCATCGTTTATAACCGTGAATAACTAATACAAAAAGAGGCGGCGTGACATCTAAATCGCCTCTTCAAGTATTTGGTATTTTATATATCGATAACTTCATTTTTTCCATTAAGACAAAATTATTTATGGGGTGGGTTGCTAAATGCCTGGTGAAGGGCGATTTATGTAGATGCAGTCGGCTTTTCGTATTAAACCAGTGTCAATGAATTAATCTTTAAAATAACTTTATTTTATAAATTTTAATTTAGTATTATAATTTTTCTTGGGTACTTAGACAATTAAAATAATCTTGAGATTACATCATTAAAATTAATCTTATTAAATGAACCAAAGATTTAATTTTAATGTTGTAATCTCAAAACTAGCTTGACGAAGTAGGAAATAAAGGCCAACGAAACATTGCAATATTTGAAATATAACACCTAGATTATTTTAATTGTCGTAGTACCCAAGAAATATTATAATATTTTTTTTTTATAACATGGATGAGACTCAAAATATGGATTTTAATTTTGATAAATGAAATTTTTATGTCGTTACAAAACCGTAAATCCTCTTCCTATGAGAAAAAGCGTTTATGATTTTCTTGTTTACTCTTATAAAAGGGATGAAGGAATAAAACGAAAAACCAAACAACAGTTGAAATTATTTAGCTACCATAAATATACAAAATTTTCGCTATGTATATAGAAATATATAGGCGCAATTCCTCTATTATTCTTTTGATTTCTATCATTGTGGATGTTTTGGATGTTTCTAATCAAAAAATTAATTAAGGGAGTAAACTGCCATGATGTAACTCGCTTGATGTTTTTTGTTTAGATTTATAAACAACTTGTAAAAGAAATTAAAAAATATATCTTTGTACAAAATGTAATATTTAAAACTAATTTTTTAGGAAGTCGGGAAAGTTCACCAAATCCATCGCCAAATTCTAAGCGCAAAATGTCGAGAATATTAACGCCCAAAGGTATATTTTACTAACAATTTTTACCAACCCTTATTTTGAAATCTAATATTCAAATTATTATAGGAAAATCTCGAATAAAGTCCAAATCTCCTGATCGCATGACATCTAGCTGTATTATGGAAACAAATACAAGTACCGTAAATAATTCGAGTGTTCCATTAATGAGCCAAAGTTTAGATTCAATAATGCTTAGTAACAATCTGATCAATAAAGTTACCTCGAATGATGAATTAAATGGAATTTCCGAAGAAGGTAATAAACAAAAAAGTGTCCTATTAAAATAATCTAATTAATTCCTATTAAAAATGAATCGAAAATTAATCAAAATAAATAGTAAATATTTTAAATTTTGAATTAAATTATCCAGGTCAATTATACGCAAGTAGTCCTCTACAAGCAAATACAAAATTGGTTCCTGTTCCTGAATCATTGATGAGTCCTGATTATCGCCCACCAAATGCTATACCAACTCGTATGCCAACACCAGCGATGCGTAACACAACCACAAATCAAAGTAGAGTCACAACACTATCATCTAATACGTCTAAGAAAGTTGAATCAAATCGAAACTCCCCAAAAATGCTTCGAACGCCGAATTCTAGTCCTAAACAACAACGTCAAAATTTTAATCAAAAAGCAAGTGGGATTTCATCATCACCTTTACGTACACGTAAAAATTTGAACCAAACAACTTACCAAGGTGATGTGCAAAGTAAGTTATTTCCTTATATTTTTTACTTTCTAATTTTCCTTCCTAAAGGATTAAAAAAAAAATAAAGCGAAATTCTTTAACAAGCCAAAGTTACCTTTGGCTCAAAAATCTTAAACAAACATTGTTCTTTTTTTCATAGGGTACTCCTTAAAAAAGTCAAGAAAAAATTTTCGATTTCGATAAAACTAAGTAAATAAGGTAATTTTGAGCCAAAAATCTAGTTAACTTAACGATCAGACGAGTAATTTCTGAGATTACGCATGAAACCCTGTGTAAAGACTAAGTATCGAAGCGATATTACCAAAACCAGTTTCCCAATAGATAATCGGCAGAGATTTTTGAATTTTTGGGCCAAAAAACCTTACAATAGAGCATTATCATCGAAACTGTTCGTTCAATTGACGGTATTTTTTGGCTCAAAATTATCTTAATAATCTGAATTTTATCCAAAAAATTTGGAAACCTCAACCCTGTAACTATTAATTCCATTGTACAACTCAGACTTTTTATATTTAGAACATCAAAATGGAAATTACACAATTTCAATGCAGTCAAGCCCACAAACAAACAATTCAACAATCCATAGCAGTGATGAAGATAGCGAAATGTGTGAATCGAAATTGTTAACAATTCGCAATCTAGCTCAAGAACGACGAGCTGGAAATACAATATGTAAATCTAATTTACAACAGCAGACGCAACATACTGAAAAACAATCTCATCCTTCAACTAAACCACCACAATTAACAGAAACTGATGCCGCCATAAAAATTCAAAAAATATGGCGTGGTTTTTACTGCAGGAACATTAATAAGGATACTAAGAGTATTCTAAAAAATGTTAAGGATACTCGTACACGTTTATACATTGAGTAAGTAATTTTTTTTTTTTATATATCCACGTTAAATTTTTTTTTAATTTTTATGTAATTAATTTTTAGAAAATTAGCTACAGATATGGAAAAAGCCAAGGAAGCATTGGAATGTGAACGTAAAATTCAGGTTTTACAAATGCAAGCAATTAATGCATTATGGCAAAAAGTATCATCAATGGAAAATGTTGATTCTGCTGAAAAAAATTTAGCTTCTTTAGACGCAAACCTTAGTTCAAATGCAGTTGTTAGTAATGAACTCTTAACTTTAACGAAAACGTGTTCTGAACTTTCTAAAAAGGTAATTTTTATTTAAACTATTAAGCAATCAGTAATATTGAACATAGAAAATCGATTTGATTTGTAAGGGGTTTTCGACAACTATCATCCATCGTGAGCTTTGACCTCTTTTATGACCTTGTTAAAATCAACATCCTTCTTACGTCCCTTCTCAAGAATCTAGTGACTACGGGGCTTACCTCATTCTTATAGCTTTAATTTGCTCCGATTAAATGAGATTTGTATCGCGTGCCAGTATTATTGCATATATTTCTGCTTGTTTTTTTTTTTTTTTTTTTTTTTTTTTTTTTTTTTTTTTAGAATATATTTAAAAAAAACTTAATATTTTCTCGTTTCTGTCATCTTGCATCATGTCATCTCTTAATTTAACATTTTTTAGAGTATGATATTGAAGTAAGTTGATAAAACGAACTCGTCTGATCAGCACAAATTGGTCCCTACTTTTTTACTATCCGTTAATATTTTGACTAAGGCGTCGTTGTCATTTTTATCACGCTTATTAGTTTTAGGGCTTTACGATTAATTGTTGTTTTATTATTTCAGGTCAATAATTTGCAAGGTTCCTTGGATGAAGTGAAAAGTGTTTTAAAAACACTTTGTATAAAAAATAATCCTAGTACAATTGCAGACACTGGAACTTCAACTCAAACAGAAATTATTGCAGTTCATACACCGCAAGTAAGTACCTATTATTAAACCTCAATTTAGTAATTTTTTTTAAATTACTTTTTTTCTGGTAGGGCGAGGCTGGTAAAATGTTTCCTTATCAACGTACACCCCGTCCTTCATCATTGCCATTACCTCAAAACCGAATTCGTTCAACATCCACCACGAACGATGATCAACAGCAACAATCCACTGTTGGATCTGAAGCAACTGAAGAAGTACAACAATTTGTAGGTAATCTTGTGAATGATGCCATGAAAACTATAAACGAAGCCGAAGGGAATGCAGCAGCAAGTCAAGTTGACGAAACAACAGATGAAAATGGTGTACATACCAAATCAAATAGTACATTGTTAGATTCAAAGAGCGATACATTCTCAATCGATGATACTGACCAGCAAGAGCCAAATAATGAATGAAAAAGAAGTTCATTATGTTGGGATGAATCTTTGAGAAAATTTTTAAATATTGAATATTCAGAGTGTTTTTAAATATATACGAGAAATTTAGACAAATTATTCTCTTTGTGATTGTATAATATTTTCCTCTGGTTATAACCGAGTTTTTCAAGTTTCTTTCATGTTTTGGAGATAAAAATTTTGAAAAATTTGTATTTTCTTCATTTATGAAATATAATTTTCGTCTAGCGATATCATACCACAATCATTTCTAATTGATTGATCGTAAAATGTCCTGCTATCTTGGGAGAGGGGGGGGGGGGGGGACGTATTTTGTAACTCAAGTAAATTTTTAGAAATACAATGTTTCAAATATGATTGCTTACATGACTATTTTGACAGAACAAATGCGTTTAAATATCTCTTACCGAAAACTAGCCTTTTAAAAATCATTAAGAGAATATTATCGTCTTGAAATTTTTCAAATATACTTGAGGCACTCGTGTTATTCTACAATTCAATATTAAGCAATTTTCTCAATTGTTTGCAAAACACTGCCAAGCAAAATTACAACAGATAACAAAAGATGAATTCAAAACTTTCAAATGAATTAAAACTTTTTTTAAATTAGTATTTTTTCACATTCAAAAGATGAAGTTTTCTTTTACTAAAAACAAAAAGATGACTATGATTACATCCCTTGTTTTTCTTGTACAAAATGATTGAAAACAAGAGACCATCGTTTAATTTACTTTATTAATGTTACCAATATATCTGTTGTAGAAACGCTTGTGGCTTTTATACAATTTTAAATTGTTTTAAGCACAATTTCAAATTATTTATTAATGTTAATTTTTGGATCGTGGATAAAGATATTTTTTTCTATGTTTTTAACAATTTATTCGAATTTTCGATATACCCTCAAGGTTGATTACTTTTTTAATTTTTCACTCATTTGGAGCTATTTTTTTAAGAATTATAATTTCATAATGTTTTTGTAACTTTTAAAAAAGTAGCTATGGAAAATTAAAAAAATTGTTTCAACGTCATTCTAGGATTTCCATCTTGAAAACAATTCGAGTTTTCAAGAAATTTATACAGATATACGAATATGTATCTTTATTCGTGATCTAATTTTTATGTTGTTGATTTATTAGTATTAAAAATTACGTGAATACTCACTTGCTCTCTAATGCCTTTAAATACAAAATAAAATTTTGTATCAACTGTTAAAACCACCGTAAAATGCATCACAAATTTAGTTTTTTTTTAAAGTGAAACTTCTTTAGTTAGTAATAAGTTAAAGGAAGTATTCATGAATCAAGAAAACTATTTTTTTCTCAGTATTTAAAAAAAAGGAAGTTAATAAAATAATTTTATAGATCATGACTGAAAATAGGAAAAGAAAAAAGTTATTGAAACAAAACGAGTCGCATTAGGTATGTAATATAACTGGTAGTTAGTTATTCACCCCAATAATATTCAAATGCAATAAAAATTTCAAAAGAAACCGAAAGTTCGAGACTATTCTATTCAAACAGTCGCGTGAAAACTTAATGAGTTGTTCGAACGAAGGATTCAGGAAGATAGTCATTTTAGAACGCCTGGACTGGAAATTTGAGAGGCTGTTTAAGGTCATGATTAAAAACTTTTTTCTTTACGAAATTTTTATATCCGAGGACTTCTCTTTGAGGACTTAAAAAATTTTTAATTGCGAGTAAAGTTTAAAATTAATTATTATTTATTGAGGACGGTATTCAAATAAGAATTTAATAAAATTCATTTTCCCCTACACTCAAAAAGACGAGATATCCTGCTTTGTTGAGTCGAAAAAATGACTATTATATTTTTTGTTAAATTATATATATTCTTATTTTAATATTCACTAAACGCAGTTAAAAATTATTCAGTTCGTTGGCTCCAGAAGTTCTCGGCTATGAAAATTTGTAAAGAGGGGAATTTTTTTGATACAACCTTGGCATCAGCCTCTCAACTCCCAAGAAATTCTAAAAAAGCCATCAAACATTACGTTTGGCTCTAGACTTATTTTGAAATTAACCATTTTGATCTTCACCCAAGTCGAAGATTTCTTCGCTGTGAAGATATTTGATTTGATATTTGGTTTGTTTTCAGTAGATGATCTTTTACCTTTCCTTAATAAATTAAAGAAGTTTCACTGTTATTGTGTGATATTCTTAGAATAGATATACACCCTTTTTTGAAAAAAAAATTAGATTAGGAAATTTAATTAAATCCAAATAACTTTCGAATACTTTTTATCGAAAACTTGCGGTACCCCTCTTTTTGTTACTTAGCCCAAGAAAATAAAGGTTTTTCTGCTTAAAAATCCAAGTGAAATTTTTTCACCAGGATTATCTATTCGGATGCAAGAAATAACCTATGTAAAATGCATTGCCAAATCATGTGTGCAAAAAAAATATTCAAAGTTAAAGGTCACGAAAATAGGTTTTTTCAAATATCTCGAAAACTATTAAGTTTATTGCAGTTTTAGATATTATAAAATTTGTTGCGAGTTAATTTTACACAAGAAAGGTAATGTATAAAATTTCCGTAGAAGCAACAGTTTTCGAAATAGTTAGCTAAGAAAAGTTAGAGTAATGTCGCATAGGTACTTTACGTTTGGATTTTTTAAGCAAATCCACTTTTTTATTGTCTTATTTTTCTGGGCTCTTATTATAAAATAATATATTCATCGAAAACACTTTTATTGGTTGTAATTTTAATATAAATGACCCATTTTATTATATACTTAAAAATAAAATTGTAATAGTTTCGGTATGTTTTTATCCCCTAATAAACTTGTTTATTTGCACATTATTTCGATACGATGGTCAAAATTTGTTTTTATTAAAATTGTTTTATTTGAAACTGTCAGATATGTATCGTAAAATATGTAAATCAAAAGAAACAGTAAGATATTTAAAAGTACCACGTGGTGTGTACTTCAAAGTTTTTTCTAAAAAGAACATTTTTTAAGCTTTTTATAATAAAGCAATTGCTGCCTACTAATTAGAAATATTTCTCTAGTCAATATGTATAATTATTATTATTTGTAAATCATCATTCTCGTTAATTAATTATTAAATGAAAAATTTTAATTTGCAAAAAAAAATTTCTTTGTTATTCAACTGTTTTTTTTTGTTCTTTTAGTTTTAATTTTTGTTATTTTACACAATCTTACTATATTTCTGTATATTTTTCACACGCACATCTACTTGATTTTATTTGTTATTTTCCATGCAGAAAAAAAATTGTAATGTTTGAAAAAGTTGAAAACTAGTTATTTATACTTATATAAGTTATAGCCCAGGAGATAGACGGGAAAAATTCGTGCAAGATGTGGCGTCGAACTTTCGTTCGAGCTAGAGTTAGAGATATCGTCTCAATTATCGTTTTTCAACTAGAATACATGATTTAATCTCCCAACACCTCAATTAAGGGAGGAAGTATAAACTTCTAAAATTGAAATAGTACCGAGGAGACTTTTTTGGCATAGCTTGATCACGAAATATGGGCAGAAAGTTATTAAAGACCTATTTTTCACTTTGCATCAAATTTTATTTGACGCAAAATTGAATTTTATGTCATATCTGTTTGTTTTCTGTCTATCTGTCTATGTTGCGTAATGTGGCCATATCGAAAAAGCCTCACCAGAATTTTTCAAATTCTTTTTATCTACCCCCTGATTAAGGTTACGCGATCGAGTCTCGATGGAAAACGGCAGATAAGGCAATATTTTTGTAATGGTATTAAAATATTGACGCAGCCATCTCTCAGAAACTTTTCCCGTGCATCTCCCGAACCACTATGTTAGATGAAAAATCAATATTATTCATTAAACAAAGTTATTTATTAAATAGAATTTTTCATTGAAATTGTACTCATGGAAAATAACTATTATGTCAACAAAAACAGTTGTAAAAAACTATAAAAAGAACTGATTTAAATAATTGTATTGCTTTTTTTGTTTAAATAAACACAAATATTCATTATGAAATTGAATTTTCTCTATTTTCTCTAGCATTCAAATTCCCAAAAAATTATTGTTTAAAAAACAATCGTAGTGACCTAAAAATGTATAAGTATATTTTTAGAAAGACCGTAGCCGTAGTTTAGTAGCCGTACCCAGGTTTTGGTTCAAAGGGGGGAAGAATACAAAATACAGTAATTTTTGGTCAATTCAGAAATTTTTTTTCTTACAAATTTCATTTTCAACAGTATTTTTGCAAAATTATTAACTAAAATCAATGAAAAATTCATGGGTCCGGGAAGAGGGTCTCCCTCCCCGTTACGCGCTATGAAAAATAAATTTGTGTCTTACTAGTCTATTTAACCTGACATTGAAGTAGAAAATCCAAATTTTAATTTCTTTATTAAAAAAATTATCAGTATTTTCAATGAAAAAGAATTATATTAATTTGAAGTTTATAATCAAGCGACGATAAGTGAAAATTCCATTTCATGATAATACCTACAAGTATTAAAAAATTCTTATGATAACAGAAATTAATATAAATTAATTTAAGTGTCACGCATAACAAGTGAAAATTAAAAAATAAAATAAAAAACGCACGAAACACCTCCCGAATTTCTTAGAAACATAGCTAAGAACATTATCCATCAAATTACCTTTCAAACAAAAACAACCCGCATTCAAATAAGTTTACCCGTTTAAAAACTAGGGTGCCAGTGTGCCACAGACAGACAGGCAAAAACACATAACGGTCAACTTTTTTCAATTCTCTTTAATTATAAAGTTTTTTTGGAATTTTTAAAATATATATTTTTAACAGCTGTACTGCCTTATTTTCAACCTGCATACAAACCTCAATAGTCGATCAGCCACCAATCTTTTAACCTATTAGAGTAAAACTTTCAGAGTGATAGCAAGAAAAAATTTCGCTGGGCCAGCACTTTCTAAAAATGAAAACAATTAACCAGAGGTTTTTGACATCATTTGTTCCTATCTACTACAGTGTTGCACCGAGCAAGTTTCATTTTAACTTTGAATGTTAAAAATGCTTATATAAAAAATTTTGATGTAATGAAGAAAATAAAAACATCAATAAATGAAAATAAAAAATATATTTAATAATAAAAAAATACAGAATAAAAATATTGCAACAAGAAAAATACAATCAGTCAACATTCAAACATTTTACTAAAAACTTTTTTTTCTTCTACCAAATACAAATTAATAGTATTTTGTAATTTTTTCATTTCACCGACAATTCGTTTATCATGCGGACACAACCTTAGAGCCATTTTAAAATCTTTTAAAGCCAATTGGTACTCTTTCAATCCCACATATGCTTGACCTCGCCTATACAAAGCTTTACTTGAGTTAGGATCTATTGTTAAAACCTATAAAAAAATTTCGAAAATGCAAAATCTACTTTCTTTCTTTTTGTTTTGTTAAATTACATCACACATCGTGCACAGTAAAAAAAGTTTAGCTTCAATAATTTTAAACCTAAAACAGTGTACAACACTTTACCTCAATACAACAATCACGAGCTTCCTTAAAGTCATTTCGCTTTAATTTCACAGCTGCCAAATTTAATAATGAAATCACTTTAATATTATTCAGGGTTGATCTATCATAATCAGGTCCATCTGAATCCATTTGAACTTTTGTTGAGAAATTTATATAACGTAATGCTTTCCTATATTTACGATCTGATTCTACGTAGTTTTTGTTTGAAAAATGATAATTTCCTGAGTTTTTTATTTTATTTACAACGTCCATATAATCGTGAATTTCCTCTTTGCCGGTACGTTGCCAATCTTCTGGCCAAGGTGGATACACATCATCTGTACAATCGGCATCTTCGATACCCCAATTTTCATTTCGTCTCAATTGACCACAATTTAATATTTTACATTCTGGAATCGGACGACCGTTATCTGCTTTTACTTCACTAATTTCTTTTACGACACCAAAACCTTTACGTACTTTTCCAAAAGCCACATTAATACCATCTAAATGTGTGCACGGTACAGTTGTTATAAAAAATTGCGAGCTATTTGTATTCGGGCCAGCATTTGCCATACTGAGAACGCCTTCTTGTTCATGCTAGAAAATAAAACATAATTTTAATAATAACCAACAGCAGAGCTTAATCGCTTAAGTCAAGTTATATGTACCCCCGCCCCCCATTGAATGTTTCTTATTGGGATGGAATTTTGTTATTTTCAAGAAAAAAAAGGCGGGAAGGCAGTCTGAGGTTATGGCATTAAAACACATTTCCTTTCAAATGACTTAATTCACATAAAAATTTTCGACCGTTTAACTTAATTTGGACTTGTTATAAAGATGCGCAAAACTTTAAAAACTGCCAAGAAAAAAACATGATATTTGAAAATACAAAATTGAAACTACCAAAAGGCACTTCTTTGACACTATCTCAATTTAAATACGAATTTTCAATCCTCTAGCTCAATTAAGCGAGGCTGTAAATGTTCAAAGCGCGGAAAACAGAATTTGGACATTACAAAAGAAGAAAGAGTGCTGGGAAGTTTATAGCCCCAAAAGACACTAACGTATCTTACATACATATTTACAACCCCCTGGCAAAGTCTTAAAATCGCAAAACAGTTTTAAATCCAATTGTTTGAAAGGGTTAGTTTTTACCCTACTAAATTGCACTCAAATGAAATTCCCTCCAAAAATATATATGTGAGATAGAATTTCTAATTAAAAACTTGCCGCTTGTAAAAATTTAAATATGTTTTGTTTGTTTTTTTTTTTTTGTAAAATCAATATTTATCAAAAAAGCAGGTTTTTTCTAATTTTTCTTCTTATATATAATATTTTCTACTTCTTATAAATAATATTTTGTACTAAAAGTAATTACCGTCAAATTAAAATTTTCATCCTCAAATTTTTCACCGTAAATACTTTCACCACCTGTTCCATCAAAATTAATAATATCCCCACCTTGTACCATAAATTGTGGAACAACTAAAACGTAATTTAAATTATTTTATGTGTAAATAAATCAATCATTTAATAAAATTGATTTTAGAAACATTTACGGCACATGTTTTATTTATTAAATGATTAATATTAAGTAAATACAAACCACGATGTATTCGACTCCCTTTGTAATGTAATTTCTTATTAAATTTTCCATAACCTTTTTCACCTGTGCATAATGCACGAAAATTTTCCACAGTTTTCGGTGCAATGTCACGAAACAGTTCTATTACAACACGCCCGACTACAAAATAAATAAATCAACTGATTAAATAAGACAATTTACTGATAAATATATGTGCATATTAAAATTAAGTTATTAAATAATAAGTAACCTTTCTCCTCATCTATTCCAAAATCAATAAAAACGAATGGATTTTCGGTAGTACCATTGCACATAGTCATTATTTTGTCAGAATTTCACTTTCTGACTGATACTTAACTAAATAAAAACATTATTAAAAATCTAAACTATATGCTAATTTTTGTAAAAATTGTAAACCAGAACCAAACAACAAATTGAAAATTGATAAAATTATGACATTCCAATCGCATACTCTAGCGTTATTTATTTGTAATATGTTTACAGCGGTAATATTTAAATTAGTTTTTTTGATAACAATTTTTAAGCATAACGTATTGTTTTATATTGCGTTCATGAATTTTATGGAATATGAACTTTCTACCCACAATTATCAAATATTTAATACTTGGCAAACATTCTAAATATGTTTGTAAATACACCAGCTGTTATTTAAAATTAATTAAATCCGACTTTTCTTTATTACATTAGTACACGCGTTGTACAAGATAAAAACAGACTATTACAAGAAAATCTACTAAAGAACCTTGATACAACATTACCTATTCTAGGAAACCTTCGAATCGATTTGGTACTTGTGACTTGTTCACACTCTGCTTTTAGCCGCTGGATACAAAATGGATACCAGACTTTTAAATGAGTAATAAATCAATTTTAAAGCTATAGGATTGTCATTTCTTTAATAAATCGATCTTTAAAATGAAAAATTTTCTATTTTTTAACTAAAAATTTATCGTTTGAACATTTTAATTTTTTGTTAAACATTTCGCAGCAGACAGTATAATTATGCAAAATAATTATATTATTTTGCTTTGTGACTACTCCGTTACTATGCAAAACAAAACATTTTTTATCTACAGTTAAACCTGTTTTATAATTATTGATTTTCTTAATCGAAATATTCATCTTTTGGATACAACATACAACAGAGAAATTAATACCTAATTTTTTTCTCTATAATTTCAATAATCAAAATTTCGGTTACCCTACATAAAATTTGAACAAATATTAAACTGTTTCCTTTGTATTAATTTTTTAATTAAGATAATTATTTTAAATAGATAATTACTCATCTGCTTTTAAAATATGTGATGTAATAAATATAAAACGTACCATATAAATATTTTACAAAATATACTAACAAATTTTGGAATTGGAAAATATTTTAGGGTAGACAAACATAAAAATTATATATTTTAAAAACAGATTGAAATTAAATTATTTTAATAAATAAGTAGGTAAAATATTTTCTAAAAATCCTTTTGTTTGGGAGTAACAGAGGTAAGTATCTATGGGTAGGTGTCTACTCGAGTGGTAGAGGGATACTTTAATCAAACGCCATCCATACGATAGTGGTAAGCAATAGAGTTGCCGGCTGTAGAATTGACATGACGCTGTCTGGAAGGGCGTATGTCATAATAAGTTGATGTGATTTAGAAGTTACAAAGTTTTTTATGACATTTATTAGTTGATTTAAATTATATGTCGCGAAATGAATGAATGTGTGTACTAAAAGTGTTCTAAAATAAAACATATTGCAACTTACTTGACTAAAAAATTTCTAATCTATGTGTCCATTATTGAATGCATAAATATTTCTTTGTTTACGTTGATTAAGCACTAATTATTGATTGAAAAACGTTTAAATAATTATGGCGTGGCGTTTTAAAGCATCTAAATATAAAAATGCGGCACCAATTGTGCCCAAGCCAGAGGCCTGTGTACGTGATATATGCGTTGGTTCCTATCAGACGTATGGCAATAACATCACTGCATCAGCGGCATTCATGGCATTTAACTGGGATCATACCGGTTCTAGTTTAGCTGTTTTGCCTATTGATGATTGTGGTAGAAAAAGTAAAACAATGCCTTTGCTGCATGCTCATTCTGATACGGTCACCGATTTGGAGTTTTCACCATTTCACGATGGATTGTTAGCAACGGGTTCACAAGATTGTTTAGTTAAAATTTGGCACATTCCAGAAAAAGGCCTTGACGAACCTATGACAAATGCTGAATGTACTTTTTCTCATAAACAGCGACGTGTTGAAACCGTTGGATTTCACCCGACTGCTGATTTTTTGCTGTATTCTACATCGTTTACAACATTAACATTGTGGGATATTATTTCTCAAAATGAATTGTTCTGTAAGTAATTTCTTGTGCCCTCTTTTTATAAATTAAAACATCCAATTGAAGTGAGTTTTTATTTTCTTCCTATGTTTAGCTAATTCCGATCATTCTGAAGTAATTCAATCCGTAAGCTGGAAGCGTGATGGAACTCTTTTGGTAACTTCTTGTAAAGATAAACAGTTACGTATTATTGACCCTCGAGTAGAAAATGTTTGTATCAAGTCATGTAACAGCCATCAAAGTATCAAAGATTCTAGAGTTGTGTGGCTTGGTGATCATAATAAAGTTCTCAGCACAGGCTTTGATTCGGCACGTTTACGGCAAGTAATTATACGTGATTTGAGAAATTTCAACGATCCAGAAAAAACTCTGGAACTAGATTGTTCAACTGGAATTTTAATTCCATTGTACGATGCTGATACGGGAATGTTATTCTTGGCAGGCAAAGGTGATACTACAATTGGATACATGGAAGTTACTGACCGCGAACCTTACTTAATTGAAGGTACAATTGTGTATTTAAGTTAACTTTGTAAACTTATGTAAGAAGATCTTTGAAGTTGATTTAATTATAAACTTATTTCATTTTCTTAGGTATACGCCATTCCGGAGAACAAACAAAAGGTGCATGTTTGGTTCCAAAACGTGCTTTGAATGTGATGCAAGGAGAAGTGAATCGATTACTCCAATTAACTAGTTCTTCAGTAATTCCGATAATGTATCAAGTACCTAGAAAATCTTATCGTGATTTCCATTCAGATTTGTATCCTGATACACCAGGATATATTACAGAATTAACTGCTTCACACTGGATGCAAGGCAAAAATATTCCTCTGAATAAAATAAGTTTGGATCCTGCTAAACGTTCAGCTGGTGAAGAACCTATTAAGGTAAGAATAAGTTAGTAATATTTATCAATAAGGATCGGTTTATAAAGCTTTTATTATAAAATGTGAAAAAACTATTTTACTGCTTTTGTATTCAGAGGTTTCTAAACTATATAATCCAAATCTTGACCAAATATTGTTAGTTGTAAATATCAACTTTTTTTACTTGAAGATCAGTTTAATTTTTGTTAGAGTGATTATAATAATTTGAAACTTAAGATTATCGCTAATTGCATTTTATTTTCGACCTTCCTTTATAAATATCTTCTTTTTTTTTTTTAATTGACGTTATTATGAAACATATTTGAGAAGACAAAAAAATACGCGGCATGGAGAAGTTAACGGCGAAACACACGGCGTATCAAGTTGTTGACATTCAACCAAATTCTAATAAAATTTCCACGTAACTTTTTAATTTATAGCAAATTTTTCGAGTACACCAAGGAAGATAGAATATGTGTGTGTCTGTCTGTGACATCGTAGCTCTTAAACGGATGAACCGATATGAATGCGTATTTTTTATTTGAAAGCAGGTTTTCTAGCGATGGTTCTTCGATTTGTAAAACGAAAAAAAGGGGTGTTATTTTGGGTGTTAATATGAACCGATTTGAATGCGATTTTTTTGTTTCAAAGATAATTTGATCGAGAGTGTTTTTAGCTATAAATATGAGACGGGGATGGGGGTTTTTGTAAATTTCACGTTTAAATTATGTAAAAGTTTCAACGGTGTTCGGTTTTATTACAATTGTAAAAGATTGCATAAATTACGTATTCATTAATTGATTGAATTTGAAATTTTAATACACATCGCTAAAGAGTTATATAGTATAAGAGTTATAAAATACTTTTTTAAGATAGTGAGTAATATTGGATTTACTTTGAATTATCAGAAGTATTAAAATCCTTACCGTACAAAGATTGTAAATTCATCAAATATTTCTCATCAATGTTTTATTCAAAGGAAATTAATAATCCAATATTTAATTTTACAAGCTCCTAATATTAAATATGAAAGTTATCTTTATGTCAGAAAAAAATTTATTTTATTTATTTCCATGGATTATTATTATATTATTAGTCCAATTTTTTTTATTAAGATTTGACAGAGTTTATATTATCAAAATGAGAAAATTTAGTTATTTTGGCTAGTTGTAACAATTATTTGAATTAGAGGTAAAAAGATATTTGTAACAATTATTTGAATTAGAGGTAAAAAGATATTAACTTTTAAATTTTCAAAAATTATTGTTTAAATTTACGAGTAGTTTATAGTAAAATTCTAAAGTTTAATAGCAAGAAAATATAGAGATCATATATATAGTAAAATATAATATTTACGTCAGCGGGCTAATTCGAAAATGATGTCTGAAAAGCTAGAAATTGTTCAATTGCTTTATTGTTTGTATTTAAGTATTCTTTTTTTTTGAGTTCATTCACAGCTACGAAAAACTCTCATCAGTTCTATTTATCAATCAATGCGAATCCCACGGAGCAAAATAAGGACATAATTTTATGTCGTCGAATATTTTAAAGAGTTCCACTTTATATGTTTTAATAAATATAATTTTCTCCTATAATAGATCTGCGGAGAAGCGTAGTTTTAGTGAGTCATTTCAGAAAGGTTGAAAATTTCGAAGGTGTTAGCCAGCACCGCATTAGGGGATCCCCGCATTATCAATCGTAACTTCATTCCGCGTTCTCAAGGCGGGGCTTCGGGCCTAATAGAGTGTCAAAGATGTAGTGCATGTCTCAAGTTTGAACTGAGTCCAGAAAGAGTAGAACCGGTTTTAATTGACAGATATTCCAACGATATACAGTCTATGTAGTAGTATGAGATCGTCTGCAATTGTGGGGGGCCGACATGTTTAGCTAGCCCGCAACACTAAATATGTCGATTCTATCTCATCAAGGAATTGATTTTAGATTGGCTTTAAAATCTGCTCACATGAATAAGTAAGTCTAAAAATCACAAAAATTATATCATTCGCCCCAGCCTTCTACATCGACTATATTTTTTTGGAATACCTGTCGATTAAAACTCCAGTTCTACTCTTTTTGGAATTAGTTCTAACTTGAGACAAACGCTACTTTTTTGCCACTCTATTGGGACCAAAGCACCTTGCTTTGAGAACGTGAAATCTTTTTAAGATTGAAGCGACGCTAGCTAACATCCATGAAATTTTCAGCCTTTCTGAAATATGGTTTTCTAGTTAATAAATTATGTAATGAAGGCTGGAGGAAGTTAGATAGGATTAGGCCTAGTAAAAGTCTTCAAAATATTTTGTATTGCGACCAGTTTGATCTAGAGCTCTATATATTCATTTCATTTCAAGTGAAGCAATAAAAACAATTTTTAGTTTTTAAAAACTCTGTTTCTAAATTACCTAAACTAAGTTTATTATAAAACGTACATTTCGTCGTTTATTGTGCTATTTCATTTAAGTCTATTTTTTAATTAAACATTTTTTTATCGTATCGGATTCATCTTTTAAATTTTTATAAAATTAATAAATAAAGATGATTTTTAATTGATTTTAAAATTAATAAAATGAACAGGTACATAGAGGTCCTCTATCGGAATTAAAAACAATCAACGATCAAATGAATATAAAAATATCAACAAATAATAAATTGAACAATAATTCAGTAAATAAACAAGATAACATTTATCATCATATATCGGTTAAACCAAAAATTGATTCTATGACAACAAATGAGGATAATATTGAACAATCATCAAATAATATAAAAGAGGAACAAAATGGCAGCGGTGGAGATCCAATAATTACACCAATTGTACCCCCAAAACCATTACCCCGACGTACTGGTAGTATATCTGAAGGTTGTGATGACATAGGATTACCAAGACCTATTGCACGCCCACGTACTACAGCCACTCCATTAGTAACCTCCGTCAACCCTTCGAATTATAAGGTTTGCAAAAGAGAACAATGAACTTTGCAATTTATATTGTTGTTGTGAGTGCACCCCAAATTTTAGAGTGGTTTTAGGTCTTTTTTTTTTTTTTTTTTTTCATTTGTAGACATTTTTTATTCATATTATTATGTGAATTAAACGAAAATTACGTATTTTCAAATAGTAAATTATATACTTGAATTTTCATTTAATTGCACTTTTTAAAAAATGAGCATGTTTTTTCTTATCCAAGTTTTACTGTTGATTATTTATTGTTTGTTTTTATTATGTTTGTGTTTTGATGTTCTTTTTAGTCCAAAAGATACCTTTAAAATAATAAGCACATTTTCTAAAGGACGAGAATTTCGCTAAAAAATATATTCGTTATAGATAAGTTGGAAAAAAAAACCGGTGTAAATAAGAGCACAAAACTTTACAGAAATTGAATACACAAGAATTACGTGCATATTGCGATATTTGTTAATCTGGGCAATTGAAAAACAATGGGTGCAAATTGTGTACTAGTAGTTGATTATTATTAAGAGTGGCTATTTTTTTAGATTTTATTACAATATTTGTATACAACTAAAATTCATTTAATGTCTGAGTGCATGGTTTCTGAAATATCGTCCAGAATCCCAACGAAGGGCAATTTTTTGACTCGATTTCGGGCACTTTCTTTTAAAGTCTTCTGTAATTAATTTTTCTGAATTAATTATGTACTATCTTTATTGAAAATTTCGTCCTTATAGAAATAGAATTAATCATTTTTAATATCGTATTTATATAACACGATAATTAATTTTATGTTCAGGGTCAACGGTAGCAAAAAATAATACCGCCCAAATCAATCTGATCAGTTTATAGATGTCGCATATTAAATTCTTTACATAGATAATAACTAAATCTATATGTTATCAAATAATATAATTTATTTATCGTGTATTATTATGGTATATGTTGATTAAATGGTATATGTTAATCAAAATTATTGATCATTTTATTTGGTAAGAGGATGAAACTGATGATCTTTTCCACATGTGACGTCTATAAAATAATCATTTTCTTTAGTAATATTTCGCCTTAATTATTGTGTTTTACATTCGTTGTTTTAAATTGTAAACTAGAGTATTAATTGTTTGATTTTATTTCAATTTAGCCAAGACTTGGACCTAAACCGTTTACACCACCTAAATTTAATGATGAAGAATCCTTCGATAAAGTGTTTTCTGTACCTACAGCACCTAGCAATGATTCGAATGGTGTTCATGAAGTAACTGCTGATTCAATATTACGTACTCCATCAGTAACCGATATGAAATCAATTAAAGAAACGACACCAACTGGTGATCAAGAGCCTCCTTCATCACTGACTAAAGTTAGTGGTGAAAACGATTGCAATAATGGTAAATCTGATAGTTCTAGTCTAGATGAAGAATTAAATAATAGTGATGGTTATAAACCAAAAACTCCAAGTACAGCTGAACGTAGAAAAATGTTTGAGACACGTATCAACTCAAAAGAAAATAATAATGACGCGCAAAATGCAGAAATTGATAATTTTGATGGGAATGACGACAGTAATTTTGAGCGTGCTTCATTACAACGAAGTAGTATTGCTGAACGTCGTCGTTTGTATGAAAATCGTTCACAATCTGTACAAGAAACGACTACAACACAAAAAGAAAAGTCTGGAGGGTCACCAACTCCAATGCGGCGACGAGATTCGTTTAAAAATCGTAAAATCGAAGAAGAAGAAAAGAAGACTCCACCGGTTATTCAACGTCAACAGTCTCATGATGTGCCATCTAATCGTAAAGCTGAACCTGTTACACCAACTCCGAAACGTACTTCAACAGTGTTCGGTCGAGTTTCTAAATTCCGACATTTAAAAGGGACACCTGCGCATAAATCTTTACATATTGAAAATATACGGAATTTAAGTCGACAAATTCCAGGGGAATGTGATGGATTTCAAGGTATTACAAAATGAATTAAATTGAAATTTTCAAAATATAATAAATTATTTTTGTTTTAATTAGCGAATCCTGAGCGTGTGGCAGTACCTTTAAGTGGACCCGGTGGTAAAATTGCTGTTTTTGAATTAAGTAAAACAGGTCGACTTCCCGATGGTGTTATTCCAGCATTGGTTCATGGAACAAACATAATGGATTTTACATGGGATCCTTTTGATAATCAACGTCTTGCAGTTGCATGTGACGATGGAATTATACGATTTTGGCGGATACCTGAAGGTGGATTAACTGAACAAACTGGTGCTTTTGAAGCAGAACTTAATGCTCATTCAGATAAAATATATTTTATAAAATTTCATCCTTTGGCAAAAGATGTTCTTGCCTCTGGTTCTTATGATATGACAGTACGAATATGGGATTTAGCAACACTAGCTGAAAAAATTGTATTAGAAGGGCATACCGAACAAATATTCAGTTTTGCATGGTCACCATGTGGCAATTTTTGTGCGACAGTCAGTAAAGATACTAAAATTAGAGTTTATAAACCACGAAGTAGTGTAACACCGATTAAAGAAGGGAAAGGACCAGTTGGAACACGAGGAGCTCGAATTGTTTGGGCTTTAGATGGCCGATATATTGTAGTAACTGGCTTTGATAAAGTATCTGAACGACAAATAATGTCTTTTAAAGCTGATGATTTATCAGCACCATTAAATACTGTTGGATTAGACGTTTCTCCGGCAATTCTTATGGCGTATTATGACAATGATAGTTCCACATTATTTTTAACTGGAAAGGTAAAGTTTATAATACATAAATTTATATACAATAATTTAGAGCACTATTATTTTTTAGGGTGATTCTACAATTTACGCATTTGAAATAACAGAAGAAGCTCCATATATTTGCCCCTTGAGTCATCATAGATGTAATTCGCTACATCAAGGTTTATCATTTCTCCCAAAAAATGTTTGTGATGTCGCTAGTGTTGAGTTTGCTAAAGCTTTTAGGCTTACAAATAACACAATAGAGCCACTGTCATTCACAGTTCCGAGAATAAAGGTAAAACTTTTTTTTTTTTTTTATTACATTAATTATTGATAATCATAAATTTTAGTCTGACTTATTCCAAGACGATTTGTTTCCACCAACAATTGTTACATGGAAAGCTGTATTATCTAGTGATGAATGGTTTGCTGGCAAACCTTGCAAACCTGTTCGTATTAGCCTTAGACCTGAAGGAATGGAATCATGTATGTAAAAATTGCATTGCATATATATTTAAAAAAAATATATAATTAATTTTAAAAATATTTACAGTATCGGGGGCGCAAGGTCAACCAAGTATTCCTGAAAAGCCATCAATAAAATCATCATCAAATAATTCCCAACCTGCACCTCGATTTGGTTGGTTGGATAATAAATCCAAACAAGAACAGGTAAAAGAATAATTTATTTACGGTTTAATAATTTTTTCTAATTAATTTTCTACTTAAGGTAACAAAATCAATGAGCAGTCGTTTGGAAATGAATTTAAATTTAGAACAAGATCACATGGAGGGTGTTGATGAGAAAGAATGGGAGGACTGAACGTTTTATTATAGTTAAAATGGTATAAGAATGTTGGGATTTTGAAAAAAAAAAACATCTTCTCATAAAGTTTGCTCTCTTTTCAGTGACAATAAAAACAATTGGTATTAAATATTTTACCAAAAAAAAATTGTCTTACCAAAAATTTTGTGAAAATTTCAAAATCTCAAAAAAATTGTGTGGAATAACGAAAAAAAAATCAAAGTGCTAATTTAAAATTTTTTATAATCCATATACGCTTTGAAAACATATATTTACTATTAATATTATTATATTTTATAATAATTTTCATATTTTATATCGCATATACGCCCAGATTTCATATCTTCTCATCATCAAGTAAAATTAGTAAATAATATTTTAGAAAAGTTTTTTAACATTTTTTATATGCTGAATTTTTAAAAAAATTTTTTTTATTGCAAAGTAAAAATGATAATACTAGTCCCAAGACTCGAAAGTAATTAATAAATATTCCTTTGAAGCATTTATACTTGAAGAATGCCCTGAAATTTAATACTTGTGCTCAATTTTTGTGTAGGTATTTTATTTAATTTTATTAATTATTTAAAAAAATACTCAAAAAACGGCTATTTCTCTAGTCTATTAATGAAAACAAAATATACTTCGTTTTAAAATATATATATAATGTAAAATTAATGATAAATGATTCATAAATTTAACTTAAAAATGTGATATATTTAAAATTGTACAATGAATTCCATCGCTAATTGGCTCTAAAATTTTCATACACACCTGCAAACCCTTGACTTATTAAACGCACATAAAAAAATCTTTGAAGTAAAGTTTGTGATTTCGGTAATAAATGCATAAATAAACTAAGTTTGAATCAACTTCCATTTTAACTTCCGAAGGATTGAATATTGGAACATTTACCTTTTACTTTACCCCCCATTTCTAGAAATTTTAAAATTTGTTCGAGTTGGACGAAAGATTTTGACGAAGTGGTTTTTACTCATTGAAAAAGTGTAACATTTATTTGAATTTTAGTAAACGATCTATATTTCTATTTCGAATAAAAGTTTATATAAATTTCAAACTGTTCAACTACAAATTGTATAGTTATTGAAAAAATCTATGCTCCGAAAAGATAACAAAAAGTTCTATAGTTAACCATCGAAACAAACGAATCGACCACACATCGATTGACTTAGTTAATTTACTTCAAAAGTTTTCCTCTTTAATTAAAATAATCTCATTATTTCAGTACAAATAACATCAATGACATTCAGAAACGTACAATAATCACATTTTTTTATATTTATTTTAAGTTTTCAACTCAAAATCAGTACACCGAACTGTTTTGAGTGAGTTCCATTCGTAAATTGTGCCAATTTTTTTTAGTAAATATAATAATGGCAATTGTAAACTTTTACACAATCAATTTCACCCCAGAAAAAGCATTCCATGACTTTCAGTATTAAAACAAGTTTAAAAAAATGCTCAATGAAAATTTTCAATTACGGACCAATCACTAGCTGTAATAAAATAATGACAATTTTTTTACCTTTTTGCACTTTTACAATGTTTTTATAGTCTAAAAAAATTATATTTGAAATAAAAAATTCTTCTTTTAATTCTCAAATATAATACAGATATAATTGTTCTGGTTAAGTACGCATCCTTGGTTAAGTATAGTACGCTTTGAGGACAATCATCTAATAAGCGCAGCATATAAAACTTCAAGGAATTTTATTTTTTGAAAAAACAACTTAAAAATTGTGTATATAATTGTTTTTGCATAGGGTAAATTCGTTAATTTGCTGCCCTAAAACTCTTGTAATATGAAAAAAAAAAAATTCAGTTAGTCTGTATTATATAATTGCACCAAGTATCAGACAAAAATTATGTAAAATATTGCTTTGTGATAAAATTAACGCAATTTAATTTAAATTTCCATTCTACAGGAATATGTTAATTCTCTAGATCTCTTCATATTAAAAAAAATTATATCTAAATAATTAACTTGAAAAAATTTGTGATAGCAAATGGAAAAAATTTTGGTTTATTTTTGCTTTAAGGTAAGCTTTCATTTTTAAGGGAAAGCTTTATTTTAAGGGAATGGGAAATAGTTGGGGGAAATATGCTTTAAACAGTTCTATACATAAAAGATTTTTCAAAAGTGATAAATTTTTTTAAGCTGGCTTTAATTGGGTTTTCCAATTTTTAATTCATTTGTTGTCATAAATTTGGCATGCGTGTCATATGTTATAGTAAATTTAAATTCATCATAAATATTCTCAAAACTGATTAAAATTAATTTGTATTTACTATGATATATATTTAATTTTTAGATTAAATGATTAAAAAAAAAAAATTCATTTAGCGTAGGTGTGGTAATTTTATATTAATTCAATGTCTGTATTGTGAACTTAAATTTATATAATTAATTTATTATTATTATTAATTAATATTTCTCTAAAATTAAATAAAACATAATGTATTTACATAACATTTATAATAAACTTTAAAAGAAATATTTATAAGAAAAAATACAAAAGAAATAGATATTTTTTTTATTTCCTTTTTTTTCGCTTAAAAAAATTAACAATTTACGAATATATTATAAAACTTATAATTTATTGGCTTCCTACGCGATCTCTTGGTATCAATCGCAATTCAGACCCATGTTTTAAAAATACATTTCCTGAAAATAAAACATCATTTGAGTAAAAATCTTAATCAGTCAGATTGAATTTAGGATCAATTCCTTAAATTTACATTAGCCTCTACTTTTTTCATCCTGCTTATATGCAATATCTGAGAAGTATATTAAATTTAGCGTTCAGTTTGTAATGGTTAAAAATGTTGATATGAAGAGACAATTTTTCGTGTCGTATTTACTCAATTTTTACATGTTTTTTCTTTGATGCATCAACATGACAACTCAAAAACGAAAAGAGATAGCAATGAGTTTGAATCCGCATAACGTCGATATTTTAATATGTTAATTTGAGGCTTAATTTCGGCTTAGGTCTGTAAGGTCTAGGCCTAGTGTAAACATATTTAAGGGCGCCGAAATTAAAAAAATTTAGCCGTAATTGTTAATTTTGTATGAAAAGGGAGTCCCAAATTCATTAACGGGGGAAAAGAGAAATTCTCTAAAAGGCTCCCAGAAAGACTAAAAAAAATGTCACCGCTTGATTGTCGTATCCCGACGCCTAATATTTAGTTAAAAAAACGCCTTACGATGAACACTCCTCGTGTCACAATCTCGTGTGAATATTTAAAGTAGTTCAATCAATGGCTTTTTAAGCGCAATGTTGATTTCATTTATTCGTAGTCTTTAAAGTTACATTAATAATTCAAATCCATTTAATTACTAAATTATATAGAGAAACAGAGAATTTCATTTTGAATAAATAAAATTCGCTATTAAGTTATATTTATTTAAACTGTAGGTAATGTTCATTTTGCACCTCTTTATCTGTTTCTATTAAATCATAAGACTAGCGCGGAAATGGCGAATCTTACCTGCTGTTTGTTGTGGATTAATGCCTATACCATCGTCTGTAATAATAGCAGAAGTTGCGGGTGGAACTTTGAATTCTTCAGCTGCAAATTTCAATACAGCAGTAAATGGAGTTGCTTCTGGTACACTAAGCCTGTTAATATATTTTTATTAAATTAGTCTTCTGTTAAAAATATTCTCAATAAATAAATCAAGAATACTTTTACTGAAAGACAGATAAATTATCTTTTATGGAAAGTCAAAATTTAAAAGTAATCGATTTGAAGGCAAAAAGAAGTTTATGGTCTATAATCAAAAATAGAAAACATCGAAAGGAAGAATGAATGTTGGTCGTTAGGCGAAGCTTTTTTAAATTAATATTTCATGTTAACTAAAATAGTTTCTAAACATCCTAAAAAAGACAAAGTGAAATTGAGTTTCATTTATTTTGAATTTTCATTAACAACCATTTTTTGCAATTTGATATTAACGTTCATTTAACGTAGCGTAAACGTAACGTAACGTTAAGGTAAAAACGTATCGTATTTAAGACAGGTTCAAAAATTAATGAATAATTTACATTATTCAAATATTTATCTCAGTTTCAATATTAAAATCTACGTTTAAATAACTTAAATTTCCGGGATAACTTCATAAAAAACGGACGTTCTTAAATTTTCTTATAACTTTAATTTAATTAATTTTTTAATTTAATCAAATTTCTTCCCTCCCTCGGTTTATAGGAGATTGGCATCTATTTTCTCTATTTTTAGGATGCTTACGAAACTAAAACATCGATAAAAATTCAAAAATCATTTTTATTAAGTTTAAAAGTAGTACAAATAACTATTCCATAATTTTACGTTTAACGTGGTGAACTAATTCAAACTAGAGATTGTCTAGTGAGATTTTTTTTGATAACGAAATCATTTTCAGCCAAATGGTATAATCACATAATGCAGATTATAAACTTATTCGCATTTTAATTTGCATTTAATTTCAGAGAATTAATGTACGAAAATAATGTTACGCCTTTATTTACCTTAGTGTCGGAAAAAGATCAATTGGTAAACAACGCAACGGTTTCAGTAAAACTGTTGTGACTCACTAGATAAAATCTAGTCAATTAAAAACTAAAATAAATCCACCTTATTTAATACATTAATAACAAAACCAACATTTTCTGAATTTTGTTTTTGAATTGAATCTTTCATCTTTCTCCTAACCAATCTACTATATTTACATAATTCAAAAAGTACATGACTAATTACATTCTCGTTAATTTCAGGATATACAGAATTGATACCACTTAATTGTTGTGAGGTAGAATCTTGTATATATAATGAAAAACTAATTAAAATGTCAATGATTTCATCGTGCTTTTCTAAAACCACTGCAAACGTTGAAATATTTGCCTCCTTTAAAATAGCCAACCATAAATTTTTATTTTCAATAGAAATCGGTTGTAGAACATCAATAATTTTATTTTTAATATAAATAGCAATATTTTTTCTGTCACTATCATCAAAATCTAATATTAATATTGTTAAAAGTAATTGTATATCAACATTTTCGGAATCAATCATTGATTCAATTTTATTTCTAACTAAATTCGATTTACCTAAACGAATATCTTTTATCCAATTTTCAATTAAAATTTTAGCTTTTAATTCATTCGAATCTACGTTTGTAGCTGATGTTAAATACTCAACAACAATTTTATAAGAATTAGTATATAGAATGGTTTCCTTTATGAGCTTTTTAAAAGCTTCGATACCACAAACAGATATATAAACACGAATAGCAACTTTTATTTTATCCGTACTTACTCCTGGTTGCATTAAAAACATTTTTAAAATAATATCCGAAAATTGAGAAAAATAGACGATTGGTGTCAAAATGTATTTAGGGTCGGTTATATTGAGATCATTGCGTAATATATTGTTAAATTTTTCTTGAAATAATTCGCATGTCTCTTTGTTCGATTTAATTTTCTCAATAGCATGTTTCACAAATAGAGCAGCCTTAAAAACATTGAGAGTAGTCGCTGGAGTAGCTGATAAAAGCCAAAGTTTATTTTCACTCATTGAAATTAGATATTTTATTGTGTCGAACATTTTCTTCAAATTAGCCATTTTATGAAATTACATTTTTTTTTTTTCACTTACACTTTGAATGGTAGCTTTGGATCTGATGTTAGCGTAATTTTAAACGTTACTTTCGATCTAAAACATATGGTTATGTTGTAAATTATGAAAAATTTTGAATATGTTTGTTTAATATAAAAATTTACTTACGAAGCCATATTATTTTTTAAAGTTGTATTACTTTTAAGTTAATATGAAAAATTATTTCCTTAGTATAGAAATAATCACAGATTTCATTAAAATGTCACACTGACATGTGTTTTATTCAAGTGGCTTAGTTTTAGTAATATACAAGTGTGTACGTCACATATCAACATGGGGAAAGTAATATATGATCTTGAAATATTCAATAGTGCCACGCCGCCTGCTGGTGTCTACTTCTTTTAAAAAAGTAGTAACAACTTGAATTTAATTAACGAAAATTTTCTACAAATACTCTTTCGATTATCAATTGGGGAGCTTTGCATAAGTTAGTAAACTTTAAGCCGAAAATGGTTCCGTAGCTAGGCAACATAGATGACGGGTTATCAGTTACTCAGAGCGATTACATTTTGTGTACTGAACACACACATTCTTTCATTTTTCTATCCCTTCAATGGCAAGGATATGAAGGGATATAGAATAGTTTTCCGCAATCCATATTTTGATTAGTTCCTTATCGCACAATGCGTGGAAAACTGGCCATATGAGAGTCTAATAAACTTATATCCATCAAGAAATGAAAAAGAAAATAAGAAAAGCATGTTTTTATAAGTAATGGCCATACTACTTATACTGAAATAATACAAAAACCAAATGCTTATTCACACGGAAGCTCATCGTCCACAATTAAAGTTTTCTGAGCTGATAAATATCTCCACAACAACTTCATAACACTTTTTATATCATAAAGTAGGATTTAATGAATCTAAAAATCTGTATCACATTTTGTTATATTATCTCAAAATGCAAACTGATGTCGCTTTGGCATCAGACAATTTAGTAGAATACGGTTGGATTTCGATTAAAAAAAATTTTGTGGGTTTATAAATGATTGCTCTGACTATATTCAACACACGTAATTTTTTTATGTAATCATAAGTATTCTAATGTAAAAAAAGTTGCCTATCAATAAAAATTATACATTCTATTGTTAAATTGCTTGTTTGAGAATAGTTTCTTTTAAAACTATAGATTAAATATTATAAAGTAAAAACGTACTCTCGATCCTCTCGATTAAATTAATTTTCCCAAAATAAGATTATATAAAGGTGACAATGAGTTCACTAAAATACTTATAGATGTCGTATAGAGTATGAATAAACTGTGTATTGTTAATATTTTTGAAGAAAATAAGGTCGATTTTTCCAACTTACAATAAAATACGTATACATATACAGTGTTAGGATATATTATATGTTGAAAATATATTGATTTAGTCTAAATGTGACGTTGACAATACAATCGAAGAAAAATTTAGAATTGAAAACTAAAAATAAATGGTGCTAAAATTTTTTTAAAAAATTGATTAAGTATAATGTATAGAATTATAATAAGTAATTTTTTTTCACAATTTAAATGTTCATAATTTAATTTCAAGTAATTAAATGCAAAAAGTTTTGATGTTAAAATTAGTAAATAATTAGACATAAATAATTAAATTTAATATTTAAAAAAAATGTGCTTAAAAAATGAATTTATTGCATCGTTATTTGAAGATAAAAACAGTGTTTACTACATTAGTAATATTTATTTTTGTTATGTTGTTTGTCGAAATATTCAAATATCAACAAATGCACAATTACAAAACAAGTCTAGATGATGAATTCTCAATAATGAATGATTATGCATCGATAAATGTTCCTGGTGATTTTTTAAAAAATTATCAAATAATTAACGAAAGAAATTATTCATATTGTAATTTTAATTATGGTTTGCCATATAAATTTGATTATAATATTGATGATATACTACCAAGCCCTGAATTGGGAACGGAGAGCCCATATCGCGTCCTATACCATGTGATTAACGCAACTATACATAATATACCTCAATTAACATATTGTACACATGCGACACCTGAATTTTTATTTCAATTTAGTGAAATTGTACGGTTTTGGGATGGCCCAATTAGTTTAACTGTATTTGTTCCACAATCTGACGCACAAATTGCAATTAGTTATTTAATACAAATATGTGATTGCTTGCCACAAATGTATAAAGTTTCGGTACATTTTGTATTTCCTGTAAATAATTTCGCAAATAAATATCAACAATTACATTTACAACAACAAACAAATGAATGTTTAGTGCCTGCCTCATATAATAAAATTGTAACTTATAGAAATAAAAAATCATTAGAATATCCGGTAAATGTAGCCAGAAATATTGCACGCCTTGGTGCTAAAACTCAATATGTTTTGGTATCGGATGTTGAATTAATACCAAGTGATGGTTTAGCATACAAATTTATAAATATGCTCAATCGTTTACGATTCAAACATGATGGACAATTTTCAACACGTTATGTGTTTGTAGTGCCTGTTTTTGAAGTGGAAGAATCTGAAAAAGTGCCTCGTACAAAATTTACACTTCAACAAATGTATGCAAATAATAAAGCAATTTATTTTCATCGATGGATATGTATGCATTGCCAACGTTTTCCTGGTTTACAAAAATGGCTTTCGAAATCTTCTAATCCTGATATTATTAAGGTTTTTCATTAAATATATTCAATTTTACATTTTTTTAGTAGCTGCGAGCCCATAGTAGTTTTATGCATGTGCATGCTTTATAAATGGTACACAATTTAAATATTATTGTAGTTCATGTTTACATCACAGGATGCCTCTAATTGTACACAAGCGGTAATTTTAAATCAACTTTAATAAACACTTTTTGTTTACAATGTAATTGCCATAAGCACATTTTTTTAAAATCTTGATTCGTTTTGAAATTTTGTATTTCTTGAGAAAATTGTTAATTATTTGATGTAGCCCTAAAACGAATTTTACGCAATAAATTAATATACCTACGTGATGTAATTTCCTGACTTTTCTACTAATTGCATATATTTGGTTATATATTCAATAATTACTGTATTTAGAGAGGTATTTTTCGCATTTTGAATTTCAGGCGCTGGTATTCTACAATCAGTGTTGATAGAAAAGGATACCGTTATTATAATTCTTGTGGAAAAAGAAAAGTATAGTTTTAATATTTGTCATGTCCTGTTTTCCTCATCTTTTGCGGCATCACTATCTATTAAATTTCGAAAATATTTAGAAATTAAGAATATCTACAATTCTAATAATTTCAATTGATAAAACACTTATAAAATTTTCTTTTATATTTATTTTTACAGCCCTTAGTGGTTGTAAAACGTGAATATCCTTACCATCGTTGGGAACCGATATTTATTGGAACAAATCAAGATCCATTGTACAGTGAAACATTATCCTGGGAAGGACTTCAAGATAAAATGACACAGGTTGGTTTTTTTTTGATATTTTTTTAAACTTTTTGGTATACCACTAAATGGATTGTAGATATTTCTAAAGTAAACGAGACCGTGGTTTCTTTTGGTTGTAGAAAAAACTGCTATTTTAAAATAGGTTCTTTCTAAATAAGTTATTATGTATTTTTAATAAAGCCGTACCTACGTATTTCGTCTTTAAAAATTAAACTAGCACGTAAAACATGTCAGTTGTTAAAATTTCGATCTTCGTCGATCATTGAATCGTGTAGTTAGCAGTTTAGAATATACAAAACGAAAAAAAAATCATATAATACTTTCGAATAGTATACAGAATGTTCGATTTACATCTTGGCATATAAATATTACGAGTATGACAGAATACATGCGTTAAGCAATGCATCTAAGTGAGAGGTATTATATACATGTGTTGAAGCTTCGATATGCGTTGAGATAGTTGTAAGACGTTTGGAGAGTGGGAGTTTCTTAGTTGAATAGATGAACTACAACAGATAAGCCACTATAGAAGTCACTTTTGCAATTTCATATAACACCTATAATACCTCTTACTTAGATGAATTGCTTAACACATGTACTCTGTCGTACTCGTGATATTTATATGCCTAGATGTAAATCGAACATTCTGTATAATCACTCTCATCAGGCTCACCGTTGAAGTTCAGATTTTTGCCACTATGGCGCTGGAGTCGCAAATCACATCGTTTATGCAATATATCGTCCAAATCTAAGAGAAATATTTTATAATTTGATAAAACTTATTATCAAATTATAATTATCTAGTTTAAAAAACTTTTATTTCTGACATCGAATATAAGATGTCCTATGTTTTTTTCACCATACACGAGTGTTCTTGAATCTAAGTTAAATCAAATTCTAATAGAGAAGATGTTTTAACTTTTAAAACATTTTTATGAATAGTTTCAACAACAATTATAAACAGTATAAAATGTACTGTTATTGATTGTAAAATACCGTATAAAACTTACTTAGAATTTTTCTTTATAAAAAGTTTACAATAAATCATGAATATATTTTTAAATAAAAACCTCGGTGAAGATGATTTTTGTGAAGTTTTTAATGAAATTTTTTATTTTCAAATATAACTTTTCACATTTACATTTTAATAAAAAAGCTATAGGAAAATTTTGTCAAGTATGGTGTTTAGTATTCATGTATTTGTAACAAAGTTCGATAAGGTTGGTGTTGGTTCTTCCTTTAAGGTTGATCAACCACTACCACGGTCCCGGAAGCAGGTCCTAGGAATTTGTGTCAAAGGGGATGGAGGGGTCAAAAATTGCCAGAAAATGCGTGACGTCTTTTATGGACAACCCATGAAAAATACATTGATATTTTTAACTTTCGTGTACTTACGGAAAAGTGTAATTTTCTTGCATAATTTAAAGATGCCGATTTAAGAAATCTACGGACCTTATCCAATATTACAAATAACACCTGCGCTTAATAAAATAATTGATATTTTATTTCCGAAGTTAAATAGAGCTGGTAATTAAGATAGTCCAAATCAATATTGCTACGTCATTTAAAAGTTTTAAATCGAGAAAATTTTTAATAAAAATCGTGTAAACATTTAAATAGGGGAAGGGGGCAGGAAGAGAGAGTAGAAAAGAGTATAATTGGAAATTTAAAAAAAGAACATTTTAATTTTTGTTTTTAGATGTTGGAAATGTGTTTTTTAAAATATCGTTTTGTCATATTGGATAATGCATTTTTGGTGCATATACCTGGTATAAAACGTCGAACAAATAACAGCATATGGCGTCGACCATACCAACGACAAAATGCTAAAGCATATACAATTATATTAAAACAATTAGCTAATAAATATGAAAAAAATCAACGCTGTAGATTACAATAACAAAACACACACGTAAACACTGAAACATTTTTAAGTTTATTGTTAGGATTAACAACCCTTTCTAAAATAAATGCGAAAATTATTCGACTCTGAAAGAGTATCTTGAATTTTCGAGCATTACGTAAATTAAAAAAATATTTTTTTCTCTAGTGATCGATAATTAAGTTTAAAAACCGTATAATAGACAGGTCAATCGTGAATCCCAGTCTATTATGCAGTTTTTTCCATAATTATTCGTTAAATACTACTTAAAAAATGTTAATACGATTGAAGGCGACAGAAACGAGATATTCACAAAATACTGATTTTCGAGACCTTTGACCTTGAATATATAAGGATGCGCACGTGTGACCATATGTGACTTTTGAGACAACATTTATACCTACTATCAAAATAAAGGTTTGTAAAAAAATTCAGCTTATTTCGTTAGATTCTGAGGTGAAACCCTAAGATGATTGGAGTATATGTCTTTATTTAATTTGATGATGAACAATCGAATTCTTGACTTTTGTCAGAAGAAACCAAACTAAAATGCTTATATTTGCGATGATTTTTTCAGATTTTGAGTAGGGTTGTTAAATCTAATATATTTTTTTTTTCATTTCTCACCTTATAAAAATGCCATGCATGCTATATTAAGTATACGAATTTAATATACACCATTTATATAAATTATTAAAAATAATAAAATGCCTTAGAAACTATTTATTATATACAACAATATTACTAATTATTATTAAATTTGAAAATTTTAAGCCATTTGTTAAGACATATTTTAATAATATTATATTATTATTTAGTGCAATTATTATATAAAAACACAGGGTTTTCCAAAAGTGATTTCAGGCTAACGATTATTAATAAAATTTAAAATATGTGATGAATATAATTAATATAAAGAACATATTTGATTATTATAGGAGAGTCAATAAACGGAGAAAAAGAACATTATCTCTTATAAAATCTCAAGCATTGTTTTAATTTTCTTTTTTTTTGAAATTAAAAGCATTATAATTGCAGCTCAAATTTCCCCTCAGAAATTTAATTTTGAAAATTTACAAAGTAAGAAAACAAACTATTGTAAATCGATTTGAATAATAAAAATTTTAAACAGTAAAATTTGAATTTTTCACAGGAATCAAGTAAAATGCCAATGAAAAAAATGTACGTTTTTGCGTAAATATAAGATTTCTGCCTTGTATTATTAAAATTAATAACTTTTTATTAATATTCAAAATTCTTAAAATATTTTTGGAAAGCCTGTTTCAATTGCATACAATTTTATAAGCTTAACTTTTAAGTCTCAGGTAGATAATAAAATATAGTAAATTAAAATACCCTGTTTTTAATAACATTTTTTAACATAATTAAAATAGTAGAAATTTAAAAATAGGTTGAAAAAAACGCTTAAGTAGGCAATTAAATTTATACGTAATTTTAGTAGGTTTTAAAGCAGATCTAGTTGGAAATATATTTTTATTATTTTCCATATTGCTTATTTGGTATTTTTTAATTACTCAAAGTATCCTAGAGTAAATTATTTTTCTCAAAGAGTGAGTAATAAAAATATCTGTTTTATCCAATGTATTATTGCACATCTCATCTCCCGAGTGTTACTTTTTATGGCCTAGCATTCAAGTCTTGACTTTTAGTCATAAGACAGATTACTTTGTGGTTAATTTTTCAAGGAAAAAATTCCAAGCAATATATTCTGTTCTCCAAATGAAACCTCCTTACAATTCTTTAAAATATTTGTATGATAAAAAAGCCCGATTAATGAATCAGATATTTCCAATTCAACCAATCGGAATGAATAGGATTCAATTTTACAAAATTTCCAATTAATTTGAATCGAAATTTAATTGAAATGAATCTTATTTAATTGGAAAATATTTTCAATTCATTCCGATTGAATTCCGATTCAATCCAATAACACTAATCGGAAATTTCCAAATTCATAAATGGATTCAAATACGTGTGTTGGTGTTGGCGCAGAGCAGTCAGCAGCAATTAAGTTGTTTTTAATTTTTCTGCAATAGTATATTACTCATCTAGAGAACAAAATAAAAAAATGTCTCAAATCTCATGTTCATGCCCCGAGGCGACGCCGAGGGTGCCAAACATGAGATCTGAGACATTCTTTATTTGTTCCTCTGGTGTGTATACTATTTTTCTCCCTGACGTAGGCAACAAGCAGCAACTTCGTTTTACACAGCGGGACGAAAGTTGACATTTTCTGCATAGAGCTGAGACAAAATATATTATTAATCTTTTATGAACGGTAAAATACCTTTTTTTTATTATTCCCTTCAATTTTAGTCTTTTGCGTCGAATAACTTATGCGATGCCAAAAAAATTAGAAACTTTAGTTACACAAGTTAATTTTTGTAGCTCCTTTAAACAATACTTTATCACATTTGAGAGGTAGAAATAGTTACTCTGGGATACTTTGTAATGAAGTAATAAAAAATTTCTCACTTTTTTAATAAAAAAAATAGTTTTAAAAGTCCACCCTCTTTTTATCGTATGATGAACTGGATAGCATATTGTAATAAAAAGAATCTATATATTAAATTTTTTTAAAAGCTCTTTTGAGTATAAAATTTTTGCATAAATTATAAATAGTATCATGATGATGGGTCACTTTGAAATAAAAATGCACTTCTGTTTAATGAAAAATACATTACTATATTTAATGGAATTGATCACGAACATCTCATGTTATACGGCTCAAAGAAAATTTATTAACGAAGTTTTTATATTAAAATACAGCATAGCCTCATTCTTTTCATTCAAATATAGGCCAGTGATATTATGGATCGTTGAGCATTTGTTAGTTTTGATTTTTATATAATTTATCACAGCACCTGGAAAATTATATAATTATATAACACATTATTTCTCTAGTAATTAAAAGCGTAGCTCTCTGTAGAGAAATTGCAGCGCCGGTCCAAAAGTAGAGCAAGTGGAGCAGGTGCTTTATGCGGAAGATAGTAAAAGGTGCTAAAATGAAAAATGCGAAAGTTAATTTTTGGAAAAAAAAGCACCGAAAGACGATCTCGCTCTACCTTGATTTGGGGGTAGAGCCGGCGCTGAGTAACTGGGTCGTCTCGCTGCAGTCATAATCTTTTGAAGTAGCACATGTCTGCTGGATTATGGCTAAAGCTGCATCCATACGAGATGATCCATATATTCTTCAGAGAGCTACGTCTTCAATTGCTGTAGAAGCTCAGTAATGTGTTGTGAGGTAGCGGGGGGACATGTTTAATCAAAATTTTAATTTGTTTTAGCATTACCTGCAAAAATTAAATAAATAATAAGGCATTAAACTACTTTACTCAAGTAATGCCTTTACTTTAAATTAGTTAAATTTAATAGTACACTTAACTCCTTAACTATTGGGTTTTGGACAAAAGTTTTGAAAGCACTTTCGACTTAAAATTGTCCAAAGAATACGCTCTTAAGCTTTGCCCATCCCTGTACATAAAATTAAAGTTACATATTTACTGTAACTGCTCGTTTGAGAATTTAACGAACCAAATTCTTAATTTGCCCGGGCTATGGATAATATTTAAGTTACTGATTTTAACTTGGATGAGCAACAAGAGAAATTTTGAAAAATTTTAAAAACCCCCGACGCAAAACTGCAAAATAGAGAGTTCAAAGTTTTTATACTGCTATTGCGGAAGTGCAGGGATATTATAATATTACTTATCTTTTCTTCTTCTTAGTGCTGTCACATTTTTTATTAGCTTTCTACAGCTAAAAACTCCTGTTCTTTTGGAGGGATAACACCACAGGCAAATACTTAGATATATTCTTCAAAGTAATAACTTCAATCTTTTACGTCGGGGGTTAAAATTAGTTTCCAGGTTTTCTTTAAAAAATGTGCAACGATCCTTTTATATGCAACTTACATTTATTTTTAATTAGATTTTTTAGAAATTTTTTTTATTTTATACGATCCAATTTGTAAGTAAAAAAATGTAAATTTTTCGCATCGAAAAAATATATTTAAGTATTTCTTCAGTCAATTAAAACAATTTTGCCTGTCCACAACATTTTTTAATGCTTTAATTCAAAAGAACTAATTACAATTTTATATAAATAACCATATTTTCCCATAGGATAGTTTAAAACTCCGCTAATTGAGGACGTATGATTAATCCATTACGTGGAATTTTACTGCGCATATAATACAAGATTTTTTTATTAGCACATTCGAATTGCCAAAAATGTAATGAACTTGTTTGGCTAATATTTATAAAACTCTTAAGTCCACATTATGACCCATATCTTGAAACTCTTTTCGGTACAACTAGTGGTTACAGAATGGTAAACAAGCTCAGAGTAAACATGGTTCCATCTTGACTTACAAATGCATGTTTTTTTTTAATTGTAGTTTTCGTGGACAGGTTTTTAACCATTTCTTTAAATTTAAAAACGCTTATACTTTTAATTTAATACAAAATTATGTATAGTTTAGAAAACAAAATAATTATTTACCTAATTTAAATAAATAAATACTTTCAAAGCAATTAAAAGCAATAAATTTAATGTAAGTACACGTTTTTGTTATTTTTATCGTAAAAAAATTTAATATTTGTATACTTTTAAGTATTTGAATATCATTATTGTAAAAAGTAATAATTGTTATAATTTACAGAGAGTCTTAAAAATATTAAAGGTGGGCTGCAATTACATAAAATTACATATTAGAAATAGGATTCAAGTACAAGCAATAAATATTTATAAATTTTATTTTTCGACATATCAAATTAAATTTCTCCAGAATTTTGTTCTTCATAAATGATTTTAGACTCAACAAAAATACATGCCCAGTCGTTAATTGAATCCGATTTTTTCGAATTGTATATTCCAACTTTAGAAAATGATTTTTATCCAAATCGGACACAAAAAAATGTTCTCCATTTTTGTAATTTTCTTGAGGGGTAAGTAACCTTTTGAAAAAACCGATAAAATTTTTTGATAAAACTTGGTATACAAGATAATCTTGACCCATAAAGTACATAAATCGGGTTTTTTACTCATTGGGTGTTTTGCTTTCGAGATTTCGCCTAAAATACTGTACGAAAAGCTTTAATTTTGAGCCATTCAGGAGATACTCATTTAACCTTCAAATGAGCTGGATTTTTGTAGTTATTGTGTCGAAATAATTCTGAAAAATAATTTTATTCGAAATCGGACACAAAGAAGGTTTCCAATTTTCTTAAGGGCAATTGAAAAAAACTTAAAAATTGGAGATATTTTTCTCGACTAGCTTCGAGCTATTCAGTTGTACTACGTATAAAGTAAGAGGTGGTATTCGCTCTGAATCCACTACTCACGTATCCATGAGTAGTTTTACAATAAGTTGAGAGTCTAATGATGATGAATTGCACCTAAAATATTGATCAAACTCTCTGTCGATTATACTTACAGCCATCATATTTCTATTCTGTGATTATGTAATTCTTTTCATTGTAATCTCATAAAATATAATATTTAATAAAATTAATAATTTATTTATATTTATATACATCATTCAATTCAGTGAGTGGTGACGTTAACTGCCGAACAATGTTTAAATAAGATTGATTGACATATTGACATTTATTTGGAATATTTTAAATACATAGAAAATTGTTTAACATAATTTAGCAATAATTTAGTTCTATATTTGTACAAGAGCTGGCAACGTTTTCGAGAACTTATTTCAAGACGGCTAAATTTCAGATATTTTTTTCCATATTCTATTTGGATAGTTCAGAAGTACGAGTCGCACATGAGAGCGTTTAGTAATCGAATTTTTGTCTGATAAATTAAAATTACACTTTATTATTTTAAAATTACAGGTATATTAAAATTATAGCTAACATGCTTTGAAGGCGTTTTTATATCTTGTATACACATATATGAAATATATATTAAGATATACTAAGTTTAGTTTCAAGTTTGTAACTCTTATAAATATTCATGCTTCGAACCAAATTTTGGTATAGGTGTTCATAAAATCAACTCCGAGTCCATTTCCGATTGTCTGTCCATCCGTCATCACGAAAACTTAAAAACGATTTGAATCTGAAATTTGTATAGCGTGCTCAGGACGGAAAAAGTGAGCTGAAGTTCTTAAATGAGCCACATAGGTCAATTGGGTCTTGAGTCCGTAGGGTTTATCTTGTTAACCGTTAGAGATAGAACAAAAGTTTAGGTGTTAAATGTTTCTTATAAAAAATAAACAACTTTTGTTTGAAACATTTCTTCGTAAACGTAGGCGCAAATTAGAACAAAACTTTAGTATCCATTTTCTCCAAACCTTTAAAAGATAGGGAGTTGAAATCTTGCAGGTAGCTTCAACTAGTGAACGTGAAAGTGTCCCAAAAAACCAAGAAAAATTCTAGAAAACAGTTTCGGAAATTTTCGGAATTTTGAAAACCAAAACAAATGGCGGCCGAAAGGCTGCTATTATTGTGTTCGTTTTTTAAACTCTTCAAATTTATAAAAAAAAATGCAAGCACTGAAATTCAACACTTTCTATACCGGGTATTTCAACAATTAACTCAATCAATCGTTTGTTTTCACTTGTTTTTTTACGATATCTGGTGCGGGTTTGCAATGGCAAACTGTCTGAATTATAATTTGTTTTGCCAAAAGGATATGAACAAATCTTAAAATAATTTTAAAATCACCAATTTTCGCAGCTTTTATCGCGTGATCGCACAAGTAAACGCAATAAATGCAACCACTCTCAGCATTTCACTGTCATCTTGACCTTACTTTTTCAATAAGAAAAGAAATATCCAAAATCCAAACAAGTGAAAATCAACTTTTTTCATGACGTTGCTAGTTCTTATACCATTATATTTCTATTTTATTCAGGAAATTATATTTTGATGTTCATATAATAAGCATTAATATAATAATTGAGTTTTGTAATTAAACTATTTGATTTTAAGTCGTAAACATTATCCGCACTGTATAAGTCATAAAAACGATAGCTACATGGTTTCAATAGGGTTTGTTAACCGCAATAAATAAAGCTTAAAATAAGTACACATTATGAGACACCGTAAAACTGATAATTAAAAAATACGTCGAAAGAATTTTTTTTCAACAATTGTTTGTTTCTTGTCGCATCTGATGAAGATAACGCAAAAAAATTTCGTAAAGATAATATAAAAGAGTACGGATAATGTATATTCCTAAATTTATTTAAAAGATTTAAGCAGCGATATTGATTGTTTCTCTATAGGTAAGGATTACATACTAATCGTTCAGTATAGATCTAGGCATAGACGTCTACCACGAGTATGACAGAGTACATGCGTTAAGCAATGCATCTAAGTAAGAGGTTTTATAGATGTTTTTATATGAAATTGCAAAAGAATGTCTATAACACCTCTTTCTTAGATGCATTGCTTAACGCATGTCTTTTTTCATACTTGTGGTAGGCCTATGTCTAGATGTAAACTGAACACGAGGTATACTACGAAAGATTTTGGTTGTAAAATATGGTTTTTAATCTATTATAATGTAAAAACATACAGATTTCATATTTTACAGTTCAACGTTAAAACAATATTTTGGAACATAATATTTTAGTGTATGACAATAAATTGAGTCTTTTTGAATACTTTGTCAAAAATAATTTCAGGTACTATGGCTACGGCCTTGTTATGGATCCGTATCCCTTATAGGGCTTTTTATTTAAAAAATGATTCTTTTTTGTTTCGGACAAAAAGAGCTGTTAGAGAAGAAAAAACATATTAAATTTTCTTTAGTTGGATAGTTTTTTGTCCGAAACAAAAGCAAATCGATAAAAAGGTCTATTACCTGGGCTGGAATTTTTTAATAATTTTTTTTATGATTGCTCTTTTTTTTTTGGAAAATAATCAAAATGTTTTTATTAAAATGGCTGTAAATCATGTGAAATTACAAACTAACAAATCATAATAACTGTAAAATTTTGATTAATTTTCACAGAATATCAGAAAATTAAGTACAAATGTATGTCGTAAATATTTTGTCTACAGCATTTTTGTTATAATTAAAAATTCCTATCATTTCTATTGAGTAAAAAAATTCATTGTGATATTTTTAATGCAATAAAAGAGAAAAAAAATTTGATTAAATTAATTAATAGAAATAGTGTAATTATTTGAAATAAATAAAAATATTTAAACAAAGAAAAATCTTTATTTAATTTTCAGTACCCAAAAACATTTGAGAAAATTAGTAATATGATATTGAGTTGTTAAATTCGACATAAAACGTTATTTATATGGAAAAACAAATTTGTTGAGACCATCGGATTATTCAATGTGCAATTCATGAGATAGAGCTGGTTTGATAAAAAAGTTTCAGCATTGAACTTGCAAGGTACTATGATTGACATTGGGGCAATACTATATTTAAAATTGCCCAGATACAATAGCATCTTTCTTTTCAAATTTGTAAATAAAACTCACTTTCAGATTATCCATCCTATAAATATCATCCTGTTCACTTAATACTCCAAACGCTTTTTATAAAAGTCGTATGCAAGATATACTTAACACCATAACTTTGGTTTTTTTGATTACATATTTTTTTGATACCTACTTTGGTCAAAATTTTTGGATCTTGAAAAAGGGGATCCAAAAATTGTTACTCGGTCCCCCAAACCAAGTATAACTTCCATATGGGCCTTTCGAAAAGCGTCTAGAGTAAAGCATTTTTATGTTTAAAAATCATTACGTGAACAACGTTTTAAATACTTTTATGTTGGCCTGGTGAAAGCGGCGCTAAGAACACAAGATATATATTTGACTAGGTAAGTGTTATATGTAGTTTAATTTTTAAGAAACTACGATATTTTTATCGAATATTTCGATAAAAATAAATCATTTGGTAAGTAAAATACGGAAGACCGCGATTGAAATCACGTTTTTTAATTTGAGGTTTCTTGACTGGTATTTTGAAAGCAATGCATATTTAGAGGTAAGACAAGATTTCTAACATTGTATTTTAAAGTAAAATTTAAGATTCGAACTTCGAGACGAAATTTATTTAAAGTATTATTATATTCGACAGAGATTTGATTTGAATAAAAAAAAAAGAAGTTATTTTTAATTCTATTTCAGATATTCATTTCGAAAATGCATATGTTTAATATTCGATTGAAAATCAGGTCTAGGTCGGACAGATAAAATTGATTTTAGCATTATGAAGATATACGTTTTAACATTGATAAAAAAAATTATTTTTATAAATGTAGGTCAGATATTAAATATTAATCTATTTTTAATAAATAATACAAAATATTTATCTATCTCATCGCATCGTATTGATTTTAAAAAATGTTTTGTTTAGTTCTTTTGTTATTAATGATATGGAGTTCGTTTAAAAAGTTGTAATATGCTTTTTAAAAAGTTGGAGTATATGGTTGAAAGAAAACACACTTTGGAGAAAACAGTTGGATGCTTTGATTGAGAATCAACCGAACTTTGGTACAATGAATTCCAATGAATCCTTTTTTTAAGTTGACAGAGAGACTGATACTTGCGAATGCTGCTTGGTTGATTAAAATTTTTACCATTTTTATGAAGTAAAATGGAAAATTTTATATGCTGTCTTCGATAATCTTTATTTTTAATCATATTTTAACAGGTCTCTATAAGTGTTACATTCTTAATCACCTTTAACTGGACTCTATAAGTGTTACATTCTACGTAAAAGATTTTCTAGGCAAGAGCTACATTTTATTTTATTTTTACGTCGAATTTTGTTTGAGTATTTTCTTTTCCACGTGTCTGCTATATTTCTATCTACTTTTTTTCCTTCTTTAAATAAGATTAAAAAACTACTATTTTTATCATTTTTCCACTAGTAAACATCAGACTAACGCTCTCAACGGTCTCATGCATATCATATTAACTAATATAAAATTGAATCTGAAATAATAACTGCTATAGAATATTTAAATAATGGGCTTTCCACTAATAGTGTCCGAGTTAAGCCATTTGTATATGGCATAAAGTAAAAATATTTTCAGTTAGCTCTTATCTGCAGGGGACAACTGAATCGATCGCAGCGCTGCTCTCTTATAAAATTTTCAATAAATCACAAGTTTTATTTATAATATGATTAATTTTCAATTGTTTACATGTAACTGGTATAGTAAATGTCAAATAAAATTTATTGAATAATAACCCTTAGAGAACGTTAGATACTACTTTGTTCCATTTAATTAATTCCAGCATGAACACTACGGATGAGGTGGTTGAATTTAATGTTGATCCATTTTATGATGTTATCCAGTCATGACGTTTTTTTCTGCCCCTAGTTCTTTTCTGCTGGAGTTCGCCCATTAGAATCAGTTGTTGTGCACTATATTTTTCCGAACGCATTATGTGACCAAGATATGAACATTGTCTTTTTTTTTTATTTGGCTCACTAATTGTCGTTTTTTATTTATAATTTGCAACACTTTATCATTGGTCAAATAAACTGAGTAGTTCTTGCACACTTACACTTGCAGTTCTTGCAAATTTTCTTCAGAATCCGCTAAAGTACTGTATCATCTGCGTATCGGATGTTGTTTATGATTTGTCCATTCACTGAAACTCCCATATTTACCTTCTTATGCTTCGTTCATAGCTTGCTCACTATTGAGATTATGTAACAAAGGAGATAGCACACAATCTTGTCTTACTCCTTTTTTTGCATTATAATAAAACTCATGCACGGTGCGAATACTCCTTATAAAACTTTACAATTTAATTTAAATTTTGAATTTGGACACTTTTAACGGAAAACTCATTAAGCATAAAACAATACGTGTATAACACGTGTATGATATAAATAGACTTTACGGGAATAAGTTTTTATTATTACAATAATATTACCTTTAAGGTATTATAATGTTGTATTAAAGTATAATTTGCAAAACAAAAATAACAGTGTTATAGTATTCCATTCATACCACTTAGACCTAATCAAATAATAGGCTGTATAAATGTACCTACACGAGCTTCGTGAATATTACATCATTTTCTTGGTATTATAAATTCATTTCTATTGTTCCAAGTATAAATTAAATTTTAGTAAATAGCCTATATTACCAAAATATCTGTACAATAGGGATGTTGACACGAATTATAAATTCATTTAAATTTATGTTAAAACGATTAATATCATATTTAATTTCTTAAAATTATATTTTATTAACTACAGGTGCAGGCGCTGGAATTATCGGAAAGGGGAGGGGGAGGTTTTATACTTTTGTTCATCATGTAAGGCTACAAAGTTAATACAAATAAAAAACTCTTTTTTCGAGTAAGAAAGCATTTGCTTAGGCCAAAATGTGTTATTCAGTCACTATTTTTAAATAAGGTACAGAAAGAAACTTTTCTAAAACTATGTGTGCATCAAACACTACATCGTGGTGTATTTCGAGGGAAGTTAAACTATTAAGCCGATATTCGGACCTTGGCGACCTAGGGTATGCTTTAAGACGACGCAAAGTTGGAAAAAAATTATTAATTTGTCATTGTTGTCACAGACAGAAATGCCCGAACGTGAAGCATTTGGTAGATATTTGGAAACGTATTTTCTTTGCAAATCTAAAGTGCTTTCAGTGAATTCTTGACGTACTATTTGGCAATGGGTTTTCCTTAAAGTTTAACTTCTTCTATCCAGATGTCGTCAGAATTATCATGCAAAATTGAAAAGTATTGTTCAAAAAGTTCAACAGTTGAGCACAATTCCTGTTTTTATTAAGTACCTAGTATTTGACTGTAATTCAACAGTATTCTTAGCCAAATGTTTAAATGCCTGAATTTGCTTATGCTTAGATTTGGTAAATATTATTATACATATTACTAGCGGCCCCGACGGACGTTGTCCCGTAAAAACGTAACTCCAATTCATGAATACCTATACTACGTTTAGCCTGTCCGCTAAACCCATCCCGCTAAACCCCAATTTAACTCCTATTTATTGGAGTGGCCTGACCTTCGACCTTTGGCCTGACCTTTGATAGTAGAGCTCGCTGCGCTCGCATATGGCTCTAATAAATGCCTATTGACAATACCTGAATACTATTAAAAATACATAGTACACATAGTATACATAATGTGATATGATTTATATGCGCTCCCACCATTTAATGAAATTTCATTTTTTTGGTACGGAGCCCTCAAAAACAGTTGTACTGGACCGAATGGTAAATCTAAACCATTCTCCAATCCCCTTGAACTCACACAAAAAATTTCATCGAAATCGGTCCAGCCGTCTAGAAGGAGTTCAGTCACATACACACGCACACAAGAAATATATATATTAAGAAGATTAAGCTCACAGTTTTTTACAGTATTAAACAAAATTTATTAGTATCGAAACAATTCTTTTTAAGCATGAAATTATTTTTTTATCCGATTTGTTTTTCAATCCACACAATTACTTTCGCATTCAGTATTAATTTGTTCTAAAAATACAATAAAAATGCTTTTGAAATACACACTAAGACGATATAACTGAAAATGTAATTTTTTTAAATGAAAAACATTACTTTTTGCATATGTTATTTTGCTCTATCACATTCAAATTTTATTCAATTTTGATATACCAAGTATGTAATCGTACTAAATTTGGGCCATAATTTCAAATTTATGTTCAAAATTAACCTAGCTCTAATAGCTTCCAAAAATCTGATGCTCTGGTCCCAGAATTAAGCAAATAAGTGATAGTTGGGGAAAAACTGACATCACAACTGAAAAAAATGATCCAAAATTAGTGGGTTTTAAAAAAAATTCCAATAAGATTGAATAAAATTTGCCTGTGTTATCAAAAAAAGCGAATTTTTTAAACCACTTATATCCATTTCTGATAAAGGAAGAAAACTTTACTTAAATTACAAAATTAATCTTTGTAAAAAATAATTTTTCATTCAATTTCTCCATTTCTGTAAAAGTTTTTAGTTTTTACAGTAATAAACGTTGCGTTGAGCTTAAAATGATTCTGGTAAAAACGACAGACACTACATGAAGAGTAGTATACTGTAGTAATTCAAGACCTGAACAAATGTTTTTTCTTGGTTGACCAAGTAGGAAAAATACACTGAAAACAAAAAGTTTGAGTTCTGAAAACATCCATGTTTTTCGAGTTTAATGTTGGTTAAGGGTTATCTGAAATAGCGAAACTGCATTTTTCGTAAAAATCTATTGTTATATTCAAATGTGTTTTACGAGAACAAATAAACTTTGACAAAAACATTAGTTTTATGTAAATAAAATGTATTATTATGGCCAATAGAAATTTTGAACATTTTATAAGACTCAAAATAAATAGTGGTATATATTTATGTGCGTCACACAATAGTTTTGTTTATACTTACTTATGAAGTAAATAATAAACCATTACAAATAATGTTTCAATTGTTTTATATACAGGGTGCCCACGATGACCGCATATTACAAGTTTCTGGAGAACCAGGCATTATAAATATGAAAAAATTGGTATTCCACCATAACTGATATATATCCGCCTAAAATATTTTCAAATTTGTGGCATTTTCGGTTATACCAGAAAATGACCCTAAATTGTTATTTCAAATAGAATGCCCTCTATAAATTTACATAACTCGCTTAAGTCAATAATTCTGAGTATCTTTTGCAATAGATTGACTCCCCTTAATCGTTAAGGTCTTCGAGTTTTTTATTACATTACGATATTTATTAAAAATTTTGCAGCAAATAGAGGTGTTGTAAAAATGCTTCCATAATAATTAAGGTAAAACGTTCATATTCAGCTTATTTAAGAGTTGAAAGGTGCTGCGACACGTGCAAGTTTCTCTTTGAAGTATCTGAAATATCACTTTCATTCAACAAGTGTTAAATTGGGTCAAAATCATTTTTAAATGGGACCGCCAGTTTTTTATTTGATAGTTCGATTTTTTACAAAATTACCCTATTAAGCCTAATTGGAATCTCCTACCTAATGTAGTATGGAAGTTACAGCCTTTTCACGTCTATTTGCTGCAAAATTTCTAATAGATATCGTTTATCTCGAAAACCTTAACGATTAAGAGGAGTCAGTTTATTACAAAAGATACTCAGTATTATGGACTTAAGTGAGTTATGTAAAAATAAATAGGGCGTTCTATTTGAAATAACGATTTTAGGGTATAACTGGAAGCGTCACAAATTTGAAACTGTTTTAGGCGGATATATACCAAGCAGTTATGGTTGAATACCAATTTTTGATTTCTATAAAGTTTGGTTCTCCAGAAACTTCTAATAAGCGGTCATGGTGGAGCACCCTGTGCATGCTTATAGATATTTTCTTTTGCTTTAGGATATTTAATACATGAAACAAAATTTTCAATAAAATATAATTATATAACTTGTAAATCTTACTATGTATTGTTTTATTAATCCCACTCAAATAAATACTTAAAATAATAGTAAGGTATGTGGGGAATTGTATTCTAATATTATGCTTTATGTGTTGGCTGTGTTTGATGTTAAACTAACGTATTTCTGCTTACTTCACTCAACAATTTCAAGTCGATAAGTCTAATGAAACAGGTAGAATTGAGTTTCAGTTTAAATTGAAAACACGGAGCCGAATAAGCGTGGAATGTTCTACCTAAGTTGAATCATCCACCATACCTACTATAAAGTTTCATAAAATGGTAAACTAACTTCATTTTCAAATTTTTATTAATTTTGCACATTTTGAAATGGATACTACACTTGGATATCTTAAAAAAATTATTAGTATCTAAGATAAAAAAAGGAATATTTGGTTTTGTGCCAAATAATTTTTTTAAAAACGTATTTAAATATTTAACTCATAAAAGTTCAGTTGACAGATAGATATATGTCTAAGAGAAATGAAGTGATGTTTTCTCAACGAACCACAAATAAGGTACATAAAAAACCATTTCATAAAGGACACTATTGTTTTAAGTAGCATCATGTTACATAAAAAGAATCTTGCCTTGAGTGTTAATTTTTCTATGAGTTACTAGAGTCTCACGTATTTATATAGGACAAACAATATACACATTATATATCGTAAAGTGTTGTTCCTTGGTTTCTTTCCTTTCTGAGACTGTTTGAAAGATGACAACTCTATATGAAGACAAAGTTTGTTTACGAGAAGCGTAAACAAACGTATTATTTCGTTCTTTGTTGTAGGCATGTACCGGTTAGCGCAGTAGAAACTAAGTTCTATTCAACCGAGTATCAAAAAAAGAAATCGAAGTAACTGCACGCTAGGGTGAAAGGTTGCCTATAAGGGAAACTTACAGACTTTCCTATGTTTTAATCACATCTGCAGTTATTCATGAAATGAACTAAAGAACGTTGAGTATATCTTGTAGCTGAATTGCTAATGATTATCCCAGGTTCACTAGGATCATGCTCCATGATACATCTGACAGTAGATTTATTATATAATCTGAGTTTTTATCGATATAAATTCGAATATATAAATTGTCAAAAAATATTCTTAGTTTGTGAAAATAGGTACGTTACTCTTCCATATAGCTCGTATATAACTCATAAGAATCACACATATAGGAAGACATTATATTCCTTCATTCTACAATGTAGTTTTTTTATGATTGTTTTCGCTTTTATTCATCATAATGTCATCCGTTATCACACATTCATCATAAAATGAAGTATGGACATCATCAAAGTTAACGAGACATCCGAAGGAATCTTCAAAACACACACATTTAAAGAAAAAACTATATAAATAATATACATTGTCTTAGAAAAAATATACACCGTACTGGCAATCATATTGCAAATGAAAGTAGTATCTTGATATAATCTCTATCTATATCTCTAATATCTCTATTGAGCACCTAGCAAAAAATATCTGCGAAATGAGATCCGTGGAAAAATATTTCTTCGAAATAAAATATATTGATTTGAAGCGATTTGATTCCAAAACGAAAGTGTTGTCAAAAAACTGAAATTTTGATTACCATAAATTAGTTATTAAAAATAGCCCTTTTTACATGATGGTATATGAAGAAGTCATAATAAATGTTGATTTTTATTCAATAAGTGCTTTTAAAAATGTTACCATTAGCATAAAAAACTTTTATCAATAGTCCTTATGTTTTAAACTTAATAATCATACCAAAATTAAGGACTGTGCATGAAAATGAAAACCCTTTTTTTTAGTAAAAACACTGACTTTCATAGTTAATTTCTCATAAACCGTACAGAGAATCGATATGAATTTTTCACAAAAGACATGATTGATTGATATATAAAATTTCAAATTTTTGGTATCATTTTCATTTTTACGGTATTGAAAGATCATAATGTCAGGATATTGGCTCGACACAGGACATTTAGTTGAAAATTTCCAATACTGTCTTCTTATAGATTTTGTAAACAAAAAAGTACTCATAAAATATAAGGATGGAACATGTTTAAGTAATAAAATACAAAAACATAGAAAATATTATACCGGGATGTTTTTTAAGTAAGTACAAAAATAAAGACCATAATCTTGAATCTTGAATCAATTTTTTGAAAAAAAATGTCATATGAACACTAACCCTACTGGTACACTAACACATGTCCACTAATGTCACTGGTAAAAATAAAAGTATTTGTAAAATTTATCGATTTTTTGCGATTTTTTAAGGGTAAGTGGTACCCCTTTGAAAAAATCGAGAAAAACGAAAAAAAATTTTTGCTTTGGAATTTGATGAAACTCGGTGGATGGGGTAATTTTGATCCAAAAAGTATAAAAATCAGGTAAATTTAATGATTAAAAATGCAATATTCGATTTTAAGAAAAATATGTTATTTTTTCAATCTTTGAGGGAATTCGATTAGCTAACGCAGAGTCAGGTTATCAGCAAAAAATTTTCTGTTCTGGATATTTTGTTTACGAATATTAAGCCATATTTTTATTAGCATATTTCATAGAAAATGATATAAAATATGATTAAACAGCATATATATTATGAACGAATCATAAATCAATAAAATGTATATATAAACATTTATACTAACTACTTATAAAATAACAATTATGACTGATTAAGCGAAAAAAATATACAGTTATTATCGTATACGCTTGAGCTACACAATGAACTTTTTATTATATCAATATTACTTTCATACAATTTCAATTATGTTTATGTATGTGAAAAATGATCATATAAAAATTGTACTGAATGTACCAGAATAGGGTATATTCGGTAGTGAAAATTAAATTATGAAATTTGATAAAAATTAAAATTTATGTAGAAATGTACTTAAATATTTTGATTTTGAGTCAGAAAAGCATGTAATTGTTTTATTTTATTAAAATTAAAAATCGTAATTTTTAAACTGTGACCTAAAACACGAGCCAGCCCTGATGTGATGTCATATAGGCATTAACTGCCAGTTCAGTGTAAACACTGATGAAGGCAAAAGTATTGATACAGTGGTAGAAGATTTTTTGACAGAATCAAGGAAAAGAAAAATTACTCATATCAATAGTAGTGGATTATGGTACGAGGTCCGCTATGGGGAGAATGAATTACAGCTTCGAAATGTTTTGAAGGAGTGACTGTTGATAATACCAATATTACGTCACCATAATGGATGACAGCGTTTTTGACAGAATAACAAATGCTTAAAATTTAATTTAATTTTATGGCAAGAAAGCGTGTTAATTTTGCTAGAATTAAATTTTTTTCAAAGCGGAATGCTTGTCGCTTTTGAGATGACCATCCAAACCATGATGATTACCAAATTAAAATTTTTACCCTTTATTAAAAAAACTCTTAAAATAAAATCGACAAATCTAAACGCGGCAAAAGGAATTTCAACATCAAAGAAATAATGTACTATATCCATATTGTTTGTATACCTATAATCATTTCACGGCACTTCCACCATTTTGTAATTTGAATTTGATTTTTATATATACAGGCAGGCACGATTTATTCTGAAAAAGGAGGTAACCCTTTATAACTTTCTATAAAAAAAAATTTTTCATCAAATTAGGTGAAATTTCATTTCAAATTATTAGCTTTTTACGTGTATAATTAAAAATTTTCATATGCGCAGAAAAAAAGGGTGATTTGGGAAAAATCAACGATTCATCACCTTTTTCCTCAGATTTTGCAATTTATTCAAAAATCGTGCATTTAGAGAGTAAAAAGATCCACCCAAAGTCATAGTTTTTTAGTTAATTGAAAAATTGAAAAAAATTTTTGATTTTTTCGAAATTTCACCTAGTTTTATTGGAGTAATATGCATGGGCGCAAAATCATAAAATACCTATTATGACGATCCTGTCAAAAAGAAATTCGAAGTCATCGATAAACCCGATATATCAAATACATTAACTACGTATTGACATGTCCTGTATATGAAAATCTAATCATTTACAAAACAAACAAAATAAATATTATACAAATTGAAATGTGAAGTCAAGTAGGCAACAACAGAAAATATAAGTCGATTCACATCACATCATATAATGAAAAAAAAATTATATTTATCCTTCATACTAGCAATAATAATAATATAATTAATTATATTAAACTAAATACAGGGTGGGACAGAGAAGAGTGCGAATTTGAACGCAAAAACCCACGAACCCATCAATTTTTCCAAATTATTTGTTATTATCTTAAAATGTAAAGAAGCATTTAAGAAAATTAGATAACTGTTATTCAAAAAATAATCATCCAAGTGCAATGGGAGTTAGCATGCACAATTTTAAAATTTAAACACATGGTTAAGAGTCTTGGGAGAAAAAAATGGGAGAAGTATTTGCGTTACTATAGGTTCGCATTCCCATTTATATTAGGTATTAAAGAACTGCCGAAGTATCTTTATTAGTATTTTTCTCAGCATGCTCCAAATACATTCATATATACAACATACCCAAGGGAAAATTATATGTACTGATGTTTCAAAAGGAAATACACACTGTTTCTTTATTACAACGTTAGTGTAAATCTACAAATAAAATTATAATTAAAACTAACGGATTTATTTCAATATATGAATCAGATTTTTTAACCAATTATTTTTTGGACTTGAGATTTTGTGGACAAAAGAAATTATCATAAAACTAATTAATGCAGCAATTATAAATTTAAGATCGATTTCTGTTATGAATGAAAATAAGTCATTTTATTTTAAAAATTATTTTATTTTTATAATGACACTTTTAATGCCCTCGTGTACCTCGAATCACTGCAGTACGTCGACTTGAGGCTCAGGTGGGTAAATTGATCAATTTCTTTAGTCGTTAATTCTTGTTTAAATAGGATGGTTTACTGTACCAGGCTACTACTAAAAATAAAGCGCTGGATGATTTTTATTGAACAATTTTTCCAAGAGCGTCAACCTAATAGGATTGGAATGTTTTAAGCTAACTTTATTGTGTCGTCTACACTATTAACATAAAACCTTGTTGTTAAAATCATAAAAAATCATTATTTTGCATTTTAATGTAATGAGAATCGCCTTTGATTATATTATAATCATGTAGACAATTTCTTCTGCTTCTGTATGATTTGTCTCATTAAAGTCTTGTTTATCACAAATATAATTTTATTTTATTATTACATAATATGATTACTTAATTTAACCACAAGTAAACAAACTGAACTAACTCTCTGTGTGAGTAATCAAATTTAAATACTCACATAGCCTCCATGCTCAACTATCATTATAAACATAAATTTTCTGGCAAAACAAAAATTTATTTAATACTATCTGACCCCGTGAACCTCGGTTTCACGTAAAATTAATTTATTTGATAATATAACTTTTTTTTTGTTAATTCTAAATTAATACCTGCAGTTCTAATTTTTCATTAATAATAAGTTAATACTATTGCTTAGCCCACTCGCTTAGCTCACCCGTTAGTCAACCCCCACTTAGTCTGCCCGCTAAACACAAACTTTACTCCTATTTCTAGGACAATTAGACATGTTTTCTAACTATTACAGTGCTTATATATAAGGAATTTGTGCACTGTCAGTTTTGAACTTTTAAGTTTTATTTTCTATCTATGGAAGCTATAGTTAAATAAGGTTACAAAAAATTTGCGCCTTTTGTTTTCCTAATAATGATCCAACTCATACAAACGATACAAACGCAAGTTAAATAAAAGCTTGAAAAAGTAAATTCTAAAGCCAGACAATGCTTGTGAATTTAAAAAAAATTAGTGAACGAAATCCAGATAACAAATTCTCAAGATTCTGATTTTGATAAAATGAGTGAACGATATATAATTTGTATACAGAGGCAAGAAAACTAAGCAAAACATTAGAACGTTTCCATGTAATTGTGGATCTCATAAACGATAGCTTTGTTGTATATGTACTGTATATGTGCATGTTTATTATCATATTTTTTTAATATCACAGTCCTATGTAAAACGAAACACTAGCAAAATGGTTATAAAAAATGATACTAAAAATATTAATAGACTAGAAGTGCCTGCAGCTTCGCTTGCATAGTTTATATAGGAATGAAATGATTTCCTAAGGTTAAAAATCTAATAATCGTCTCAACATGTTCTTAACATGATGGCTAATAAAAGTTTTCTTGGTTTAAGAAAATATTTAATTTTTAAGCGGTCAAATAATTATTTCTTTGAATTAAGTATTGAGATCGTTGATTCAAAAAATATTTACTTGTAAGAATATGAACAGTCAAGAAAAAGGGTTTGTTTTAATTCACTAATTATATATTATCCTTTCACGACAATCCCGTGACGTTTTACTGGATAAAGTCGATTCAGCTCAACTTATATTCCTGTCTTACATTCCTTATATTGCATTTGCCCATTTACTCATATAATCGCGAATAATGAGAAATCTAGGGATTGGTAAGCTTGAAATGTTTTTGCTAGATAATATAAAATTATAAACTTTCTTCTGGCGTGCTTATTAGGGGAATTACAGACAATTTTTACAAGGTTAGGCACTTCAGCATCGAAGGAAATTGAAATGTTTATGAGCGTTCATTAAAATTAAGGCAAATTTGCTAAGAAACCGTATAGCTAACATAAAAATTTCCATTCTATTATCGGAAAACGAAGAAGTCGTATAAGTAAGTAAGAGCTGCAAGCGGGTATAGATTTCAAATGAGGACGCGATCTTTTAAGGATGCATGGAGACTTTCTGAGTTGATTCCATTCCAATTCAAAGTACGATAATGATATCGTGAGTATCTACTTCACAAAATATTTAATTTTACTTATTTGCTCTTAACCTTATTACTCTATTATCTATAATTCTCGAAATTGTATTTCTTGGAGGGTTGTTAAAGGTAAGCATGTTACTAAAGAAGATTGCTACTGAATTTAACACTCGCAAAGTTTAATCAATTTTTACTTACTGCATTGACAATGTTTTTCTATTAAGGTAGACAAAAAAAATCGCCGAAAACACATAAAAAACTCGATTTCTATAACTAAAACTACAATACAACTGCTAAAACTGCAATTTTTTTTATCAACAAACTTTTATCAAATCACCAAAAGGTTGACAAAAAGCATAAAATTCCTACTTCTTTATGAGCGCACGGTCTATTAAATCGAAGGAATAATTCTAAGATAGAGTAAAAACAATAACAACAGAAACAACATCAGATAATAATAAAATATGATTCAATGGGATAAAAAATAATATTGACGCAGGGTTACAGGTCACATACATGCACTCATGGGACTTATCTACAAGTCCTCTGGATTGGATACACTATCCTATATAGATATAGATGATATACGTGCATTGTTTTACTGATTATACAATGAAGTTATCCTGTATACTTTGTACACAGTAATATAAAAAAGGTGGTAGAAATGGGCTGTTCTGAAACAAGCACTTAAAAAGAGCAGAGTGATATTGGAATAATCATTAATGGCGCCAAGCAGTCATAGGCCATAAGTGGGCTATTCGGTATAAAAGAAATGTGAAAAAAAAGCGCGGATGTTTTGTTCTATCTCCGACGGTTTAAAATAAGCAAAACTCAAAATTTTAACATTTCTGAAAACCATGTAAACTTTTCAAGCATTATATCTCAAAAGCTATTAAACATATGGAGCTGTGAGTTGGCTTCAATTGTTTCAAATTTGATATATTTTCAAAATGATAGTAGCAACTAATGTCAACAACTCCAAGTTTTTGAATTGAACTGCAAAAACTGAAAAAAGTTCGAAAATTTTGCTGTTTTTCACGGATTATGCAGGTAGCACAACTTTTTTTGCTCCCCTAAGGGGTCCAGATAACATCAAAAAGGTCATGGTTTAGAAGGTAAATTGTTATAAATTTTATTTTCTACAACTTTGGTTATTGAATAGATTTAAACTGGAAATTCTGATTAATACAAAGGTAAGCTAATGGCTTTTTTTCTTAATGGTACATCGGATCCATAAGCAATTGGCCTTCTCTAAAGCAATAGTTTTGAGACACATTGTATATATACTGGTTTGTAGAAAATACTAGATAACTCTACAAAATGTAGCTATAAACAATATAAAATAATTACTTGAATTGTGTAAATAAAAAAATAAAAAATAGAATAATGTTCAAGTATTATACGAACGTAACTGTATGAATGGAAAGAAAATCAGGAAAATTCCAGTAAAACTTCTATACAATACTTTTTTAACATTCCAAATTTTTTATCATTTTACTAGCTAAGCCCTGCTATGTTTCTCTTTTGCTTTGTCTGATATTAATTATTAGGGGAAGAAATAATAATAGTATAGAATCACATCTGACATTTAGTTATTTTTAAATACTTTCCGTTCTCGTGGAAATTTTGGGGTATCAAGTATAAAAGTATTTTTCTAAAGTAAGTCAGTTTTTTAAAGTAAAACTGTTTCAAAGAAAAATTATCAAATCGTATCAAATAAACAGCGTGGATTGGACCTTGACCTTCAATGCCAGTTAAAGGTCGTTTTCGTTATAGGTAAGAATTAGATTTAATGAAGACCCTTGTTTAAATTAGAAAAGTTGTTTCTTATGAATGTAAACATGAATGTGTTTCTTATGTGTGTTTTTCTAATGTAAAACGCTATTTATACATGAAAGTTCCTGAAAATTTCGGAACTTTGTTTGGTCATAACATAAGCTTTTTGGTCATGGAATGCTCTTGTGATTGGCAAAGTGAGTTATATCTAAAACGTCTTCAACACCGTAAATTGCCGCAAAAATTTTAAAATTTAATAGTTCCATTTCCGCCGAAATTATTCGTATTTTTAAAAAAATGTTTGTACTTTTTTGCAAGAAAATTGGTATTTTTAATGATGTGACTTTCACCTGCTGCCGTTTATCATTTGTTTTTTGTAAATACAGATAAAATTGTAGCAAAGAAAAAAAGATATATTTTTGGAAAGTTGAAATTCAATTGGTTAAATTCGGAAATTCTTATATAGGTAAATTTCAAAGAATAATTAAAGTATTTTAAGAATTATTTGCCATGAACATGTTTTACTGTACTTTATTTTCATGGAAAATTTTCTACTTCGAGTTTTATATGTAATGAGTGCATGTTGATTAATTTTAAAGTAAATACAAACAAATCAGAATACCATATGGAATCCATAAAAAAGTAGCAAAAATCTTTTTAAAAGAAAACAAGTTTTTATTTAATACATTGAACCAGAAAGTAGAAAATAATTATTCTCACTCAATTTTCCATATAATAAAGCTATACGTGATTGTTAATTCAAGATAGGATTACTTAATGCTATTAATCGATTGATTAAATTTTTTAGTTTTACTTTTGGGAAAATCATTTTACCATGCAACAACAGGTGGCTTAAAAATACAATAATAGGCTTGTACTGGCTTTTAGTAGGCATTGAATAAACAGGTGAATATTAAGAAGCCATAGAAATTTATAACAATACTGTTCAAATGAATGAAAGAACTATGAAATTAAAAATATCGTATTTTTATAATAGTTTAGTCATTCCAAAGATCGCTTTTTTGCTTAAGACTTTACCCTACGTAGACTGTCATAGGTCTGGTCGAGCTTTCGCGTAGGCGCGTAAAAGTCATACCAAGCGTTGTTTATGTATGATGGAGTTTTTTATCTCAGTTTTGATTAAAACTGAATTGAACATCATTAATAATGGAAGAAAATTTTCTTGAAATCAGAGTGGCCCTCCCTGCATATGAACAGCGATTTAACGATTTTTTTAAAGTTTTTAAATTGATAAAAATGTAAATTTCGTATTTTTAATGCACTAATTACTAGAATAATATGGTTACCTTTTTTTTATTACTTTTTAATTGATATATTTTTAGCGGATATTTTAATTTGCCAAAAAGCAATAAAAATTACTGCTAAAATAGGTTTAATGGGTTTAACGAAATCGTATATAAAGAAAGTTGAATTGGCAGTATCACCAAATTCACAGTTTGTTATATTGGTGAAAAAATTAAAAAAAAATTACCAACAATGTTTTCGATTGTAAAAAAATGGACTACTTTTGTTTTTACTGTTAGCCTTTTGGTAGTTCATTTTCAAGGATCAGGTAAAAAAAATTCCATTAAACGCTTATTATTTTACAAAATACAACTGCTATTGTCCGACAAAATCCACATTATCAGCGGAAACGGAAACCGAACTTTTGTTGTATTCTCTTATTCCGACCGAATCAAAAACCGAAGTCTATCAAGGATGTGTTAAAAATGATAATATGCAGTCTCGGATTTTAGGGGGCCTCGAAAGAGTCTCTATTTCGATATACTATCTAGAGCTATTTTCATAAAATTTTTCACTTTTAATAGCTATCTTGTTGTATACTATGGAATAGTTAGAATGTAACAAAATCTTTTAAAAGTGTTGTCCATGAAATAAAAAATTTTCACCATTTCCTAGGCAAGATCAGATATCGCATAACTGTCTCGACTACAGAGATATATGTTTTAATTTAAAAACTTTACATTGCAATATTTTCTGATTATACCTGATAAATATTTTCAGATTCTTCCGCTATGAATGTTGAAGTTGAAAGAAATTTGATTGAAGAACCCGATCAATTATTACCTTCAAATGAGTGGAAAGGCAGAGGATCAGATAATTTGGCAGGCATACTAAATGAAAAACTTAACGATCTAGAACAAAATACTGAACCTGTCGTAGAGGGCGCAGCTCGTGGTCTAATAGATGTAGATGTACAAGCTCAGGTAACTGAAATACTTGATGCTTTAAGTAAAGTAGTTCAGCAATTATTAGGTTAGTTAAATAATTCGAAATGGAAATTGAGAATGTAAATTTTAAATAATGATGTGTAACCAACAAATAATTTTTATTTTAATATTGCAATAAATAAATAAATAATTTGAATGAAATCCAAGTAAATTTTTTCTGTTTTATTTTATCAACGGTATACGGTACAACGGTAGGGTGAGGCATATTTTGCATATTTATTATTACTAATGTCTTTGCGCTATTGTTATTTCGTCCATAGGAGCATAAGGATGTACCCAAAGAAGGATTAAAAAATGATGTTTTCTTAGGATCGTCTTTTAATAAACAGGTAATTTTTGTAATAACCAGTTACGGTGCTAAAAGTATTGATTTCGGCTGTTAAAGTTAGCATTTTTGAACATACAAATAGTATACCTATTGAAGTTATACCTGTTAAAGGGATGTTTTATTTTGTCATAAGAATAACTTTCATAGGATTAATTTGGAAAACTAATATTCATTTGTTAAAAACATGAAAAATATTTTCCTATAAAGAAAACTATAACAAGCGAAACACGTTTTTTGATAAAATACATTTTGTGTGTTATTTTTTCTGAAAGTGTGTATCGAAAAATTTTACTCAAGTTTCGCCTAATTTTCCCATGTACTTACAGATCTACCATAAAAATTTGAAACGAAAGTCTCAAATAGTGACAGAAATTAAGAATTATGTTCGAGGTGAATGAAATGAGTTGATATACATTCATTATCACAAAATGCACTAAATTTATCAAAATTTAAAAACATAATCGAAATCAAAATTTAAAACATTGAAAACTTATTAGCCGTTGGTTTTATGTTTGAGATTAGTAAAGTACAAATGTTATGCTAATCATCTAGAGATAAATAAGTAAGCTGAAGACTAGATGAGTTTTAAATCTGATTTTGCTTTCAAAAAAATAAAGATAAAATTTTCTTGCAAAAAAGTAAAAATTTTTTATTGTTTTGATTGTCTATTGTTGACCATTGCATAATGTTTTATAAACCATATTAATCGTTAACCATTGTCGATTAATTTGTTATACCATGTTCCTGTTTTCAACGCTATAATAAGGTAAGGTTTGCCATATGAAAAGTGATGTATCTTGAATCTAACAACATGATTATTGAATAATCATTTTAATTCTTAATGGATTTGAAAATATAGGTAAAACGAATTATAAGCGAGAAAAAGAAGTTTTATTCACTTCAAATCATTAAAAATACCAATCGATGCAGTTGTAGGCCCATCGTACTGAATTGCGTGTAAGGGAAATTTCAAGGGAAATTCAATTACAAACCTACATTCTATGATGCTGTCCATTAGATTGAAATATAACGGTTATATTTCGAAGAGAGTAAATTTAGGTACAATCTTTGTTGCATAACAATGTGATCAATGGTCAATAACATTGAACCATGGATCACACTCCATATACCTCGATTAACCCGTTTTTATATAAATTCACAAAAAAATACACTCTTTTGAGGAAGTGCTAAAATTGACAAAATTATTGACTAAACTAGATTGGCTGATATGCTAAATATTTTAAAGGATTTTCCTAAATAACTCAAAAACCGTTCATTTAATCCAAAAACGTGTGATATCACAATAAAACTCTAAGAGGTTCAATTGTTGTAAAAGTAATATTATCCGAGCTAATTATTTGCATTATTGCTCCCCGAATTATCGCATAACTGTCTCCAAGAAATAATATTTGATTCTTCTTTATTATTAAACAGTTTCAATTGGTATTTTTATTCATTCGGGGAGAATGCGACTTCTATTTTTTTATAACTTATTACAAAGGAAAAAATAATTCTAAAATTTACCATCTAAGGTATACCTACCTATTAAGGTTGTTAGATTAAAGGTGTGCCATTTACTTTGTAGGTATACTTGTTACGTTTAAAACTGAAAAATAGCAACAAAATACCCACTAACATTCAATGAAGTGATTAACATTTTCTGCAGTGATTTAGGTACACAAAAATTTCAAAAGGTGAATTCAAAGCTTAAAGCTTTTTTCAAAAATTTATCTTATGGTAAATAAGAAATTAAAGAATTATTTTATCTAATCGTAAATTCTAATATTTTTAAAGAATTATTTTATCTAATCGTAAATTCTAATATTTTAGTTGAAAGTTATAAATTATTTTTAAAAAATACAAAAAAATGAGTATATCCATGCACAAACAAACATTTCTGTTTACCTACATTTCCGACTAAGCCAGGAAAAACCTTTATAAAGATTTATAAAAACATACATCAGAAAAGGCCAAAATACCAATACATTTCTAAAATAGGCTAGCTTAGTACCCGAAATGTTATAATAGGGAATATTTATAAAATTGAAATTTGGTTTAAATATTTAACTTTATTGGCTGCACATTTCAACTAAACCATTATTTTAGTAATTAATTACGTTTTTATTACTTAAAATTAATTAATAAAAGTACAAATTCAGTCAGAAAAATTCAAAATTTCTAAAACGGGAAATTTAAATTTTTAAACGGACGTGGCATCATAGTACTGGCTTGTCAAATTTGTTGACATACTGTATGGTATTAATTACTTAAGTATTTTATTAGAAAACTTAATGATAACGAGTGTAAATTCTATGTCGTAAATTTATTTTTGTAAAGTGTAAATTATACATTGAACTGTCACCAATTGACAGATCACGTACTTATACGTCATCAACAGAGAGCGCCAAAAATCTGCGTTAAAATATTTCAAAATTATAATGTATTTTAAAAAATTTTTTCACTTAAATACAGCATTTTTAAGCAGTATTTATATTTTTACTTTGTTATAACGGTGTAAACAATGAATTAAAAATATAAAAAAAATACATGAATATTCCCTATTTGGATATAATTGATTTATAAGTGCTGATTCCTCAGCCATATTTCGGTCTCTTCGGTTCCGTTTTCATTTAATTAAATCAATATCCTAAAAACCTAAAATTGATCATTTAATGCCAGGGCCCAGTATGATTACCTTTAATGGATACTGGATTATTATGATAAGATTTAGAAAAAAAAATACATTATTGGAGTTTATAGAATATTCTATTCATTCTTTAAATATTAAAAACAAAAATCGAATGTTGTATATATAATATCATTCATTAAAATTTCCATTTTCAGTTTTTTATTTCCCACCTGTAAGTTGCCCCACTACAGGTGCCAATCCTCCGCTAAGTATTTGAGTTAACTGGGCAGTTACATTTGCATCTACCAAAGACCCCATTCGTTGGGCACCGCTTTGAGGAGCTTCTTTGGACGGTGATAAATTACCAAGCAATCCTTGAATAGTATTCAAATCATCTAGTCCTGGCCTTTCCTTGTCATTTGCAGGGGTTGAGTCTGAAAACAATTTTTAAGAAATAATAGAAAATTTTTTATGAATGCTTAGTTAAGTATAAGGGTACTTTAATCTTACGTATACACCATGGTCCCGGGTAAATGAAGAAATGAGTAGAGGTGGGAAATCGCTGTTAATAGCCCAGTCGATCGGGGCAAAGTAAAAAACTATGTGCCTCACGAATCCACGCTTGAAAAGTTTTTGTTTATTCATGCTTGATAAAAACAAGTGTTTTGTAAAGGGGTTCTATGAAGAACAAAGGGCGGATGGTAGTTTCACAATTAAAAAAAAAAATGTTAGGTCCTCCATAAGCGACAAAGGGTCCCCGTTAGATTAACGACGACTAAAAACATAAAAAAATGAGTTTTTTTGGTGGCATTTGAGGAAATTGGTAAGTAGATCACATACGATTTTGTCATTAAACAGTTAAGGATCTAATCAAATTGCTCAATCTCTGTTTATAGTGTGCAACATTATTTGAAAAAATATTTTAAGGTGAATTCCTTGCAAAAATTAAAAGTTATTTTTTTCAGATGTGCAATTTGAAAATGAAAAATTTCGAATAAAAAGATGTTTATGAAGTTTTTTCTTATTTGTATTCAAGGAACCTCAATTTTTTCAATATTATTGTTATAACTTTTCATTTAAAGCTTAGCTTAGCTAAATAAAATCTGAATAGATCAATGAATTATTTTTTACCTGATCCTTGAAAATAAACAACGAAAAGGCCAACAGTTAAAACAAAAGTTGACCATTTTTTTGCAAGCGAAAACATTGTTGATGACTTTTAAATAATTTGTTTTCTCTATAGTAGCAAAATGTGTTTTGAGTTTGAAAATATTGCCAATGTGATTTCTATATATACGATTTCTCTAAACACATTAAAGCTATTTGGAACGAAGTTTTTATAGCTTTTTTTGAAAATTTAAATATTTACGACAAATGTATCAATTAAAAGGTAATAAAAATTTGACCATTCATTAAAGTAACTAGAACATGCCACAAAGGATATTTACTAGAGTGATACCCACCCGCTTCGCTGGGTTTAAAAGTAAAGATTGATAAAGATTGCTCTCGCTTATTCCCTTTCTATAACACTCGAAATAATGGTAAGGATTGTTTTACACAGGTAAAAAAAAAGTATGGTTTTCTATTTTTTTAAATGTATAATAGTCGTAATTATTCATTGAGTATATCAGAAATGGTGGCCGTGAAATATTTTATATTGACCATTTTTACAGAAATCTGTAATTTTTGGAAATGTCAAATTAATTAATTTTTATTTATTTTTTATTAATGTATCTTTATAAATTATATCTCATGTGTTATTCTTAAGTATGAGCTATATTGCTGTACGGCTTTATTAAAAACCATTCGCTACTTTTATCGTGCAAGCGTAACCAGCAAACAAAGAAACAAACAGACAAACATGCTTACTTTTGCATTTATAATATATAGAGATAGAGATAAGAGTCATCAAGGGTCATCAAACACATTATTTGAAATTTTGTGCCATTATCTCTAAGTCTATTAGTCATTTGGATAAATTTTTTTCATTGCTTTTTAATTAAAACATATTAGTAAATATTTAAATTAGCAAAAACAATAAAAAGAGTTTTTGGGGATATGTACGAGTTTAATGTGTTAATGAAATTGTATATAAACAAAAAATTTTCAAACACAAACGACAAATTTGTTATTTTAGTGAAAACAAATATACCAACAATGTATTCGATGAGCAACAAATGGGCAATTTTTGTTGTCATTGTTACCATATTACTGGTTCAACTTCAAGAATCAGGTAAAATTTCATTTGTAATTTGGAAATGTTCAGCTGAAAATGAAAAAAAAATTTGAAATATTATTAATCAATTTATCATCTTTTTATACGCTTTTTGTGAAAAATTCATATCGATTCACTGTACGGTTTATGAAAAATTAACTATCATAGTCATGTTTTTACCAAAAAAGGGCACATTTTTCATAAAGCGTACCGAGAATCGATATGAATGTTTTAAAAAAAATACCTATACAAGGGTGATTAATTGACAAATAAAATTTTAAATTTTTGTTATCATTGATTTCAACCCTTTAAGATATTTCGATACTTTAAAAATGTAAATGATACAAAAAATGGTAAATTTTATTAATCAATTCATCATCTATTTTTATACGAATACTAATTTCATATCGATTCTCTGTACTGTTTATGTGAAATTGACTATCAAAGTCAGTGTTTTTACCGAAAAAGTTTTTCTTTTTTATGCACAGTTCTTAATTTTGGCATGATTATAAAGCATAAAATTTGAGGAATCTTCATAAAAGTTTTTTTTTTTTTAAATGTAAATGGTAAAAAACATTTTTAAAAGCACATATTGGCTGGAAAAACAATAATTATTACCATACTTCTTCATATACCACCATGCAAAAAGGGCTGTTTTTAATAATTAATATCTCGGAAACCGTACAGAAAATCGACTTGAAATTTATACAAATGGAGAATTAAATAGTCATTAATTGACACACAAAATTTAAGTTTTTTGGTAAGGGGCTGTACTTAAATTACGTAACGCATTTAGAACGACTTTTCAACCCCTACCTCCCCCCTATGTAACAGATTGTAACAAAATATTGAACCCTCCCTCTATGTAACTGATTGTAACAAAATATTGAGCTCACCCCCTACCCCTGTTTTGTACGTAATTATGTTTATTAGTATTATGGAAATTAGGGTTAAAAATCTTAAACCATTTAACCAGGTTGAAAAGGAATTTGTGTGTTGAGTAATCTCTTAATACCAAAAACGGTCGCAACGGCTACTTTCAAAATATTAAAAGTAAGCTACAGTCAAGTCAAGCGCGCGAAATTTGTAATTAAAATTTTTTTTAAATCATCAAAATTTTCGATAATTACGTACAAGCGTTGAAGGACCCCCTCCCCCGTACTATAACAAATAGTAACATTATGATTTGATCCCCCTACCCCTAAATTTGTTACGTAATTTAAGTACAGCCCCTAAACACTTTCGTTTTGATATCGAAATGCCTAAAATTATTAACGATTTTCTTAGGAAGTTTATTCTAGTTTATATGAAACCTTTGTACAAATTAAAAATTATTTTCAGATTCGTCTGCTTTGAATAATGAAGTAAAGAGACTTTCTAGAAATGAAAGGTCTTTACTAAATCTAACCGTAGGTCTTAACGATGAAGTTCCCAATATCCCTTCCAACGAGGTAGCAGGTAGAGCACTTAATTCATTAATCACAACTTTGCTAAATCTGGAAGATGAAGTACAAAATGCTATTGATAGTGCAGGGTCAGATAGAGTAGCATTTGGATCGGCAGTAGAGGATCCATTAGCTTTAAGCGATGAAGTACAGAATGAAGCGGGTGCAAATGATCTCGCACGCAACTGAAAGCTTAATAAGGTTTGGCAATGAAGAACGAAATACAACCGATAATAATCAATCCTACCTGTTCTTGTTATTAATTGTTTTGCATAAATTGTTGTTAGCTAATGAAATAAATGAAAATTATTTCTGATAAATGGAACTATAATCTAATAATGTCTATAAAACCATTTTGTTTTAATCTTTAATTGTAATAAATAAATTAATATTTTATCGATGTGTTTTTAACTCAATGTTTGGTGATTCATTTTAACAGCTTTTAATAGCTTCCTATACAAATAATCGAATGTGGACAACGCACACACACGGGAAGGAGTACTAAATATATTCTTACTACATTCTTACTTACTCTATTTCTCTACAGGATTGTTCAATAGAATGTTATCACGTAAATGGTAGAAATTTTGTTTAAAAAGTGGTTATCACAGAAATGTGAGAGACACGCTGTCTAAAAAGATGAAATCACGTAACTATGGTGAGACAAGTATTTGAAGAACATATAGTTATAAGAGTAATTTTTAAATATAAGAGTAATATTATACTATACAGTGTGTTGTACATTTTAAAAGTATCCACACTTAATAACTCTTGACCTGATGTGATTATTGTTTTGAGAACGGGAACGGAAACTATGGGAACGGGAAATATTTTAAAATACCTTAAAAAGCGATGACAGTTCGTACGGTAATTTTATTTTTTAATCGAGTCAAAATAGCCAGAACTAATGGAAACCTGTCGCTTTTGTCAATTATTTGCAAGTGTAATTTGGCAAACTATTTTAGGCAAAGATATTTTTTAACGAAAAAATGTCGATTCTGATTTGCAAACTGTAAAATTAAAATCCAATGCTTACTCGTTTGAAACAAAATGGTTATTCGAACAGGAAATAAATAGCAAAAGTTATCTAAATTTTCTATGCGGAAGTTTTCGAGTTCATATGATAATTTTCAAATTCATTTTGTTTTATCAGTCGTCATGCTAACCGTTGTCATCTCATGGTAAAAGCCAAATTATCAGTGAGTAGTAGTGATTAACAAGTCCATTTCAAAAAAAAAATTATGAGTTGTGAACAAAGGGATAAGTGAAGACAGGACAAGGGAAGGCTAAAACGCGGTAGTCTTTGTTTTTAATGGAGAAATTACCCAGCAAAGCGAGTGAGTAACTGCCAATTAATCTAAATTCTTTGTATTTTTTAAAATCCACCTCATCACTCATTTTTAGAGGATCGCGCTACTTGGCCACTAAAGACACTGGATTGTGCGTTATTTAAATGAAAACCTTGTTGTTATTTATAATGCAATTTATTTATTTATTAATTGAAGTAAGACAAAATTTTTTGTCTATCTACATTAATTATAGATATTCTGTTTACATTCCCATTCCTCCCATACCCATCATCATCATTTGTTGCATCATATCTTTAATCTCTTCTGATATATCATTCTGAGCACTTGCATCACTTGTTAGATCTTCAACTGTGGGAAGACTACCTATACCTGACATGGAACTTTTCTCATTGCCATTGACTGGGGATGAATCTGAAAATAATTTTTAAGAATTATTAGTAAAATGGCAACCGAATTATGCAAAAATCTGAAAGAGAAGAATTTTCATAGATAACAATGCTCGTACCCATAGGCCTCCCTAGGATCAAATTATTCGGGGAGGGGGGCACCAGTAGTATAAAAAAAGGAACGTTTATTGAAGAAAAAAGTTGTAGTTAAATAAACATGTATACATTTATAAACACGTATAAAGTATTTATTTATGGAAATTAAACAAAAAAAGTATAACAACACCATTAAAAAGCAAGTGAAAACAAACAATTGACTGATTTAATTGTTGAAATATCATGTATAAGTATTTATTTATGGAAATTAAACAAAAAAGTATAACAACACCATTAAAAAGCAAGTGAAAACACACAATTGACTGACTTAATTGTTGAAATATCATGTATATACAGTATTGATGATGCAATCGTTTGTTTTTCGACGTAACGTAAATGAAGAAAGATATCCACTCTTAGATAGGCACACAGATATTCCCCTATAATATATACTATAAAATTTGCACCTAATTTGCGTCCTCGTGGGTAAACAGTCATATTCACAAAAAAATTATAATATTAATTAGAATAATAAAAATGCAGCATTTCTTAAATTATAAGAAAAATAAAAATTAAAAATCTGCCCATCTTAATGTAAATCAATTCGTCTAACATGCATATCAATGACCATGATGGCTTTCAATGGCCATTAAAGCCAATCCTGCTAGCCTATTCTCTCTCATTTTACTCCTAAAATAGATTTTCAGACGTCTTAGTGACGAAAATGACCTTTCAACCGTTGCTGTGGTAATTGGCCAGGAAAGACTAATCTCAAAAAAATGTAGTATGCATGGAAGAGTTATAATTAAATCATAATTTAAAAAAAAGACCAGCATGCTTGCAAAGTGACGGTTTTTCGTGGTGGTATCTTGAGAGTTCCTAAAACAAGTTATTGCAAAGGCTCTATATATTTTGTATCCATTTAATCGGTAGAAAGAATATGATTCATTTGAATTTGTATAGTACTTGTTTTTGTGGGTTTGATCCTTGTGTGCATCCTCGTGATGCACAGGGATCAACTTGTGCATCCCGAAACATTTTTTGTCCATAGGGGCATCTGTATTTTTGTTCATGGAATCTCAAATTAAATTTTTTTGCAATATTAATGTTTCACCTTGCGTAGGGGCAGTTAAAATAAAACCTCATCTGAATAAAATTAAAATTAATTTATGAAACATTAACAAGAGAATGGAAAAAAGACCATATATAAATATATTATACATTATTAAAGAAAACAACACAAATAATAAATTATCAAATTTTTTTACCTGATCCTTGAAAATAAACCACCAAAAGGAAAGCAACAAACACAAAAGTTGTGCATTTGTTAAATATCGAAAACATTGTTGTTGATGTTTTTAAAAATGTTTGTTTTCACTAAAAGAACGAAATGTTATTTGAGTTTGAAATTATTGCCAATGCTAGTTCTTTATATACGATTTCGTTAAACGCATTAAATCAATTTTGATGGAATTATTTTTGCTTTTTTAGTCGAGTCAAAATAGCCAGAACTAATGGAAACCTGTCGATTTTGAGGCAGGTCGACGAACCGATTTCATTTTTTTTAGAAAATACGTGTGAATATGTGTAGATAATAATCTCCATACTTTGTAAGTGTAATATGGAAAACTATTTTAGGCAAACCTATTTTTTAACGAAAGAATGTTGATTCTGATTTGCAAATTGTAAAATTAAAATCCAATGCTTACTCCTTTGAAACAAAATGGTTATTCGAACAGGAATATATAGCAAAAGTTATCTTAATTTTCTACGCGGAAGTTTTCAAGCTTGCTAATTGCTATTATAGTGTGAAATATTAAAATTTAAGAAAATCCAGGTGGATCCAAGAAACACGTTAAAGATGATAAGGCAAAAGTATAATAATTTTTTGTGAATCTGAAATAAATTTATTTTTTGATGTCATATATTTATTATTAATCCAAATTATTATACATTAAAATGAGTACATAGCCTACAATTTTTTTAATATTATATTTTCGCATACTTCAGCGCAATGGCAGATTGTTCATCTACGATATAATTTTAAAACGATAGTTCAAGTCGGAAAACTGCCTAGAACAATTACTAACGCGATTTCACGTGTTCGAAGAAATAAAGAGCTAAAAAAAGAACTTTATCGATCGATTTTTATTACGGAGGCGCTAATTTTTGAAACTGCTTGAATACTTTAGTTGATAAGTAGTAATATTGAACCTACATTTTGCATTTGCACATAATTGTGATCAGCGTTTACTTGTATGGTTTTATTGACTGATTAATTATATATTTTAAATTTCCTTTTAAAATACCATCATTTTTTCCTTAAATATATGTCATACTTGATCTTTTATTCTGAATTATCCAATCGTCATATCCGAATCGAAGATATTATCGAACTTGAAAGCCCTCTCGTGGCGATTTTAGGCCACATTCGTGGTTTATTTTTGTTAAATATAACAATTTCCAAATTTAATAATTTTCCATATTGGATCCGTGTCGGTACCCATATGGGGTTTTACCACTGGGCAGTGCATCGGCCAATATCGGTGGCCGAGCTTCCGAGCCTCGGCCAAATTCCGGCTGAGCACATTACCAGCTTATGGCCGATGTTCGGTTGTCCATTTACTGTATGATTACCAATTTACTGAATTAACCTAAGTTTGTCAGTTGTATTAATTTTTGAAGTATTAAATACACTAGATAAAGATACCTAAGATAAGCTATTTTAAAATAGCAAAATAAAAAACATAAATTTTGTTAAACAACTTAATTTTTTTACTCTTATCTAGGTCCTAGGAACTCCAGAAATATGTCATTCTTATTATTCATTGAAAAAAATTTTTCTTGTAAAACAACATCCAATTTTTAAAAAATATATAAATTTTGACGTTATTTTTTACGGTTTCAAAAAAATTTATAAGTTCAACTTATGCATAATACTTTAACAATAGAACCAAGAGAATTTTCACAGTATGTTTATTTCTACTATTAAAATCATGGTAATATAAGTAAGGTTAGGCATACGAACGACAGCCGTGACTCGAGTATACTCTCTATAGAGAAAATTGTCTCTGGCGCCACGGTATTAACCGAACTTCGGAAAATCAACGGTAACCGAGGATCGCCCAAGGTTCGGTCTTCGGCAAAATACTCGGTCACCCCATATGGGTATGAATTTTCAAGTTCTTATGTAGAATTTGACTTATTTACAGATGTTTTCTAGTGCACTTTCAGAAGAAATCAAGTCGATTTGTAAACCTACCATAAAATCAGCTGCTATTTTGGCACCACTATTTTGCAAATTTAAATTTTTATTAAAAATGTATCAATTAAGAGACAGTAATAAATTTTTCCACTCATTAAAGTAATTATAACATATTCAAATGATATTTACATTTTTATCAATTTAAAATTAGAAAAAGCATATCAACTGGACACCGAATATTATTTACTTAATTTATAGATGTTTCATACACATATACAGGATTTAAACGTTACGCTCGGAAGCGTCATGACATGGAGGGTGTCCTATATGGTAAATTTTTAATTATCATTTACTTCAAATAAATAATTACGATCTTTAAAATGCATGTAACATATATTCTTAAGTAAGAATTTAGTTCCAGGAATGTTAGTCAAAAAGTTCGTGTGTAAATAACTTTAAATAGTTTTCTGACGAGATCCTTAAAAAAAAAAAAGAGAAAATCAAGGAAGCGAAAAATCAAAATCGATTATCGAGGAACAAGTGAAAGGTTTGTTATTTGTTGTACGATATCTAATCCACAAATATTTTCATTAAAGCTATGTATGAAATATTGCAAATTTTTATAACATTTTTTCTGAAAATTTTCAACGATAAAAACATTTTCAATATTTTTTGCGAAAAATTATTTCTATTGCTTATAACGAGTTTTTTTTTGGCACAAAATAGTAATGTTAAATATACAAATCCAAAACTAACGGGCAGGGTATCAAAATAAAGGAAATTAAAAGGAGATTTATAATAATAGATACAAGTTATATGTTTAAATTTAATTAGGAATAATAAATTGGATTAAAACGTTTTAATATAGTGTTATGCAAGGGTTTTTTTAGTGCAAGTATACTAAAAAGTATAAAATAAAATAAAAAACGAGAGGTGTCGTGGGACATCCTAAGTTCCACGGTAGAAACTATGTTCATATCCCATGGAAGAGCTATTTTCCTATCGCTTACTATTTTACTCAGATTTGCTTTGATTATCTTGCTGGTTTGAATGATTGATTGTGTTATTTCTAATTTTTAAGATAATTTTGTGTTTTTTTCTTTAGCCGATATTTTAAAAAATATTCAGCGCAACTTGTAGCCGAATTGTTTAAAAAAAAAACACACACAATTGAAATTTTCTTGTACTTGCTTTAAATTATATCTATTAAGTTTAACTTCTGATAACTCACTTTTTTTAATGAAAAAACATAAATTTTAGACCAAAAAAACAAAAATTGTCAGATTTTAAAATATTTTTGCATATTTTTAAAATTTATGGCAAGCTGAATCGATTAAAAAAGTTTTTGTTTCCTCTTGTGGATGGGCTTTAATTGTCTCAAATTTAAAATACTTTCAAAATGATAGTAGCAACTTATGTAAAAAAATTGTGCAGTTTTTCAAGGATTACGCAGGCAACAAAATTTTTTTTTTTGGGTTGCAAAACGTAGTTTTACACTTCTTTAAAGGGTCCAAAAAAGTGGCTTTACAACGCGTTTCTCTAGGTCATTGAAAACGCACCAACGTTGAAACATTCTAATGGTTTACTAGAATACGTGATGAAAATACTAAAAATATAAATCTAAATAAAATTAAAATTTTTTAATGAAACGTTTTTTTATTCTTTAGGAGCTGGATTCTCATTTTGATTCACATCTTCTGATAGAGGGTACAGCATCACCATATGTAATTTCTCCAACTACAGAGGGTCAGCAATAAAAATATTACCAAAAATACTCGTGTTTACAAAAAGTACATTGTTGGAATTTATAGAATAACTATTTTAAAATAATAAGACAAAATTCTATTGTTGTTAAGGTGCGTATAACATAAATTAAATTTCCATTCAATTATTTAATTGTTTTTTATCTTTGTAATAATTCTCCAACTAAAGGAAGGCTATCTGTACAACCAAGAATTTGGTTTTTCATTGAAGCTCTTTTTGAACAACGCCCTTTTCAAATAAGACAATTTACCTACGAGAGCGAGAAATATTTTAAAATAACTGAAAAAAGAGATGGCAGTTCGTATGAAAAATTGATCATTTTCAAATTCATTCTGTTTTATCTGTCGTCATCCTAATCGTTGTCATGATAAAAGCCACATTATCAGTAAATAGCGCAGGCTGTACTTTATTTAAAAAATTTAGGGGTCCACGTAAAAAAAAACCATGAATTGTGAGCAAAAGGGGGATAAGTGAGGACAGGACAAGTGAAGGCTATAACGCGGGAGTCTTGTTCTATGTTAAAAAAAAAACATTTATTCTTTATAGAATAATTTATTTATTTATTGAAAGCAGACAAAAATTTTTGTCTAACTACATTTAACCTTAATTACATTCCCATTCCTCCCATTCCTCCCATTCCTCCCATCATTTGTTGCATCATTCCTTTAATTTCTTCATTTATATCATTCTGTTTAAATTCTTCATTTATATCATTCTGTTTAAATTCTTCATTTATATCATTCTGTTGCATTCCTTCTGGTGCAATTGTCACAGAGTCGTCACTTTCTGGACTCATAGTATTACCACACAGCTTCCCCTTCATACCAGTAGGATCTGATTGCATCATATTCATAGTACACATCTTATCCATCATCCCATCCATAGGAGCTGAATCTGAAAATAATTTTTAAGAATCATTAATAAAATGTCAACCGAATTATAAAAAGTGTATGGGAACAATCTGGAAGAGAAAAATTTTGTAGATTGTAATGTCCAATCGACTCTAAGTTTAGTAATCATTGAACAAAATATTATCCTGATTCCATTAAATCAGTCCCGGATCGAGAGCAGGGTGGGAGGGCAAATCGAGATAGGTACTTTATGCTACACAATTTAAAATTCTTTGAAAATAGATACTTAAAATAGAATTTAAGCAGGCTGTACATAAGTTAAAAGAATAATTTTCGAAGCGGGGCATGCTATGTTTCAACCACATGAACAAATTTATCCTGGATGTATTCGACGTTTTAATGTTTCCCTTAAAGCCACACAAAATACCCAGGTCATTGTGAAATACAATCGAATACAATTCAGTCGCATTCTAAATGTTGTACTTGTGATATTTTAAGTACCTGGGAGACTAAGGTCTGCTCGTTATTTATTTTAAATAAAACCTATCTAAATCGCTTTTTCGCACTCGAAACTACCTGCATACTAAATTTAATGTAAATCTTTGGACCCGTTTCCGAGAGAAAACGACGTTTTCTTAAAATGAAAGCTAGCTAGATCGATTTTTCGCACCTAAAAACCCCTACATACTAATTTTCATGAAAATCGTTGGAACCGTTTCCGAGATTGATGATTATACAAACACAAAAGATTATACAAGCCTTAGATCAATCAGTTTTTTTCGAGATATACGATAGTAAAAATTTTTGAAACCAAATTTATAAATTATCGAAAATAAGAAACCATTGTTATGAATGGAACTTGTGAATGGAGAAAAAAAAACAATTATCTAGAAACCAAACTCTAGGCCATTAAAAACGCGTCAGTTGAAAAATTCTAATTGTTATTACTATAACACGTGAAGAAAACACTAAAAATAAGAGTTGCTGTTACAAAAATATGGCCTACGGTTACAAATATTAACTCTACAATGCATACGAGAAGTTGAAATGAAAGCTCATATAACTAAAATTATAAGTTTTTAATGAAAACTTGTTTACCTGTTCCTTGAAAATAAACCACCAAAAGACCAACAACAAACACCAAAGTTGTGCATTTGTTAATAATCGAAAACATTGTCGTTGACGTTTTAAAAAAGTATGTTTTCACTAAAAAAACAAAATATTATTTGAGTTTGAAATTATTGTCAATGCTAGTTCTTTATATACGATTTCGTTAAACGCATTAAATCAATTTTGATGGAATTTTTATTACTTTTTTAGTCGTGTCAAAATAACCATGGGTTTTGGAAACCTGTCGATTTTCAGGTCGACGAATTTTTGTGGCAGGTCGACGAATCGACTTGATTTCTTTTAGAAAATAATAGTGAATATGTGTTGATAAAATTGAAAAAATGAGAAGGCGAAACAAAAAGAATAAAGTAGATGGTTTTTTAGATCTGGAATTACGATTGGTGTGCAAATTGTAATATTCAAATCTGATGCTTCCTCGTTTTAAGGAAAATGGTTATTTGAAAAAGAAATAAGTAGCAATATTTTCTAGTGTGAAAAGTTAATAATAAAGAAAATTTAGGTGCATCCAAAAAGCACGGTAAAGATGAAACAGCGATTTTATAATATTTTTTTGTGAATTTGAAATAAATTTTTTCTAAAGAGTTTTTTAATGTCATCTAAAACTTTGTTAACCTTATATTTCTGCATACTTTAATACAGAGCCGTGAAAAACCAGCACGATTTTATAGGTTCTAAGAAATAAAGAACTATAAAAAGGCTTTATTAATCGATTTTTATTACGGAGGTTCTAATTTTGAAACTGCTTACAAGCGTAAAATTTATTATTCCACTTTTGCTTCAGCGTAAAATTGAAAAATTTATTTAAAAAAAAAATCAAGTGGATTAGAGGACCTTCCATAAAATCAGCACAAAAATGCTATCTTGACAGTACTATTTTGTTAATTTAAATTTTTGAATTAAAAATGTATCAATTAAGAGGTGATAATAAATTTGGCCGCTCATTAAAGTAATCATAACATTTAATATTTACATTTTTATCAATTTTTAATTAGAACAAGTCAAAACAAACAATAGACTGATTTAATTGTTGAAATACCATGTGTAGATAGTGTTGATAACGCAATCGTTTGCTTTTTAAGTCATGTAAGTAAATAAAGATAGTCACTCTTAAACACAAAGTAATAAGAGTATCTTGCTTTTCATTTCCTCAGTAGGAAATATTAATAAACAACCACATACATAATAACAATAATTATATACTTGATATAATACAATACATGTACTAATGCTTTAACCTTATTTTCACTTTTGTTCTATCTCAAACGGATTACAATATGGGTTCTATCGTCTCAAGATCCAATTCACCTATGTTGCTCATTTAAGAACTTAGCCACACTTTTTACATCCTGAGCACGCTTTAAAACCTTCACTTTAATATATCTTTTCGTTTTTCAAATATCGTGTCCACACACAGAAAATGGACTAATTAATCTTACAAACTTGGGACTAAACTATGATACTTTGATATTTCATATATACATGGTATAAAAAGTATATCTACTGGACACCAAATATTATTTATTTAATTTATAGGTGTTTCATACACATACCACATTTAAACGTTACGCACGGAAGCGTCATGACATGGAGGGTGTCCTATATGTTGATCAATTTTTAATTATCATTTACTTCAAATAAATCGCTGTTTCTAAACTAATTACTTTAACATATAATTTTCTGACGAGGCCCTTTACTGAAGAAAATAGAAGAATCGAGATATGGAAATTGTTTATCGAGGAACGAGCGAAAAATTTGTTATTTATTGTGCGACATTTTATCCATAAATATTTTCATATATGCTATGCATGAAATATTGAAAATTTGATCACATTTTTTCTGAAAATTTTCAATAATACAATCATTTTCAATATTTTTTTGCGAAAAATAATTTTTTATTGCTTCTAACGGTTTTTTTTAGTACAAAATAGTAATGTTGAATAAAAAACCAAAACTAACGGGCAGGGTATCAAAATAAAGGAAATAAAAATGAGTTTACAAAAATAGATACAAATTATGTGTTCACATTTAATTAGGAATGATAAATTGAATTAAAAAGTTTTAATATAGTGTTCTACAAGGTTTATTTTTGGTGCCGGAATACCAAGTATAAAATAAAATAAAATAAAATACGAGAGGTGTCGTGGGAGAGCAAGCTGAAACGACTAAAAAAGTTTTTTTTCCTCTTGTGGGTTGGCTTTAATTGTTTCAAATTAAGATACATTCAAAATGATAAAATCAACTCATGTAAAAAAATTGTGCAGTTTTTCACGGATTAAGAAGTTTCCATGGTTTCTTTTCGAGATACACGAAAGCAAAAATTTTTGATTCGAAATTTGTAAAATAGAAAAAATTTTGCTTTTGTTTACTCCTTTCATAGACACTAAAAGTTGGACATTTAAATATTCTGTCGAAATTGAAAAGCCAATATTATGAAGAAAATTTCAAATTAAAAAAATAACGAATTATCTAGAAACTAACTCAAAATCATTAAAAACGCACCAACGTTGAAACATTCTAATTGTTATTACTAGAATGTTTGATAAAAATACTAAAAATATGAATCTAAATAAAATTAAAATTTTTTAATGAAACGTTTTTTACTCGCTAGGATTTGGTTTCTCATTTTGATTCACACCTTCTGATAGAGGGTACACCATCACCACATGTAATTTCTCCAACTACAGAAGACCAGCACCAAAAATCACGCGTGATATTTACAAAAAATACATTGTTGGAATTTATAGAATAACTATTTTATTTATTTCTTTATAAATATAAGACAAAATTCTATTGTTGTTTAGGTTCGTATAAAATAAATTAAATTTCCATTCAATTATTCGGTTGTTTTTTATCCTATAACCCCTCCAACTACAGGCATGACACCCAATATATCAAATTCTTCTGCTGGAATTGTCACAGATTCTCCATTTTCTGGACTCATAGTATTACCACACAGCATCGCCATCATACCCGTAGGTTCTGATTGCATCATACTCATAGTACACATCTTATCCATCATCCCATCCATAGGAGCTGAATCTGAAAATAATTTTTAATAATTATTAGTAATATGGCAACCGAATTATCAGAAATGTATGGGGACAATCTGAAAGAGAAGAATTTTGAAGAGCGTATAGCTCGTACGGCTCTAACTTTAGTAGTCAATAGTCATAGAACAAAATATTAGCCTGCTTCTATTCAATCAGTCCCGAATCGAGAGCAGGGTGGCGGGAGGGGGCAAATCCTGATACTTTATGTTTACACAATTTAAAATTCTTGAAAATAGATACTAATAATTTTAAGCAAGCTGTACCTTAATTAAAAGACTAATTATCGGAGCGGAGCATGCTATGTTTCAACCACATGAACAATTTATCCTGAATGTATTCGACGTTTTAATGTTTACTTTAAAAGCCATTCAAAATACACCGGCCATTGTGAAATACAATCCAGCCGCATTCTAAATATTGTACTTGTGATGTTTTAAGCGTTTAATCTATAATTGTTCAATTCATCAAACATATAAAAAAGTCATATATCATATATCATTTAGGTTATAATAATATTAAAGAGTTCTAATTTATTAGACAGTTTTTATTTTTCCAAAAAAATTTCACGTATTATTATATTTGAGAGATTTTTTTACAAATTTATTTCAAACGCCGAATAGAGGGAGCGCCAATATCATGTTCCTGATCCGGTAAAAAAAAGTAAATTCAAATTCAATTGAATGCAATGAATACTTCTATTTAGTTGTTTTTGAAATCAAATTTATTAAATAGTAGAAAATTTGTTTTGTACACTCAGAGCATTTAAAAAAAAAAAATAAATAAAATTATCTAGAAATTAAACTTTAGGTCATTAAAAACGCGGCTGTTGAAACATTCTGTTATTATTAGAACACGTGCAGAGAACGCTAAAAAATGACTTACTGTTAAAAATATTAACTCTACAATGCATACGAGAAGTTGAAATGAAAGCTCATATAAATAAAATTATAAGTTTTTAATGAAAATTTGTTTACCTGTTCCTTGAAAATAAACCACCAAAAGACCAACAACAAACACAAAAGTTGAGCATTTGTTAATAATCGAAAACATTGTCGTTGACGTTTTAAAAAAGTATGTTTTCAATAAGAAAACAAAATATTATTTGAGTTTGAAATTATTGCCAAGGCTAGTTTTTTATATACGATTTCGTTAAACGCATTAAATCAATTTTGATGGAATTTTATTGCTTTTTAGTCGTGTCAAAATAGCCAGAATATGTGTAGATAAAATTGAAAAAGGCGGAATCAATTCTAGGGAAACAATTTTTTTTAACGAAAGTAAACAAAAAACATAGAGAATAAAGTAGTTGGTTCTTTAGATCTGGAATTAAGATTCTGTTGTGTAAATTGTAATATTCAAATACTATGCTTCCTCGTTTTAAGGAAAACGGTCTTTCGAAAAAGAAATAACTAGCAATATTTTCTAATGTGAAAAGTTAAAAATTAGGAAAATTATAGGGGAACCAAAAAGCCCGGTAAAGATTTTGCCCGGCAAAAAACAGCGAATTTATAATCTTTTTTGTGAATTTAAAATAAATTTTTGTAGAGAATTTTTTGATGTCATCTAAAATTTGAAGCCTTATATTTCTGTTTACTTTAACATAGAGTCGTGAAAAACTAGATTATATACCCGAATAATTCTGATGATTTCTTTTAATGGAAAAAATGGTTAAATTGAGATCATAATAGATATAGTTATATCTTATAGATGTACACTTGATCGTCTGTCTACATCACAATTGATGTACAGTAGTTCTTTGTACATCAGAGTATGTATGAACATCAACTTACATAAGCGTTAATCAGTATTGAATCATTTATATCAACAGACGTAGTATAGTTCATCTGTAAGCCTTGGAGCTTACAATAGTCAAAGAAAATGAAAAGGAGGATACGAAAGAGAAACCTCATTGCAGGAGAATCTGACGAAGGCATTACTTCTTCATAATTTGGTCAGGAAACATTGAGAGGTGTCAATAAAATGTCTCTATTGATCGATTTTTATAACGGGGGTGTTAATTTTGGTAAACTGCTTAAAATTTGTTAAATCACCTTTGCTTCGGCATAAAATTGAAAAATTTAGCTGATTAATTTGTATATCCGTATAGCTATCATCGAACTTGAAAATTCTTTCGTGACGATTTTAATTCTTTTTCGCCGTTTATTTATGTTAAAAATAACTATTTCCAAATTAATTAATTGGGCATATTGGATCTGTGTCATTATGAATTTTCAAGTTCTTATATTGAGTTTGACTTACTTTCACTGTAGAATTGTCAATTTACAGATGTTTTCAAGTGTACTTTAAAAGAAATCGATTTGTATACCTACCATAAAGTCAGCTGCTATTTTGGCACCACTATTTTGCAAATTTAAATTTTTATAAAAAATGTATCAAGTAAGAGGCGATAATATATTTTTCCACTAATTAAAGTAATTATAACATATTCAAATGATATTTACATTTTTATCAATTTAAAATTAGAAAAAGCATATCAACTGGACACCGAATATTATTTTCTTAATTCATAGATGTTTCATTTACACGTAACACATTTAAACGTTACAGGCGGAAGCGTCATGATATGGAGGGTGTCCTATATGGTGATCGATTTTTAATTATGATTAACTTCAAATAAATTAAGATCTTTAAAATGCAAGTAACATATATTCTTAAGTAAGAATTTAGTTCCAGGAATGTCAGTCAAAAAGTTCGTGTATAAGTAACTTTAAATAAGTTTTCTGACGAGATCCTCCACAAAAGAAAGTCGAAGAAGCGAGAAAGCGAAATAGTTATCGTGGAACGAGCGGAAGGTTTGTTATTTGTTGTACGATATCTAATCCACAAATATTTTCATATAAGCTATGTATAAAATATTAAAAATTCTTATAGCATTTTTCTCAAAATTTTTAAGGAATGATAAATTGTATTAAAAAGTAGTATAATACAAGGTTTTGTTGTATTAAAACAAATTAATATGCACTAAAAAGTAAAAAATAACGATAATATAATGTAGTATCAATTATTGTTATTTTAGGAGTCGGTGTCAAGATGCCAGACAAATAACTATGACAAAACAGTTTTCTACCTTAAATTGGCTGAAACCGACTCCAAAAATAACAATAATTGTAACTACATTATATTATCGTTATTTTTTACTTTTTAGTGCGTATTAATTTGTATTGAAATCGTTTTTTTTTTAAGTAGGTTTTCTAGATTTGAGTTGATTTTTTGATTTTTGCTTAACCTGAAATACACTGACAAATTTTTCACTAAAAAAAGCATAATTGAAATCGGTTGGCGTGATAAACGATGTGTTATAGGTAAAGTCTAGGCTAGGAACTATAAATTTAAGATATTTTGTAATATATATTATTGATGATAAATTAAACTTGCTATATATATGCATATAAAGTTCTATACAAATTCATTATTTTCAAATTCTAACGTTTTGTTGCTAACCGTTGTCATGGTAAATGCCACATTGTGAGTGCTAAGCGCAGGCTGTATTTTCAAAAGAAGGTGTCCACGTGAAATTGCCCAGCAAGTGAGTAACTGCTAATTATTCGTAATTCTTCGTACTTTTAAAAACCCACCTTACCACTAATTTTTTAGAGGATTCCGCTGTTTGCCAACTAAAGGCACTGGATTGTGTGATATTAAAAAAAATACATTGTTGTTATTTTTAGTTTAATTTATTTATTTATTCTTTGAAATAAGACAAAAGTTTTGGTCTATCTACATATAACATTTATTATAGCTTTTCTGTCATATCCATTCCTGACATTCCCATACTCATCATTTGTTGCATCATATCTTTAATCTCTTCCATTAAATCATTCTGTTTGTCATTCACATTTGCATTTGTAATAGATGCATCACTTACTTGAGGAAGATTAGCCATACTACTAAGACTACCCATAGACATTAAATTTCTCTCATTGCCATTGACTGGGGATGAATCTGAAAATAATTTTTTAGAAGTAATAGAAAAACCGGTCTTTGAATCCATTAATTAGTTAATTTACAGAGTTTTTTATTTCTAAATTTCTTCGATTTATTGAATGTTGCTAAAAATGTAAAATCTATATATATAAATGTTATGTTCGTTTGTGTATTGCTTATGAACTCAAAAAATTCTACATCGATTGACCTCAAAGTTTTACACGATATGAAACCTGCTTCGAGGATGGTTTTTATCTATATTAAACCCCTAAGATTTTTGAATATTGATGTTACGTACACCTTGCATATGAGAAGTTAAAATGATAGCCCACCTACATAAAATTATAATTTACTAATTTATAAACATTTTTACCTGCTCCTTGAAAATAAACCACCAAAAGACCAACAACAAACACAAAAGTTGAGCATTTGTTAATAATCGAAAACATTGTTGTTGACGTTTTAAAAAAGTATGTTTTCACTAAAAAAACAAAATGTTATTTGAGTTTGAAATTATTGTCAATGCTAGTTCTTTATATACAATTTCGTTAAATGCATTAAATCACTTTGGATGGAATTTTTATTACTTTTTTAGTCGTGTCAAAATAGCCAGAAGTAATGGTAGCTTGTCGATTTTGTAGCTGGTCAAAGAATTGATTTCTTCTAGAAAATACATGAGAATATGTGTAGATTAATATTCTACATACTTTGGAAGTGCAATTTTCAAAATTGAAAAAGGCATAGATAGTATGGCAAAATAGTTTTTTTAGATTTGTTATGAAAATTTTGAGTGGCAAATTGTAATTTTCAAAGGAAAATGGTTATTCGAAAAGGAAATAAATAGCAAAAGTTATCTTCGGAAGTTTTGGAGATTGCTAAGTACAATTATGTGAAATAATTAAGAAAATCCAGGTGGATCCAAGAAGCACGGTAAAGATGAAACAGCGAATTTATAATTTTTTTTTTTTTTTGAATCTGAAATAAATTTATTTTTAAGAGTTTTTTGATGTTATATATTTATTATTATTCCAAATGAAACTATTTTAACCTTATACTTTTTGCGTGCATACAATTGAATAATTTAGTTGATAGGTGGTAACGTTGAATTTACTGTTTTGAATGTCCACATAATTGTGATCAGTATTCAATTTTATGGTTTATTTACATTTCAAATTGCATTATTTTTTCCTTAAATATATGACATACTTGATCTATTATTTTGAATTATCCAATTTTCATGTGCGAATAGATATCATCAAACTTGAGAACTTTCTCGTGGTAATTTTAGTCCACTTGTTAGTAGTTTTTTGTTGTTGATATCCCTTTGAATTTTCTTGTCCTTAGACAAATTCTGCTTTACTTACACTTATTTACAAGTGTATTTTAGTAGGAATCAAGTCGATTAGTGGGCCTATCATAAAATCAGCACAAAAATGCTATTTTGGCACCACTATTTTGCAAAATTTGAATTTTTTTGAAAAATGCATCAATTAAGAGGCGATAATAAATTTGGCCACTAATTAAAGTAATTATAACATATTCAAATAATATTTACATTTTTATCAATTTATAAATAGAAAAAGTATATCTATACTGGACACCGAATATGAATTACTTAATTTATAGATGCTTCACATTTGCCACATACCTTAACGTTACAGATCATCTGAAACAAATGGCAGAACTTCACAATACGTAAAATGTATAAAAACTCTCATATGGTGATCAATTTTTAATTATTATTTACTCCAAAAAAAAAAAAAAAAGATTTTAAAAATGTAAATATTTTTTTGAATAAGAATTTCGTACTTTAAAATTGAATTTTCTGACGAAGCCCTTTACTAAGGAAAATCGAGGCATCGAGAGATCAAAATTGTTAATCAAGGAACGAGCAAAAAGTTTGTTATTTGTTGTTATTTTCAATTCGCAAATATTTTCATATATGCTATGTATGAAATATTGAAAATTTGATCACATTTTTTCTGAAAACGATTCAACGATAAAAGTATTTTGGTACAAAATAGTAATGTTAAATCAAAAACCAAAACTAACGAGTAGGGTATCAAAATAAAGGAAATAAAAATGATTTTACAAAAATAGATACAAATTATATGTTAAATTTAATTAAGAATGATAAATAAGGAATGATAAATTTTAATATAGTGTTATGCAAGGGTTTTCTTTTGGTGCCGGAATACTAAAAAGTATAAAATAAAATAATCAAGATAAAACAAACAATTGACTGAGTTATTTGTTGAAATACCATGTATAGACAGTGTTAATTACTCTGTCACATTATACATTCATACATATCACACAATCATACTGATATTCAAATATAATACTTATACAATTTGCGCCCTCACGGGTAAACAATGATGTTTACGAAAAAATGTTTCAAACAAAAATTATTAATTTTTGTATAAGAATTTAAAGTTTTGTTCTATCTTTAACGGTTTACAAGATGGGTCCTACGGACTCAATTGACCCATATTGCTCATTTACGAACTCGACCTCAAATTTTACGTCCTAAACACGCTTTAAAAATTTCAGATTGATATTTCTTTTCGATTTTGAGCTATCGTGTTGACAGATAGACAGTCGCACAGACGGACAGACAGAAAGACGGACAGACAACCGGAAATGGGCTAATTAGGTGATTTTATGAACTATAACAAAATTTTGTTCGTAGCGTCAATATTTTTAAGCGTTACAAACTTAGGACTAAACATAGTATACCTTTATATATATTACATATATACATGGTATAAAAACGGTAAGTGTTGTGGGACATCTTAAGTCCCACGGCAGAAACTATGATCCTATCCCAAGGTAAAGCTTACTATTTTAGTCAGATTTTTTTTGATTATCTTGCTGGCTTGAATTGATTGTGTACATGTACAATTTTGTAAGATAATTTTGTGTTTTTTTCTTTGGTCTTTATTTTTAAAATATTCAGCGCAACTTGTAGCCGATTTGCTTTAAAAAAAAAACACACAATTGAAATTTTCTTGTACTTACTTTAAATTATATCTATTAAGTTTAACTTCTGATAATTCACAACTTTTTTGAATGAAAAAACATAAATTTTGGGCCAAAAAAATGAAAATTCACAGATTTCAAAATATTTTTGCATATTCTTAAAATTCATGGCAAGCTGAATCGATTAAAAAGGTTTCTGTTTCCTCTTGTGGGTTGGCCTTAATTGTTTCAAATTTAATATACTTTCAAAATGATAGCAGCAACTAACTTCAAAAATTGTGCAGTTTTTTACGGATTACGCAGGTAACACAACTTTTTTTTGGCTTGTAAAACGTAGTTTAACACTTCTCTATAGAGCAAATACCATTCCAAAATAGTGGCGTTCCAACGCGTTTTGCAATTTTAGTTGCTTTTGTTTGGAAGATTTTAATGGCGTGTCATGGATTTTTGAATGGAATATACAAAGGTTGTACAAATATTAGGTTAAGAAGTTTCCATGGATTCTTTTCGAGATACACGAAAGTAAAAATTTTTGATTCGAAATTTATACAATAGAAGATAATTTGCTTTTTTTTACTCCGTTCATAGAAACAAGAAAATTGGACATTTAAACATTTTGTCGAAATTGAAAAGCCAATATTATGAAGAAAATTGGTAAGTAAGATAATAAGAAATTATCTAGAAACTAACTCTAACTAATTAAAAACGCGCCAACGTTGAAACATTCTAATTGTTATTACTAGAATACGTGATGAGAATACTAAAAATATGAATCTAAATCAAATTAAAATTTTTTAATGAAAGGTTTTTCGTCCCTAGGATTTGGTTTCTCATTACTTTCTGATAGAGCGTACAGCATCACCATATGTAATTTCTCCAAACACATGCGTGATATTTACAAAAAATACATTGTTGGAATTTATAGAATAACTATTTTATTTATTTCTTTATAAATATAAGACAAAATTCTATTGTTGTTTAGGTTCGTATAAAATAAATTAAATTTCCATTCAATTATTCGATTGTTTTTTATCCTGCAACAGTTTCAACTAAAAGAAAGCCAAATTATTTTGCTTTATCATCCTGTTTAATTTCTTCTGCTGCAATTGTCACAGATTCTCCATTTTCTGGACTCATAGTATTACCACACAGCATCGCCATCATACCCGTAGGTTCTGATTGCATCATACTCATAGTACACATCTTATCCATCATCCCATCCATAGGAGCTGAATCTGAAAACAATTTTTAATAATTATTAGTATGGCAACCGAATTATCAAAAATGTATGGGAACAATCTGAAAGAAAAGAATTTTGTATTGCTCGTACGACTCTAAGTTTAGTAATCATAGAACAAAATATTATCCTGATTCCATTCAATCAGTCCCGAATCGAGAGCAGGGTGGCGGAAGGGGGCAAATCCTGATACTTTATGTTTACACAATTTAAAAATCTTGAAAAAGATACTTATAATTTTAAGCAGGCTGTACATTAATTCAAAGACTAATTATCGGAGCGGAGCATGTTAACCACAGGAACAATTTATTACGAGAATGGAAATGAAAGCTCATATAAATAAAATTATAAGTTTTAAATGAAAATTTGTTTACCTGTTCCTTGAAAATAAACCACCAAAAGACCAACAACAAACACAAAAGTTGAGCATTTGTTAATAATCGAAAACATCGTTGTTGACGTTTTAAAAATATATGTTTTCACTAAAAAAACAAAATGTTATTTTTTGAAGTTATTGTCAATGCTAGTTCTTTATATACAATTTCGTTAAACGCATTAAATCAATTTTGATGGAATTTTATTGCTTTTTTAGTCTTGTCAAATAGCCAGAAGTAATGGAAACTTGTCGATTTTGTGGAAGGTTGACAAATAGACCCCATTTCTTTTAGAAAATACGTGTGAATATCTGTAGATAAAATTGAAAAAGGCGGAATCAATTCTAGAGAAACAATTTATTTTAACGAAAGTAAACATAACGAATAAAGTAGCTGGTTTTTTAGATCTGGAATTACGATTCTGTTGTGCAAATTGTAATATTCAAATCTAATGCTTTCTCGTTTTAAGGAAAATGGTTTTTCGAAAAATAAATAACTATCAATATTTTCTAATGTGAAAAGTTAAAAATTAAGAAAATCATCCAAAAAGCATGGTAAATATTTCGCACGGCCAAAAACAACGAATTTATAAGCTTTTTTGTGAATTTAAAATAAATTTTTTTAGAGAGTTTTTTGATGTCATCTAAAATTTTTAGCCTTATATTTCTGTATACTTTAACATAGAGTCGTGAAAAACTGGAATGTATACCCGAATATCTCCAATGATTTCTTTTAGTCGAAAAAATATTCGATATTCGGAATTTAATCTGTAAAATTGAGATCATAATAGATCTAGTTATATCTTATAGATGTACACTTTCGTCTGTGTATATCTACCAATATCCCAATATCACAATTGATGTACAGTAGTTCTGTGTACATCAGAGTATGTATGAACATCAACGTACATAAGCGTACATCAGTATTGGTCAACATTTATATCAACAGACGTAGTATTGTACATCTGTAAGCCTTAGAGCTTACAATAGTCAAAGAAAATGAAAAGGAGAATACGAAAGAGAAACATCATATCAGGAGAATCTGATGAAGACATTACTTCTTCATAATTTGAGAGGTCTCAATAAAAGGTCTCTATTGATCGATTTTTATAACGGGGGTGCTAATTTTGAAACTGCTTACAAAAGTAAAATTTGTTAAATCACCTTTGCTTCAGCATAAAATTGAAAAATTTAGCTGATATATTTTTATATCCGTATAGATATCATCGAATCCTTTCGTGACGATTTTATTTCTTTTTCGCCGTTTATTTTTGTTAAAAATAACAATTTCCAAATTAATAAATTGGGCATATTGGATCCGTGCCATTATGAATTTTCAAGTTCATATGTAGAATTGTCAATTTACAGATGTTTTCAAGTGTACTTTAAAAGAAATCAAGTCGATTTGTATACCTACCATAAAATCAGCTGCTATTTTGGCACCACTATTTTGCAAATTTAAATTTTTATAAAAATGTATCAAGTAAGAGGCGATAATATATTTTTCCACTAATTAAAGTAATTATAACATATTCAAATGATATTTACATTTTTATCAATTTAAAATTAGAAAAAGCATATCAATTCTGGACACCGAATATTATTTACTTAATTCATAGATGTTTCATTTACATATGAGACATTTAAACGTTACGCTTGGAAGCGTCAGGATATGGAGGGTGTCCTATATGGTGATCGATTTTTAATTATCATTTACTTCAAATAAATTTCGATCTTTAAAATGCAAGTAAAATATATTCTTATGTAAGAATTTAGTTCCGGGAATGTCAGTCAAAAAGTTCGTGTATAAATAACTTTAAATTAGTTTTTTGATGAGATCCTATACAAAATAAAGTCAAGGAAGGGAGCAATCGAAATCGTTTATCGAGGAACGAGTGAATGGTGTGTTATTTGTTGTACGATATCTAATCCACAAATATTTTCGTATAAGCTATGTATGAAATATTGAAAATTCTTATAACATTTTTCTCAAAATTTTTTCAATATTTTTTTGAAAAATAACTTCAATTGCTTTTAACGAGTTTTTTTTTCCAAATTCAAAAATTTAGTTAAAAAAAAATTTTTTTAATTTTAATAAAACATACTTCGAAAACAGACAGCAAAATACTTCGTTAAATTTCAAATTAAAATTGATAGGAACGGCTGGATTTATAGGAACGATAATTTTATGCCCCATATGTTTTTATATCTATATCTAAATGTTCAATTTCCAAACATTTTTTCACGCAACAATAACGGTCCTATTCCGCCAGTTGTTCGTCTAATGATGTATGGTGTTTGTCGAACATTTCGCAAACGTTGATCTGGCGTGAGTCTGTTCATTATAAAATGGCAAATCAAACTAAACACCAAAAAGTATTGCCAACTCAAAGATGAAAAGATGTGCTCTAAGGAAAACATCCTTTATCTAAGAAACAATGCATTTTAGAAAAGATATAAAAGTAATTTTGTTGCTTAAAATGAGCTTCTGTACTGATTACAGATATACTTTTGAAAATTTTAAAACCCTTAGAAAGAGATTTTATTCGTCTCCTAAGAGTTTTTCGGTTACTAGTATGTGTATAACTTTTTATTTTAAGTTATAAACAAGTGATTTCAAGCTGCGTTAGTAAAATCGAAGCATCCTCTAATATTTCTGAAATAATGCACATTTTTAGTTTCCACTTACTCTGCTATCAGGGAAAATTTGATACTAGTATAAAAAAAAATCCACACTAGAAATTAATATTGTTCTCTTGGTGTACAGGTGCAGGAATACAAAGACTGCAATCCTATCATATTCATTCCCTTTACTTATCAGAGGCTTAAAAACATATGCAGGTTGAATTGATAACCTTCTCCATGTTACCCGACTGTCAAGAGTGGTTAAATTTTTCGCGAGTATCTTGAATGTATGTGTGTACCTATGTATAATTGTTTGTAAATTTCTTTTTATCTTGTATCGTCCAAACAGCTCGATGGATTTCGACAATTATTGTATCGTTATATTCGTCTAAAAAATGATTTAAATACCTGCGACCGAAAAAAACAAACAAAAAATGAAGGATTTTTTATGAGAAAGAGTAATATGTTAAAAAAAATCAAAACGAGTAGGGTATCAAAATAAAGGAAACAAAATGATTTAAAATAAAAGTATATATAAATTTTTTGTTTACATTTCATCAGGAATGATAAAGTGGTATAAAGTGGTAGTGGAATTGTATTATAAAGTGGTATAATACAAGGTTTTGTTGTATTAAAACAAATTAATATGCACTAAAAAGTAAAAAATAACAATAATATAATGTATGTTACAATTATTGTTATGTTTGGAGTCGGTGTCAAGGTGCCAAGGAAATAACTATGACAAAACAGTTTGCTACATTCACTTGGCTGAAACCGACTCCAAAAATAACAATAATTGTAACTACATTATATTATCGTTATTTTTTACGTTTTAGTGCGTATTAATTTGTTCTGAAATAGTTTTTTTTGAAGACGGTTTTCTTGATTTGAGTTGATTTTTTGATTTTTGCTTAATCTGAAATACACTGACAAATTTTTCACTAAAAAAAGCATAATCGAAATCGGTTGGCGTGATAAACGATGTATTATAGGTAAAGTCTAGGCTAGGAACTATAAATTTAAGATGTTTTGTAATATATATTATTGATGATAAATTAAACTTGCTATATATATGCATATAAAGTTCTATAAAAATTCATCATTTTCAAATTCAAACGTTTTGTTGCTAACCGTTGTCATGGTAAAAGCCACATTATGAGTGCTAAGCGCAGGCTGTATTTTAAAAATAAGGGGTCCACATCAAAAAACTAAAACCCATGAGTTGTGAACAAAAAGGGGATAAGTGAGAACAGGACAAGTGAAGATTATAGCGCGGTAGTCTTTGTTTTAAAAGCTGAAATTTCCCAGCAAGTGAGTAACTGCTAATTATTCGTAATTCTTTGTATTTTTAAAAACCCACCTTACCACGAACTTTTTAGAAGATTCCGCTGTTTGGCAACTAAAGGCACTGAATTGTGTGTTATTAAAAAAAATACATTGTTGTTATTTTTAGTTTAATTTATTTATTTATTCTTTGAAATAAGACAATAGTTTTGGTCTAGCTACATATAACATTAATTATAGCTTTTCTGACATATCCATTCCTTACATTCCCATACTCATCATTTGTTGCATCATATCTTTAATCTCTTCCACTATATCATTCTGTATGACATTCACATCTGCATTTGTCATAGAGGATGGAGGTACATCACTTACTAAAGGAAGATTACCCATACTAAGACTACCCATAGACATTAAATTTCTCTCATTGCCATTGACTGGGGATGAACCTGAAAATAATTTTTTAGAAGTATTAGGAAAACCGGTCTTTGAATCCATTAATTAGTTCATTTACAGAGTTGTTTATTTCTAAATTTCTTGGATTTATTGAATGTTGCTAAAAATGTAAAATCTATATATATAAATGTTATGTTCGTTTGTGTATTGCTTATGGACTCAAAAAATTATACTATAATATATATTAGTAGATAAGCTATACCAGTCCGGGCCCACTTTTGCTCATTTTTACATGTTATTTCTTATGGGAAATTCTAAGGTCCATTTTGCACTTTTTTGTTCCTTTTTTATGTAATGCTGGTTGCCTAACCTTAACGCATACTTATTATTTATGTATGTATATTGTATTCAATTACAACCCATCTGAACCACACTTGTTAACACACTTACATCATACTCTTTACTTACCATTATTTGTAATTTAGCATACGTAGCGTACGTTGGTATAATTGTCAACATAACTTCTTCATGTATTAACAGCGAATATTAATAATATTATATGGATTGCTTAAAAAAATTTTACTTACTACTATAAGATTTGAACGCGGGCCCTCATGAGCGGAAGTCTACTATGCTAACCACTCAACCACAAGACCTTGTTACAACATAGACAAAAAAAGTTAATAACTTAAAAACGTTTTTACAAAAATAATTTAAAATATTATATTCATGAAGGTCAAATATTATTTAAAGTGTTTTGTAAAAAGAAACTCAATTACATTATTTAGATTTTTATTTTATTAGTAAACAATATTGATATACAGTATAATAATATTAATATATACTAAATTATAAATAGATAGCTAATTTACAAGGTAATAATAATTCAATGGTTAATTATGCATTTTTTAATTTATTGGTAGATTTTTATTTTATTGGTAAACAATTGATATACAATACAATAATATTAATACTAAATTATAAATAGATAATTAATTTATAAGATAACAATTCTATTGCTAAAAGAAAACTCTAATTAATTTGTTTAATTATATGTAAATAATTTAATATATAAGTTTCTGCAAGTCCTATGACAAATTTTAAAACATACGATTTTGTTTTTATAAATGAGCATATATTCAATTTGTTTTAGAGGTTATAAAAATTAATTTTACGTTACACACACACACAATCACACCTCAATGAGATGACATTTTAAAAATCAACAAAAAAAACATTTTAACATAATATTAAATAGGTAATAATTAATTAATTAATTAAAGTTTACACTGATTTTTTAACAATATTGAGATTATTGAGATAACTTATGAATTCAAGAATTTCACTATAAATGATATTAGCATCGATCTCTTCAATGAATAAGTGATATTGTCATGCTTACGAATTAACTATACATTTTTTTTCTTTTTGATGCAAGGTTCATCTATATATTCAGCTTTTCGTTTATAGGTTGTAGTATTCAAAGAATAGTGACCCCAGGGTAGTGTATCATAGGAACCAGGTATAATATATCGCTTATCATCATAAGGGCTTAGAGCAATTTTTGTCTGAGTTTGGGTGTAAAGCTTAAGTTTATCAGATTTTATGAGGTTTTGATCAACTGATATCTCTTTAAATTCCTCCAAACATTCAACATAATCTTCAAATGTTATTTTCGTACTAAGAACTGACCTTTTAACTCCCTTAGCTTTTTTTGTTAACCCAAGATTATTTGGTTCTTGTTTAATATTCCCATGATTAAATATAGCATCATCAAGTGATTTTGATTGTTTTTCTAGAGGGGTTGCTATTTTTAATGTATATAATTTTGATCGTAATCCTACAAAATGAGTCATAGGAGTTCCATTGTTTTCATCCTTCATCATACCAAGCACTTTCTTATTAACGCAAGGTATATTATAAACATTAGAAGGATGGTAATCACTGGTATCAAAATACTTGTGACAATCTCTTTTTATCATTTCATAGGGATCATGGTTTTTAATTTCGTAAATAACCGAGTCAGTATCTGTATAGATAGCGGTAGAATCATCACCCAGCTGTGGAATCATATAGCCATAATGAAAATCATAAATTGTAGTTTTAGCTAAATCTAAGATTGCCATACCAATATACAAAGGCTTATTGAAGAATATCTCCATCTTTTTCAACTCAATAGCCACCAAGTTTGAATTGAAAATTGTACAAGAATGAAATTGGGGTTTAGATATATAAGCTTCTGCCCCATATCGACCCTCCCATTTTGTAACAAGCTTTACATTAGAATGTTTCCTAATATTTTCCATTGTTTTTCCAAAGACGGCATTGTTCATTAATTTATACAAATTTTTCTCAAAATCATTATTAGCATTCTTTCGTAGTTTAAGCAATGTAATATGACACTTGAAATTTACATAATAAAAATACATGTTCAAACTTGTTTGAATGGACTTTGATCTTAAAATAATTTTACACGTGTCAGCTATTCTCAAGAATATGTTGAAATAGATTTGACCTTGAAAAATATGATATCATCATCCTGTTACAAGTTCAAACTTGTTTGAATAAAAATACATGTTCAAACTTGTTTGAACATGTTTAAACTTGTTTGAATCGCATTAGATCTTAAAATAATTTTACACGTGTTATGAGATTAGAATAAAGGTTTTATTTAATAAAAATCTTTATTTTTTTTTTTTATACAACACAAATATGTTCGCAAAAACGGTCCACTATGACAGATTTTTTATTGTTACAAGTATGTTCATAAAAACGGTCCACTATAAAATAAGACTTTTTTATCAATATATGAATCGTGTAAAGAGTCGAACACTAACCACCTGACTTTAACGTTGGATTCACGTTTAGCTAAGACCTTTTCCACTAAATAAATGTTTGGATGGTGAACTTTTTGTAATTCTTCGGCATAGAAACCACCCTTTATATCTTCGTTGCTGTTATCCTTCAATAAATATACAGGTCTCTTTCTAAACAGACCTGTTTAGAAACAGACCTGTTTAGATACAGACCTGTTTAGATACAGACCTGTTTAGAAAGAGACCTGTTTAGATACAGACCTGTTTAGATACAGACCTGTTTAGAAAGAGACCTGTATATTTATTGAAGGATAACAGCAACGAAGATATAAAGGGTGGTTTCTATGCCGAAGAATTACAAAAAGTTCACCATCCAAACATTTATTTAGTGGAAAAGGTCTTAGCTAAACGTGAATCCAACGTTAAAGTCAGGTGGTTAGTGTTCGACTCTTTACACGATTCATATATTGATAAAAAAGTCTTATTTTATAGTGGACCGTTTTTATGAACATACTTGTAACAATAAAAAATCTGTCATAGTGGACCGTTTTTGCGAACATATTTGTGTTGTATAAAAAAAAAAAATAAAGATTTTTATTAAATAAAACCTTTATTCTAATCTCATAACACGTGTAAAATTATTTTAAGATCTAATGCGATTCAAACAAGTTTAAACATGTTCAAACAAGTTTGAACATGTATTTTTATTCAAACAAGTTTGAACTTGTAACAGGATGATGATATCATATTTTTCAAGGTCAAATCTATTTCAACATATTCTTGAGAATAGCTGACACGTGTAAAATTATTTTAAGATCAAAGTCCATTCAAACAAGTTTGAACATGTATTTTTATTATGTAAATTTCAAGTGTCATATTACATTGCTTAAACTACGAAAGAATGCTAATAATGATTTTGAGAAAAATTTGTATAAATTAATGAACAATGCCGTCTTTGGAAAAACAATGGAAAATATTAGGAAACATTCTAATGTAAAGCTTGTTACAAAATGGGAGGGTCGATATGGGGCAGAAGCTTATATATCTAAACCCCAATTTCATTCTTGTACAATTTTCAATTCAAACTTGGTGGCTATTGAGTTGAAAAAGATGGAGATATTCTTCAATAAGCCTTTGTATATTGGTATGGCAATCTTAGATTTAGCTAAAACTACAATTTATGATTTTCATTATGGCTATATGATTCCACAGCTGGGTGATGATTCTACCGCTATCTATACAGATACTGACTCGGTTATTTACGAAATTAAAAACCATGATCCCTATGAAATGATAAAAAGAGATTGTCACAAGTATTTTGATACCAGTGATTACCATCCTTCTAATGTTTATAATATACCTTGCGTTAATAAGAAAGTGCTTGGTATGATGAAGGATGAAAACAATGGAACTCCTATGACTCATTTTGTAGGATTACGATCAAAATTATATACATTAAAAATAGCAACCCCTCTAGAAAAACAATCAAAATCACTTGATGATGCTATATTTAATCATGGGAATATTAAACAAGAACCAAATAATCTTGGGTTAACAAAAAAAGCTAAGGGAGTTAAAAGGTCAGTTCTTAGTACGAAAATAACATTTGAAGATTATGTTGAATGTTTGGAGGAATTTAAAGAGATATCAGTTGATCAAAACCTCATAAAATCTGATAAACTTAAGCTTTACACCCAAACTCAGACAAAAATTGCTCTAAGCCCTTATGATGATAAGCGATATATTATACCTGGTTCCTATGATACACTACCCTGGGGTCACTATTCTTTGAATACTACAACCTATAAACGAAAAGCTGAATATATAGATGAACCTTGCATCAAAAAGAAAAAAAATGTATAGTTAATTCGTAAGCATGACAATATCACTTATTCATTGAAGAGATCGATGCTAATATCATTTATAGTGAAATTCTTGAATTCATAAGTTATCTCAATAATCTCAATATTGTTAAAAAATCAGTGTAAACTTTAATTAATTAATTAATTATTACCTATTTAATATTATGTTAAAATGTTTTTTTTGTTGATTTTTAAAATGTCATCTCATTGAGGTGTGATTGTGTGTGTGTGTAACGTAAAATTAATTTTTATAACCTCTAAAACAAATTGAATATATGCTCATTTATAAAAACAAAATCGTATGTTTTAAAATTTGTCATAGGACTTGCAGAAACTTATATATTAAATTATTTACATATAATTAAACAAATTAATTAGAGTTTTCTTTTAGCAATAGAATTGTTATCTTATAAATTAATTATCTATTTATAATTTAGTATTAATATTATTGTATTGTATATCAATTGTTTACCAATAAAATAAAAATCTACCAATAAATTAAAAAATGCATAATTAACCATTGAATTATTATTACCTTGTAAATTAGCTATCTATTTATAATTTAGTATATATTAATATTATTATACTGTATATCAATATTGTTTACTAATAAAATAAAAATCTAAATAATGTAATTGAGTTTCTTTTTACAAAACACTTTAAATAATATTTGACCTTCATGAATATAATATTTTAAATTATTTTTGTAAAAACGTTTTTAAGTTATTAACTTTTTTTGTCTATGTTGTAACAAGGTCTTGTGGTTGAGTGGTTAGCATAGTAGACTTCCGCTCATGAGGGCCCGCGTTCAAATCTTATAGTAGTAAGTAAAATTTTTTTAAGCAATCCATATAATATTATTAATATTCGCTGTTAATACATGAAGAAGTTATGTTGACAATTATACCAACGTACGCTACGTATGCTAAATTACAAATAATGGTAAGTAAAGAGTATGATGTAAGTGTGTTAACAAGTGTGGTTCAGATGGGTTGTAATTGAATACAATATACATACATAAATAATAAGTATGCGTTAAGGTTAGGCAACCAGCATTACATAAAAAGGAACAAAAAAGTGCAAAATGGACCTTAGAATTTCCCATAAGAAATAACATGTAAAAATGAGCAAAAGTGGGCCCGGACTGGTATAGCTTATCTACTTATATTATATCGATTGACCTCAAAGTTTTACACGATATACAACCTGCTTCGAGGATGTTTTTTTATCTATATTAAACCCCTACGATTTTTCAATATTGATGTTACGTACACCTTGCATTTGAGAAGTTAAAATGATAGCCCATCTAAATAAAATTATAATTTATTAATTTATAAACATTTTTTACCTGATCCTTGAAAATAAACCACCAAAAGACCAACAACAAACACAAAATGTGAGCATTTGTTAATAATCGAAAACATTGTTGTTGACGTTTTAAAAATGTATGTTTTCACTTAAAAAAACAAAATGTTATTTGAGTTTGAAATTATTGTCAATGCCAGTTCTTTATATACAATTTCGTTGAACGCATAACATCAGTTTTGATGGAATTTTTTTGCTTTTTTAGTGGTGTCAAAATAGAAAGAACCGATGGAAATTGGCCGATTTTATGGCAGGTCGAAGAATTGACTTGATTTCTTTTAGAAAATACATGAGAATATGTGTAGATAAAAATCTACATACCTTGGAAATGCAATTTTCAAAATTGAAAAAGGCATAGCCAGTATGGCAATATCATTTTTTATATACGTAATGAAAATTTTGATGTTCAAATTGTAATTTTCAAAGTAAATTGGTTATAGCAAAAGCTGGGATCTACTCGGAAGTTTTCGAGCTTGCTAAGTACAATTATTATGTTAAATAATTAAGAAAATCCAAGCAGATCCAAGAAGCACGGTAAAGATGAAACAGCGAATTTAGAATTATTTTTTTTTTGAATCTGAAATAAATTTATTTTTAAGAGTTTTTTGATGTTATATATTTATTATTATTCCAAATAAAACTTTTTTTAACCTTACATTTTTTCGTGCATACAATTTAATAATTTAGTTGAATTTAATTTAGGTAATTTTGAATTCACTGTTTTGAATTTCCACAAATTTGTGATCAGCATTCAATGTTTATTAACATTAAAAAAATTTTTAATAAAAAGAAAACCAAGTTCAAAACAAAAACTTGTCCAAAATAAATTAATATGCACCGACTCCAAAAATAACAATAATTTTAACTACATTATATTATATAATTATATTATCTTTTTTTTTTCTTTTTAGTGCATATTAATGTATTTTCGAAAAGTTCTTCTTTAGGAATCGATTTTCTTTTTGTTAAAAGTTTTTTATTTTGTGATTTTTAGTGAATCTGGCGAATTTGGGAATCGGTTGGCGTGATATGGAGTTATTCGTCCCCTTGTCGTGAAAAAGAATCATCAAAAGCGGTTCATCCAGTCGAAAGCTCTGAGATAACACACATAAAAAAACAAAATAAATAAATAAACAGTCGAATTGATAACCTCCTCCGCTTTTGTTTGAAGTCGGTTAAAAATAGCATAATTTTTTCCTTAAATATATGACATACTTGGATCTATTATTTTGAATTATCCAATTTTCATGTGCGAATAGATATAACCGAACTTGAGAACCTTCTCGTGGTAATTTTAGTCCACTTGTTCGTTTTTTTTTTATATAAACGTCTTTGCATTTTCTAGTTTTTAGATAGATTTTGATTTACTTTCACTTACTTACAAGTGTTATTTAAAAGAAATTAAGTTGAGCGGTGGATCTACCATAAAATCAGAACAAAAATGCTATTTTGGCACCACTATTTTGCAAATTTTAATTTTTATGGAAAATGTATCAATTTAGAGGCGATAATAAATTTGGCCACTAATTAAAGTAATTATAACATATTCAAATAATATTTACATTTTTATCAATTTATAATTAGAAAAAATTATATCTATACTGGACACCGAATATGAATTACTTAATTTATAGATGCTTCACATTGACACATACGGACAGAAGCGTCATTAACGTTACGGACAGAAGCGTCAAAGAAATTAGAAACGAATGGATATACGAATCCTCAATACGTGAAATGTATAAAAATTCTCTACATCTTTGTTAACAGCCACATAATCGTAATTTTTAACTAAAATTTTTAATTATGGGGATCATTTTTTAATTATTATTTACTCCAAAAAAAAAAAAAAACGGTTTTTAAAATGTAAGTATTTTTTTTAAATAAGAATTTCGTAAGGCGAAAATTTTCCAAAGACTTCGTGTATAACTTTATAATGAAATTGAATTATCTGACGTAGCCCTTTACTAAGGAAAATCGAGGAATCGAGAAATCAAAATCGTTCATCAAATCATCAAAGAACGAGCAAAAAGTTTGTTATTTGTTGTGTGATATTCAAATATTTTCATTTAAACTATATATGCAATATTTAAAATTATTATAACTTTTGTTCTAAAAATTTTCAACGATAAAAATTTTCTCAATAATTTTTTCAAAAAGTAATATAAAGTGCTTATAACGGGTGTTTTATGTAGAGGTTTTCTGAAGGGGTTATTTCGCACGATCTAGTAAAAATACAAAATTTCAACAATTTGTAAGCGATACTCTGGCATGCTTCCATTAATTAGTCTACTTTTGGGAGAAGGTGAAACCAGTTTTAAAAAGAAAAAAAAAGTGTACTAAAACATACTTTTGTCCACTCTGTTGGAAAGACACAGGAACAAAAGGAATTCAATCCGAATTGAAAAAAAAGCAATATAAAACAAGTGAAAAGGAACAATTGGAGTCAATTGTTGAAATACCCTAGTATAGAAAGTGCTGAATATCAGCGCTTGTATTATTTTTTTGTAAATTAAAAGAGTTTAAAAAACCAACACAATTATGGCAGCCTTTTGGCCGCCATTTATTTGGTTTTCGAATATTTCGAAAATTGTCGAAAGTATTTTTTAGAATTTTTGTTTAGTCGTGTTTCGAGAATATTTAACAAGTCCATTTGTAGAAGCTACTTTCAAATTTTCAACTCCCGGTCTTTTAAAGTTTTGGTGAAAGTTTTGACACCAAAGTTTTGTCATAATTTGCGCCCTCGCGGGTAAACAGTAGCGTTTACGAAAAAATATTTCAACAAAAATATTTTTTATGATTATTTTAATGAAGTTTTCAAATTTTATTATGAGCTTGTAAGGTGTATTATATGAAATAAAACTACAAATAGAAAAAAATGATAATAATCATGAAGTAAGTAAAAATAAAAGCAATAAAAACTATTACAATAAAAACATTGGAATATTTATTTATTTATTACTAAATGATATTTAATTTTCCGGCAGCCATTTTGAATGTTTACCACCCTTTTGTACATTTTTAGGGCTAAATTCGGATTTAGGTACTTTGAAAAACCCTAGGACATAATAGTTTTCTTAACATACTTATTTAAACTATGTTTTATATTATCGGGGATCGAAATAGAAATTTCGGATAAAAAATGAATTTTTTGTCCGCCTCTCTGAATTTCCTTATTTTTTTTTGGCTCCCGATCCGGTCCGGTCCGATCCGATCCGATTACGCCCATTAGAATACTATTTTTGTCACCTACCTATGTCATTTGAACTGCCATCACGACTCTAACGGTACCTTAATATCAAAGCAACTTCTTCTACACAGTGTGCAATTGTTTCAAATGTGATTGTTTAATAATAACTCGTGTTAAATGATTATTGATTATTTATTGAATAATAATATTACAACATAAATTAAAAATCATTCTACATTAGGCTACTATTTTTAACCGACTTCAAACAAAAAAGGAGGAGGTGTTTTTATGTGTGTTACCTCAGAACTTTCGACTGCGTGAACCGATTATGATGATTCTTTATCTATTTGAAAGCTGGTACTTCCCGTGTATTCTCATTTCATTTTGGTCCAGTGCTGACGATGACATCCATTAAAAAATCATAAAAGTCTTAAATTTGCATTAAGTATGCACGACAAGAGGACGAATAACTCAATATCACGCCAACCGATTTCGATGATTCTTTTTTTAGTGACATTACAAATTAAAAAACAAAAATTCACTATATTCACTATTACTAAAAATCACAAAAAAAAGAAAACCGACTTTAAAAGAAAAACTTCTCCAAAACAAATTAATATGCACTATAAAGTAAAAAAATAACGATAATATAATGTAGTTAAAATTGTTCGGTCAGAGTTGTTTTCTTGGGTGAAACCGACTCCAAAAATAACAATAATTTTAGCTACATTATACTATCGCTATTTTTTTTTTACTTTTTAGTGCATATTAATTTGTTTTAGAAAAGTTTATCTTTTGAAGTCGGTTTTCTTTTTGTTAAAAGTTTATTTTATTCTTATTTTTATGAAAAGAATTTTGTAAGAGCATTTAGTATTTTTTTTTACTATTTTTGTCCTCAATTTTATCAACTTCTCGAAACAGAAAAACCTTCAAGCTTAGATATATATAAACTTTTTCCTTATTTTCGGACAAAGAATCACATCTTAAACTATTTTGCAATATTAATGGAACATCCTGTAAACATTATCGGTGCAATAGCCACGTCTATTTTTGTTTGAGATGAAATTCGCCAAAAAATACATTCTCCAGTATTCATATATTTATTATATATGTGTGTGGGGGTGTATATGATTCTGTAGGCGTCTTAGCGAATGCGTCGTCTCTGCACATAACATACATGCTAGGATTGTTGAGGTGCGGCGCGGTAGATGGCGCTGTACGTATATGTATATATTGGTATCGTAACAGATATATTCGTGTCGCGATGCTTAATTTTCATTCATTCATATATTTGTAAGCGTTAGAAGTACAGCATAACAGTGTTATTAGAGAACGTACATAATATTACGACATTCATTTCCATCATATCACAATTATCTGTTAACACGCGTAGACGACAACACCTTTGATCGATTGTCACTCTGTATATTTAGTATTTACAAAACTCAGTGACACCTGTTGGTTTTTTGGATTTGACTGAAGACGAATTAAAACTGCATTTTGTATTTGAAAAGTATTTTTGAAGTTTTGAAAAGTTTTAATTAACGAAAAAAAAAGTATCATGAGGTGTACGTGGTTTTTCTTAGCGTTTTTAACAGCCATTATATTTTCAATATTTATACCGGGACCGGTTAAGGCTGGTCCGTATCTGGAAGATGGTAAGTTTTTATGTATTTTTATTAATCGATGCATAGGTGTTTTTTAAAATTGATATTTGCAAAAAAAATAAAAAATAAACAAATATGTCAGGCACAATAAATGGTTTCCAACAAAAGTTTTATTAGAAAATAAATTTTTCTTAATGAATATTTTTTGTGATCTGGGCAAATAAAAAACAGATATTTTTATTGATTGCTTATACTAACTAAGTTTTATTCAAACACGAAATCATTGAGAATTTTTTCAAATTTCCTTCTTACATTTTTTGCAAATGTCAAATTAAAACAAACATCCTGTATTTTATTTAATACAGGAAAATTGTAAATTCATCTCAAAGCCCAGAAAAATTTTTTTAATTGTAAATAATGTGTCTTCAAATTAGCGACGAGTTACTTATCTCTCGAATAACGAGTAATTGGTATAAAAAAGTCGTATAAAAACTGATCTAAGTAGGTATTGCGGAGAATTTGAAATTATATAATTTTATGTTATGTGTTTGGCTTTATATTTCATTCAAGCCTTTATGATAGTTTATGAAAAATTCTGAAACGTATTATAAAAACTATAAAAACGACCTTCTGTTAGGTTTTTTTTTTTGAATTTCATATTTTGGTATTTTGATTAGATAAATAATAATTAAGATATTAAACGTTTTGGGACTCTTCTGCTCAGAAAACAATTAAGAGTAAATATTTTCTCGATAATATGTCGAATGAAAACAAAAACTATTGAAAATATGTTTGCCCGACAAAAAGTTTTCTACAAAAATATTTACTATTGATCTAAAAGTCTATATTGGTAGGAAAAACGAATGTTTTTTCATCGATAGGATTTTGCTTAAATATTATTTTCATGAATTTCACCGATTTTTATTTATTCCATTTGATTTTCTTCTAATATTATTTATTGCAATTTTTATTTCATATGTAAAATTCCTAAAATGTCTGAATTAATTCATTTTGACATTCTTAATTTTTTCGAAATTAATTTTTACCTTTTAATCAGACTGTAGTTATTCATAAGATTAGGCAAGGATTTTCGGTGTAATTTTCCGTGGGAACTATGTGACAGAAAACAATATATTATGATATTTTATGAAAGGTTGAAGCAAATCAGGATTTTTTAACACGCTTTTATTAGCCTGGAATGTATCTATGTATCGATGTAACAGAATTTTTGAACGAGAGTTTTACCCACTTCAAAGCGTCGGATTCGGTTGAAACTTCGTACACTAATTGAAAACTGGTGAAAATACTATAATTTAATAATTTTATCCGATTTTATTGATTAGGATCTTATGGATTAACGGAAACATCTGAAAATATGGACATTTATTTGCGCTCCCACCATATTTATAATGAATTTTTGATAAACATATAATGGTTTAAAAAACTAAAAAACACATAATAAATACTAGTTTAAAAAAACTACGCTTTTGTAACAAGCTGAACTAAAAAGTAGAAAATAATTAATCAACCATCTGTCAATAAAATATTTATAATAATTGAAATTTATCACCCTTAGCTTTTTTACAAACCTAGTTTTTTTTATTTTCATTTTTTTTAAATTAAAAGTTAAAAAGATACGTGCGATGAGGAACTCTCAGTTTCAAAAACAAATTTTGTTTAAAAAAAACTTTCCTAGAAAAATCTCAGTTAAGGCATCGAACTTCGTATTCCGCATTGGGAATATATATTTTGAGTATTCAATAGAGTAAATTGTATTGTGCAGTTTCATTTTTTCTGTTAAAATCACCCGATCTATAAAAAAATAATTTAAATTGTTTTCAAAAGCTTGTTAAATAATTTATTTTGTTTGTTTTTATAATTGATTTAAAAAAAAAATTGAATTTTTTTTCAATTAAAAATAATATCAAATCGAAATTGAATCTCAGAATTGGATTATTTATTTTAAACTAAATATTTTTTTTCATGTATGTAAATAAAAATTGGTAATGTGCTTTGACTTTCATATTTTCATGATTATAATTAAAATTATTTCGCAATAAAAATTTAGCACCACGGTTCAAATTGATATTCAAACGATTTAATTATAAATACGGTTTCACAAAAAGTTACTATTAACTTGAAGGATACTTAAGACAAGGGATGTCAATAAAACTAAGAACATAAAACCTTTATTTAGAATTATTCATGATATTCATAATGTTCTTGAAATCATTTCCAAGAAAATTGATATGTAAATTACTAATCTAATGACAAACAATTGTTAAAGCCAACACCCAAATCTTTTTGGAACTGTAAAAATCTTTACTAGTATGCAAGATCTGAACGTTTAAAAATGCTAATTAAACAAAGAGGAAGACAGCCACTAGTGACGCCATATGTGAGTACTGCTATAGAGATCACATATAAAACTTTGTTTTGCTAAAAGGAGATGGAAAACCTTTGAATAGAATCTTTGATTGCTTCTTCGTTTTTAATCAATTTTAATTTCATTTTCAAATTTTGTCATGGAATCAAGTCAAGTTTTACCTCTTTTTGGGTAATATGGCCAGTTCGATATCAGGATTATCCTCTATTTAAATATTTTACGTGTAAACTACTTTTAAATTTTAGCGTGCAAACAGCAACAATATTTTAAAATACATATATATATCTATGAGAAATATCACTTGTATAATTGAAATTTATAATTGAAACACCTTAAGCATGTTAAAATCTATAATAATAATGTTGACATAATAAAGAGCTTTGTTTCGATTAGAATAATAACCCCGTAAACCAAAGTGTTTCTAAGTTATACATAATTTTTTTATTTGTAATGAGCATATGGAAAATCTTGAATAACATAGAGGTATTAATAGAGACACGAGATTCTATTGTCAATTAATTTTCCATTGTTATTTCAAATCAAATTATAATTAATGACTTATCATTGAAAACACTAACTAAATAACTTGTATCGTAGAGGAAGAAGTACCAAGAATCAAAATTAATATTTAAGTGTTTTTTAAAGCTAAAATATCAAATTGTCTGTGAATTTTTTGACTCTAATTCCTCTGTATTTTTTGTTTTATCACGAAATTATAGCCCCAAAATGTATGTATTTCGTCTGTTTCTTCCAAATTTCTAAACTACTTCTCATAATTTGACAAATGAGGTATCGTTAAAACCTTCTTGATCCGCCGCTAGTTTGAGGCAATGTGACGTCATATCAAATGAAATATGGCACCTTCTAGAGGACATAAAGACATGTACTAAAAACAAATTTTGATTTGATGATACCGTCTTAGGAATCAAATGGTGTAATGAGCACTTATTTTTTATGTACATATGTTATACTTTATCACAAAATTACTCCAAACTAGTTTAAATAAAATAAAGTTCAAAAACTAAATTCCCACCTACTACAAAATCAAGCTCTTAAAAGTATGAAAACAAGAAAATATTGTCCTCTAAAATAGTTATGGTCAGTAAAACCGTTTTTAAAGTCGAGGAACCTCTGTTCCGTTCTGTGGAAAACTTTTTTTTATCTTTGAGGTCCCTCGTCTGTAATGATGATTTTACTTATCATAACAATTTCAGCCGAAAATGTCTATAATGTCTAATAAATAATGGCGCATTTTTTATGATCATTGCATTGCTGTTTTTACTGCTTGATAATGATTTTCTCCAAAATTTTTGACATTTATAACGACGTGAATGAGCTCCTATTTCCCACCCTCTCGAAAATTTCAACAGCCTATTTATTAAACTTTAATAACCCGGGAGTTCCATTTGCGAAATGCAAGTTACTCCTGAAAGAGGATATCTTGAAAAAGGCCAATCTTGGATGGAAGGAAGAACGTACTTGTGGTACTACAAGACAGATATGGTCTGAGTACAATTGCAGGCGTTCCGAAGGTCTTATATCACTTCCAAGGGCTTTCACAGGACACTGGCTGGGCGGCAAGCATGCTGAACGCTTTGTGGTACAGAAGTGAAAAGGAGGAGACAGTGTCTCATCTTCTCTGTCATTGCCCAACTTTTGTCATGAGGAGATGGTCTTACTTGAGCCAGCCTCTCTTTGACGACCAATCCGACCTAAAGTCAGTCGACGTTCTCCTGCTGTTCTTAAATAGCTCCAAATGGTTCATGGCGTAGTGGCCGGGGATGAGCCAACCCTTTTACGGCAACACAACGGACCCTATGGTCTAAGTGTGTCCCACCCCAAGACAGCCACTCTAACCTAACCTAATCATTTATTAAACTTTTGCTTCTTTTCTTAAATAAAATAAAATCTATAAAATAATATTTATAATAATTACTTTGAGTATTAATTAATCCATTTTTACGTTGTAATAAATAATGAGTGTTTATAATCACTTTAAATGAATTCATTTAAAAATTAATGAATTAAAAGTAATTTTTATTTACTATTTACGATTAACTTTGAGTAAAACAATTTTATTGAATACTTAATATTCATTATTTCTGAATGTATTATCCTTTTAAATTGATTTTGTAAATATGGGTTGTATTTACAAAAATCGATTGGTTTAATTGATTGGTGTAATAAAATATTGTACCACCTATTATAAAATAAATGGATAAAATTTGTTTTTGAAGATGGATTATTTTAGTTAAATTATGGTTCTGTACCTATTTTGAAGTACATAACATACTTTTCACATTTAAACAAATAAATATATCGAACCTGTATGGCAAATAAATAATTCTTGAATACTCAGAGTATTTAGAAGTTCAATTAATTCAAAAGAAATTATGCTAAATATGCTCAAATTACTGGGACAGTGAAATTTATGATTTTTACAATTCAATGAATGGAAATCTATATCTACCTTCACTTTCGCGTCCAAAGTTGCCTTTTACAATAATTGCAATCAGATTAATAATAAAAAATGATCAAAATCTTTGGCAGTTTTAATTTACTTAAAAAAAGTTTTAGAGACAGACCGACAGACCCCTTGTTTTATTAATTGTTTTAGAATTTGAAAAAGTATGATTTTGATTTAATTTTGATCCACAATTTAATTTTGGTTGTAAAGTGATTTGGAGTGACTTAATAATCCAAAGATTCGAATATTATGTGGATTTTGCGATTGAACGACATGTTCTCGATTTTAGTCAAATCTCAGAAATTATTCATTAAAAGAATGCATTTCTATATATCTTGTATAGGCTCGCAAAAAAAGTCACTGAGAACATTAAAATATAAACAACCTCATTCCTACGAATTTAAAAAGGGTCAATTTCTGTACGATAATTAGAGTCAAATTTGCTGTGACAATTAATAGCCTTCTCGAAAAAGCTTGATTGGACAGAGGAATCACGTTGTCCAAAACTTTAGCCCCGTTTTTCATTCCCTTTGGAGTTTAATTTTGGTAAATTCTTCCTTATCAGATCCTTACGTTATACAAAGAAACAACCTCTCCAAGTTTCAGGTCTCTGCGGTCAGTGGTTTAGGCTGTGCATTGATCCATCATTCAGGACAAAGCATTTTATATGTATAGATAATTTTTGCACTCAACATTTATTAAGATTTTAAACATTAATTAAAAATTTTTCTCACTCTTTCATTTTAAAAGTTGAAAGTACATGTTTTTGATTGGGGTTCAAGATCGTATCTTTTTTCGCGGAGATACATTTTGTTATAAATACGACCATTTTTTTCAAAATAATTCTATCTGAAAGAACTTCCGTGCCAGTGACTGTATTTGTGGACTGATGAAAGAAATTTAATACGGAACTCTAAAACTTTAATCAAGTAATAAAATAAAAATGATGATAGATATTAAATACTGAATGAAAAGTTTATACTATAAGCAAATATTGTAGCCAGTGGCTTTTATTTTAAATCGTAAATAGGTATTAGATATCGTAAGAAGCTTGTATATTACATGAGTTTATACGTTTCTTATTAAGCAGATAAACTAACATCAAGTTACAGACTGTGAGTCCATAATGAAGCGAAACTTCTATGATTCGTTACGTCTGCCATTTAGAGATTATAATAAAGGTAAATTTGATATCAAAGAAAAGTAAGATTTTAATTATGGCTTAGATTGAATTTATGTAAATCAAGTTTTCAATAATTTGCTGTATATGTTTAAAGAAAGTCATTTCACAACAAACACAATCAATACCTGCAAAAAAATGGCAGAAAGCTTACATTTATTGAAAAAAATGAAAAATTTCGCTTTTCGGAAGTACCTGTCATTTATTTGTACGTCTTGTTTTGTCAATGGTTTTATTTTTAAAGAAAAAAAAAAGAAGAAAAGATCAACAAGAAAATCGAAAAATTTAATTTCAAATTTTACACTCGAGCAACGATTAAGTCCATTATTTTCTTTATTGCTAAACTCATTTTAATTAATACTCAAAAAGGTAGATAAAAGGAATAATAAAATTTCATTATAGTTTCACGGCTTATTAATATTTAGTTATGCTTTTAGGAAACTCAGAAAAACTAATAAGAATTCTAGCAGATATAATAAAATTCTTATATCCGCTATGCTGGACAGTTTTCTTATATATTTCTATCTCCCCTTTCTTATCTGTTTGTACAGCCTTAAACCAAGAAGAAGTCTTCCGGTTTGGCTTCAATTACATTATGTTCATATAAGAAAAACTTTTGCTTGATAATTCTTTTTTTTCCAGGAAAAGGCAACTTAATCACTTAGAGGCAATCACAATTGATTTTAAGAATTGCCATCTTAGATTTACAACCCCTATAAAAAAATATATTGAAGAGAGACATCATTTATTATAAATCGTAAGACAGAAAGGGGCTTTGTTAAATGATTAATACATACTTGAAATGTTCGTGAGTGACTTTCTATTGCCGATTCTACGAAACTTCTCTCTAGAATTTTTTCCAAAATGTGGCGTTTTCAAATAAGCTTGCCAACGTCAAATTAAAGCTATTGGTCTGAAGAAACGCAATAGGAAATTTATTTCAGATCGATAGCTTGAAAATGCCGTTATCATGCTCATTGAAAATGCTACACTTTCAACAACAAATGCTTAAGCATCCTTTCTGTCCCTGTTTAGAAAATTTATAAGGACAAATTTATATTCAAAACGTTTACGTTAGTTAGTTTGAGAACAAATTTTTACCGTTACAAATTTATAAAAATGGCTTAAGTTTTAAACCGTTTCTTCTCTCTGGTAGTTTTCTAGTTATTTAGATATAGACATGTGTTTCTGTCCCCGTAATTTTTCACCTTGTTCATTTCCTTGATCGGTAATATTTTTCTGTACACTTTTAAGGTTAAAAGGTTATTTAATTTTCGATCCAAATAAAAATAAACTTTCAAATTTTCTCCCTCACTAAGGAGTATTTTTAATTCCGGTAAAGGTCATTTAGCTATAAGGGTTGATTGATTATATTGTACGTACTCCACAATATTTTTTATATTAAATTTTTACTATTTGATATTATTTATTTCCTTTCATTCAATATATTTTCGATTAGGAACATATTTATGTTACTTGACTGTTTCAATACGACAAATTTATTTATTAATTCTTATTTTATTAAATTTAATAACTTTCTTCGTTCATAATATAGTTTTATGGAGCAATAAAGAAACGACATATGGGAAATATTAAAATTGAGTTATGGGAAACATTAAAAAAATTGTAAATTCACTTATATCTTCTATCTTATTAAAATCGAAGTGATGTTCAATTGAAATTTAATTTTCATCTATGTTAAAAATAAAATTGTTAAAGTGAAGATAATAAAAAAAATGTATGCATGACGTTAACGTAATCTCGGTTTTGATGGAGACTCTATCCAGAGGAAGGAGAGGCAAGATGAAAGTTACAGAATATGAATTATAAGAGAAAAAATTTGATGCCTCCCGACTACTAAAAGAACATTGGTATGGCTTACGTTTGTAACAAACACCTGAACCACTGCAAAACTATTGAATTTTTGTGTGATTTTAAAAATAGTGTTAGATCAGTTGACGAACCAACGCGAACAAGAACCAGGGAGACTCAAAGTTGCTTGCTCCTTTATTTCGTAAGTGTCTGTTTTTAGCTCGAATATTACATAGATGGACTATTGATTCAATTTTTAAGAGGGGTAGCAGCTGTTTATACCTCTGCCCTCTTACCTGCCACAAGGGTACTTTCCCGGCCCTTCAACGATTCATGGAATACAGGAAACAAAATAAGTGGTCAGGTAGTGATATATTAGCACGTCGTTTTGAATATAATACCATGTTTTATCCGAATCAAAGGGCTGACTAGCATTTGTATTACAATTGATCAGTGTGGATTACATCTTAATTCCCATTATTCAAGACCTTAATTATACTTGATCATCCGTAGACCCAAAGCAAATATTATTTTTGGATCTCATGGATTCAGCAGTTTTTCCGAAAAAAAATTTCGGTGACCTACAAGCCTCGCTAAGTCCTCGCAAACTTCTTGCCACTCTAGTAAAAGAAGATGCTCTTTTCAGCGGACATCTTAAGATCTGAAAGTAACCTTCTAACAAAACGAACCTATAAATACAGTATACCTAATTTTAAAGTCCTTAATACAACTGTTAAATACACTAAAATACTTTGAGAGTCCATTACAATCAATATTATCGGTACTAAGTTTCTAGATTGATAAAGGTGTATTCTATTATATCATCGCAGGCAATTTTCAATTCTAATTTTACTTGTTAGCAATGTTGGCAGCATTTTCTTCTTAGAAATAAAAAGTAAAAAAATCTTTTTCAATAGTGTATTTGTAATGTTACAGGTATTTTTCAAATGAGTAGCATTATTACTTTAAAGTTATTTCTCGACATTAATGATTTCCCAAAGCGAATCTTTGTTGATAATCCATCTTCATTTCAATGAACTACACAAATGCATTATAAGCAATTGCAGAAATTTTTTGATATACTTTTAAGGTGCACACACGTTTATGCAAATTCTACAAGTATGCTTGAGCAACCTTTAACGAATGATAAATTTTGTTATGTGACAGTTTTGTATATATCATTAAAAAAAAAATTGAAATCTATACATATATTTTACCTCTGTAAAACAATCTATACCCTTATTTCGATTGTTATGGAAGGGGCATAAGTAAGAACAATATGATGGTCTTTACTTTTAAGTCCAGTGAAGCGGGCGGGTATCAAACAAGTGTTTTTATAAAAATAAGCTGTATTATCATATCAAAGATTTAAAAAAAAAAAACAGAAATACATTTTACTAGAAATGCAATAAAAATATTATTGCTATTTTTTCTGTAGCTACAATTTATTTAATTAATTAGAATTATTTAGAAGGTTTGATAATTTTAATCATATTACAAATTTGCATTATTTTCCTATCCAAACTGTATATTTTGTATTTATAAATGTGACTTGGGGATTGTACTGACATGACAGCTCACTGAGATTCGTGTAGTACCTACACTTTTTCTGCAGATCTTAATGAAAATGATTTTTCTTTATAGTTGACATTTTTTCACGTCTTTTGAAGTCATTTGCCAGGAGTTGGTAATTCATTACGACGTATTACTTTTATAAAAATACTATAAAAGGTTTTTTTTTCTTCTCCAAAAATTAATTTTTTTGCTATCGTAGAAGGATATCTTAGTAAAAAGAGTGCTTTATATGTTTTTTGAGTGGTATGGGTAGTCTTTTTGGTGTTTGTTTGTAATATTTTTACACTTTTCATTTTTTTAAGATTTTAGAGATGAAAGGTAATTTGATCGAAATTGTTCTTAACTATATTTTAAGAAAATCTGCTCATCCGTTAGAAGATTATCGCTTCTTTTCTAGTTGTTATCGGAAATGGAACCCTAAACATGAAACATAGCTAAGAACATTCTCAATCAAATTTTCTTTCAAACAAAAAAATCAATTCGGTTTATAAATTTTTTTTAGCCGTGGGTTAAAAACAGAAATTGTCCGAAAATATCTGCAACGTGTTCATGCTGTTCACTCGACATTATTGACACAAATTTTGTTTATTTAAATAATTTATGAAAACTATTAAAATCATATATATATATAATTTTTGAATTGTTTCAGAGGATGGTTTGGAACAGGATGACTACACAGAAAATGCAATTGAAAATTTACTGCAAAACGCTGCTCAAAAGTGAGTAATTAAATTCATTAAAAAAAAAAACATTAAAGATTTCAACGAGACGAATACATTCTACTTTCTCAAACACAGACAAATAAAATATTATTTCAAAAAAACACTTCTTTACCTGTAAAAGCTAATTATTAATGTGAAAATTATTTCGCGTGTTTAGTAGTATTTACAATTTAAAATATTTTGTTTGTCTGTGTTAAGAATGTAAGGAAATAGATTACAAATATTTTATATTTCTGGTACTAGAGAGATAATTCGGTTATTTCTTGCCTTATTAAAAGAAATGAAGTATAGAGTGTTTTTTAGAGGTTCCCATCTTTCAATGAGTAACTCTCGTTTGTTTAGCAGGCGCCTGAGAGACTTGGAGAGTATAGAAAAAAAGTTACGTCAAGGAGCGCTTGTTCAGAAAAGCTTATAGATAAATATTGCGTTTATAGATTAATGTTGCCAGAAAACCTATGGGCCAATATATAATGATGCCAATTTTTAACCTTGTTAGCACTTATACCACTCGTTTTTTTTTTAGAAAAGCATCTAATTTAACTTAAACGGTTCTTTGATGAAATAAACTAAAATTTTTGTAATCTATGAAACTTCGAATACATTATAAATGTAGCAAACTATAATTGGATGTATTTTGCATGAAAATCTTGGAATGAATGTTCAAAATATTACATTTTATTAGAAGATGGCTGCTTAGGTAAAATTACGTTGTATAATTGGATAATTGAGAAACAACTTTTATAAATAAGTTTATAAAAATTGCAAAAATTTCATAGAGTAAATTTTAAAAAAATGCATGTATTCTTGATATTGCTTGACATATGATTTAATACTTTCAGTAGTAATTTTGCACAAATGAAATGTGGTTGAAAGGGCGTTAAATTAGAAAAAAATATCTTTACAGATCATTTTAAAGAATACTAAGCTATATTCAGTCATATTCTAATGTAGTGTATATTCCTTCTCCTTTGTTTAAATTGAAAATAGTAAATATAGATGTTAATAATCTTTAAAAAAATTTGCTTTTTTAGTAGATAGAATAAATATATGGCAAAAAAGTGTGGCTTTACAATTACTTTTGGTAATTATTTTAGTTCTTATGTATAATTAGTCTAAATATCACACTAACACACAAATTTTTGCTGGCGAATTCTAAGCTGTAAAAAACTTACAATAAGACTATTTAGTAATGAATTCTACATAAAAAATGAATTGATTGCAGTTTTTCTTAAGTTATTGTTTTTCAAGCGTTAGAGTAAATCCATTTTAAAATTTAATTAACTAAGTTAATGTCGTCACCAACAGAGCTTATAGTTGTACGAAATTGTGAAATTGTTCATACACTGCTCCATGTTTATACTAGTTTTTTTATGATTTCTTACTCAAAACGAGGTGATGATTGACAGCGCCAGAAAAATCACAGGCAAAGTTTGAATAGGAAATTTTCCACACTAGTGCATCAATATGCGTTATTGAACAAAAATATTTGTGGATTTATTGTTCGTATTTCCTTCTGTTATTTTTTTGAGAGATACTCGCAATGTATGCTTTTTTTGCAGTGGGTAACGATTTAAAAAAGCAAGTGCATTTAGGAAGGATTCATTTTCATATCTCAATATGTTAACTTTCAAAACATTATCAAAAAATTTGATGAACTGCTTTTTGATTTGTCTTTTTTTAACTTTTAACTTATTTGGTATAAAACTCCTATAATATCTCTGCATAAAAGTTTCATTGTGTAAGCAAAAGTTGAGAAATTTTTAGATAATAATTTTAATTTTGATATCAAAGCTATGATTTGTAGTTATGATACATTTACGGAAGAGTTTATATATTATTTTACGCTTATAAAAATGCATGCTTTTCCATTCACAGGCACCAACCAGTAACAAAACTATTTCTCCTATAGTACTTCTAGGTATAAATCGAAATTGTAAAGGATTTTATGTGGCGTTTAATGTATAAATCACGTTTGGTATGGTAATTTTTTTATTTTTATTTATTTTACAATAATTTGAAAATCACTCCTTCAAAGAATGAAAACAGAATACTGCTATGTCAAAAAGTATCAGGGCTTATAATTTAAGGCACACCATCTTTGTGCAGCCAAAAATAATAATTATTTTTCTATCTTAAAAGTAGATCCTCTTGAAATAAATCATCATTGTTGAGCTTGCGCGGTAATTTGGTTTAATAGCTGAAAGTAATTCATAAAAACATAAAAAAGGTAACGCGAAGCAAAATTTGAATACTCAATAGTTGATCGATAATATTTATTATGTTTTTTGCATTAATTGCAATTAAAATTTTTGCTCAATAGTCTAAACAATGATCCATTATTGTCATACATAAATTTTTCTTCCACAATTTTTGTCGTTTGGGGAGGGAAATTTTATAAAGTGAACATAAAAATTTTCTAAAATTGGATTTTTTATTAACCGTCTGTAATTTCAGAATAAATATTACGTAACAACTTCAGCTTTTAAAGTACCTTGATCTATTCTGATGCCGATTCATTCCTTTGAATACAACACTCGCATACCTATATCCAGTAATGATTACAGCCTTTTTTAATGTTGTGTGTGCCAGAATTGACACGAGTAATCTGTCCAAAGCACGACTTTTGCAGTATTTGTTAAACAATTAATTATGTTTTTTGGGACACGTCGAGTTTTGATTGAGACGTCCGATAATTCTCCAAAATATAGCATTCGGTTTTTGAGAACACGTGGGAGCAAGTGCCTTGTCTCTGGTACTATTTGGACAGAATGTTAATCACTTTTATACATTGAACGAAAGTATTAAAAGAAAATTTTTTGAACATAAAATTTTACCAAACATTTAAACAGTTGTATGTATCTCTGCGAAAAATCATCGAACTTGGTACAACTATAGCTCGTTTGAAAACTTTTATTTTTCTAATTTAGTGATAACATTTCTCATTCTTTTCGCCTTCCGTTCAAAGCGGCAATGGGTAATAAACATTTTAGAGCATTTCAAATGAGCTAGAGTTGCTCCAAATTCGATGATTTTTCGCAGAGATGCAGCTGTTTGAAATTTTGGTAAAATATTGTTTTAACAAAATTTTCCTTTATAACTTTGGTTCAGTATATAAACTAACAGTAAATTTGACGTTATCACTGAATGTCTTATAGATATTTTTAATGTTTAAGTGTAATCAAGCTATTTATTCCCATTTTTCAGTTTTTTTTTTTAATACTTTATTTTTAAAATTGTTGTAGACGCTTTGTATGTTTGAATTGATGTCTTCTTGAAAAATTTCTAATTTCCTTTCAGACGTTCTTCCATTATTTATCTTTACAGACGTGCTTGTATAAGACGTGGTGGAAATTGTGATCATCGACCAAACGATTGTTGCTACAACAGTGCATGCCGTTGTAATTTATGGGGATCAAATTGTCGGTGTCAGCGTATGGGCCTATTTCAAAAATGGGGTTAAACCCAACATCCGACAAATTTTAGTATACATTTTGTATAGAATGTTTCTTTTTATACCATCAACAACATCCATCACGTTTATGGTATAATGGAAACTCCATAACAAAATTTAAACGGCCTGTTTGTATTTTATTCACGACCTTATGCTATGTACAACTGAATTTATTCAAACAACGGACACACTACACATGAAAAATTTTTAGTAATTTAAGAAAAATAAATTATATTTAAAAAAAAAAAAAAAAGAAGAAATATTTACAAAATATTTTTAATTTCAAAAAGAATTTTGAATAATTTATATAACAAAATCTATTTTTCGGTGATTATAAGGAATAGATTATTCTCGCATTGTTTATTAAAACATTTCTTAGGTAAGTATGAGAAAATCTCAAAAGAAAAATATACTCCCCTTACATTAAATAGATTTTATGCTTCACATAAAAACTATGTACGCTATACCAAAAACAAAAAATTAAATGCATGTTAACAAGAAACTAACTAGTACATATGTTGGGCGATTTTAACAACCATAAAAAAATTATTTTGTGTACCATATTTATTAAATGTATTTAAAAAAATATATATATAAATTACAAAAAAAAAAAAAAAAAAAATATAAAAAATAATCATCTCTTTCTGATTGGTAAATTTTCCAGCCAATTTATCAATCATAAAGCATAGTTTTAAAATATATCCTTGTCTGTCTTACATAAGAATCCAAGTAATATACATGACTTATTAATTCTATTATATCTTTTAAACTATATTAATTGCCATTATTACAATATGTTCAGTTTGTAATATCAAAATATGTTGTGCTTTTCTGTTTTCTAAAAAACCACAAAAATTAATGTAATTTCTATTTAAATAAAATAAAAAATAAATGAAATTGTTACGTAAAATCTTCCTCGAAAACAAAAAAAAATTCAAACAATTTTATTTATTTTGTAAAAAAACATTTTTTTGGACAAAATCTAAAAAAATATTATTAAATATTTAACAAAATGATGATTATTATATTTAACATCGTAAATATTGTGTATATGAAGAACATTAAATTAATAAAATACATCAATTGGCCGATATTGTTTTTTCTTTTCATATTTTTTGAAGACCTTGTACCTAAATTTTTCTTTCAGAAGTTGTAATCAGGTTTGTATTTGGAATCTGCGAAGTTGTTATTTTCATAAGAAATAAGCCCGTGCAATAGTATTGCCTTTGTGGTAGTGAAAATATAAGGCGTGTTATAAAAATATAAAAATTATAAAAATATAAAGGTTTACGTAAAAAAGTTATTCTTTATAAAGATCTCTGATTTCGAAAATATTGACAGCCAGATATTCATTTTCGACATCGAATGTACAGAGTGCCAAAATTGAAAAGGCTCTATTTGAATGTTAATGGCCGTTTAGAAATAGACTATTTAGAACAGATAATGAGGGAAACGGTGCAAAAAATCACTCCCGAGATTGGTAGGAGTGTATTTAAAAACTATACAAAAAAAAAAAATTTCTGTAATAGTGTACCATATTTTAACACAAGACTACTAATGAGTTGGGTATTAGGTAAAGATATCGGGCATAGTGTGACCTTAATGTACTGTATTTGCCATAAAAAACTGCATGCTAAATTTTGTTTGCTAGAAGGAGATACAAACAAATTCTTAATGGCTTTGATTTTTCTTCCCTTCTCTGCTATTTGCTACATGAATGAGCTTTTATTAAAGCAAAAGTAAATAAATAAATAAATTGTAGATAAGCTCTATTGATCTTAGTTCAGATAATAATGAATAGTTTATTGCATCCTTCCACCAAGAAATTTTCCAGATCACCTATTTCCAGAACTAAATTTTTGGTTTATTTGGAAAATCAGACATATCAATAAATGTAAAAGATAAATCCATTTATTATTTAAATGTGCTGCACCATGTTCTTTAATACCGAGAAACTGCAATGTTAAAGATACTCGTATAAATAAAATATAATATTTTCTTAGAATTTCTATGTTTAATATAGGTAGTTCGACGCTTGACTCGAATAAACACAAACAGTACTTTTGAATGTTATTTCATAGAACTTGAATAAAACAATGAAATGCTTCATTAGGTTATAAGGGGGGAAATATATCAATATCTGTTCTATATAAGAAAAGGTGTAGTGCCTAAGATAAAAATTGATATTTGTGTGTTTTTAAAGACATACATAAAAATATAACAATGAAAATCTTGAATATTGAAAATAGTTTTGTTTTTCATGATAATACCAAGTCAGATAAATAATAATTTTGTAATAAAATAGAAATTATGGTGGAGGCGACGTGAAGGACATATAATAATAATCCGATCAAAATAATATAAGTAAAAAATCTCAAGTTCAATATTTAGAATATTAAATTGATTGTCGCTGAACCGAAAAAAGAGTTCAAATCAAAATGGATGCCAAGTGCAGTCGATAATCTTGAAATTTAATTATAAGAACATACATTCTAAAATAAATTTAAAACACAATTTCTTGTTTTTTCTACTATTTAAAAATATAACTACTAAAATTTCATCAGTAGAATTATTTACATAAAGCAGATAACTTTAAACCTAAGCAGATAATTCAAGATATTATTGAACTTTAAAAAGATAAGAGCGCATTGCCAATAAAACGCCCCCTTCCCCTCAAATTGAATAATTTTTTATTTTCTGATAGCTATTTGATCGACAATTTTCAACTTTTTATATCTTCTGGAAATAGGTTCGGCTTTCTATCTATTTTTCAGTTAGTCAGTGATAAAAAGACCGATTTGTATACGCTAATATCTTAATAGCCGTTTGAGCTGCATTTTTGAAATTTGGGGTTCTAGTTAACCTAAAAGGGAATTAATAAATATATCAAATTTCATGTGTGCTTGTATAACAGTTAGAAAAGCACAAATTTTTTTTGTAAAATCTCTATTTATCATAATAAATCAAGAGCACATTTCTAGAGCTATAACATAAACTTTATATTAATGTGGTATGTATTTTTAGTGTAATCCATAATTATCTATAAAAACACCACTTGAAACGAACTATGGGATACCAGATAAACTAATTCCTCCAACAGATGAGAAAATAGTGTTCTACAACCATTTGATTGTGCAATTAGTTTATACCTAAATTAAATTACACTTTACATTTACTTTAAGTTTTTCTAAAGCCATATAAAAGTTTTCTCGCACACAATTTTATTATTATTTACAATAAAATACTTCACATCCAGTTAGACTTGGAAATACTAGCCACAATATTCAGGTGGATTAAGAGTGTATTCTGGTCTAGAAGCCTCTATTGTAGGCACTTTTCAAACTTACATTATAAGAAAATGAAAAACATCTGTGTATAGCCATTTGTTCATATGATATTTATTTTCATTGTAAAAATACAAAATTAAAATTGTAAAAAAAATTAAAATTCTTCGAAAGACAGGAAAGTTGAATTGGCGACTACAAAAAAAACACGGCACCCTGCTTGACATGATTCCAGCTCATTTGAATCAAAAAAATCTGAATCAAATCACTTGAAAAATTCTTAATTAGTAAAGATGTCCTTATCGTATAAAACCTCGGTTAGAAGAAAACACACAAAATGACGTTAAAATGGAAAAAAATCATTTTAACCCCTTTTTGACCTTTTCGAATTTATTTAAAATATTTTACCTGTAAAAATAGGTAAAAAAATCCATTTATTCTCAATTCTAGACCAAAACCTCCTTAAGAAAACTTATAGCAGGCTTAACTTTTGTTTTGTTACAGACTCTTTTTTTTGAATGAATCATTTTTGACCAGTCGATCAAGAATATTATCTTTTTATACTTTTTCGACAGTTTTCAATAGCCGCAAAGTCCTATCTTTGTTGAGGATTGGAAAGAATGGCTTGTGATTACTCCCTTCTGATAAGGTGATTATCATGTATCTTTCATAATAAGCACGTAATCAGACCAATTAAGGCTCACCATACTTGTAACAAAGAATTTGATATTTTACGTCAGTATCACCCAGTCTGTGTGTGTCTTTACTACTTTGGTGTTTTTATATAAAATTAACAAAACCATATAAATAAATATATAAACATCACATTTGTACATTATTTATTTACTTTCAGGAGCGGGTATTTATTTATTTAGTTTCAATCTTGGAATTACTTTAAAGTTTCCTATAAGGCCCTTGGCACGATTGTATAAACATTAAAATTATTTAAAAAAGCTAAAATTATTGTCAAAACTAGATGCTCAGTTAGCTATGAAATGATTCTTTGAGATTTAATTATATTAAAGCCCTAACTGTTTCGAAAATTCAAAATCAAGAGAATACAGCTAATTAGATAAACGGGGACAAAATTCTAGACGAATCGCGCATGCTCAAACTTAAATGGTGATATTTTGTACATACCTCACACTGATGGTGTATACACTAACAAAACTTTTATTTTCTTTACCGCAGTCACAATACTTACTAAGGAGTGGATTTTATGACTCAGTCATTCAATTGCTTTGATAAAAATTTCGTAGTAGCGAACGTAATCCTGCAAATTTTCATGTTTTATTCAACTTTCTATGTTAATATTGATTTCAATTGTATTTGTGCGTGAAAATTTCTAAATTTATCCTTTGCTAAAATATAAAAAAAAATCAAATAGGAACTCGTCAAGATCGTCAGCTTCTGAGACTAGCGTGAATCGCCTTTCTTTGGCGACTTAAATCCGCTACTGTTTTCTTGTATACTTATTTGTGATATGTTCATTTTATTTTGTATCTTGTTTGTTTATTTGTTAGTTTTTCTTCATTGAAAATAACAGAAACCGCATAGCATTGTTTTACTGAACGGAGACATATATAGTTAGTTTACTTTAAAACAATTCTTGTTTATATACAACTTTGAATACATTTGTGTTATGAAATTGCATAAATAAGTTTAATAATAATAAATGCATATTCAATTTGAGTAATCCAATTACATTGTTTTTTTTTATAGTTATTTGTAAAATATTAAAAGGCTGTCACTTATTGAATATTTTTCATTAAAATGAAAACTTATCATAGCTATCTTAAATTAACCAACTATTTTCTATACATTCTAGTATAAATATTGGTAGTGCCTATTTACATTTAATATTGTAACAATTCTAAGGCTATCAATTTGATATTACATAGGTTTGTTTTATTAGGGGTTTGTATTATTTTATACCAGACTCTATTCGAAAAGAATACACTCTAGTGATTCTTTTAAACTGAACGGGCTCTATAATTATATATGGAATGAAAATTAGAAAAAAATTTTACAACGGCTTTGTACTACACAAACTTTTCTGAAAATATAAACCCTACATTTTTCATGGTAAATTGCAAAATTATGTGCCTTTGCAAATTTCATATTTATTATATGAATTGAACGACCATATAAAAACACTGTTTCATTTTCAATCCCCTGATTCGAAAGTATGAATACTCATGTAGACTTGAACTAGCCTATTCCTACTTTAATTGGCTCTAGAGCTATACCTATTTAATTACATTTGCGACCCACATCAATTGCTAGAATGCCTCAAAAAAACAGTTATAGAATATTCCGATAATATTCATTTATATTAACTTCGAAATAAAATGCTTTGAATTTTTATTCTTAAATTTGAGCGCCATTTATGTAAATATAAAATTTATAGTGCTAGATAAATCGCATATGGTCAGAGTCATTTGATCTAGGCTTTTGCTTAATATTATGTGTCGACCTAAAATATGTACAAATTCCATCATTTAGCAGCAGGTGATTCAATTCTGCGTCTTTGATCATAGTTTCGATGCATTTTTTGGACTACGGACTGATCTATTTTCAGTGAGTAGATTTCTTGTGTATTTCTTGTCTTATCTTGTTAACTTTTTCTTCAAGTATTTTTCATAGAAAAAGTTTTATACAAACTATTCTTAGAATTTGAGGGTAACATTCATGTTATATTGATACTTTTTAATTAAGATATTATCGGTTATTATGTCTATGGTCATTAAAGATTAATTAAATTCAAAACAAGTAATAAAAAAACAATCATTTCAATTATTATGTGATAAAGAAGCATTATTATTTCTTGAATATACCGTAATTCAAGTATATTAGTATTAAAAGTATGAAACATTAGAAGTTTATTAAAATAACCACTATGTACAGTTGAAAATGCGTAAAGAAAGAAAGTAGTTTTATCATAAATCAGTCTTCTGTCAATCTAATATTTTATAACTGTTTTTGTACAAATGATTTTTTTAATAATTTATTGCAGGGCTGCTAATGGGTACTAGACAAATGCAATAAATCAACTTGCAGTTTGGAGGATTGAAATGAATAATACTTTTTAGAGGTTCAGATCTTTGAGTTGGGAACACTCTTTTGTTTAATAAACGATTTGACAGCAGGTAATTCCTAATCCTAAATAAGACAATTGGTGTCAAAAAGCATACTTACTAAGACTGAACAAATGTAATAAATTACTAAAATACATAACTTATACTTTGATTCACAGGAAAATGATCTTCAAATTTACGGAAGGAGGAGTCAGATAATTTCTCCTGATAAAAAACAGCAGTCGTCTTTCTCCAGAATACCGCCTCTTTTCCCAGTTTTATCAAAGCGGGTTAATCTCTTATACCTTTTGAATTTATGCTATTTTAGGATGAAATAAAATAATCTCCAGCTAAGATTCCATTTAATGGAAAATTGCTAGGGAAAATTTTAATATTCCTACAATAAAAATTTGCATAGAGTAAAAAATATTAAAAAAAAAATTTTTTTTGAATCGATTTTAATCAATGTTAATTATTTCACTTACCTACATTAAAGACTTATAAAGGAATGTAAATTAAATGCTTACTCGGTGAATTCCCCTAAAGCGATAATGTAATATCAATACAAGTTATGTGGTTTTGCTTTCAAACCTTTATACTATTATGAAAATAGAAAACAGTGTTCATATACAGATAAAACAGAAAACTATTCGAAATTATTAAAGAGATAAGTAAATGAACTGTTTACATGGACGTAGCTTAGATTTTTTGTTTGACGAGTTCCATTTCGCAAACAAAATCTGCCTATTTTTTAATGATTAAACTTTATTTTTGATCCCTAATTTTATTTAATTAATCATTAAGCAATTATATTTAATTTTCATTGAATTTTTGTGTAGGCTTCTACCTAAGCTTTTCATAAAAAGTTTTAAATGTCATTATTGTTGTGCCAAGAAGGGAATTATGATTTTAAAACTATATTATCAAATAAATAGAAAATCAATAAAACTATAAACATTTTGTCTAAAATTCTAGGTCAGTATTTTAATAACGTATTGCTTTACACAACTAAAATATCAAAATGCATGGATTAGGATAAGCAAAGATTTTCAATTACGCTCATGATTATTTATTTTATTAAATTATATATGTTGATGGTTTTAATTTCATTATAAAGTAAGTATGGTAATGAAAATGTAATCATCTTTATTTAAATAATTTTCTGATCAATATTTTAATACCACATACCTAATAAAATCTGTTCAAAAAACCTTTCATTATTTTAATTACAAAAGGCGTGTATTATAAAGTATTTAAAAATTGAAATATAAAATGAAATAATATATTGGGATAGAAAGGCTTAAAGATGTAAACAGCATACGATACATATCCAGGTAGTCCAAGTTATAACAGCAGAACTTCATCAAATGTTAGTTTAGGTTAAGTTATAGTGGCTGTCTTGTGGTGGGACACACTTAAACCGCAGGGTCCGTTGTGATATCGAAAAAGGGTTGGCCCACCACCGACCAGTACTCCATGAACCATTTGGAGCTGCTTAAGAACAGCAGGAGTGCTTAGACGTCGACGGATTTTAGGTCAGAAAGGCTGTCAAAAAGAGGCTGGCTCAAGTAAGTCCATCTTCTCATGGGAAGTGACAGAGAAGATGAGACATTAAGTTCATCTCCTCGTCCTCACCACTATGAAAGGTTCTGCAGTAGTCGTGATACACTGCCGTCCAACCAATATCAATGGTAGAACACATAAAAATAATTTCTCAATACTTTGCTAGATGGTTAGGTAAGGTTAGGTTATATTGGCTGCCCATGAAGGACACACTTAGGCTATAGATCCCATTGTGATACAATATATGTGTTTTACCACCTTTTTCGCTGATCATTCTATTTATCAGCCCCCCAATTTCATAGGCTGAGTGCACCTCCTTCATGCATATACCATGCACTACACCAGCACATCACAACTATTAATTAAATTAATTTTTTTTGCGACAACAGGAATCGAACTGAATTGGTTACGCCTTAACCAACTGAGCTACTAGGGCAACACTTTGCTAGATAAAGAGTGTAAAAATTTTGGAAGAAAAAGATATTTTTATGAATTATGCCAAAACATCTTATTAAAAAAATTAAAAATATGACAGAACGAGCTAAGGATACTCCATGATCTAATGGTGATAAATCACGAAAATCTTTTTTTGAGACACATTGCTTGGGGCATTTCGTCTCAAAATTACCAATTTTTTTAACAGGCTTGTTCCCAGATAAGGTATTTTGAAAAATTGCCATTATTTTCACATCTACCATTTAATGAAGTCCCGCTTTTATAACATGAACTGTACTATAAAAAAATTAAAATTAATGTTCTTGCGGGGGTTCAGTTTATAGTAATAGTTTATCTTTGTTATAAGACAAAAACAAACTCCAAAAATTGAAAATCTCTGTTACCATAAACTCAAAATTCGAAAAGTTGTTGTCACAACTATCTAATTATCTTGATATTAAATGTTATATTTTGTGATATATTCAAGCAAATAGTTAAATTTATACAAATAAATTTGTTCTTTAAGTTGACTGGTTTGTTACTTCGATGGTTTACCTCGCACATAATATTATATTCAACGGTTAACTATTAAAAAGTTCATTGACATAGAAGTACCTACCTCTTTATATAAATAATATTATAAACTGAAGAATGAAATAGAAAAAATTTGTACAACATGATTTTTTTAAACCATTCATACCTTTTTTTTTCTATTTTAATAAATAATTTCATGCTATTTCCCTCTTAATTCCATCATAATAAAGTTTATTAAAAAAATAGTACTAAATGAATAAGTGTAAAAATCAAAATACCTAAGTATGTTTTGTTTTTAAAAATTGAAGCGTAAATTCATTTTTATTTCAAATAATTAAGTGAGTCTTTTTTACATAAATCTCATTTTTCAAGCTTTGTTGAAATTTATTATATTTTTAATTTGAGGAATTTAATTATGTTCATCCCAAAATTGAAAAATTTTGTCATATTTGTAAAGTGTCTACAATGATTTTATGAAATACTAGCAGATGTCTCCCCCCCCCCCCCCCGCTTTGTTCGACAATTTCTCCTTTAAAAACAAAGACAATCACGTTATAGTCCTCACTTATCCTCCTTTTTGTTCAAAATTTTATGGATTATAATTTTTTGGTGGGAAAAACTTTGATGAAGTTATGTCTATGATACTCGCTGACATTGTAACTTTCTATAGGTCCTCATACTTTTTGGATAAAAATTACCCCATCCACCGAGTTTTATTATATTCCAAAAAATTTTTTTTGCGATTTTCTCGATTTTAAATTTTCTCGGGATTCATAAAATTAAAAAAAAAAGTGCAAAATCGAGAAATTTTTTTATCTCCAATTTCGATAAAACTCAGTATATAAGGTAATTTTGAAAATTACAAAAATCGGGTGCATTTGATGACTGGTTGAATAGTCTTTGAGATACGGACTAAAATCGATCCAAATATTGCGATATCTCAGAAACTGTGCATCCAATCATTAAATTAACCTTGTTTTTATACTTTTTGGATCAAAATTACCCCATCCACCGAGTTTCATCAAATTCCAAAACAAAAATATTGGTTACGATTTTCTCGATTTTTTCAAAAGGTACACCATATTTTTTGTAAGTCCTACATGATAAAGTCTTCTATTTCTAATTGTGCATCGCATGAGTAATAACAATAGCCTTTCCTACAAGTTATTAATTATTTCGTTTATAATATCTCCAGTATCACCTGTCAATTAAACTGTTAGATAAATACACGAGTATTGCATTAACCAATCTTTGTTATAGTGTGATATTTGATTTTGTACAAGGACTGCAAGATAATTTTAGGTATTTGAAAGTTATACAATTTTAAAAAGCAATTATTTCTTGCATTAACCAGATCATAAAATGCATATATTACAAATAAAGTGTTGCAAAATTTAATTCTAATTTTATATATTCCTTATTCTTTCTTCAATTATGAAGAAAGAGGTAAGTAAAATTCCAAATATTTAGGGTTGAAAATTACAAGAAGGAATGGAAAACAAAAAGACTAAGTAAGGCTAGTCCGTAATTAAGCCACTCACCAATTTCTGAAGGTCTATTTATCAATGATAATGTTGTATGCTGATAGGCATACAGCCTATTATACACTATGAATAAATATTCAAATTAAGATGAGCACTTCTAGAACAAAATGCATGAAGAATCACATAGCGTTTTGACCCTTCCATTTCTACAAGAAAATAGCCATCAGGATAAAAGGGACTTAATAATTTGCCTAACCCAGCACGAAAAAAGGTACAAATTTGCAAAACCGCCCAGGCACCACATTACCGCATTGCCATTCACCATGCTGACGTATAGATTTAAAGCTTTAATATCTCGTAAATAATTCCAAAATTGTTCGCTACTTATTTAAATCTGTTACACCTGTGTGAAATTGCAAAAATAATAAGAATAGTGCAGTGCATTTTGCATAAACACGATAAGTAGAACGAATATTTTTCAAAAGACTAAACATAATATTTTTCCTGTGAATTTTAATTGAATATACAATTAAAATGTTGACTTTGAGAATATAACAAAGATTATAATAATAAAAATTTCATAAAAATTAAAAAGTTTTTAACTTCCCACAAGGAAGTTCTTGTAAAAAATCCGAAAATCAAAATCAAAATTTCCAACATATCTTTATGCATTATAGTTAGGACAATGTATTATCATCACTTTTGATATCGGTGTGTTTGCATGGGTGTGTGAATACATTCGTCGTAATATTTTCGTTTATGATTTCTGGCGAATGAAAGGTGAAAATGATCTCATATTTGCATCAATCGATCAAAATGTGCTGAAAATATGCACACAAAAAATTATACATTAATTTATTTTTTATTTCGCTGGCCATTTTTCTGTAAAACTAATATTTACAGAAAGAAATATTTACGAATAATAAATTTTATGAATTTGAATTTTAATGAAAATATATTAGTAAGGTGTTGGGTATTGATCAACGGATTTCTTTTATAGAAAGCGCGCGTTTAGCCATTGAGCTAGACATCTTTGGCTATATTACATCTTTGTGATATTGTTACGTTCTAGCCTCCTTAGGTTTGATAAAATGTTCGAATTCACCATTAGATGAATTCTTTGAAAACTTTGCGATATTTTATTGTTTAATACAAAGGTACATTAATTGTTTCACACAAAACCAATTTGAAATCTCGATTTCATAATATAATTACTCACCATATATTTAATAATAATTCAAGAACTTTCGATCCCTATAGTTCGTTACAGTATTAATATATATTATCTGGGAAGAGCATGATGTGGACACACGGGTTGCATTCATATAAACAGTCAGTTTATTTTGCATTTATTTAATGTAGTAATGTACGAAGAATGACTATACATACAAATGTTGGTAAATTTAATAGAAGAAACAAAAGAATTAAATTTAAAGAAAATTAAAATTAGAATTGTTTTAAATGTCAGTGATAAATTTTATTTATTTAAAAATGTATACTAGCTGGAGATCTTCTTTCATATTTACTGGAGAGAGTTGTGAAAATATTGATGGTGAAATTTTAAAGTTCATATAAATGAAAAATGAATCTCTATTCAAAAAAGAAAGTTTTATGCTCGTCGAGAAAAAGTACATATATTTGAGTTACAAATATTGCCTTATCTTCAATTAAATGCTAGAGTTATATCCAAAAGCGATTCCTTCATTGAATACCTTGAAATCTTGTTGTTCAATTCCAAAATCCATCATTTTATTTAAAGCTTTTAGTTTAAACTGCAAAATCTAGCTTTCTTTTATAACGGTGTTCTTTATTTTTTTTTAAACTCTTTATTATGACTGTTAAAGTTTATGATCAAATAAATATTTATTTAAATATCTACCACTCACTGTTAACAAAAGGACTAGGTATTTTTAAACAATAATAATATTATTTCCTATAATTTGTTTTAATTACAGATGAAATTATTATTATTATCATTTACTAGAATTGTGAAGGATAAGTAGTGGTTCAAACTCCCATAGCGGTAACAAATGCGATAATCATATGCCTGAATAGAAGACAATAAACGAAAGTTCTATATTGATAATATATTTAGGGTTTGTGTCAACGATGCGTCTTTGAGGGGAAGGGTAGTCTCAACTTTTCTACCCCTTTCTCCTCCGTTTATGTCGACATATTATGTTTTTTGGTAGTGCTTATGGTTTTGGATATCTGTATAGTCTTCCCAAATTGAGCATTAAAAAACTTGGGCAGTTGTTTAATCGTGAAATGACTCGTGTTTTTCATTGGAATTTCTTTGGAATAGGATATTAACATGTGCATAATTAGCATGCTATCGGTATACCGAGTATAAAAAAAAGATACTTTTCTACATATCTCGAAAACGATTCTTACAATTTTTTCTTAACAAACAGTTAAAACTGTAAAAAACAATGTATTTATTGAAACATTAATTTATTTCGAATTTTTGGCAATACAAAATTGGTTCTTGGCCGATTTGTTGTAAAGATGAGCAAATAACGACCCATAAATTTGCAGTTGCGTGTGTTAATACTTAGTATATTACACGGTTGTCACAATAGTGCACTAATATAAGAGCATGCTACCTTAAAATGTGAAATCTGAAGCTTTATTCTTTGGACTTTGTTAGTTTTAGATGTCCTGTAACGTATTTGTCACTGCTTTGGTAGCTTGGACTATAGTTTCTAGATGATTTGACATACTGTGTTTTAATAGTGATGATAATATTTAAATTAAAAATTAAAAAAAAGGTAAGTGTACCTTAAAACAACGGTTTTTAATAAAATTAAATACTGTTATTCCATACATACAAGTTTCTAAGTACTTTTATAAAATTACTACCTGTGAAGTGTTAAATAATCTTTACTGTATTACGTTTAAAATAGTATACTTTTTGGATGAAATAATGTTTTAGAGCTTCGTTAGAGAGTTTTAAATTAATATTCTTTTTAATTCAAAGAAGGTTCATAAAATGCTTTACTTAGAAGTATGGAATTTCAAAAGAATATTTTCTTAGCAAGTCAATCTTTGCGTGGATATTATTGGCTATTGTTATCTCGCGATTAACCTACACTGATAATAATTGAAAACCAGAACCATAGATAATGTATTTTGGCAGTAAATTATGACGGATAATTATTACATATAGAACTGTAATATAAACTAAATTTATACCTCTTTTACCGTTATAAAAAACATTAAATAAAGACACCTCTCACGAAATCAAAACTTAGCGGCATATCTGTTGATAAATTTTACTTAATTTATTTTAAAACTATTACCAAGGATCGAAATTATTAGTTCTTTGAAATAAATTCACAGTATGTTGACAATTTTAATAGTTTTTCTAGTAATGGAAATGAAAAATATACCCTTGAAAATCATAACGTGGAACTGTTCAATAAACCAAATATCTTGTAAGCATAAATTCAATTGGCATAGTATCGTTTGATCTGACATAAGGTTAAATTCATGACATAAACTTAAATAGCTCTTGAAACTAATTTCTGAGAAAATAGGACGTAATAGTTTCTAAAACATTTTTATGGGCATTAAATAAGTATATCCTAGATCTTAAAAGGTTACAGACTGCAAAACTGATTTCCATTAGTTAGCATTCGTTACTGAAATCTTTGATACTTATTGTAGACTAGTCTTATAAATGTTTTTCTGACTTTGCTTATATACCCATGAAAAACACAATAATCAAGAAATATATCAATAACAATGCTCAACTACTTGGAAAATTAATTTTTTTATCAATTACTATAAAATAATACAAGGTTTCTATTCCATTATAGTGGAAACCCTACGAAAAATTGTATTTTACATGCTATTTCAAATGACAATTCATAAGGTAGAACAAACTTCTATTTTCTTTATGTAGGAGTTAAAAAAATACATCGAATATATTTCATATTCGATATCGAATTCTGTTATGTAATTCAATGTTGCTTGTAATTTTTCTCCTCGGAAGAATATTTCGACAAATATATACTTTTATAAAATTTACTTACTATAGAATTTCTAAGTGATGGCATTCATAAAAATTTTTATTTGCTGAATCAGAATCAATCAAGAGTGAAAAATATCGAAAGGAACAAGAGATTGCGTGCAGAAGCTATGATGGACAGTCACAAACTTATAATAAAAATGATTGCCGAAACTTGCCGAGAAAGACTGTGTGGGCCTTGGCCTGTACAACTGTGACGTTTGTTAATATGCCTCTGTCACACACTCTGTCACAAACTATTCCGTTTGAATACATGGTCTTTTTCAACATCTGAAAATTGCAAAATGCGCACTCTTCCATCAGTGTAAGTAGGTTTGGTTAGGTAAGGTTATATTGGCTGTCCACGAAGGACACACTTAGGCAATAGAGCCCATTGTGGTACCATATATGTGTTTTACCAGCTTTTCCGCTGATAATTTCATTTATCTGCTCCTCAATTATTTTGAGATATTGAGTGGGACCTTCTCCATGCATATACCATGAACTACACCAGTGCATCATAATTATTTATGACAATTAATTTTTATCGTGACGACGAGAATCGAACTCGCTATTCTAGGCATACCGTAAACGGAATTGGTTACGCTTTAACAAACTAAGCTACAAGTAGCATGCAATACAATTATTTCGATGTTGCCTTTTGGTTACTTCAATAACCGAAGACTAAATCAATTAAAATAATATTTTAGTCGATTGTACATTTGATAAAATGAAAAGTAAACAAGTACCATAATTTTATATTAATATTTTCTAGTTCACTTAATTTAATGAAGGTCCTTTGTATGTGAATAAATGTTTCACTCTAGTTATAAAATTACTTCTACGAACTTTTAATAGGTAATCAATACAATCAAATGCTTATAAATTTATTTATTAAAAGAGGTTACAATCGCAGTGTGAACAATACGCGTTATAATGTTTGTATGATCGCTTCAAAAATATCAACAGATTTCATGATATTCTCAAAACGTAAATATTTATGAAAAACAGACAATGAAAGTCGTGTTGGCATTGTTATTTCAACTTTAAAAATAACGACTACTGCGCTATAGCCTCAACTTTCCCTGCTCTCATTTGTCTTCCAATTTGTTAAGATGTAAACATTACAATTTCATGGATTTTAATTTTTTGGTGAGGAACTCTAATATTTTAGAAAATAAAATACAGCCCATGGTATTTGCTGACAATGTTCCATTCTGTAGGCTTAAGAATTTTCATAAGTAGCGGATTCAAAAATGATTTATTTTTTTATTTCATTTTGAACAAAGTTCAAGTTGTTAATGAAACAGTAATAACACGTTGTTGGATCCTGTAGTTAAATTTATTGGAGGTTACTGAGAAAAGTATTAGCTTTATGCTATTTGAATTTAATATTTTACCCCAGGAGGTGATCGCTAAGGGTTGAAGAGAGTAAATCTCCGTAAATTTTTTGTCATAAAATTTGTAATCAACGACCACAAAACCCTTATGATTCAATTTTTTAGTGAGACTTTTTGAATTTTGAATGAATTTTTGGCCTTCGGTCGCACGCGAGGTGGTATTATGTCGCTTTTTAAATAGTTGCACTTATGCGTAGCACCTTATTGTTCGATGTGTAAGAACACCATTTGATGCTTAGGACTTTCTTGTAATACCACATCTTACTTAAAAGCGATTAATCTGTTAATAACGTCTATAGTAGTTATTAAAAAAAAAACACTTTTAAGGTAAACTATTTTACTTTTAATTTCTAGAGTCTGATTATTTGTTGAGCTGAATAAATAAACTATAGATAAAATAAATGCATCGTAGTTAGTCCGTCATACATAGATAAATACCTACCTACTTAAAATTAAAGAATTTATTATTATTATTAATTTATATTAGTGATTATGCAATAATATCCGTGGAATGAGGCACACTTGTTTGTCTCCATATTACTAGTCTTGATGTATTCATAGATATAATTATTGTAAATGAATGTACTTAAATATTAATTCACTCATACGTAAATATGCAATTTTTTTATTATTATTTTAATTGGTTTTAGTCATTCAATTGAAAAAGATGGATTTTATATAATATATTTACGTGCGTATTACGTTGTTTTTATACGTCCTTTTGATATTATGAATGTAAAATTCGAAGGTAACAGAATTAACTAAAGATGATCATTTGAGGATTGGTTACAGTAGTTGTGTACACACACATACTGCGGTCTGTCAAAAAAGCGGGAAACATTTACCGCCCCGAACAAGGGTCCATCAATACATGTGTACAGACTGTAAAATTGTAAAGTCTTACGCAAGTTAGGACACTTAATAAGACTACTAATGACTCCGTATTGGAACTATGCTCCTTATCGCACCTAATGATTTGTTCGCTGGTTGGGAGGTAAGTTCACAAAAAGGGCAACAGACCCCAAAATCCGACATGTAGGTCACCTGGTAAACTACAACTTTTTAATTGATGCTTGCCATGAATTTTGAGAATAAGCAAAAACATTTTACAATTTATCAATTTGTATTTTTTTTCCAAAATTTATGTTTTTTCATAAAAAAAAAATGAGTTGTGAGTTATCAGAAGTTAAACATAATACAGATAATTTAAAGTAAATACAAGGAAATTATATCTTATGTCATTTTAAATATCCTGATCAAACAAATTATCGGAAATGTATACTACTAAATCAGAAGTATGTCTTTTTTAAACTAATATTATAATTAATTCATAAAATAAAGAGTTAAAGTAGCTATAATATTTAATTCTTTATACAAGAAATATTTGATTTCTTAAATTAATACATTAAATATTCAGAATTACCGAGACACGGATAAGCAAACAAGAAAAATGAAAAAAAAAAAGAAATAAACCCTAAATTTACCAACGTATAGAACTGCAAAAAGTATCGTGAGAGAGAAAACAAAACAATTAAAAGAAACTAATTACAACCGCAAGGTAGCGTACTACAAAACAGTTATTTGTACGAAAGGAACATAGTTCCTACCGATTGTCCCACGACACTTCTCGTTCATTTTTGTAAACTTTTATATTTGATACATCTATTACTGTTTAGTCAACCATATTTAAAATATGAATATTGTTGTAATAATAAAAGGTAAAGTTAGTACGTGTACCTACACAAAAATGATAGTTTGATATTTGATTACAATATAGCAGTGCAGTACCAAGGTAAATCAACTGAGAGCGATCTGAAAGTTAGTCAGTGCAGTAGTGGCTTCGTTTGTTCGCTTGTTCGCTAAGTTATACCAACTAGCGCCAAACAAACACTGCTTCACAACAACAAGCAAGTGAATAATAAATAATATGAAATGTTCTATGTATGATGATGACAACAACTAAACAACTTTTAAACTAAACTCCCCACTACATAACAAACAACTCGCGTAAAAGTCAAATTGAAGTCCGCGAGTGAATGTGCGGTGGTGCTGTATGCATGCAACATATTAAACTGTTCAGTATATACAGGTGATTTATATATAATTAGTACAAATATTTTTACCAAAGGTCAAAGATATTTCTACAGGAGTTGTGTGAATCGTAGGAAGACACCTGATGTTAGTAATAAAACTGTGTTTCTTATCGCACGCTATGACTTGCAACTGACCCCAAAATCCGACATGTAGGTTACCTAGGAAACTAAAACTTATTTAATCTTATTTAATCGATCCAGCTTGGCATGAACATATTGGGTTGATTACTAAAACAGAAGTATATCTTTCTTAAACTAATATTGCAATTAATTCATGAGTTATAGTAAGTAAACCTGCAAGGTAGCGTACCACAAAAGTAATATTTATAATAAATTACTAATACACTTATTTATAAGAAAAGAAAATAGTTCCTACCAAGCATATTTTATACCTCGGTGGAAAGCTATCTTATGAAACTTACTTGAAAACGTGTATCTGAGCTTAACAAGGAACTTTTCTTTCCCGTGAAGAATAGCACCGCAAAATGGCTAAATGAAAGCAAAAAAATTTGAAAATTTAAAGTTCAGTAAAAGGAAATCTAAAAAATGGTGTGGTTTAGGGAGATGCCTGTTTTAATGTAAACTTTTTATCAAGTCTAAAACTTGATAATGCCTGGGGGCTTTATAAGTCTTAACATGTATTTTTCCATGAGGTGATATGAAAGAAGGATTGTTTTTTTAGTTAGTTGATATGAAGTTGTCCCAGTTTTTGAATAATTCGGCCAAAAATCAGTAGAAAAAAACTGCAGTTTAAGGGAGTGTCCGTTTGAATTTGTACTTTTTATCAAGTCTAAAACATGTTAATGTCTGGGGGTTTGCAAGTATAAATCTCAATACGTATTTTGACATAAAATGATATGAAACTCAAACAGGGATTGCTTTGTTAGTTAGTTGATATGAATTTGTTGCATTTTTTGAATAATAAATCACCTGTACATGGAACTCATACACCTATACCATATAAGTTTACCTATACAACTTACTATGTACATGTAGATAGTGGGTTAAGCAAGCATCAAGCAGTATTAAGTAGATAGAGCACCAAGCGAGTGAACAAGCGGCTAAGTAACACAACACAAAATAAAATAATACACACGGTATGTACACATGAGGTATGGATGGTATGAGGAGACGCAGTAACTGAATGTTCGCCCGCCTTAACAGTGGCCCCCTTTTAACAAACAAATGCGAAATATATTTTATTTTATATAAGTACATAATATAAAAACTACACCTTTAATTAAGGAAAAACGAAACTTAATTTTTTTTTCGAGAAATTTACAGAAAATTCTGTTTTTGACACGTGTGCTTAAGTGAGGTGTGGTTTTTTATTTTTTGAAAAATATTGTTATTGTTGTTATTGTTTTATTGTTGTTGATTTTCATTTGTTTTTTTTTTTTTTTTTTTTTTGTGTTTTGTTTTGTTTGTTTTTTTGTTTTTTTTTTTTTTTTGAAATATTTTATAATCATTTTGTGCGGCTCTTTGTGTTTAAAAAAAAAGAATAGTATGTGAAAGTCGAATACGTACGATTTTTATTTTTTAATATTATTTATTTGTTATACACGGGGATTGGAGATTTAAATTGTTGCGGAGGATGTAAGGTTCGTTGAGTTTTTACATATTATATTCTCTACTATACTATAAGCAAATGTATACGTGTATATAGCTCTAGTACCAGGCATAGTATTTGGCGGTGATTTTAGAAGGGCTCAAATTTCGAGAGACTGTTGTCAAGGTTGTGTTTGACAATTTTTTCCTGTATGAAAACCGGCTAAGTTGCCGAGCAAGTAAAGGCGCAATCGCCTTTAATCGCTTGACTATTTAGACTGGGAGGTTGTGGTTTCGAATCCAGGCAGTGGAATTCTGATTAATCAATTATAATTATTTAGGCGGTAAATTGATCACTGTTGTTGCTTGGAAAAGAGCGAAGTAACCGACTCAATCCACATTACAAAATTTAATTTTATGTATGCGGATGTAGTTTAAATAAATAAAGGTTAAAAAGATGGGAGTGTACTCTGTTATAGACTTACGTCTAGGGAACGGATGTTAAATTCCATTACTATTTCTTATTTCTGTACGAAGTTTCTACAAAGCCAAACACTTGTCTTTGAAAGGTCTTGGTAAATGAAGCGTGTCACCCTTTTAATTATAGAATTAAAATAGTGTTTTGTCATTGAATGAATTTTTTTGAGAATATCTCATTTTAAAAGCACGTGAAGTTCATCTCACACAGATATACAATGCTTTACTATTCTTACTAGGGTGATATTGTATACGATATGGCATTTAATGGGGGTGTTTATAGCAGCGACTCGTCGCCAGATCAACATCTTGTCTGATCCATCGCACAAGATGTTTCACATAAACTGGAGAAAGGACTGAACCAACAAAAGAAGGACTGTTCCCCTTAAAGGAGGGAAATTAGTCATCTTAATTTGCTGCAATTTTTAGCCTACCATGGCCCTATCAGCTTACTTGGTTAAGGCGTAACCAATTTCGTTCGCAGTGTGTTAGGGTAGCGGATTCGATTCTCGCCGTTGCAACAAAATTAATTTAAATAATAGTTGTGATGGGCTGGTGAAGTGTATGGTATATTAATGAAGGAGGTCCATTCAGCCTCTGAAATTGAGGAGCTGATAAATGAAATTAGCAGTGGGAAAGGTGATAAAACACATGTATGGTATCACAATGGGGTCTATAGCCTATATGTATCCTTCGTGGACAGCCAATATAACCTAATCTAACCTAGTCTACCATGTAATTGAAAATTTTGAGCCATTCTAAAATAATTGTTAAATACTACGTTTGGTTGTAGACCTAATATAATTTATTGTAATATGTATGCGGTACAATTATATTGTTATTTAAGAAATGTCATATGAAAAAAGGTTTTGTTTTTTTGTTTTTATGTACCTTTTGCAGTGTTTGTTTTGTTTTATTATTGGATTTACTTCTGGAATCTCTCATGTCAACAATAATAACGCATTACATGGATTACAATTACCTTTAATATTGTAGTATACATTTATTTATGTGTGTTTCAATTTGTTGAATATAAATGAATAGTTTATCAAACATGTTTTCAGTATTTGGATGAGATTACACCGGGATCGGATAAATCTACATATTAAATTCGATGTTTGGTAAAATTTTGGATATTATAGGGGGTATAGAAATAATGAAAGAAAAATTGGCAGTACATATTAGGTGTAGTACTGAAGGTGTGTGAGTCCGCCCTCTGTAGTGCACACGACTAACTTCCCAGAGGCGGAAAACATTAAAAAAAATCTTGTTAGCCTTCATAGATTATTCTTCGAACATGAACTGCAGCTAATGCTGGAACGATCATTATCTACATAGATAAATGATGTGTTTTATCCACTTTTTTGCCAGTTTTTTTATTTACATGAAAAAACGATTCAACTATTTTTGCTGAATGAACTATTTCTCTTCCAGTTCTTAAATACGCGATTACATGTCGCCCAGTCACGTGTTAACATCATAACTGGTTCGCGAGATAATCGAGGCAAAACGTACACACATCCACACATACAGATAGCACATTAAAAAGGTTTGATTCGGATATTGCATCCTTGAAACCGCGGGAATATGTAAAACTGGAGATGTTCCAAATCGGTCCCATTACATTAATTTCCTCTGGGAAGTTGAAGATAGAAATTTTTAAGAAGGGAAGTTAGTACGGAAATTATTCTACAAAAAGGTTTATAGCGTTTATAGGAATATCTAACTCCGCTAATTGCGATAAGTAATTCTTACTATAACTTTAATTTCAATCAACGAATTCTTTATGTTGCATCAAACTAGGGGTTGTCCACAAGAAACAAACAAAGACTTTTTACCTTTTTTTGTGGGAGCGCAAGGAAATCATATATTGTAAAACTAGCAAAATGTGTATGTATATCTAATTCCAGGCGCTTCCTCCAAAAATCTTTAAAGAGATGTCAGAGATTTAAAGATGCCAGAGATGGAAAAAATTGCCGAAGAATTTTTATTGATTAATAATTTTCACATGCACGGATTTACATATTGGGTCACATGGGCCATGGCCCTCGCCTGGGTCAAAAATTTTTTGCGTACGTGTGAATGGGATCTTAGACATGACGAAAATGACTGAATAATGACGAATTCTTAATAATCGATAAAAAATATTTTCGTGGAATATTTCTCTTAAGTTCAAATTGTAGTTTATTATATCAGAAATAGCTGCAGAAACTTAAGGCTGTATTTTTTCCCTTGCTCAAAGGAAACGTTTTGTGTAAATCCGGGCCCGAATTCTCAACAAAATTGTTAACCGCGCCTTATTTCTTAAATTCAAATTATCATAAATGAAATTTAAATAAAGAAAAATTATAAGACGAGCATTGAAGATATTATTATTAGAAAATTTATTATTTGCATTTTTTATTACCTTTACGTAAGACAATAGAGTTTATATTACTTATCGCTTGCGTTTATAGTAACAATAAAATAAACCCTTCAAATATTAAATATGACTAAAGAATAAATCTAATCATATGATATGAAAATGAATAAAATAAATAATTAAACAAGTGAAAACAAACAATTGACTGAGTTAATTGCTGAAATACCATGCATAGACAGTGTTGATTACTCTATCACTTTATACATACATACATGTCACACATACATAACTAATATTCCCATCTAATACATATAATAAAATTTACGCCTAATTTGCGCCCTCACGGCTAAACACTGATGTTTACGAAAAAATGTCTCAAACAAAAGTTGGTTATTTTTTTATTAGGAACATTTTTTACACTTAAACTTTTGTTCTATCTCTAACGGTTTACAAGATTGGTTCTACGGATCCAAGACCAAATTGACCTATGCTTGATATCTTTTTTAGTTTTTGAGTTATCGTGTCCACAGACGGACGGGCTACCGGAAATGGACTAAGTAGGTGATTTTATGAACACCTATAACAAATTTTTTAGCGTAGCAACAATATTTTTAAGCGTTACAAACTTGGGACTAAACTTAGTATACCTTGCATATTACATTTATGCATGGTGTAAAAAATCAAAGTCCCGACTATGTTAAGTAACGTCAGGGCGAATTATTGGGAATATTTGAGTCGGTCTAGATAAGCCCCGATTGTTGAAGTCGATATGTAAACTACTGGGCTTGTTTCTTTCTTTTTCAGATTTAATTTAGCACAGTCATAATTTTTTCGAATAATATTTTAATAGTTTACCATACTTTCTATCTTTTGATGTGTCAGAAAAGTAAAATTTCTTAGTCATATAGCAAAAACCCTTCATAAAATAATAATAAGGTTGATGATCATCATCCCCTTCATATAAAAACAAAAATATTAAATATTAAATCATTTTCCACCCTAATAGCAAAAAATATAACTAAAAAAAACATAATCACACGTGTGTTTTAGAACAGGTACGTGATTGTAATTGCTGTTTAAACTAGTCGCGGTGAGTACGACTCTTAAACCAAGCCGATAATGCTTGTTGAAAAATGCAAGGTATCTCATCGTCACAAAATTTCAAAATTTACAAGGTTGTTACCATTCTAATTGATATTACTATAACAGTATATAGCTATATCACTTAGAATGGTAAAACCTGTGCAAATTTTGTGACATAGAGATACATATATTTAGGGATATTTATAATGGATAATTTTGTTGAAAGCTCAACATCGATTTATTTACGATTACATATTTTGCTCTGCAATAAACACTGAAAAGCTTCAGAAAGTAGTATAGTCATTAACTCTTTTCCGGTTACAGCGTAATTGAAAGATCAGAAGATAAATTCTAATAAAATTTTCTACACTTTGCTTATAATTAGAGTAAATATAAACAAAATAATTTCAAGTTTTATGTTTCCTTTTGCTTTTTACTTGAACTCAAAATTTAATACAGTTGATATCTGATATAGTTCCAATAACTGTCATTTTTCAGCGATTTATATCGCGACAACATTATCCGAAACATATAGATTTCTAAAAGATTTTAAAACATTATATGAAAAACTTTAATTGCAATTTTCAGTTAGAAAACACAAACTTTCGAGCAAAACGTTAAAAACTAATAACCACACGAATCAATAATATTTTTTAATTGCATATTTTTATCGCTTGTTAAAATTTTCAACAAATTGCCATTATCAAATTTGTATTTACAATTTGAGTTTATTTATTGAACTGAGTAATTTTATTCTTTTGATATTTAAATTTTTGTATAAAAATAGGATAATGTTTTTTTTTGTTTTTTTTTTTAGAAAATTTTTATCAAGTGTTGATTACAAATTTAATTGAGAATTGGTTTTTATCAAATTATACAATAGTTATAGGTAGTTACTATCAATGAACAAAGTAAAATTATGCAAACACGACTTTTTGTTAGATTTCAATGTGCTTTTGTTATAGTCATTAAAAAAAATTAAAGTTTTTCTTTTAATTTCTTGTTTAAATGCAAACAAAAAAAGTTTTTGTTTAAATGCAAACATTTAAGTAGCTGAATCTGTTCGGAGAATGGAATACTTCAGATACGGACTTAAAACCGTAAACTCTAGCCCAAGTAATATATAAACTTTTTTGATATAAATCGGTAAAAATAAGTAGCTAGAAAAGTTGCATTTAAATACAACCCATATTTTCTGCTGGAGAGAATATGTAAGTTTGCAAAAATTAAGCTTGAAGGAATTGAAGCTTGTAAGAAAGGAAACTGGAAAGAAGTTTGTCGTAAATTTCGATTTATTAGTTAATTTCCAGGAAACAATAACTGAAATTTGTAAACTTTCGATTGACGATGATATCGGACAGTTTTGCCTACGCTAGAAGCTAGAATTATGAATTTTCACTCTTTCTTGTAGGTTAAAGTATAAGATAGCCGTATAAGTGAAAAATTTTTATAAAGCATTCCCTGCTAATCGTGCAGTTTAAATAAATCGATGAATAAAGGTCGTTGTTGACTGGCCAATATTCGTCCTTATATCTATGTAGTATTTATTATTTCTCTAGCCTGGTTTTCTGAACCTCTGCGAGATCTTACTCATTTTTGCATCAAATTTTGTGATTTACTCCTCATTTTAAAGCTAACTGTCCTAGCTATCGGCAAAAACTTGACCCACGGGCGCAACTGTTCCACTTAGAAATAAAAATAGACTAAAGAAATAATATGAATTTTGTTGAATATGAAATTTGTGTAACATATCAGCAGTAAAATTGCATATAAATAAAAAGAAAGTAAATTTATCTAACCTGTTTTTAGCTGGTACAGCACTGAGGAATTCCGTACGGGCCGAGCTAGTTTTAAATATTTTGTTAGTTACATAACTAAAATTTTTGTAACTAACGTCTCGAGTAAAACAATTGCAAATGATTCTTACAATATGCAATTAAAAATACATTAAAATTTAAATATTCCACAAAATGACAAACAATTTAGACCAATTATTTCATGCTCAATACTCAGTGTTAATAGTTAATTATTTAAATGACAATCATGTGCAGATTATTTTTAAGTTTTTTTTTTTTAAATATTTAATTAAAATCGGTTACATTTGGCTGCTATATTTAAATTAGTTTTTAAGTTCGTTATAATGTTTAACAAAAAAAAAACAGAAATTAAATAACGGTCATTCAAGTATTTGGTTGCTGTTGCTTTTTTTTTTGTTTAATGAAAACCACATTCACTATCGCGCTTAAAAAACATTATTATTTTACCGGTAATGCTGATTAGTTATTCAGTAATTAAATATTATGTATAGGTACACTAATAGACCGTAAGCCCATAATGAAAGGAAATTTTTATCATTCTTTTTGTTTCTCATTTAAAGGATTGATAAAGGTAAGTTTGTTACTAAGAAATAAATATTTAACCGTGGCTAAACCGAGTATTAAATTGTTCAAATTATTTAATGGATTTAAATTTTCTACTAGTTTTTATGTGTATTCAGAGTTCAATGGATTTTCTTTGATGTACACGGGAGGTATAAAAAACTAGGCAAAAAACGACTGATTTTTCAATATGATTAAACATATTTTTATTAATGCTTTAAACGTTAGATAAAACGATTCATTTAAACCACACTTCATTATGAGCTCACGGTCGTTTACATTTGTATTTGTGTGAAGAATAAAAGAGATAACTTTTAAAATAAAAACCGGATTTACAACAAGAAGTCAGTGAGTGGATCCTCTAAGTTTGATTGAGGGATTACAAAATTTATTTAATTTTAAACAAATTATCGTTAATTTATTAAACAATTTTATAATGATATACATACCACTGAATGAGATGTTTGTGAAAGAGATTGTTATTACTTCCTGTTATTCTGTTAAGTTGAAATATATAAAAATGATTGAAATTCATAGTTAGAATTTATCTTTCTGCAGCAATGCTCCTTTTCATGCGTTTGGCGGTTGGAGGCTAGACAAAAAAGTATCTGTATTCCACCGACATTTTTCATAAAGTTTATTTTCTTTAAATATCAATAGTATCTTCAATGAGACTATGGCTTTGTAGTTACCGTTCCTCATGTGGACGATCTTCAGGTCGAAACTCATACACACCAATGGATTTTTTTATGGGAAATAAAAATCTATGAATTACAGCAAAAAGAACTTAATTTGTACCGGGTTTTCCACGACACTCTTCAATCTTTTCATTATTTAATATAACAATTAAAAAAAGGAAAAAGTCATGTGACGATTAGCTATTAGTTACAACTCCGTGGCATTCTTGAACACGAAGTATAATTATAATTAAAATTGATATATTTGAAAAAGAAAAATTTACAAATTATGTTTTAATTGGTTTTGAAAAACAGTAGATTAGGAAAAGTACAAACAGCGATAAAAGTGGCTGTGAGCTCTGTTACAAAAACGTGACTGCTGGCAGCTCGTGCATAGAGTGAATTAATGTCTATGATTTAGCGGAGGACTCCCAAAAATTTGTTGAAAACAGTAAGAATTAATGAAACATTTTAAAAATGTAAATGACTTTTACAGCTCGAAATTTACGTACAACCAATTATTTTTTAAATAAAAGGAAGAACTCATTGGTGTGTTTTCTTCATTTGAATATTATAAAATATTATTAAATTTTAACAAATTTTGATTAAATTGTTAAATTATTTCTTAATTATAATGTAAGAATCACTCAAGAATTCATTTAATTATGAATTATAATGACTTAAGTTTTCTCATATTTTCTATTGTTAGTAAACTTACAATTAAGCTAATTGGTTATCATGGTGGATTTTTCTCTTTTGTAGGTAAATTGTTAATTGACTATTAGCCAGATCCATTCGAGTGATTTCTATTTAATATTCTTGAAAATAATGGGAAAGAATTTTAAACAGTATTAGGTAGCAGGTTGTGAACTTAAAACGTACGGTTATAAGTAAAGGGTCATTAAACTTTACATTACGATAAAATCTTTATAAAATTTAAATTTTGGGGTGAAGCATTAAAAGTGGCAAAACGATGTTTTTTTTTGAAGTCGGTTTTTTTTTAAGTTTTTTTATTTTGTGATTTTAGTATAGATATTGATGATATAACATTAAAGCAAAAAAAGAAATCTTCGATACTCCCTATTGGAGTAACTAGGCCAGGTGTCTGACGAAAATAGTATTGATCTCCCCCGTTCGGCCATATTGAATAGCCCTTATGTTTGTCTATATTGAATAGCTAGCCTATTTATCAAGCATTAATATAAATAAGGCAATCAGGCAATATGGCAGAAAAACAGAGCAATGATCTTAAATTGGCTCGAATACTGTCCACACTTCACTTTCTTTTTACATCATTACAATAAATAACCAATAATGATATATTGCCAATAATGATAAAATTGAGAGATAAAATATTGTCCACCCCTGAAACATCTTTTAAAAAATGTAAGTATACCAGAATGAAATTGGCAATTCGACAAAGAAGACATATATACACACACGGATAGTGTATCGTGCAAGTTTTGTAGCAGACATGGATAGACATAATACATAATAAGCAAAAATATCAGAAGAATGAAACAAAAAAACAAAATACCGTCTGTTTCGTAATAATGGTTTAATAATGTATCAGTTGGTACCATCATTTTTATCCTCATATCGTAAGCTCTCAACACTCAATATATAAGACGACCTTAACATTCATTTGTTTTTATTTTTATAAATATTTAGTGGGAATCGATCGATACGTGGGTATTTCCCGTATATAGTGTCTTTAATAGTCATGACAAATCATGCAAATTGAACACGAAGATTAAAACAAAAGAATTTGTTTACAATTTTTTTACCGTAAGCTAGGTAAGGTTAGGTTAGAGTGGCTCTCTTGGAGTGGAGCACACTTAGACCAAAGGGTCCGTTATGATACTAAAAAAAGCTTAACCCAACCACAGCCATTACTCCATGAATCATTTGGACTTGTTTAAGAACGGCAGTAGTGCTTTGACGTCAATGAACTTTAGTACCGCGAGCTAGCAAACTGGATTCTTGAAATGTAAAGCATGCAAAAACTGACAAAACACAAAGCAAAAACTAAAACTTCATCTCAATAGAAAAACTCCGGAGTCAATAGCGCTGGCCAATTATCTTTGCTGTTGTTGTATTTAACATTAATTTAATACCAATTCTGCCTGTAACTGTTTTTTTTTTTTAAACTTATTATATTACAATTTTTCTATACCTTTATTTCCGAACGATTGTTATACCATGTATATATAAAATATATGATGGTATACTTAGTTTAGTCCTAAGTGTGTAATGTTTAAAAATATTGATGCTACAAACAAAATATTGGTAAAGGAGTTCATAAAAACACCTAATTAGCCCATTTCCGTCTCTCTGTCGCCTGTCTGTCGTCTTTCTGCCGCCTGTCAATCGTCTGTTCGTCTGTCATCACGATAACTCAAAAACGAAAAGAGATATCACGAAAGGATTCTCGTTCCTACGTTCGTACCTCGAGATGCTCTACAAAAGGTATCTTCTAGGTAGCTTCGTACCTCGAGGTGTTCCACAAAATCTCATGTATTTTTTTAACCATTTAAGAAAAATTATTCTTAAATTTTTTGTGGAAGCAATAAATATTTTACAGCCAACATATTTTTACCTTACAGAGGCAAAAAAAAAACATGTGTTAAAAAATATGTCAATTGTATTAAATGTTTACATTTATTTATATGACTGTATTACACATTTGATGATGTTTTGATTTAATAAGTTGACCATAACCTAGTAAATATTTAATAGTTTGCAATAAATTACGTAATAATGATAATAATAATAATTTTTTTATATTAGGTATACACATTTCTAGAACAACTAAATAAAAAAATGTATAAATATAAACAAAAACAATCATTAAAAAAATAATAATTGCATATGTTAACACAAAATATGTGCAACAACCTAAAAACGCATTCACATGTGACGTCAAACATACCACATACTTCACATATGTTATAATGAACGTATAGTTATTATGAAGAGTCAAATATAAAAATATTGTCAACACGATTTACACGATACTGACGCGATCAAAAATGTTGTATGGTGATTCACAGTTACTTGATCATCGTTTATCCAAAATTTAAAAAATTAAAAAACCCCCGACATATTTTTAGGGTACGGAACCCTAAACTCGCACTTGAAACATAGCTAAGAATACTTTAGGTGCTACGATGCCACAGACAGACAGACACACACACATAGCGGTCAAACTTATGGGGGGTTAAACAATTAACAGAAAACAGCTATTAACAGAAAACTTGCTTCTACTGTGAATTTCATTGTCCGAAAGTTATTGATAATAGCTATTCAGGGATACTAAGCCGAAATCTTGGAACAGAGTCCTACAATCCAAGACAGGATATGCGTAGTCGTCGTGTACAAGACGGTAGAAGGTACGTAGACATTAATAGGCTGTTTGAAAATCTCAAATTGAAAAATTAAATGATATTTTTTCTTGATATTTTTTTTATGATTAATGACTCGGTTATACTAAGTCGAAAACTTGGAACAGGAAACGTAGAATCCAAGACTGGGTAGTCGTAGTCATGTACAAGACGGTAATAGGTACGTAGACATTAATAGGCTGTTTGAAAATTAAAAAATTAAATGGTTTTTTAAGGAAAAATACGGCGATGGCAATTCTTTGAGAGTTGGGAATATCTTGATATATTTTTCGTGTGTGTGCTTTTAATAACTTTCTTTTAACATATTATGCGTGTCTGTCTAACTGTTTGCTTGCGCTAATAGTAAAAGCGGCTAATCCGATTTCCAAGAAATGGCTCAGTTTCTCTTGTATTTCTAAGCTATTATGTCTTTGAGGAGATGGGCTGCATAATATGTATGTAAACCGAAGTATAATGCACAGGCAAATATATTCATAGTTATAATAATTGAGGACAAAGGTATACACGTTTCATGATATACATTCCAGCTCTAAAGTTGCATTGTTTTATAACATGGGGTTTTTCCTTCTTGATTTTAATGAGAGAAAACTTTTATCGTCGATACCTGCCGAATTGATACGATTTCTCAAAGAATGTTTAACTTAAAAGATATTCCACATAACAACGCTAATTTTGATCGTTATTGTACCTACCTATTTCCCTTTTTCGTTTTGTTTATATGCTGTTTTTGTTTATTTGTTGTGCTATTGTATTAAAAAAATAACAACTAAAAATTATGTTTGGTGAATGAGACCTCAAATGGGTGTGTCTACGTCATATTTTAAAACAGACTTGTGAATGTAGGATATTTTGAGGTGTGTTTTTGACATATAATTGCAGAATGAATTCGTACAATTAATTCATAAAGGTTTCATATTTTCATCAAAAATATTAATTCCCCATCAATTGACAGCATATTTTAAAATGCATGGATTCAAAGTTAAAATAAATTATAGTTTAAAAGAAATAAAAAATATATTGCACTACAAAGTGGAGAATACTTGTACATTTCAATAAAAAGTTTTATACACTTTTAGTGCAATAAGACGTGCTTTTAAGCTATAAATTATTTTCTTATTTTTAAGTCTCGCTAAAAAGCGTGTTAAAAACGTTATTTTGTAAGTTTAAGTTCAAAACTACCAAAAAAACTAATTTTTGTTAAATTAGCGTAGAACAACTTTTAATTAATTTATTCACGCGTTACAAAATTATAAAAAATGAAAAAAATATTTGATTCTGTTCAGTCTATTTTAAAAGTATTAAAATATATAATTAATTATTGAAAATTTTGTGTACCGAATTTATTGATTAAATGAATGATTTTGATAGCCAAACATATTCGAAATAAGTATTTAGTTTTTAATTTGATAAACTTTTATTTTGAAAACATAATATTTGAGTAGTTACTACAATATTTTGGAATGTATAAACAAATAAAATATGTAAATATGAAATTTGTTGATTTGCATGTATTAATTATATCCAATAATAATAATAACCATAATATGTATGAGTTTGTGGCATACTTAGAATTATACTATTATTTTAATAATAATTATTAAAATAATAATTATCGGTTCTATGTATGTACGTACGTAGATACGATAAATATGGGAAAGTGTCGTACCAATAATGGATCAAAATTATCATTTATTTCTTTTTAAAAGCTATTTTTAAATAAATAATAGTTTAAAATAACTAAAAGACCCTTTTGTAACAAGCTAAAATAAAAGATTTTATCGTAAAACAACGGACCACATGGTCTAAGTGTGTCCCACCCCAGGACAGCTACTCTCACTAACCTAACCTAGTTCAGCTTGTTACAAAAGAGTGTTTTTTAGTTTTTTTAAGCTATTATTTATGTTGTGTTTTTGAGTTTTTAAGACTATTATTTATTTATCAAAAATCAGAATAAAATATGGTGGGAGCGCAAATAAATGTATGCACTTTCAGGTATTGAAATCGTTAATCCTGAAAATCTGTAGCAGGATAATCAAATAAACTTATTAAATTATTGTATTATCATCGATCCTTAATAAATATATGCCAAATTTTGAGTTAATCCGACGTTTTGAAGGGGATCAAAATCAAGATCAAAGTTTCCGTTACATAATAACGTACTAACATACGTATGAAGTTAATAAAAGCTTGTTAAAGATATAGAATAATGTTTTCTTTTAAGACTTTTATCACTACACTCTAAAGCAGTCATGGGCGAGTGATTTTAAGTAGAAGTCACCATTGTTATAGCTTTATTGTATATCTCTTTATCCAAGTCCGCATTGCTCATAGAGTCACTAGGTGGAGGTGGAAGCGAGACGGGTATACGACTCTTCTATCTACCTCGGTTTATCTTATAGTAATGAGATAAGTAGAAAATAAAAGTTTCCTCTCTGCTGTACTTGTATTTTTAGTTGTCACTGTCTTACTCGTATTTTAGATACAGAAGTATGAGGGACTTCTCTAAGCCACGTTTGTCCATGCCTGCTCTAAAGTGAAAGTACAATTATATGATGTACCATAATTCATATAACAATTTAGCTTTTATATTAGCTTTTCAATATGTTATTATATTTATATTAGCTTTTCAATATGTTATCCTTCTTGTTTACTCTAGGAAAATCCTACTAGTTTTTCTTTCAGGAATCTGCTTCTCTGAAATTAAGAAAGTAGTGCTACTCTCTCAACATGGACCTTAGTCATTATTATCAGAGGTATTACACATTATCCTTTACTAAAACAAATATCATATTACTAACGATAATATTCTACAGAAATTATGCAATTTAATATCTGTTATGTAATGATATTGTAAAATACAGATAATATAATAATGAATATAAAATATCTAGTTATTCATTTTAAGTATTAAGTGAAACCTTCTGAGTGAGAATATTACCACCATTAGACTCATTATAAAAGGGTGTGCTATAATTTTATCGGATAGTGCAGTAGATTGTATATAGGTCGTAGGCATATTTTATGATAATGGAAGAGCCAGACCAAGAAAATTTAGTTGAATTTACTAAAGCTCATCATTTGAGATTTGGTTATAGTAGTTGTGTACACACGCATACTGCGGTCAGTCAAGCGAACGATAGGGCAGGGGCTAGATATATGCTATCGAAACGGTTAAGTTTTACGTGGTACTTAAATGAATTTACTTAAGCTGAAAATTGTTATACAGATTGTATATTGTATATAGATAACTTTTATGGCAGTGAGTCAGTTAAACGTTAGAACAGGGCTGCTCAGACAGCCCTTATTTATGAACAATAAATAGATCAGATTCATTTGTGATTTCCGTGGTATTTAAATTAATCTTATATATTTATTGTTCATAAATAAGGGCTAACTGACCAGCCATGTTCTAACACCAAACTGACTGACAATCATAACTGTTATTTATATGCAATATATAATCTATATAACAATTTTCAGCTTTAGTAAATTCATTTTAGTAACACGTAAAACTTAACCGTTTCGGTAGAATATATCTGACCCCTGTTCTATCGTTCGCTTGACTGACCCCAGTATATTTGTGTACACAACTACCATAACCAATCCTTAAATTATCAGCTTTAGTAAATTAAAGGATTTTTATTTGGCCTGGCTCCTAATCCATAAAATGACCCATAAGAACTCATTTATACTATAAATAAACAACTTGTGGTTTTTGTTACCTTACAAATCGATATCTTGAAAATTAAGTGAAAACTTTTCTTCATGATTTAATTACTACAATTATTTCACATAAAACCATAATCGGAAATGAAAAACTACGTATTTAAGTGAGTTAACACTTCAATTCAAATAATTAGGTTGAAATGCAGAATTTTTTTCTGCTCGATTTTCCATACTTTGGCAAATTGAAACTTTTACATTGAGTGTAACAAATAAATTTGGTGCACGTAATGAGAAATTAGCCATTTTTCGCAAGGAAACAGAAGGCAAGAACTTACCCTGCACGAGAATAGAAAAATTTTAAACTTCATTTTTGGGTTGAAATGTTAACAATAATTGGGTCTTCTGCAATTTGTATTTAGGTAATAACACGAATTCTTTAACATACAATAATTATTTTAATGCTTCACCAATTTTAACATTCTACGAATATTAAAGCGATATTCAAAACAAACAAAATCTTAAAATATAAATAGAATCAATTTTTTGTTTTAAAATAAATGTTGTAAATAACATGGAATTAAATAAATATAGAATTCTTTATTCTAAAATAATGAAACTTTCTCACAGTAATGAAAATTTAAATATATATATACCTTTTTATTTTTACTACTTATTAATCTTATTAGAACAGGAAATACAACACGATAAATGAAACAAAGTACGAAAACATTTTTTTGTATAATTAAATGAGAAATGGAATTATTATAATTAATTTCAATCCATCCATCATTCCTTATTAATTCAATTTCATTTTAAAATACAATACTTACAATACAATACTTACAATTTAATGTGAAAAGTTCTCATTCCCAAAGTTTTAAGTATTAAATACAAGCAAAAATCAATGTCAATGGTACAAAGGGCAATTTAAATTGTCAATTTTAATTAAGAGAAAATTCTTAGACGTAATTGGAATGTTAACTTCCATATTTGCGATTCGAAAATAATATGTTTTGTTAATGCAACAATAAGTAATAATATGTTTTGTGTTTATTTTAGTCAAAATTATAGCTAGTGCATTTTCATTTTTAATCAAGATTGTTAAAAATTGGATTAGGCCTGACGTAAATAAATAAATCATTCAAATTGGAGAGATACTTATCTTACAGGCTGAAAGATAAAGTCAATATCTTAAAAACTGCGCGTCAGCTGAACTTTTCAATATTGTTATCGTATTTTTTGGACTATCATGATTGCTTTATATTAATACTAGCTTGATACCCGCCCACTTCACAGGGCTTTAAAATAAAAACCACCGCTTTATAGCTTCAACCTCTCTTGATCACACTTATTCCTTTTTCATAACACTTGAAAGGATTGTTTTATGGAGCTAAAATATATGCACCGTTTTCAATTTTTTAAGTGTAAAATAGTCATATTTCATTAAGTATTTCAGAAAAGATGGCCATGAATTGTCTTAATCTACTATTTAAAATTTTTACAGAAATCTTTAACTTATGGTTTAAAATGATGATCATAAATGGAACAGTAAAATGTCAGAATTAAGTTAATTTTAAAATGTTCTTTTTATTATATCTTTGAAAATTATAGCTCATGTGTTATTCTGATGTATGAGTTATATTGTAGTACAGTTACAATCAAATCAGTAGTTTTTGCGTGAAAGCATAACAACAAACAAACATCCTTATTTTCACTTTTATAAAATACTAACTTCATACGCGTTTAACAGTTTGATTAAGTCAATGGTTTTCAAATTAAAATCATAGTTTACCATCGGACTCAGAATTTCGAATTTTGGAGGCTGTAAGAGTAAGTATAATAAGTTAGGTCAAAATTTCCAGATTGAATTTCCTATTATTTGGATGGTATGTGATACTTGAGAAAAATATTTTTCAAAGCATCTACTTCAAAACTCTTAATTTGATATTGATAATATAATTGAAAAAATCTAAGACTGTACAAGTTACGCTAGAAATACTGATATTTCAGTCATTTTTATAACTACGCCCAGTCGAAAACAGGACTAATTGAAAATTTGTCTTTTTCAATATTTACATAGTCAATACTGAACATTCGCCTGGTCTAAATGTCAATAAATTGTGGAAAAATAAGTTCTAGCTGAAAATAATAATCGAGAAATATCCAGGAATTGTTAGTAAATGTGATTACTACAAAGCTATACCTTTACCAAGAGATAAAACTCGAGTATGATGTATCTTATGTTACATTTAATTAATTTTTCTTACGAATCATAAATATTCTTTCAAATGCTCTGTAAAATTATAAATAATGACAGAAATTAATCACACATAAGCAATGAAATAAAAAAAAAAATTTTCTTTTTAAATCTATGTTGAAAACACAATATCATGTGTGCAAAATTTACTTTATTACTTACATATTATGTAACTAAAAAAACACATATTATATTCGCACAAGGTTATTACAATTCTTATCTGTTATTTGAAATCAAAATGCATGTAGGTTTTTCATTTAAAATTTAAACATTAAATAATTTAAAATTACCTTTATTCATTAGTGATCACCAGTAAAGGTTTTTAACATGAAAGAGTATTTTTTTAATCATTATGAAGATTCAATGCCCAACAATTCTGTATAAAAAACTGATGTACAGTTTTTAAACAAATTTATGTGTTTTAAAAATAAGAATATTTCTCTGATATCATAATTAATAATTAAAACTTTCTTCTCGTCATAAATAGTGATTCGGAACATGGTTAGGTTAGGTTAGAGTTGCTGTCCCATCCAGGTTAGAGTTGCTGTTAGTGTGTCCCACCCTAGGGTGGGACACACTTAGACCATAGGGTCTGTTGTGATACCGAAAAAGGGTTAGGCCATCCCCGGCCACTACTCCATGAACCATTTGGAGCTGTTTAAGAACAGCAGGAGAGCTTTGACGTTGACGGAATCCAGGTCGGAGAGGTCGTCAAAGAGAGGGTCAAGTAAGTCCATCTCCTCATGACAAGAGCTGGGCAGTGACAGAGAAGATGAGACATTGTCTCCTCGTCCTTACCACTGTGACAGCTCCTGCAGTAGTCGTGATACACTACCAGGCCCAGGCGTTCAGCATGCCTGCCGCCCAACCAGTGTCCTGTAATAGCCGTAACAACTTTGCGAACAGAACATGGAACATGGAAGAGAAAATCCGTTCGAGATGGCTGTGTTCAACTCTAAATACTGGTCAGAGATGCCTCCTCATCTGTCATTTTTCAACAAAACTTTATCTAGTAACCCCAATCAGAGGGGATATATAAACCGCCAAAATTAAAATAGCTTCGGGGAGGGTTTTTCAACAGCAATTATGGGTTTTCTGGATGAGCGTTTTTATCTTCTATGAACAATACTCCCATACTTGGATGTTATACCATTCTACTTTGTTTTCACGATGACCAGATTGTACTTTTAATATCTGGTATTGATGTTGAAGTTGTTTAGAAATATTACCAAATGTCAAAGTAAATAACACATGTCACTTAGGTTACGTTAGGTTAGGTTAGCTAAGGTAAGGTTAGGTTAGGTTAGGTTAGGTTAGGTTAGGTTAGGTTATATTGGGTGTCCACGAAACTAATGGCAAAATAATATTGCTTTCTTTTAGAGTTTGCCTTAAAATTTGAGCAAGATAAATTGTATAAAAATCTGTGCTATAAGTGAACTTTAGAGGTAAGTTTTCGCATTTCCATTCAATCCGAGAGGCTGACTTTGTTCGTACCCAGAACATTTCTAAAAAATACAGTCATTAAAGTATTTTGAATATGGAAAAAATTATATTCAAGATTTCCTTAATTTAAGCATATAATTTAAATTTTCTTAGAATTTGTCATTTCCTACTTACTAATTCCTCTTCATATAATGTCCCCAATATTCTTCATAAATATCAAATAACAATTTTTTATCGTATCGTATATATTGAATTACTAAATAAAATAAGAAATTGATATAAAAATAATATTTGCGAATTTCCTTTTCAAGAAAATTGAGATGGGTCTCTCTATAGTAGCGATATTGAGCAGATGATTTAGGAAATTTTCAGTCGTTAAAAAACTAAAAAAACATGTATTTGTAACTAGCTGAACTAAAAAGTAGAAAATAATTTCTATAGGTTATAAAAATTGACTAAGAAAATATGACCTTACCATAAAAAAGCGTGGAGTGTTGGATTTCAATTATTGTAAATATTTTATTCACAAATATTGGTAAATGTCAAGTCATTATAAAATTTCTTAAAAACCACCGATAAATAACGAGTTTATGTAATGTACATGCTAGAAAGATGGGATTGCCACCAATAGACTCGAAATAATGTCAAATGAACAGAAAATCAAATGAAGCTCCCAAATGGAAGGACTGAGTTCGCTTTCAGGTTATAAATTAACGTCTTTCTTTGTATGATTTGTTCTAATTATTATGTGTTCATCAATACATAAAAACGACTTTTCTTACTTTTGTAATTCCTCTAAAAGTTTACGCAGCTCTTGCGTGACTAATTTTTATATAAATTGATGTAGAAACTTAAGAGAACAAGATACAATATAAACTTTTCGGAAGTTTTTTTTATTTTCTTTTTAATATTGTCACAATGACTATTGTGTTGTAATGTTCATTCTTTTTCATTAGATGAAAACATTTTCTCTAGAGAGAGCTAAAGGTACTACTGCTACTTACTTCAGTAAGATACTTGTATATTATATTAAAAAGAAATAATATTATACTTTGTACATGTTGATCCTTTGAAAAGGTAACGGAACTCGAAACGTCGTAGGGAAAAATCTTAGTTTGAATACATATATCTACGGCAGGACTCTATTTTCTCATTTTAACAAGGAGAACAAATTTTAGCTGCTATGAAGGTCGAGTATCTTTCCTCTCTAAAATCCACAGAGGACGCTTGAAACATTGAGATGTTTACTATCAGATTTTTGAAAACCTCCCGTCAGATATCTTCCTAGAAATTTATCAATCTTATCTAATCTATTTATCAATCTGTACATTACCATAATGTTCGATCTACCTTAAAAACTCTATGAAAGTGGTTTTTCCGGCTATGATAATTTACTTAAAGACAAACTTTCGTTGAGTTGCTAAAATTTATCCTGTAATGATACCAAAAGTAATATAAGCAAATTGAAATAATAAAATTTTCAAACTTTAACTACCTATGACGTAATGAATGGGAAACGTTATTTTTACTCTTCGCAGCGTTTACGTAATTTAGGTGTAGTAATTTAGAAGTGGTGATAATCCTCTTACTTTGCGAGTTAACTTTAAGTTCTTAGAAAAAATACATGAATAAATCTTAATGTAACCACGATGCTTTTGAAAAGAAAATGATTATTTCAATTATATTCCTTTCTTTATGATTATGGGAAAATTTCACTTGAAACAATAAAAACGGTAGTGACTAAAAAAGTGACATTTTGAAACAGAGAAACCATGTCTCTTTCAATCCATGCCTCTTTCTGATTTAAATCCTGGAATCTATGAGACTACGTTCTATTTTATGTATTCCACTCTTTTTAAATATAATAAAAACTATAAATAAACTTAGTTATACACTATCACATAACTTCTAAATACCTACGAAGACGCGTTTATATGCTTTTTTCTTGTCCTTTCTGTTGTAGTTCTGTAGAACTGATAAAGAATTTGTTTTATTTAGTATCATAAAGGAATCGTACAGATAAGTATCTGCTACTTTCCATTTATTGACATTAATTCTAAAGTCAAGTATGTATGGAATGTTTAATGCAGATTTTATCAACAAATAATATTGTACGACTGACTTTAATAAATAGTATGTTGTTATAAAGGTCGAATATTGTTATAGTTATTTCATGTCAAACCTTTTCGATGGAATACGAAAGTTGTTAAATTTTATAATAAAATTTGAAAATGGAGAGCCTTAACTATAAAACATTGATTAGAAATATTTAATGCATTAAATAATTGAGAACTTAGTTTAGGTTAGGTTAGGTTAGAGTGGCTGTCTTGAGGTGGGACACAGTTAGACCATAGGGTCCGTTGTGATACCGAAAAAGAGTTGGTCTATCCCCAGCCACTACTCCATGAACTATTTGGAACTGTTTAAGAACAGCAGCAATGCTTTGACGTCAACAGACTTTAGGTCGGAGAAGTCGTCAAAGAGAGGCTGGCTCAAGTAAGTCCATTTCCTCATGGCAGTAACAGAGAAGATGAGACATTGTCATTGCAGGAGCTGTCACAGTGACTTCTCGCCACTGTGACAGCTCCTGCAGTAGTCGTGATACTCTGCCAGGCCCAGGCGTTCAGCATGCCGCCGAACCAGTGTCCAGTAATAGCCGTAACAACTTTGCGAACAGAGGTCCTTGGAAGTGCATTTATATAAGATCGTTGAGAACTTAGTTTTTAAATTTAATAATTGTCCAAAATCCAGAAAACTGAAACAATAATATATTCGATAAAATAGACCTTCTAATACAAATTTACCTATTTTGAGTTTACCTATCAAGATATTTTTATCCATACTATATTCAATTTCAAAATCAATTTTACTCATATAAAATTAAACTGTAATTATCTATACAGAATCGATTTGCAATTTTATGTATAGAACTGGTAAACAGAGAACTGGTAACCTTGAGACGTCTTAACTGACTAATATATTCAAATAAAATATTTTAAATTGAACATCTAATCGTATTCTTCAACGCTTACATGGTGTGTAGGTTTAGCATTCTGAATGGTAATTTTATATTTTTCAAAAAAAAAAAAAATATAACGACTTTTTAAATATTGGCATCCATATACAAACATATTTCGATAATCGAAATTCGATTTATAATTTGGTACTTACGTGATTGAAATGATGGTTATGTTTGAAAATTTCGACCAAAAACGTCTACAGCTGAAATGTTAGAATAGGAGAAGACTTTGACTTCTGGTGTGACATGAAGTTTGCAACCGTTGCGTTGAATGATATCAGTCATTTTGAAAAGACCTGCATGAACTTGTTCCTTGCTAGTTACTAATGGGTTTTTAGCATGAAATTGTATTTTGTATATGGAGGTTTTTGTTTTGTTTGCTTAATATTGCCGTGAAAATGAAAGATGGTAGAATTTTGCAATAATTAAGTTATACAAAACAATAAAGCCAGGAAGTAATAATTGTAAGAGTAAAAATTGTATTTTCTTTTTTTTTGGCTTTTCGTAACTTAAACGAAACAGATTTTGTTTTTGTGCGATAAGTGTTTAATTATCATGATACGCTACTGTGTATAAGAACTACAGATTCTTCATCCGCCTGAAAAAAATACTAAAATCGAATAAAATAATGAATACAATTTTCTCTTTGCATATATAATTATGAATAATTATTTTGTCAAGAGAAAATAAAATTTACTTAAGTGAAAATTTTAAATAAATAAACCTTGTTATTTAAATACTCATTCATTAAATGTATATAATGATTTTCATTTTTTTTAACCAACTTCAAACAAAAAAGGAGGAGGTTATCAAATCGACTGTATTTTTTTCTGGATGTAAAACTTGTGTTGAAAAAAAATAAACCAATATCAAATAATGTCATTGTAAGTCTGGATCAATATTGACATGTGATAGGTACATTTAACGTAGTTGTCATGATACTATATTGTCAAAAAGTTTTGGATTATATGTGTAAGAGTAGGTGAGCTTGTAATGAATTGAATTTTTATATTACCATTTCGCGCCAAAAATCCGCTATTTTTTTCAACTATCTTGAGGCACTTTAGTTTTTTAAGACGAATAAAGTGATACCTTTGGAAAATACGAGGTAAAATTTACAAACAAACAGACATACATACAATTTTTTTCCAAAAGCAATTTTAATACTGTAAAGGTTGGTGTGGCCTTTAATAATAATAAAAGCTAAATAAATTCGTTAAATGAACTTAGATAAGAAAGAGTAGGTTACTCAGAATTGGAAAATCCTAAACATATGATTGAACCCGATAAAAACCTATTTACTTTGTTCTCTACAAATTTATAAACTAAAATATAAATTTTATAAAATATTTTAAAAACTGTCATATTTTATTATCAATATGTCAGCAATATTTTGTTTACAATAATAATATAACCTATATAATAAAAACGGAAAAATGAAACTTTAAAGTTTCATTTTTAATTATTAATTTATTTAATTACATTAGTTATTGTTTTGGATAGGAAGTTATAGTTTTGCATCCCGAAAATAATAATAGGAAATTGAATGATAGCTTTATCAAATTTATTGGGCTTCACTTAGGAATTTGGACGATAAGATAGAAAATACTCGAATAATCATCAAATAAAAGTAATTTTACATTTTTTGGGTGAAAATTACACTATATAAGTTTCGAAATACAAAGGTATGTGATACTTTTGATTTTTTTACGAGGGATACAATCTCCTTAGGCAAAAATGAAAAATCGAGTAAAATATTTTTATTTCAAATTCGATTAAGCTCAGTACATGAAGTTATTTTGACCTTAAAAAAACAAAAAAGCAAAATTTGGTTTAAGGTATTTGTCTTTGAACAATATTGTAAATAATAGTGTACTACAGCAGTGGTATGTACGTATAAATATGCTTAGCACACTCAAATAAGTATTAATTTTAATATGCTTTTAACTCGACTGTCCATTAATTAAGCACGTATTCTAAAAGTGAAAATAGCATGATAATAAACATCTGTAATTCTGTATATAATAAACATCTCTCTTACACTACTTATACTCTTAATATAATTGTTTCTGGTTATACAAAAAATTTAAATAACTTTGAGTGACTATATCTCAAGAATGAAGCGGTCAATAGTTTTGGTTTTTTTTTTTAAACTCACATGCACAAATTCATGAATGTTCAGTTAGTTTTTTGAAAGTATCTTAAATCTAGTTTTTTTCTAGAATTAAAAAACTTGTTAAAAACACAACAAAACGCAACCTATCCCATGCTCTCCATATAAATTATCCGAACTTTAATTGTATTCAACTCAAGTTAGAGACTGTCACTGACTTCAAATTTTCTGTCGATATGCCCATAGCAAGACATCTACCTTAATTTGATGATTGGATACATAGTTTCAAATTTTTAATCCAAAATCTTGGTTGTAGTATTTATTTAAGGCTATTTTCTACAAGAAATGTCAAATAGGTAAATGAACTGAATTTTCATGACCTTTGAGTCTAAATTTCTGTAGAAAATGCAAAAAACTCACCGTTTACCTGAACAGAAAGTTATTGATTCGACTTTAAAAAATCATGTCTCTCACATTGTATTTTATACAATGTTTAAAATGTCACAAAGATATTTGCATAAATGATTAGTTTGTACCCATTAACAATGGCATGCATGTATCATCAACACAGTAGTACCTTATTATACTTCCTAGACTTAATGAAAAGGTGGTTTGTTATTCCGTGAAGGGTGTATAATTTTATCCAACCATACATAGACGTATTGTAATACTATAGTCGTCACATCACAGGGTATATTATTTATTTTTTGCATGCAACATGAAAATTACAAATTATTAGATTTTATTTAAAAGGTGGATATGTTTTCTTTTAGGATACCGTTTTTTATCTTTAATATCAACCGTTTTTCACATTCACTTTTGTTTGTACAAATTTTGTTTCATAAATTTTATGGTATTTCTATCGGAGTGAATAAAAACAAGATGTCTTATAAAGAGAGAAAATGTAGCGCTTTAAATAGTTTTATTAATGCATTAATTCTGTCAACACTACAACGCATTGCTCATCTGCGCACAGGATATAACAAGCAGTTCATGGTCACAGTACAAACGTAAGCTTTGCCACGTTGCCGCTTGTACAATTCACTTTTTAGAAAGAGAGAAAATGTAGCTCTTTAAATAGTTTTATTAGTGCATTAATTCTGTCAACGCTACAATGCGTACTCTCATATATTGCTCATTTGTGCACAGGATGTAACAAGCAATATATGGTCACAGTACAAACATAAGCTATGTCACGTTGCCACTTGTACAATTAGACTAAATATTCATCAAAAAGTCATTATTGCTTATTGTTTATTTTTATTTTATATTCTGGCTCAAAGCATCCCTAATTTTTTTTGCATACATCTAGTTTTGTTTGCAAAGTTACTTTCTATTGCAAAAATGCGAACTGGAAAGGTGAAAAAATGTCTTATGTGTTTTTGGCTGCAAGTTTATCACTTAATCTGACACCTTGTTAATGCCTAATTTCTTTTCTAAGGTGTTTTTTTCTAAAGTCATTTCAGCTACTGTATTTATGTTTTCCATAAGGTTATTCAAAAAGAAGAATTGTTTTTATTTAAATTTCAGAAAACTCGTAACCAAAGTTCATTCACCCTAACTGACTGAATATTCAAAACATATAACAGCTCAAATCACTTTCCAAACGTATTTGTTTCTTATTTTTTGTAATTGTTAAACACCCTGTCGCTTATCGCAACCATCTACTACACTTTATCGTCATGCTTTTTTTTATCAAAGCTCCATATGATATATACGTTCCAAACAAACAACAGCGTATATTTCAGAAGCAGATAGTTTTAAAAGAAAATGTGCGTGTTTTCTATTATTAAAATTAACTTCAACAATTTATGAAAACTTTCAAAGGGACATATAATGCGGAATTGATTTTTTTTTGTATATAGAACCCTTTACGCATAATAATATCCCCATTACTTAGTCGATACTATTTTTTCTAAAAATGTGTCAGTGGTGTAAATATGCTGTAGTTTAGTTTATGTTATATCAACCAGTGTATAATATATTTAGGGAGTCCCACAATTTAATTGTCGATAGTAGTTAGATGTTCCTTATTATTTTAGTGGAGAGCCGTATGATTTTTACCTCGGAATTCAAGTACAGTCACTGAATCTTTATAAAAACTGTGCGACTGCATTGTTAGCTTACTTAAAAAAGTTCAAAAAAAAAATTTGTACGATACTGGCTAGGGGTGGCCACCTCTTCTTGGGGATGGAAAATTTTATGCTGAAAATGAAAACGGGAATCGATATAGAAATGAGTTCTAAGCAAAAAGTTTTATTGAAATATATTTCGAAAAATCAATACTTTCTGAGCTATTGGCGATTAAAATTCGGAGTATTTAACGTCAAATAATAGAAAAATTTTTTGAAACTTAAATGTAATTTTTTTTTCGAAAAATACAAATAATATGTCTTTATCTTATCATGTAGAAGGTCTTTTATTAAGAAAACTTTCTCTTGGGTCAATCGATGATATGCCTCCTTTTCTTTAGAATATTTACGTAAGGATAAATTTGGACATTGAAAATATTATTTGAATTTTGCGTCTTCTGTTTGAGGTAATCTTAAGAAGTATTAAGTTGTAAATATTGACGGATTTGTGTATTTTAACATTTTTAAGAACCCATGAATTTGCCATTTTTACATCTCTTGATAACTTTTGTCCCAAATATGGGAATAATCACGAACTGATATTTTATGTGCCATGTACGGGAAATTTTGAAAACCACTAAGTTAACTTTTGGGCTCGACGGTTGTAAAATATTAAAGTTATCATGAGGTTAAGAGATAATTAAAACAAAGAAATGAATTCGTAAAAAACTGTTTTAAGGTTTATTTTATTTTAATGATTGGTATTTAAAGAGTAACCAAAAACGATCACTTTGATGACTCGTAGGAAATTTTTTACACACCATTATGGGTAATAAAAGCTAGCTGAAATAAACACAAAATCATTACACAAGTCTGAAAGCCTCCATTTAGTATACCTATATATGTATAGTCAGGGAGCATAAAGCATTTGACGAAAGCATATATTAAGGAGGAATTCTAGCACATGTCCAATTGTACTTCTCGTTAAATAATTTTGGTCTTCCTATTTGCCTGTTGTCTTCTAGGTTCTAAAGTATCTTCTTGAAATACCTTGAATTTTATGTAAGAAATTTTAGCCGTTAAATATATAACAGCAGATCCTCTCTGTACATAAATATGTATATAATATTATAAAAGTGAGTGTTCTAATTCAAACAATAGTTAGTTTGCTTTGTTCAGTCTTTATATTGAGTTACCTATATATTTTTATACCTTTTACGTATACGCTAGTTTATATATCCTACCTATTAATAATCATGAGTCGGGTGAGTAGTCGTTAAAATACAGTATATCATATCTCTGAGCTCTTCTAGATAGAGTTCCTTTCTACCTTCAAGTCTCCTTTTTATATCCTACCTATATATGCTACTAAATATTGTTCATCAATTTATTGATCCTAAAAATTTATATATCCGATAATATTATCTCCATCAGCATTATACCGCGTTGTCAATACATGGAGGTTACATTGTTTTTATGTGTTTATTTGTATATGGAAAACAGTTGACTTTTTGTAATTACGTCATTAAAGTTTATTTTTATCATAGAAAAATTTGCTATTTATGTGTGATAATCTTCATGTGTGTTAAATTTATGTGATTATATAGTGATTTGTAATAAATGTCTTACAAATTGGTGCAAAAGCTGACTGAATTATTTTGGGATTATATTATTTATGACGAAGTGTGATACAATTATTATTGTCTTGTAGAGTTTGTAGAAATGATGTGTGTTGTTGGTGTAGGTGCAGGGTTGTAAACAAAATGGTTGGAAAATTGCCTATTCTGCAATTGGGTAGGTGACTCATGCTGAATTAGAAACATTATATACATTACATTAAACTATAAAACTAGACTTAATACATGGTAGAACTTGAAAAACTAAATAAAAAATTATTGCAGAAGAATTTTAATTTATTTATTTATTTATTTTGTTTTTTTTGTAATAAATCGATAGAAACTCGAACTCGGGTCCGCTAGATATCCGGTCAACTCTAGAAGCTTTGGTTAATGCGTAATCGACTCCGTACGTGGTATGCTTAGGGTTGCGGATTCGATTCCCGATGTCACAACAAAATATTAAATTAACTAATAGTTGTGATGGAGTGGTGTAGCGCATGGTATATGTATGAAGGAGGTGCACTCAGTCTCGGAAAATAATTGGGGTGTTTTTAAATGAAATTATTAGCGGAAAAGGTGGTAAACCACATATATGGACTCGTGGACCGCCAATATAACCTAGCCTAATCTATCCGGTCTAGGATGAAACCAACGCCGTCATTCCTGTTCTAGATTAGTGACTCAAATTTGTATGTTTAGAAGACCTGGGACCGAGTATTGTATGCAATCTCTATACCGATTCAAAGAAGTTATTTATCCTATTATATCTTCTTCTTTGGCTAATGAGAAATTTTAAACGTTCCAGTCCGTGAATTGTAAATTTTTTACCTGAAGTGACAAAAAAATTTAGTCTTCACTTCCATGACGACCTATAGTAACTTTTATAGCTCATGTGTTTATTCCATTAAACGTGTTTTCGTTTTGTGACGTCATATTGTTAAAAATTTTGCTTTATTTTCCATGTAGGCAAAATCTGCTATCTTATCTTATAGACTCGAAGTTTACGGTCATCGCTTGGGTCATTTTAATGGATTTTATTTTTACAGTTTCAAATATAACATTTCTTAATCTTATTTAAAAAATATATTTTTATGTAGATGGAAATGTCAGAGTAAGTTATTAACAGATGTCGCATCCAGCATAATAATTTTAAATATAATAATTTTTGAATGCAGTAAAATTGACATTAGAAAAGCATTTACAGTGAGAAATTGGAATTAAATGTTATTGAAAGGAAATTTGATGCAGCAATATTTTATATTACATTAATGCGAAGGAGATAATAATATTTTATTGCTTCAATGATGTAATGTGCTTAAGCTACACGTTTAAGGTTTTATTTAATAGATATTGACAATATTGATATTGCAAGCTGAATGTATTGAGTTATGCCAAATGGGTGGAGCTTAAGAAAATTATATTTGAGGAAAATTTTTCATTTTAAATACAAGTAAATATCCAATGTATACTGGTTAATTAAAAAATACATTTTTTCATTATAAAACTAAATAATATTGAAATTATTGTGAGCTAATTAATCCTGTGAGGGGAGAAATTTTGGGCTTTCTGTGTGGTGTTCGTCCTCAACAGAATCCTATAATTTACTCTGCTTAAAATAGCGCCTCTTACCCGGAGATATGTCGCTTTCGAGTGACTGGTTGGTCTCAAAGAGGGAAATTCATTCATAAGTCTATAATTTTTGTTTGGTTGCCGAAAATTTTACATCATGCTTTTTATGCGATATTTATTTGAAAGCTTTATTTCTTCACTATGAAAGAAATTTATCCAAAAGATTGACAATATAAAATTTTATCTCTTCGTCTTTTTTTATAGTATTGTAGAAATTGCTAAATGGAATAAAAAACGATCCTTTGAAATATTTCTATTAACTAAAAACGACTCGATAAAGGAATAAGTGAATGGTTTGTTAAATTAAATTTATTTCTATATAAATTATCAAATTATCGAATAAATTTCACTTGCAGTGGCCTTAAATCTTGTTATGTAGGTACTTTCGTGTATTTAAAACCCACGTTACACTGTATACCGGACGTTTAATTTTCGTTTGCGTATAAGAAATTCAATGCAACAACGGGATATTGGAAGCTGTAAAAGCTAACAAAAGCATATGCTTTTTAAGAACTATCTTATACTGATCAAGTAAAACGTTTGGTGAAACAAAACATTTGTAAACAAAATGTTTAAATAAAATCGTTCTGTATGAAAACAATGTTAAATTATTTTATTTACATTCAAAATGTTTCATCAATGTGGATTTATGCACCCTATAACAACTAGAAAAGAGATAATCAACACCTGAGAAATTTTTTTCAAACATAGCTAAGAACACTCTCGATCAACTTACCTTTCAAAAAAAATAATCACAATCGATCAGGCTTGATTTTTCGACAGGGATTTCTTGGAATTTTTAACTGTGTGTTATCAAATTCTGTTTAATTGATGAACCGAATATGCTGTGTCATTGTCAACAATAGCAGTCGAATAGCAGTCTTTTGTTGAATCGCCCTTTCTTCCTTGCTCTTTGACGATTCTAGCCTAGCTTTCGCTTAAATGCATTCATTGCAAAATTTCGTAAGACAAAACATTTCTCAAGTGTAAAATTATAGCTTAAACTATCTTAAAGTTTTTTTTTTTTGTTTCATTAAGGGAAAAAGTATGTAGGCAGGTACTAGATATATATGTAGGTCATGAATAAATAATTATATAATTTATTCACTTCATTTTGCGTCGACTTTTCAACATTGAAATGTATAGGCAATCGAAGAGTGAACGTACTGTATAACATTATATTATTTACTTACTGAATATGTTGTTAACATTCAGTTCATGAACTTTATGTTCATCGATTTTTATTTTTATACTTATTCTATTTTTTGAAGGACTCACTATAAAAGAAAACATAACGTTGGAAAATAGTATTTTTTATGTTACCGTTTTTCATTCTTGCATTTTAGGAAATCATTTGTAAGCAATGTAAACAGTAATTCGGAAAAGTTAATAATTTCGTGACTATTTAAATTAGTAGTTTATAGATTTCATGAATATCATTTTATACATTTATTATGTAAAGTATCTGTGGGTAACATGAAAAACGATTAGTGGAAGCAGTAGGAAATTAGTAAACGAAATAAAATCTTTCCAAACTGGTAAGTATACTAGTTTATAAAGTTCTTAGGGCCGGTATATTTTTGTCAAGGTGGCATGTTCAAACGTGTATTTTTTCATAATTTCGGGATTCACAACAGGAGAACTATAAAATAACCTGTTCCAAATAATCCTAGAGTCTCAGAGTGTATTTGGCTAAGAGGGTACCTTCCAGTAATACATCATATTCCAGATTAGCTGAATGAGCTATAAAAATAATAAATGTGGCTGTGGCTAGGTTGGAAGGTTCGCCAATCCTTCGAATTTTTCGTCGTAAATCTACGCTTATATTACCTTGAATTATCATACCTTTCTCATGGACTATAAACAGAATATAATATTTCGACGTAATACAATAAAATTATTGATTTTTTTCCAACTATAATTTCTTCAATTCACCTACATTTTCTATTTCTACGTTTCGTTTTGTTATTCTTGTTGTTTGTCATACATTTATTTAATCTTTTCTACACAAAAAAATTCTACACAAAAATTATAACAAATTATTATAATTTAAATATTTTATTTAGTCGATCGTGAATTGATATTGCATTGTAAGAACAGAAGAGATATCGTTTTGGTTAATTTAATTATTGGAAAACAGCCAATGTCATTATACTCAAATTATGTCTGGACCTTCATATACACATTATCATGATGTAATCATAAAATAAATATAAATCAGTCGAGCATTGTGTTGAGAGTTTTGAGTGTCTCATTTATGTTTTATGTGTGAAAATAATTGTGTTGTGTTGTGATATACAATACGAAAAACCATCAAACAAACCGATTTTTTGAATTTCAAAAGTGAAAATTTTGTGGTCGACATTCACAGAAATTTAATTAAATATGTGTTAGTTTTTGATGTATGTATATTAGATCGTGAGCCCATAATGAAATGTTATTCCGATGATTTTTGTCTGCTGTCTGTGAAAGATAATTTTGAAAAGGTAATTTTGTTAATAAAGAAAAATGAAATTTTGACCGTGCAGGTTTGATGTTGAATTCATTGAAAATCGAGTTTTTTGATACTCGTATCTTTAAGTTATTCGATTTAATTAGAAAGTTCTTGACCTTGTAATACATAGAAAATATTTAGTAGAAAGTTTGCAACTGTTGAAATGATTGAAAAATGAAGCTCAACTTTTCAATTTTTTGAACAGATTTTTCAATCTTTTTTAGAGTTTTATACTACCAGCGACTTCTTTGAATACGTACTGTGTTTTCAAATATTTGAACATAAACGGTTGGCAATCACAACAAACAAAAAATGTTCAAATACGAAAATTGAAACATGGAAATTGAAAAATGATCTAAACTGTATCAATTCTCCAAGAGACATAAAAACTCATAGTGCTTCCCCGTGAGCTACCGATCTATATGATACAAAGTAGGAGATAGATATAGATATTTTCATTTAAAACATTTCTAGTAAATTGTTTAAAATTAAATTTTCATGGTTTACTAAACAAAAATAAATTTTGTGTTATTATAACAAATGTTTTTCGTGTAATTAATAATAATTTTGTGTTCGTTTCATATATTCAAAATATTTGTATATTGTTAATTGCTTACACTATACTGATGTTCAAAGGTATAATTTTGTTTTGTTTTGAAAAACATGATACTTTGTTCAATAAAGGTTGTTCGATTATTATATAAACATTCGATCACGCGTTTGTTTGTGTTCAAGAGTGATTTTATAAGTTTAACTTGCCTGTACCCAGTGTATCTGTGTATCTGTTTGTGGCATCGTAACTTTGAAACAGATGAACCGATTTTAAATTTTTTCGGTGGAAAGGTAATTTGATCGAAAGTGTTCTTAGTTATTTTAAGTGAGACTTTAGAGTTTCGTTCACGAAACAACTAGAAAAGTTACTTAAGTAATTTTTCTTGAATATTATTTCTATTGAAACTTTGCTAACAATAATCGCACCTCGGTTAGACCTCATTGGTTACGATATCGCCACTGCGCAAAGCTAGAGAGCCTAAATGGCCGAGCGGTCTAAGACGTTTGCCTTCGACTGTTTGTCCGTTTAGACTTAGGTTGCGGGTTCGAATCCAGGCAGTGGCAGTGTGAACAATTTATAATTAATGGGAGTACAGAATTGATCACATTGTCGTCGCTTGGATAAGAACGAAGTAACCGACTCCACCCACATCGAAATGTAATTGTAAAATATGTTTGTAAATAAAGATTAACAAATAATGATGTGGGTGGCGTCTGTTATAGGCGTATATGTCAGAGAAACGGAGGTTAAACCCCATTATTATTATTATGAAACTTTGTAAAATTTGCCGGTTTTTTAGAGAAGATACGATACCATATTAGAGAAGTTTTTTAAGAAATACTGAACTTTTTAAGGCTTTGTATACATACTGCAACAACCAAACAAGGTACTTCAGTGCGTCTGATTTGATTATTTATCTTCAATTTACAACAGCATAGAGTTAAAATTTAAAAATTTTTAAACAAAATTATTGAATATAATTTTGCAACTCTGTGTATATACAGATAATTGCTTAGCAGAGTGGTACAGTCAAAGGTATTTTTAAAAGTATGGCAGTCTGTACAATTAATTAATAAGTTTTAGTGTTTTGCTTGTGCTTTGATAATTAGACGACTATGATGTTTATACATTTTAAATGTAAACATTGTTTATTAGTATAATTAATTATTTTAGGCTGAATACCTTTAATTATATTACTTTAATTGATGTTGTTATATGTAAATGTTCTTTTTATTTACTATGAAATCTCAAAATTTTGAATTAATAAGATATTATTTTAATAGAATTTTCTAGTTATAAAAGAAAATATTTTACTAGAAAAGTTCTCTTTGTTTAAAATGATCTACAATGAGTATTTCATTGCTTCAAGAATTTGGACCAAACTTATTTTTGGAATTGACTTTTTGACAAATGTATCCTCGTGGAGAATTTTTGTGTAAAATTTTTAGAAATTTTATTAAATGTTTTAAAAACAACTTCTTTTAGGTTAATAAACTAACCAGTGGTTCCGATTCGACTAACCCTCGTTGAAACGTATGTTGATTTAATCGCTCATTTGGCCAATGCTTAAGGTATATTTTAGTTGAAATAGCAGGGCAATTTGCTACAAATTTGTCGATAATAGTTGTAATCAAGTAAAAACCAAAATGTAACAATAAATTTCCCAAAAAAAATTTATTGCAAATTATACCACAAATGAAAGTGCAAAAATCAATCAATCATAAATGTATTACAAAAATTATTAAATATTATTTAATAATAATAGAAAATCAATAGGTATTTATAAGTCATTTTATTATATTATTTGATTGATTATAATTAAAATTCCAATCAATATTTATAATTAGTTAACAGGAAATTGTCAAATATTGATTTCCTTAGCAATGATATTTTATAAACGTTTACAATTACAAGTCAATGTAATAAGTAATAACACAGTTAAAGAAAGAAATACCTTAGAAATATCTACACGAATATATAAACTTTCCAACCGTTTCTACCTCCATATCAAGAATGCTAAAAAAAGTTATACCGTCTAAAGTAGATGTTTTCAAACTAATTGAAAAAGCCGAAATAAATCGAAAAATCGAAAAAAATTTTGTATTATCGAATTTGATAAAACTCGAAAAATCGTAAAGTTTATAAGGTAAGTTTTACCCAAAAAATTCAAAAATCGGGTTCATTTCTTTATTGGAGGGATATTTTTTTGAGACAAACGATACTTTGGATCGATTTTGGAAGTTATCTATCAGTCTAAGCGTTAAATGAACCCGATTTTTAAATTTTTTGGTTTAAAATTACCTTATATACCAAGTTTTATCGAAATTGGAAACATTAAAATTTTTCGGTTTTTTGCAATTTTTTTAAGGGCACTTAGATAAAAATCGAAAATTCGAGAAAAAATTTTTTATTGTGAAATTTGATATAACTCAGTTTATATGGTAAGTTTGATCCAAAAATTTCAAAAATCGGCTTTCAAACTTATTTCAAAATGAAATGACTTCTAATAATTGTTTCAAGGGTGCAACGTTGACAATTTTGACAAGAGTTAGTCTCTGTACAGAGGTTTGTGGCTTTTTACCAGTCCTTATTTTTAATTTTAATTAAAAGCAAAAGGATTCACAGAACTACCCACTCAATCAATGTATTTTTTTTCTTTTATATGAAAGTAATTTCCTTTTTAATAACCAGCGCTAGATCGAATTGCTATTTACTCAGAATTATATAGAAAGGAGACAGGCTTGTTCGCACGAATCATCCCACTGGAAGGAGTGTCCCAAACTTTTCTTCATCATGTTAGATCATAAGGTCAATGGCAATAAGAAACTCTTTTTTCGAGAAGGAGAACTTAATGTTATGTTCATGAGTGCACTCACTATTTTTCAATAAACTCTCCGGGGTACAGAAAAATACTTTTTCAGAACTCATTTGAACTCTACGACAAAGAGAATTTAATTCGATCTCAATAGGGAGATGTGTGTCCCTCCAACCCCTCCGTACGCACGGGCATGAAAGGTTGATATATTTAAGTATTTATACCTAAAGGATTAAATTTTTAATTAGCAAGTTAACTATTAATACTTGCGTGGCAAGCTCTTGGAAGGAGTTGTCGGTAACACAGTTTTAAAGAAAGCATTCGAGACTGTGGTGTTTCTACAAACTTATTCGAAAATAAAATAATCATCTTAGGAATATTAATGCATCTAAAGAAAATTTATTATGATATTTCCTATTATTTCTGATTATCGCTATTTCTGATTTAAAATTTGATTGTCAGTAAAGAAATTTATCATATTAAACGTATCTGAATTATATTTTCTACCAATCATATTCTATCCCTGCTCCGTTTACATGAAACTCACTGTATTGAAATTATTTCCACCAAATACTAAAATATTTAAAGAATATCAAATCAAATATTTGCATTTAACATGAAACATAATATCAATCCTATAAATAAATTATATTTTCTTTTGTTTCAGGTTAAAAGACGATAAAACAAAGAACTATCGGAAAACAAATGAGAAAATCAATAAACAAATAAAACGGTTGAATGAACCTTTAAGAAATTTTACACTCAAGTTTGGAAAACGTCTTAATTTAACGATATTTTGATAATTTTCGTATATACAGAGTGTTTAAAGTGTTGGTTAAAATATGTGTCTTATACGGATGCTGCATTTATAAATTTAAGTGTTACAATTTTTTTGATAATATTCTTAAAAATAAAGTGTTATTTAAATGTGTAATTATTGATAATTTTTTGTGATAAAATTGTGTAATATTTAAAATTAGTTAAATAGTGATTATAAAGTGCCATGCATGGTATTGATTTAGCAATATGGCCGAACCAAAGAAGGCATTATATTCTACATGTGTGGCCTGCTTAGGTTTTCTATGTTTAGTGTTAAGTGCTACAGCTGTTGGACTACCAATGTGGGGATATTTTGATACATTACATGGTAAATTAAAAAATTTTCAGTGTTTTTTTAGTTTAAAGTTAGATATTTTGAATTTTTTTCTATTATATAGTCGATTCCTTAAGGAATTTGTATTCAAAAATTGGCTTAAAGGAATTCACATAGGATTTAAGTAAAAAGAAAGTTTTTAATTAAAAATTAATATGATAACATTTTCCTTTAGTTTTAGTAAGAACTTTCTTGGTTTTAAATTTTATATAGCATTGGAAAGGTAATATTTATAATAGTTGGAAAGAGTCCTGCGCCGGAAACCCACCCACTGTATTTAACAAGGTCTGTTTTTGATGTCAATGTAACTATGGAAAAGTACAGTTTGAACATTATTTTCATGTATAATAGATAGAGATAGAGATTTTTATTATAATAAAATAGGCAGAAAAGAGCTTTGTTAGGCGGATGGGGGTCGACATATACAAGAAATAGGGTCACCGACTGACCGACACTTTGTTTTTAGTTTAATATTTTGGAATGTTAGTACTATTCTCAATGAAACCGTGGTCTTGGTGCCCGCTGCTCATGCCAAAGATCGTCAGTTCCAAACCCATTCTCGTTCATATTTATTTATTTTTAAATTTTAAATAAAAAGTACATGTATTATAGCGACAGGAGCATGGTTCCCACCAGGTGTCCCACGACACCACTCGTCTTATTTGATTCCCTTTTTTTCAAATGTCTTTGTGGTGGCTTAAATGCTAAAATTAATATGAAAAATATATGCTAATGGTTTTTCCAACACTGTATAATTCATCCTCTCTTGTATAAAACCTTTTATTAATGTTGTCGTCTTTTGTCCTTTTCTTTTTTCCATATCTGATAGAGTAATGGCATTATTTTATATACATTGAATGACTGATGATTATTATTATGCTGGTAGAACCTATTATTTTAAAAGAGTACTATTATTTTTTCCTTGTTACTTCATTGTACAAAGTAAAGAAAGTGTTGTAACCATATAAAATTCACTGTCGAGTTTTCGACGGAAATAACCATTTTGAGCCACTTTGAACCACTAGACTTGTTTCTTTCTTTTCAGACTTATTTAACGCAGGCGAATTTTTGATTTTTGTAATTATTTATTTTATTTTATTTCTTGTAAGTGATTTTAGACTAGATAAAATTTTAGATTTTCAGATCCATTCGCCGTAGCGTATACAAAATTTAGATATAAGATTTGTTACATCTAGTTGTGTATCTTCACTGTTTACTTTTTTGTATATCATCTATATGAAGCGATACAGAACTATTTTTTTGAGTTTATTTTGAACAGTTGATAAGCGTACAAGGAAATCATATGTTGCTCAGACTTTTTTTATAAAATCAAAATAATCATTTTGTTTGAGTACAGATAAAGTTGATAATAATTACTTCACTTTTGGTATTAAAAACTTTGAACAAAGGATTATTTATTACATAAAAGTGTACCTACTCTTACTATTGTTTTATTAATGTATCTATCTATAGGGGTATACTTTTAGCAAAAGGTAATACCAAGATTATGACGTTAATATTCTTTTGTGATTAATTCTTTTGAGATTAAAGATTTGTTTCAATTTTAAATGCATATAACTACTGATTAATAAAAATCTATTTTAAAATCGACTTTTTTTTTAATTTTTATTGTGTAAAATGCAATTTTACATACATTAGAGCAAATTACATCATTCAATTAGAGCCTCTTTTTACCCTCCTTGTAAAAATGTAGGTATTAGAAATTTTTTAATGCCCATTCAGTAAAAACCTGGCTGAACACTTAAAATTTGCATCGTTTGTGTGTTTGTAATCCACTACATGAATTAAAACACTCTTTTTTCTTCAATTTTCTCAAAAATGCATTTTTTATGTTTCGAAACCCACAGGTGTCTTAGGATTATGTTGATAAAATCATTTTTCACCATAGCTAAGTTTTCCTGAACTTATTTCTTTTGCAATTTCAATAAAATCAATAAATTACGTTGTCTGCTTATACTTCAAATAAATAAAAAAACTTTTGCTTTTCGAGAAAACACCTATACGTTTGATGAAAATATGTGGGAAAGATTTTGAAAACAAATTATATAAACGACAAAATATAATTTAAAATAATTAAAACTTTTGTATTTCTAAAAATAAACACTTATTAAATAATTTAATTTTAATTGTGTACATAACAAAGTTAATAATATATAACAAAACACTTCGCCCAATTGGAGAAAGAAACAACCACTGGTGTTAAAGAATCAAATGACTCTCATGACATTGATATAAGTTTTAGGGTAGACTTCATGAACATTATAAAGAATTTTTGGGAAATCGATTTAAATCTCAATTTATTGACCAAATAGGTAAGCAATTTTGATTATCATGTGAAGGTAGCATTAATCCGAAACTTAAACTGAGAAATTTTTTACGCACTGACTGCCTAAAACATAGAAATCTGAGTACAAAAGATTTTTAGTAACAAAAATTTTATTTATATTTGTTAAATACATAGAGATTTTCTTTTTGAGTAGATTTTGAAAATTTCAATTGCGTTTATGTACCTTCTTTGAAAGAAATATCCCAGAGAACAAGTTTTCTGTGTGCATGGAAGTAAAACAAAATGCGTAATTTAATTAACAAATCAATTACTCTAAGAAAAATAACTTGTATTAATGGAATTTATTTAGATGATTTTTGTATATTTTAATTGAAATATGTTTCTTTCATTATTATTCTGTTCTTTCAATTACCAAAAGAAAAAACCGCCAAACATTTATTTTCGGTAGACCTGTTTTCAACACGTATTATGATGCATTAACAATAAATTTTATTGTTTAATTGTGTATTTACCAAATAAATATAACTACTTTTTTTTTAATACTACTTCTTAAATAGGAATGGACATAAAATTAAATTTAGAAAATTTTAATATCAAGAATGAATCGAAAAATAATTAGGCATGTGAAGTAGATGAGGCGTTTCGATTCATTTTTGATATTTTAAATTGAGCGCCTCTAGCTTTTACAAATAATCGGGTATGAGTGACTCATAGATAAAATTATTTTCTACTTTTTAATTGGTATAATAAAAGCTTATTCCTTAAAAAGTAATTTTTATTAAAATTTTTTAAATAATAAATAACATAACTACTTTATATATTCCTTCTTAGATGATTAATTGAATTATTTATTAGATTAATTATTATATCTTAAATGTGACGTATTTAAGAGCATATTAAACGTTTTAAGAAATCGAATATATTATGTCTCCTTTAGATTATTTTATAATGGAATCATTTTATAAATGTAAAAGGGAAATAAATTATAGAGTTATATTTGTCTAGATAAAACCTCAAAACCACAAAGTTTTTATTCATTTGTTTAAATAATTTTTGTATTAAATACATATTTTTCATTATTCAAATACGGGTATAATACAAAGTATAGTGTACAACGTATTTAGCTTTGTTTGTAAATATAATTTTCTATATCTTGAAACACAAATCTTTGATCTGCAGATTTACCTAATAAATTGATGGTGACTGACCGTAAATAAATAAATCTTTAAGAGAAGAACACACACACAAATATAAATTACTTTAAAGCATTGATTGTACTAAAGAGTAGAAAATAATTTTTGCTATGAATTACTCAGTTAAATATTTTCTATTTTTTAGTACAGTAAAAGATTGCCTTTAAAAAAATACTTTTTATTTAAATTTTTAATCAAAACTAAAAAAAGTTATGTATATTAAATATGGTGGAAGAGATGGAAAAATCAGATCATGCTTACATGACTTTATAAAAATGCATTGTCATACGATTTACATATATTATCTATATTCTTCTCAGCAAACTCTTGCATTTGATTAATAAGTCTAAAATATTACGTCAAGATTTGACCCGAACCTACATCATAAACGTACACACAAACCTTGCAAGTAAAAGATAAGCTTGTAAAATAGCTCGCCATAAAAAACTCTGATTTATACATTCAAAAACACATTTTGAAATGTTTCGATATATTTGAATTTGAGAGAATAATTAAATCACCGCTTATAAAATTTCTCGTAACTTGATAAGGTTTGCAAATTTATTATTTACAAAATATGTTCAACATTTTGTAAAAAAACTTTAAATACGAATAAACCTTTATTTTAATTAAAACATTCACATAAACAACCACAAAAGGTTTAACAAACTGATGAAAAGTCTATGTTTTTGCTATCTTTGTACGATTGTACTTTTAAAATCCCCGGCTCAATGTTTAAATAAATATCTTATATACCTACATATTGTTTATTTTAATGCCAGTACAATTCAAAAGCAGTGATTGTAAAAATTTAAAGTTATTGGGACATATACTTAAGTGCAGTTTCCTAATATTATATTTCTAGATGTGATTTGAATATTGTTGAGTAGGAACAATCGTAATATGAGCTAAAATCAGCGATTAGTTTCAACGAATTGAAGATTGGGTGTATATCAGAAAAAAGCTCAGAATAGTAAGTATAGCATCTTATGAAATCTTTTTACCCGACTGTCAAAGAGTAGTTATGCTTTTTGCGCGTATCTTGCATGTATGTACATTTGTTTGTAAATTTCTTTATTACCTCGTATCTTACAAACGACTTGATGGATTTCGACAGTTAAGATATCGTTATATTCGTCCTAAAAATCCAAGTGTCCATGTTGATAGGTGTTCAAAAATAGGTAAAAAAGGAGAAATGGTGGATTTTTGGTTCAAAAAAATATTTAATTGCTATACTTGAATTGTTAAACAGACAATCTTCTCGAATTAAATATTGATATCGTTGACTCAAGAAATATTTCCTGTTATAATAATATTGATCACGATTATTATCAAGCAATTTTGTCGGAATTTTTCATCGTTGAATTGGGTGGATATTGACTTCTGACTATTTTTTTCAGCTACATTTAATGTCAACTCACTAATAAAGAAATACTATCCTAGACGTAGGTGTAGGCTAATTAGGCTGCAAACTAGTATAATGGATATTCCTAAATTAATTATAGTTCGTGTGTACGACAGTTATGTTTTAAGAATCATGCTTTTTATGTGGTTAATTTTTTAACAAGGATATACAACCACGCAAAGAAGACATTCGAAAATACTTCGTTCTAGTTCTTAAAGTAAAAGCATGTTTCTTGTGTGTCATTTATTACTTACAAGAACATCTATTCCTTATGTTCTTTATTAAAACACTATATTTTGAGTAAAACAAAAACATTGGGTAATTTACTTAAATTTTCACAGAAGTACGTTTTAAGGGGTAACTATCACGTAAACTACAATAGATTGACGTTTGATTTTAAATTTATTAAGTTACTAATAGTTTTAAAACTTTGAGAGTTCTCGATGTAATTTTGAAGAGAAAACTTCGATATGTAATGTATGTACTATGAGTAACCTAGGAAAATAGTTAAAGCTGTACAATATACTATTAACTATGTAATTCTGATCTTTGGTAACTTTTGATTACTGTTCATAGATGTCGTATTTCATTATTTATAATAATTTTCAAATTATGAAATTAAATGAAAATTTATAAAAACACACAGTTATTCCAAAGTTTTAAGTTTTCACTTCCCTCGACAGTCCCCATGACTGACTCTCTTATTTAATCTCAAATTTTGTTAGAAAGAACTTTGCTTCACCGATTTGTCTGCCTGTGTAAATGTTTGGGACGTCGTATCTACTAAATAGATGGGATTGATTTTAGAAGCAGCTTGGTTTTATTTTAAAGCTTTATTCAGGATTTGCCGTTTAATTATCAGCTCATTTTCACAATTTAAAAAACGGTAATAGAAATCCTGAGGAGCTAGTAGAAGTTATGGATTTGAATTTAATTGTTATCGTCCGAAGTTTGAAAACATCAATTGCTATAAATTTGTGGATGTAAAAAAATCTCTACCGCGCGTACAAATTTAATCCTGGACAGAGAACGTGTTCGGATTTCTTTGCAAATGTTGTTGTCTATTCATTACAGCATCAACGTATAATGTTAAATATTTATACGTACAATTTAATATAATCTTTGTTTTATAGTTCTTTTGTTTAAGTGAGTACAAAAAAAACACTCTTAAGGAGTTTGTATCTTTTACCCTGGTAGCTTTCTCCAAACTGAATCGATTGTTTTGAAAAATAGCGGAAAACACTGTCCATTAAATTATTTTTCAAACAAACAAAAAATCAAAATCGGTTCATTCACTTTATTAGCTGCAATGGCACAGCCGCACTTAGCGGTCAAATTTATAATATCAATATTTTCAAAAAAAATTTACTAATAGTAATACTCAACACTTAAAACGTTTGCCTTCGGGATGACCTGGTTTATACTCAAAACTCGATTCATAAAATTATATTCGCAATAGCAATTTTTTTTAGCAAAATTTAGAGTTTGTATTGAAACTAACTCGCTCACCATTTTCTCATCGATTTTATAATTCACGAATGATATGATTATGAAAAATTATTTCAAACAATTACTCTACAAAGGTTCATCGAAAGTATCGAATCCTTAGAAAGTCACTGAATTCCTACTTGAATAAAGATTTTATTTTATGCATATTAAACCCAGTATTTTTTTTATCTACAGTTTATGTTGTTTCATAATATGTTCTTGTTTCTTAAATAGATGTAATTATACAATTTAAGACAAATTTTTGTAGAGATCCTTTTTTGTTAGATTTCATCAACAATTTCTTGTTGTATGTTTTTTATTTTCGTTTATATTCTACTAAACATTGAAATAAATATTATTCTGTTAAACATACAAGATTAAATTGACATCCATTAATCTTTTAACATACCCCTTCTTTTTCTATAACATTTTTTCAACAAAAATTTTAATTGAAATAGTGGATTTATGTATATTCCAATATATAACGAAATGAAAAACTTTTTTGTTACAGTTGTGTTACGAATTGAAAAACGTCAAAGATGAGGGAAAAGTGCTAGAATCAGATCTTCTTTATTAAATAGATACTCTAATATTAGTTCAAATATTGCTGACTTTTCTGTATTTCTCTTTAAGAAAGCCTTAAAAAAATATTACTTACAAACTTGATTTAATTTTAAAAACTTAGACTTACACTTCAAGTTAGTGTTGGGCTGGAAAAACTCTGCAATACAAATTTAAAAAAAGTACTAAAGTACTAAGTAAAGGTGATGTTATCTCTTACCTAAGGGTTTTGGAACTATGTTCCTTATCGCATGTTATCGTTCTGATTTGTGTGCTGGCTAGGAGGTAAAACCAAAAAGTGTAACAAAAAAACGACACCAAAAATCGACATAACTGGTATTTAGGAAACTAAAACTTCTTCAATCGATTCAGATTGCTATGAATTTTGAGAAAAATCGTTGCGTAATAATATCAATATGTGCTAAAAAGACCGGAAAGATCAAAACTGGTGATTTATCCTCTCAATAATTATTTCTGTAAAATTAAAATTTACAGAAATATTTACCATAATTGATTTTATGAATTTTTATAACTGTAAAAATGTGTTTCGTCGAAGGATGGTTCTTTAACTTTAGGCTTCACAAATCTGTTACAATATTATAATATTCACATATTTTAATAATTAATATTGAAATTTATTTTTAGGCAGTTATAGAAAGGTATTTCATCATCGAGGAACTTAATGTCCGAGCCATTAGGGTCGAACTTACATGAAGTACTTGTTAAAACTGTTTTTAAACATTGAAAATACTTCATTATAATCACAGAGCATCCAATAACAACTGCTATTTATTTGAATATAAAGTTCAACTACAAATTAGATAATTACAGGATAAAAAGTGTTACAAGATATTATTTATTTGTCTACTAAATACGATTATTTACTTCTATGACTGGTCCCATATTAACAAATTAGACACTAAAAAGTAAATAGATTAGTATATGTAAACAAGTAATTTAAGTTTATTATACTTAACTACTGACGATGTATTATTGTGTTTGAGGGTATAGTCTAATCTACAATGAATTTTACATTATAATTTTTTAAATCTGTCAGTAGTATAATCATCGGGTAATTTACCTTTGAAAGTTTTCCGGTAGTTTTGAAAATGGGTGATTTTTATAGATTTTGAGGTACTCTTTTCTTATCCATTGTTGCCTTGTATCTTTGCCGCTAGCGCCGCTATATTGGAAAAATTGATTCGAAAAGCAGTTTTTTGACAATAATCCCTTTTCGAGTCATTTTACGAGGAAAATATACACATGCAAAATTAAACCTCAGAATATTTCCTACAATTTATGTTAAGTAAATCAAAATATTTTCGGCGTACGAGCGCCGCAAAGTGATTAAATGAAGTGAAAGATTATACATTTTGATTCGGGTATCCAACATTAAATAACTTAAAAAGTTGACGTTTTTTGAAAAAAGTATTTCATACACTTTTAAGAGCAGTATAATAACCCTTGGAAATGAAAAAAGTTTCATATCATTTGTACGAAAATTAACGGAGTTATAATGAAAAGATGGTGGTTTCTCTTTTTTTTATTTTTTATGCAGCACAAAAACTGTTGAATTTACCACGGAAACTAAAATTAAGCTTGCTGCTTTCCAATTTGCTTTAATTATGTACTGACAACATGCTCAAAAAGTTTTAACAGTTTCGGATTAACCTAAATAGAGAAAAGTGTTGACTGCAGTTCATTCATATTTCAATCATAAACATATAATAGAAACAACTAATATTTAATATACGTTTAAATATTTTCTTTTTGAAAAATAAAGAAAACTTGAAATATAAAGAAATAAGTCATACAAGTCACATACAATGTTTATGGTTATATTATTTAATAGTGATAATAAATTTTAGTATAATTCAAATACAGTAAAGTAGTTAAATTGTAAATTATTTAACGTGACTTGCGCTCTTAACGGACACATTTTAAGAGATTGTATAGTGTTGATTATTAGATTATCAACATGACATTCAAATCTATTATTTAATTTGGTACATAGAAATTATTCAACATATATTACCTCCATGTCAATTTAAATTTAAACTTATCCACTACCCATAGTTACCTATATTCTGTTAAATTTCATCAACAGAAATTGAATAGTATAATGTGTGCTCCATGTTGTGAAACTTGGGCGAAAAGTCTGATCAATAATTTAACTAAAGTTATAGTTTCTCTTTTATATCTCAATTGTGTCTTCTATAGCGTAAATTTCTCAAGAACACGGCTGTTTTAAAATATTAGAGTAAATGGCAGAGGATATGGTGGCTGCAAGATTATGGCAGGTACTGTGTAAACTTCTCAAGTTAAAATCTGAAGTACCGGCAGATGGTTGAAGACAGCGCGAAGATACCTGAGAGTGTTGATAGCATAGTCAAGTAATAGTGATAGTGATAGCCGCATTACTACAACGCTGAACTCGGACCAACTTTTGGACTTACTTAAACCGATCTCATACACCACAGCAAAAGAAAGTAAATCCAACTAGGCTTTGTAAAAATACTTTTAGGCAGCTGGCTGTCTACAGATTGTAGACTTTTTGGCCTGATAGAAAAATCCTCACAAAAAAGAAAAGAGAAAATCAATATGAAAAATGAAAACTATAGATAGCTTTATGAAAACCGAAAACAGAAAAAAGATTCAGATTTGGAATCAATGATGCGGAAATATGAATTTGAAAAGAACCCAACGCGACAGAAGATATATAACTTGTAACCTTAAAAAATAATTTAAAAGCTTAAGTTATTTTATTTTTATTCTATTAAAAATTCTTCTTGAAACGATATTTATTTTTGCGTAAGAAGTTGCGAAACAAATGATGTTAAAATGTTATTTCTTTTTCCATTTGAAAATAGTATTATTCGAAAACCAATTTATCGTTAACAATCAAGAGTAAAGTAAATTAAATATTTTAAGAAAAGAAGTAAATACTTCAAACTTTAAAATATCTTTTGAATTAAAAAGCTATTTAAAAAGTTCAAATATTTTTATATAAAAACTCTCAATATATTTATTACACATCGAGAATTGAGCAAGCAAAATAAAAATCTTCAACATAAATAACAAACAATTTTACTTGAAAAGTAAATGTTTTTAAAATAAGTATGTGAAACTGGAATCACTATAGTTTTAGACTTTGAGTCACGGAAAAACAATTTCAGACCATTTATTATAGCAGGCGGTGACCTTTATCTTAAAATAGAACTACCATAACCATAGTTATTTACAATAATACTGTTCGGGTGTACGAATAACATGTTTAATAAATAAAAAATGCCTTTAATTCACAAGCTTTTATTGTACCAAAAAGTAGAAAATAATTTTGTAGAAGTCACTCATACATTTCATTATTCGTAAATTTTGGAGTCGCTTAATATAAAAATTGAGTAGCAAGATTCCACCCGAACAAACATGCATACATTGCTAGTGGAATAAAATCTTGTAAAAATAGCAAATTCATTTAATAGGTTATTCATTCCATAGACCATTCGTGCTTTTTTTAAGATTTAAACCTGCTTACGACTGCCGTATTAAGTGATTAACGTCATTAGTGATTTTCCCAGTAGTTTAGCAACCAGTTAAAAGGTTTGATAACGTAATTATTGATACGAAAGTGATAATCAAAGGTAATCAAAGGACAACTAAAATAAGTTGTTAGGGACCTTCCGACGGTATCGACATTTTGATGAATGAGAGAAAATTAGTTAGTTAAAAAATTAATCCTGTAGCAAAAGACTATCTTTTTTCATTTCAATACCTACGTGATTCAATAGGGTATTCTACTATTTTTGAAAAAGTACTTCAAAATGTTGATTTTGCTAATAAGAAGCCACCAAAAATTTATTTCGGAAAAATACACACGCTTTCTTGCCAAAAGCTTAAATTAAATTTTAAACCTTTTTTAAACTGTCAAAAACGCGGGCATACAATTTGATGACGTAATATCGGTATCATTATACGAAATAACACAAATGAATTTGACAGATATATTCATAGACATCTAATTATAATAAATATAAATACTGATTATCTATGGATATATTATACCCAGCTACACTGAACTAACTGATGGTCTATGGCTCATACCGATATGACATCACAGCAGGGCTTGCCCGCGTTTTAGGTCACGCGATAAACAGTTTAAAAATTGCGATTTTTAATTTAAATATTTTAAAAGAAAAATGTGCTTTTATGACTCGAAATTAGAATATTAAAGTATATTTTTACATAAATTTTAACTTTTTTCAAATTTCATAATTTATTTTTGACAATACCCTATTAAGTGTGCCATTCTGTGAAACAATTTTGTTATGAAATTTCATGTCAGTGTTTCCTAGTCTATTGGATAAATAATGTGAATTAATCTGCTCACAAATAATAAAATTATTAACATAAAATGTATAAAAAATTGTTATTTCTAATTATTTTTTATTATTTAATGAAAAACTGATTAGCATAATGCATCATAATATTTATTATTATGTATGTAATATTTTCAATACTTTTAAAATGTACAGGTTTTACAACACCAGCAAAGTGGGAATTTGAGTACTGCATTGAGGAAGTATTTATCATCACATTTAAAATGCATGTTTAAATTAATTTTAGAATATATTATGATGATAAACACAAATTAAAATCAGGAATTTAACGATGAATTTTTTTTACGTTTTTAAAAGGTATGAATAACAAAAATTGGAAAAGGCTTTTATTCTTATTATTAAAATTTTTCGTTTCGAAAAAAAAATTGGTTTTCAAGAGTTAATTTGACAGCTTAAGTATTTCTTATCGGCTTACTACTGATCATAATAAACGACAGTGTTGTTAGTCAGAAGTGAAATATTAAAAGATAAGGGGGGGGGGGAGATGTTTTACCCATAAATGGGAAAAAATTTATTATGAACTATTCAGTATTAAAGATATTCAGACTAGTGTAAAACTTCACAGGATTCCGTTGCCAAAAAAAAACTAATAATTTCAGTATTTTTAGAATCTTGAAAGCTTTAATAAAGTGAAACGAAAACACAATAATTTTACCTTGTAAGTGTGAGTGAAATTATTTTCATTCGAAAAATGTTTTGAATGATACTCCACGCAATAAGATCTATCAAAATTTAGGTTATTTTTGTAAATAGGTTGAAATTTCGACGGATAGCTCATTTCCCTATGAAAAACTATGAACATTTTGCTGTTAGTTTTTATTTATACAATAAATCACGATTCTGATCAGTATATAGTATTACAGTTCCTCCAAGTTCCTCTTATGGACTTTTTTGTTTGTTTTAGTAATATGTCCTCATATGCACATATGCAAAAACTTGTTTACATAACTTTTTTAGTTTATTCTGGGTTTAGTATGGGGGTATGCATGCTAAAAATCTCCCAATTTGTGATAAATCGCCAAATCTCGCAACACTGTCGAAGTCCTATAAACTCCATACTGAAACCAGGTATATACTGAGGTATAGAGAAGTGTGAAGTTCAGATCAAACCTGGGCAAAAATTACCAAAGTCAAAAGAAAGACACTTCTTTTATACTCGATTAGGCTACGGAGTCCTACAAACTCACATGTTTTATTAAAAATCAGTTTCTAGATTTTGTAGTTACTTGTTTGCATCCAATATTAAAGTGAATATATTTTATACCTTGTTGACCTTGGATTTCAACTGGCGTAAGAACTTTAACAACAATTTGAATACAACTTAGCTTAACTAGCTAACACACACTAGATATAAACGCTGACTAAGTGTAGTGACTTTAAAAAAGAGAAAGTGTTTAAAAATATTTTTCAAAATATAAATATTATATTCCTATATTCTATTTTATATTTATAATTATTTTAAACAATGAGTAATCGTTGAATAATTTTATAATTTAATTATTTATTATTACTTACTTATTTGTAGGTACAGTCATCAACTAGAGTTTATAAATAAATGTTAATTAGTTTTTAAACCTAGATACTTCTTACATAAAGTTAGCACCTTGGTTTATTTCAATTTTTCACAGCACGGATCCAGCGTAAGTAAATCGAGGCCATTATTACCCTCAAAAAAAATAAGGAAGTCAACTTTTTCTTTAGCAAGTATACACGATACAATGAACTAGCTCGTGGGTTCAATAGAATATCTCAAAAATTCTATCCAATCAACGCTTGGTAGAGATCAAAACATACAAATGAAATTCACAAAATTTAAAAAACCCTTTGAAATTTTTCGGGTACAGAACCCTAAACTCGCACTTTAAACATCTAAGAACACTCTCCATTAAATTACCTTTCAAACGAGGCGCTCCGGTTAGGCGTTACGAGGCCACAGACAGACAAACACATAGACACACAGACATATACACACACATAACGGTCTTCCCTATAACACCACTTTTTTTAAGCTTGGGGTTAAAAATAGCAATACGAATTCTTTGACGTCCATAAATATTTACATAAGATTTAAGTACTGAATTTGAGGGTGTGTACTTTATCCAGCTCTAGATACGTGTTTAACTGAAGTTCATTTACGTTTAAATTAATTAATGCAACAATTAAATTTATTTTATTGCTGATTCTAAAAGTTAACTTCTTGGGTATGCAAAAAAGAAGATTTGTTTATTTCCTTTGCTTGCACAGAAAAATTATTGGGTGAATTTTGATGAAATTTCAAAATATTTTAGCTCATATATCAGAATAGGACATATGATATAATTTATTTTTATCATCTGGGAAGACGATAGGATTGCAGTTACGCAATCAGCTTGTTTTTGTATAAAATTCATACAAAAGTGTGATTATGTAGAAATATTATTTATTCAAAATGATAATAGTAGAAAGAAGCTTTTTACATTTTGGAAAATTTATCTATAAATAGTCGTATAACGATGTTTAATATTTTATTTAATAAACTTTTGTATAAAAATGATATTTTTAGTTTTTAAGTAAATATTAGGAAGAAAAAAAAATATTATCCTACCTTTTTTAATGATATAAACGTAGGTTTAATGTATACATTATTGTTTACATAAATACATACATATTTTTGTTTACATTACAAAAATGTCCACCTATGTTTTTATTTAATAAATAACATGTTTACATCCGATATGTGATCATTATATAATTTTTATATGGAGAAAATTAATATTTTAAGCGAGCAAAACGTAAATCACAAATTTCCTTAAACAAAAAGTGATTTAAAATACAATCTCTTATTTAAAAAATGAGAAAAGCTATTGTTAAAATTCATCACATTTATTGATATAGTTAACGAAAGTTTACAGGACTTTTTTTCATAAATTCTAAAACTACTATTATACAATAAATTTACAAAATTTAAAAAACCTCCGACAAACGTTTCGGGTACCGTACTTTATACTCGCACTTGAAACATGCCTAAGAACACTCTCCATTAAATTACCGTTATCCTTATAGCTTTCTCTAAACTGAACAGATTTGAAGATCATCGCCTCTTTTTTCGTTGTTTCGGATACATAATTCTAAACTCGGACTTAACTAAGAACAATCTCCATTAAACAAACAAACCAACAAAATCAAAATCGGTTCATTCGTTTGGATACTACGATGCCACAGAGAGACAGGCAGATGAACAGACAGAAACATATAGCGGTCAAACTAATAACACACCTCTTTTTGATTCGGGGGTAAAAAATCAAATTCGTTCGAAAAGTGAAGGATTTTATATCGAGTTAATGGAAAGGTGATATTTATTGGATAAACAGTTGGATTATGATATGAATATAAATGTTATTATACCAAGAAATGCCAACGCCACATTTTTCATAGAATTCTGCATTGGTTACAATAATTTATTTATATATTGAAAAATACTTTTAGTAACATACAATAATTAGAATATTTATAGGATATTACACGTACATATTAATTTTAAATAATCAAATATACAGAATGTCACAGAATTTTTTATAATAATATGAAGATGAAGAATGAAATATTCCCTGTAGATGACTTAAAACTTATCTTATACCGTTATTTGCTAAGCAAGATTAAAAAGAGGTAAAAAATGTTCCCGAAAAACACTCCACTTTCCCCAGTAGAAGCTTCTTTTTTCTAAAATAGTTCATTTTAAAAATTTTCAATACTGTAAAGTTTGGATCACAAAAATCAAATAAAGAGAAAAGAGGGCGGAATTATCAAACGAAATACTCACTGCTCTCTCCTCCTTTTTCTGTTTTTCGCTTCCTTTTGCTCCTTCAAATAAAATGATGTATACATTTTTCGATCTAAGTACTCCATTTTCAGGGTTGCGTAGGAGGGTGTAGGGAATCGTATAAAAATATCGATGGAAATTGATTATTGGAATAGTTTAGTTATTTTACATATAGAAAATAATATCCCACTTTTAGATAACTTAAAATTTTTAATATTAAAGATTTTTTAATTGTATCATTTTATTTCTTATTTTATTACAAAAAGCCTAAAATTTAAATACATATAAGTATGTGTTCAAATAAAAGTTTGATTAAAATGTGATATTAATTTTATAACCATTTTTTCTCTTTTTATGGTTGATGTTGAAGGCGAGGAACGAAATAAAAAATGTAAAACTGTTTGATGAAAAATCAAACATGTATCAACCTCATCCTCCCTATAATAATAAAGACTCGCGAATATGACCTTCACAAATTAGATCAATAGCTTTTTTATTTTAATAATAATATATCCAGAAATTTTTCTAAATATTGTGTTTTAAATAATTGATATGTCGATTCTAATGAAAAACAGAACAAATATCTAGAAAAATTATAGTAAACATTACAACTCTCTTTCGCAATAATATTTTTGAAGTGAAAACTTCTTTTGGTACGTTGAGCACTTCTTGGGTGAACTAAAGTCATGGAACTCAAATCATCGTGTGTGTGTAATTGAATTCCTGGTAAACGGATGGACCAATTTTGATGACCAATTTGTGTGTGTTGCGAGGCGTTTTAATGTATATGCAAGGATGGCTTAGATTCACAACTTGGCCCACTAAAAAATGTTTTGAATTAAATGCCATAAAATAAATGGTGGAAACGCATATAAGTATAACATAATAATAAATGTTGCATTAAATCATACTATCCAAATGTATTTATTTGCGCTCCCACCATAATTATCTAGAATTGTGAACAGCTATTTGAATAGTATTGAGGTATTATTTATAATTATTCAGGTGTTGTAAATAAGTATATGCGAGCGTAGTCCAGCCAAGCTGAAGGCTAGTTATTTCAAAGTTTTAAGTTCTCACTTCCGTCGACAGTACCCATGACTGACAATTTTTTTTTATTTAACCAATCTTAACTGAGAAATTTTAATAATTATTTACTAATAATATTACTTTCGTTGATTTACCTAGACGGACATTTCAATATACAAATACAAAAATACATTAATTATTACAATATAACATAAAAGAATTACTATGTCTATGTAGATCTTTCTTTAACGCCAATAGTATGCTAACCCAGTAAACCCATGCTTGATAAAATTCTATTAACAAAAGGTAAAGATACCATGAAGATTTTGAAGTGAAATTGATCCATTTAATTATAATAGTTTTTCAGTAAGGGGTAATAATTCTAGTTTGTTGATTACCATGGTTTGGATCGTCATCTACGAAGCGACATGCAAACCATATGGCCCATTGATTGCAAGACCACTTCAAAAAATTTTGGGGGGATGCCTTTTTATCATTTGTAAAAGTTTTTCATACCTCATAAAAATTCAGCTTCCGTGTGTTTAAGGCCACAAAACTAAAAAGTAATCGATGGATTGACTTGAAATTTTAACAGGTCGTTATATTTATATCCAAGTTTATATATACTTTTGTAATCCATGACTGCCTATCATTTCTTTTTTAACTCCAATAAATGCGGGCACAACACAATATCTTTCCGTCAGAAAGTTAGAAAAGAAGCTTCCGAGTATGGTTTCGTAGAAGTATTATGAGCTTTTATATTAAAATGAAAAAATGTAAAGCAAACTACGTATCAAAGTGGTAAAATATAGTAAATGTGTGCTGTATGTATGATGATCCGTGTATGATGTATAAGGGGGTACGTAAAAATCATGTAAAATGTAAATGTAATTTTCTAATATCTACCTACATAGAATCTTTTATTTTGCTTTAGATAAAGCTTTATGTGCGTATGAAACTAAAATGTTATTATTTTTATACCATGTAAATATGAAATATATCAAGGTATACTAAGTTTATTCCCAAGTTTGTTACGCTTAAAAATATTGATGCTACCAACAAAATTTTTGTTCATAACATGACCTAATTAGTCCATTTTTGGTTGTCCGCGTGTCGCCATGATAACTCAAAAACGAAAAGAGATATTAAGCTGAAATTTTTATAGCGTTCTTAGGACATAAAGTGTAAGGTCGAGTTCGTAAATCAGCAACATAGGCTAATTAGATCTTGGGTCCGTAGACCTATCTTGTAAGCCGTTAGAGGTAGAACAAATGCTTAAATGTAAAAAAAGTTTCTGTCTATACATAGCCTTTCAACAATTAACTCAGTCTATCGTTTGTTTTCACTTTTTTCAATTATATTTTTCATCAGGAATTTGAAAAATTGAATACAATAATGAATAAACTATTTTTCTGTTAAATGCGTTTCCCAGAATGGAACACACTAACATTAAAAGGTCCATGTTACCTAAAAAAGAGGTGGTATTCTCCAGCCATATTTTCGTGAACCGTTTGAAGCTGCTTCGGAACAGTAAAATTGTTTTGATATCAAAGATCTTCAAATTAGTCGTGAATTTCCTTTGAACCGTAAATACATTAAAAACAATATTTTCATAAATAATCTTCTCATAGGAAGAGATGGGCCGAGAAGACACTTTAATCATTGGGAAGAAGTCACTTGACTGTCAGTGAAGGTAGCTTGATTAATACTGCTGCAGTAACCTAGCAGTCGAAATGGTAATCACAGGCCCAGGCCTTGAGGAAAAACTGCAGAAACTATTTTTTCTTTGAATAAGCTTATATAAACTTCTAAATATTCCTTTAAAACGTTGTGTTTTGCCTAATGCATAAGCCTATGTTCTAGGCCTATGAATTTATCTCCTCAATATTTTTAAGATAAATCCTTATCCTTATAAACAACAATCCGCCTACATGCGATAGACTGGATTACATATATACTTTTATTTTTATCGATGTAAAAAATATCCAATAATAATTTTTTCTCACTTTTTAATCAGATTTTCCCCGAAAATAGATACTTATGCACTGTATCGGAGGACCATGAAGAGAAGTGAAGGTGTGAAATAAGCTCGTTTTAAAACCACTTTTCAAGTTGTTCATTTGTCGCTTTTTCCTATCATTAAATTTTTTTCTTTTTAATTCAGTGGTCCTTGGGAGCTTTTTAGGAGCTCTTATATACCTGCTGAACATAACAAATTCTCATGTTGAACATAAAACACCACACTGGTTCCCAAGGTCATCTTGCGAGCCTTTGTGATCGTTCTTTTTCTCGGAAACATTAACTACACCTTTTGAATGAAAACTAACAAAAGATACAAACAACATTTACCTTAAGAGGATTACCTATAAAACCCAAGTACAGCTTACAAATAGCTTCGAAAGCAGTTTGTTTTTCTAAAGAAACACTAAAAAAAAATATGCATATGAGGTTATAAATCGTAGGCAATTTTCAACGTGACTGACAAGCTGTAGAATACTACAAAAAGGGACTACTTTATTATGAACTTGCTGCTGCAGTTGTGTCTAGTTTATCTATGGCAATAGCCGTGAAATTTAAACATATTTGAACGTTTATAAACATGAGATCTTCAACGGGAACCATCTTAGAAGGGCCATCTTAGGTACAGGTACCTCAAGATGCGTCTAACAAAGGAGAAATATAGACTTCAATGATGGAACTCTGCTGCTGACGACTTTTTTTTGATATCGTGATATTATCTATAGATACGTTCAATATTTACATAAGATATATAAGATAAGATAAGATAAGATAAAAAGAATTTATTGCCAGATTATAATATTACAATTAAGTATTACAAATATTCGTAGATGTTCCAATGTTCTATTACCATCTCTTATTGCTATCTTTGGTATATTCCAAGTTTTGTTTTACGTATTAATTTTAACAATTTTTATGTTTTTTTTACAATGTATTCTTAAGGATAGATTTAGGGAAAAAAGGATGTGCAACATAATATAAAAAAACCCTACTTCTTATGTAAATGTATCATTTGAAACAAATCTGAGAAAGCTATCAGTGAATTTGATATTTATTTATTTTGGGAATGATGAAATTTAAAATTTGAATTTTGTTATAATAGTAGATGCTTAGTTCTTCTATGTTTATAACTTTTATACTTGTGTGATAAATCGTTTTTAGTATAGTTTCCGATATTGGCTACCTCTTCGTTTTCGTGGACAGAGGACATTTCAAAAAATTTTTTTGTCATATCGTAGACTGTCTCCTTTAGATATGGGTGGTCCAGCTCTTTGTGAATGATTCTTGAGCTATAAAATCGTGGATAATTTCCAACGATTCTTAGAGCCCTGTTTTGGACTGACTGTATTTTTTTAAAATTTGTTTTGCAAGTGCTACTCCAAACAGGAGCAGCGTATGTCAAGATTGGTCGTATAATAGTTTTAAATATAAGAAGTTTATTTTTTTCACTCAAGATGGATTTAGAGCTAAATATTGGGAATAGAGTTTTAATAGTTCCTAAAGATTTCGATCTTACTTCATTAATGTGCTTAGTGAAAGTTAGTTTTGAATCTAGGTGTATTCCTAAATATTTGACGTACTTCGACCAATGTATTTGTTCGTCATTGACATATATATGATGATTGAGGGTGGGTCTTCGTTTGGTAAATATGATGGCTTCTGTCTTGTGAGTGTTAATTTTGATTTTCCAAAGTTGAAAATATTTAATAATTTTCTTAATTGCGGTGTTCAGTCTGTTGGCAATGGTGTCAATCCTCCAAGATTGCGTATATAGTGCCGTGTCGTCCGCATACAATGCTAGATTTACTTTGGGAATTTTGGGTACGTTGTTTATGTACAGATTAAATAAAAGTGGTCCCAAAATGCTGCCCTGGGGTACACCAGCTTCAATTGATCCATCTATTGAGCAAGATTTGCTAATACATACCCTAAACTTACGATTTTTGAGATAAGAGTATAACAAATGGATTATATAGTCAGGTAATTTTAATTGAATTAACTGGAATATTAACCCTTCGTGCCAAACGGTATCAAACGCCTTTTCGATATCTAGCAAGATCATACCTGTGTACTTATTTAGGTTATAACCATCTGTAATTAAGTCAGTAATTCTGGCCAGTTGCATTACCGTTGAATGACTTTTACGGAAGCCAAACTGTTCATTTATTATAGTCTTGTTTGTTTCTAGAAACTTGACTAGTTGCGATGCAATTATTTTTTCAAAGACTTTTCCCAAAACTTTTAGCAGGCTTATCGGTCGGTAACTGCCGACATCACCAGCAGGTTTGCCAGGCTTTTTAATAGGTATGACTTTTGCCATTTTCCAAATAGTAGGGAAGTATCCAAATTGTATCATAAGATTTATAAGAATTGTAAGATGAACTATTGCTTTTCGTGTCAAGTTTTTTATGACTATTGGGTATATGTTATCGATGCCAGGAGATTTTTTGTTTTTAAGATTTTTTATAACAGACAGTACCTGTTTTGGAGAGGTCAGTTCTGCTCCCAGGAACTTTTCTTCTGCTGGAATAGAGTTTTCTAAATAATTGTGTACACAGGCATTAACCTTGTTGATATGGTTCGGTGTGCTTAAATTATGGTTTTGGATGTGTATATTTTCAAAATGTTGAACAAATACATTGGCCTTATTTTGATCGCTATATACATAATCATTGTTATTTTTTAATGGAGGAATGTTATTGACTTTTTTTGTAATGGATTTGGTAATTCTCCATAGCGTTCCATCGTTAGGGTTTAAAGTTTTTAAAAAGTTACCCCAGCAATCATTCCTCCATTGTCTTAATTGTGTTTTGACTTCCTGACATAGTTGTAAATAAATTTGTCGATCGTGCATCAACCTTCTTTTTTGATAACAACGTCTATAGAAGTTTTTGACCAAAATAGTGTACCTAGTTTTAGGGGGTAAGTTATAATATTTTGGTTTCATAATGCCTTTTGGGATGGATTCAGACATGGCTTGGTTTATTATTTTTTCAAAGGAATGTATTTTGCTTTCAAGATCATTTTTATTATTTATTGTAAATTTGTTATTAATATTTGTGTCTATTATTTGTCTAAACTTGTTCCAGTTAGCGTGTTTAAATATATACATAGTGTTCAATTTAAGTTCAGCTTGTAAGGTAAGATTGCAATAAACAGGGTTGTGATCGGAGCTAAGTTTAAATTCTACTTGGGGTGTGGTTATATTTAAAATATTTTTGGAGAGTACAAGGTCTATCACACTGGCCCGGACGTTCCTGGACGGATAGTATGTAGGCTCATTGGGGTGTAAAATATGTATATTATTTCTGGTGCAATAGTTTAATAATATTTTACCATTTCTGTTTGTGTTGAAGCAATTCCAGCTGGTGTGCTTGGCATTAAAATCTCCATTTATTAGAACTCTATTCCCAAGACGTAATAAGTGACTCAGTGAGTTTAGATTTATGGTTCTGTTGGGGGGATTATAGAACGATATAACTATAATATTTTGATTGTTTTTTAATTTGATATTTACTGCTACTGCTTCTAAATTTAGGTCGTTATTTATTATAACAGGATTATGTTTTATGTTACTTTTTATTAAGATGGCAACACCTCCACCATGATGACTTCGATCTTTTCTATAAGATATGTAGCCAGGGACAGTGAATTGATCGCTTTCATTAAGTTTTGTTTCACACAAGCACACTATATCTATATTATCCGATAAAAGTGCACTAAGGAGTTCATTTTTCTTATACTTGACAGAATTTGCATTCCAATTCATTATTTTAATGTTCGCATTATTATTATTTGCCATCACAGTTGAACAGGTCTGTAATACATTCTATAAGTATCATTATTTTAGAGAATGGGTCGGTTTGAGTACGAAGTTTAACACCTAATGTTTTAATAGTGTGCATTATTTTTGGTATGTTGATCATATTGAAAATATTTTTTAGTTCAGACAAAAATGAGCCATTTTCACTATTAGGGGGAGCACTATCGTTATTGATACTGTTTTTTCTTTGAACCCAATTTGGGGGTTGAGAGTCCTGTTTAAAGACACTGTTAGGTGACACATTAGGAAAATGATGAAGATTAATATTAAAACTAGGGGATAAATTAGGTTTAGATTGTTGAACACTTTTGAACTGCAGGCGTTTAAGATACTCGGCACATTGTCTGTCACTAGCACGATGATTTTCACCACAATTACAACACTTATGATGTGTCACATTCACTACTTTGCACTCTTCGGATTTATGAGGACCGGAGCATAAAACACATTTAGGTTTCTTGTTACAGTTTTGGGCAGTATGTCCAAAAGATTGACATCTGTAACATTGTGTGATTCCAGAACCATTCCTATACTTTTCCCATGAAATAAGGTACTCGCACACTTTTCTGATTTTTAAAACTTCATTTAATGTGACTTCTTTTCCGAAGGATACAATAAATAATGGGAATAGTATTTTGTTTGTCCGGTCTTCATTGTATTTAAACATTTGTTTGACTTGGTTTACATTAATGTTCTGTCTTTCCAGATCTTCCTTGATTTCTTCGGTCGAGACATTAGGTGAGACATTCTTTAATACTAGCCGCAGTACCTTATCGGCAGGTAGAGTGTACGAATGAAATTCTATATCATTAGATTTGAGCAGTTCACATATTGTTTTGTGATCTTCGCTGATTTTTGGAAATATTAAAATTCTGTTGCCTTTGAATTTAATGTCGATTTCATTTTTTAAGCAAGATTTTATTTGTTTGAGGGTTTCAGAATGGTTTTGGAAGTAAGAATAAACTACAATTGGTGGTATTTTTGAACTAATATTTGCTGGTGCCTGAGAGGAGTTGGCAGTTCCGCCTTCAGTCTCATTGTTTTGGCTCTTTTGCAGGTGCCTTCTTATTATATCGTCCTCGTCTTCAAAGTCAGAGTGGTCGCTTAATGCTTGAAATCTGTTTTGCGTATTTAATTGAAATTGTGTTTGCTTGGTAGAGTAGGTGTTCGTTCTCCTCATTTTTGTTTCGCGTCGTACATTAGAATCAAGAAAAGATGCATCGCGCTTTGAAGGTGCTTTGTAAAGCTCAGGAGAGACTACATTAAATTTCAAAGACATATGTATCACTTAAAATAGAACACAAACACACCTGTGTTTCAGAACACAGGTGTGATTTAATACTTTTTTCCACTTTCACTTAAAGATTGATTGTTCACTGAACACTATGTATATTTTAAAGTTTCGTTTGATATTATTAAAAATCAATTCAATAATACTTGACAACAATTTTATTACCTAATAGGTATGAACAGTTCGATATATTTACGAAGAAATACATAAGATATATAAGAGTTTCTTTTTATCTTATACTTTTTTTATAATATCAAGTTAATTATATAAATTTGTAGTACATCAATATATGTGTTTCTTTTATACAAAAAAAAAAAAAAAGAATTGTTTTTTCACACATTTTATATTAAACATCAAAGTGGAACAAAAAGTGTATAAAAAAATTTATGTTACGTATGTGAGGATATTATAAAATTGATCTCATACCTTTGATTATAAGTTAACGTACTAAGTACCCTCCAATTAAAAAAATTGGCCATATGAACTGCCAATAGAAGTGAAAACTGAAATTTCATAATATTTGAATTAAATTTAGCAACATCAATCTGGTTTTCACATCTATTGACACTCCGAGCAACAATTATTTGCATGTTTATATGGTTTTTTTATTATTTAAATATATTACGGGCTGTACAAGATTATGACAAAATATAAGTTCAATTCAATTGAAATGACAATTAATATACAATCATATGATTTGTGTATAGAATTTGTATTTACATAAATTTCAATGTACCTGTTATATACGCAGCACTAATGTTACACAACACGTCAGCTATATAGCAACAAATATTGTGATATAAGCATGTCGGCGCGCGCACAGTATGTCGGTAACGTGAACCCATCACATTTTCCCCTACCAAAAAGTGCCCAACGTCGCTTAAGAAGTTTTCACTTGAAAAACTTGGATATTTAGACTACAAACTGGAAATTTTGAAACCGAAATATTTAGTCTTGGAAATCTACAAATATCATTTTACATTAAATATTATTAATAAGCGAAAAATAAAATCCTCTTTTATGCAGATATGTGTTACGGCGTGAGGTATTTTTATAGAAACTCTTTCATAATAGAATTTGGGTGTATAAGATTTTATGGTTGTCTTTTGTTTGAAAGCAAGAAGTTTTTGAGCTTTTCATTGATTGATTTAATTTTTAAGTAAAATATCGTTTGTATATTCATATTGCAATTATTTTTTGTAAAATTCATTTTATCAAAAACTACTTTATTACTTGCCAACCATTTTTATACAAGAATGGTTCATTTTTTTAATGCGGAATATAAAAATTTACTGTGGCTTACATATACATATATTAGATATATTATACGCGATACGAAAAACCCGTTAAAGAATGAACAATGTATGTTAGAATTTCACTGCAAATCATATATTTACAAAAAATGAAAAATTTCAGGTGTTTTAATAAAAACATTAGGGCTTATAGTGTACTCTAGTACTCCTAGAAAAATAAAGGAACCTCCTATTTTTGACTGTCATATAGTTTATTAACACGGAATGTGCGTTTATGCTAAGCGAATTTCTACCTAGAAAATTTAATTTATCATTCTTTCATTATAAGTCATACTAACATTACAGCCATATTAAAATAATTTGAAATAATCTTTGTAAAATATAAAAAATTGACTGGAAAGTATACATTTATATTGCTAAATGGATGAGAAATATGTCAAATTCATCAACTATTTCCTATAGTTCCTTTGCCATTTTTAATTGGAAAAATATTGTTTGAATCTGTCAGTTGTATGAGATATGTTTCATCGTACAACGGACATATGCCATTCAAGATTTGTATATATAAATAAGGATTGTATGTTTAGTATTAATATAAAATAATGGTCTTTAATCTTCTTATATAAACAGGTAAGTAAGTTTCTTCTCGTTACAATTCATCCTGTTCCCTTCGCTTGATTCAGGAAAATATTTTTTTATAAACATTATTTTCTACCTACCTTTTATTTAAAAATATAAAAACAGTTAATGCGGCGACTTTATATACCTACGTCAGAAGTTTATGTATTTTTATTTGATAAAAATACTGTTAAATAGTATGTAAGTTTATGTTTGATAGCAAATGATGGTTTTTCTTGGGAAATCCAGACGACTTTTATTTGTAAATTTTTTGAGCGAATAAAAAAAGGCTTGTATTTTTCCGTAGTTTATTTTAAGTTTTGGAAGTGTAAACTTAGCTGGTGGATGGATCAGTGGTTTCACTACTGGAATACTATTCAAAAAACTTACGTACGAAACTCATGCAACCCAGTCCAAATATTTCTTTTATTATTTATGGCAGTTTTTTATATCCGCGGTAATAATTTCAATACAAATTATGAAATAATAATTATTGATTCTGTAATTAATTTAAAAATTAAAAAAAGAACACACAACACAAACAATTATTCCGAAGTTTCAAGTTTTCACTTCTGTCGACAGTCCCTATGACCGACTATCATTTTATATTTATTAATTGGTCGTAAGATTATAGCGTTCTTAGTATTCCTAATAATACTTAGATAAAATATTTTTGTAAAAATTGTTCCTATGTAACATCTAACAATTAAATTTGAAATGACAACTTAGAAACTTTATCTTACTCCCATTTCCACTGTCCATTTTAAAGGGACAAAATTACCGTGTTAATGTCGAGGCAGTTGGATATGTCACCAAAGTTTGAATTACAAACAAATTATTTCGCTCTTTGAGGCATAAACAAGATAAATGTATTGAAAATTGTTTTCAGGTATATTCGCGGTTAAAGAACGAGAATCGAGTTTTATAAAATACACCCAAAAACACCTTATCTGTATAAGTAGACAATCTAGACATAAATTGAACTTGGACAAATAGCTATTTGACTAAAAACGTTTTTGGATACAACAAATTATATAATTACTGCTTTCATAATTTATTTTATATTTCATGAGATATGAGCTAAAAGTGATATTTATTAATCGCAAAACAAGAATTTGGCATTTGATTCGTTTTGAGTACACTCTATGTTTTTTTTCTTCACTATACCTAAGCGATTAGTTTGTTAATTACTTGTTAGCTTGTTCAGAACTAAAATCATGTGGACATATTTTCCATCCCCAACTAAAAAGGAGTGTTTTAAGTCAATCGTGATTAGTTTTATAAGAATTCAGTCTCGAACACTTAAAATTAAAAAAAAATTAACTTCAAGGAAGCTTCAGGAGTGTTCGACTTCTGATGCGAATGTTTTTTTTTTACTCCTCTTTATTTAAAATTGACTCGACAAGTTATTTGAATACATATTACGCCATTTGTATGAAAATAAAAACGTCAATTATAATCGAAAGACTTAAAATTAATTTGTCGGTAAATTAATTTGTGTAAAAGAGTCCAATTAACAATTACAAATAAAACTAAAGACGTTCCTGTAGTTGTAGACTTATTTAATCGACGATGGAATTGAGTTGAGTATCTCTTGAGTTGAAAATCTTCAAATCTCACGGAAATATTTACATTTGCCAAGTAAATTCTACCCAAACTATGTATTTTATCTAAATTTGATTTATGCTTACAACACAAATTTTTTGTGTGTTGAATAGTTACTGAAGCAAAACATAATTTAAAATGAAGTTGCGTGTGAAAATGAACACTGATTTTAATTAAATCGGTTTTAAATGAAAAGCAGAAAATATACGTGGAAATATTTTTAGAGATAAAATATTTTAGCACAAAATAACTGTATCTTTTTTTTAAATGTTATTTATTTTCAAAACAAAATAAACTATATTTTTTTAACACCTGTCGTGCTCAGTTCAGGGTGTTCTGTTTGGATATTATGTAACTTGTCATTTGTCTTTGACATTAGACGTGTAAGTATTGTCTTTGGTGTTGATTGTTTATTATGTTTATATGTATAGGTATGCAATATGATGGTATTATACCTTTTTTGGGGAGTATTAGAGCGTTGATAAATATTTTTAAGGTGTTTTTAATAAGATCTTTTCTTAAAGGCCAAATACTGATTTGATATTTACGTAAAGAAAATGGTTTTGTATCCAAAAACTGGTGAGAAGCCGAGCTACTTTACTTGGATATTGTTTCGAAATAGTTTTTTTTTTAAGTTTCTCCTCTTTAGATTAACCCTCGAGCTTAATTTGGGGTTGTCGAGGTTCGTAAAACCTTAATAACAGCGAAAAACCGTGATATTTCGACCGTAAAAAGTGGTTAAGGTGGAAATGTGACTTCCCCAAAAGACAGTTTTTTGGCAGTAACCCAATTTACATAGCTTATATTATTATTAAACCATAATTATCAATTTGTCAACTCATTGGAACAAAAGGGGGCCGCTTTCAATATTGTATTTACCAATCCAGACAGTCTGGATGGACATCTGGATGGGTCTAACCATGGCGTAGAGGGCGAAAGTCCGTCCACCTCTGTTTAAGGGAACCTACGCCGCTTACGTATCACAAAAAATGTGAATGCAGCACTGGCTGATAGAGGTGCCCATAAGTAATTTATTTCGAAAAAATTGATTTTTTGATAAGAGAGTGTGCTTTTTTTCCAAATGGATGCTTTCTTTTGTTAAAAAGTATCATATACACTGAGTTTTGAACTGTGTTAGTAATTTAATCTGAGTTTGTCGCATATAAAAATATAACAACTATTGTATTAAAAATTATGTAAATATAGTCCATGTAATTTGTTTCAAATATTTTTTTAAATTCTGACAAAAACAATAGAAACACAATAACATAATTATAGGGTTGGTACACAAATGATAAAATGAAATAAAAAACCTATTATTTACCCAACATTCATTTATAAAAATTATGGTGTTATGTTTTCGGCATATACAAGTATTAAAATGTAAACTCGTGTGCAAAACAATAAGGTCCCCAAAAGTAACGCTGAAACTAAGCGTTTAATCGTCAAATATATCCGATTTTCGTGACACTAAAATTTTACAATTTTCTTTTTTTAAATTCGAGAAAATTACAGAAAATAATTATGCTTCTAATATGATGAAACTTGATAAAAAGGGTAATTTTGACCTAAAAAATACGAAAATTTTGTTTATGAAAAACATGAGCTGGGAAGTCTTCGAGATATGATATATTGCATATAGGTACTAAGTACTATACGGAAAGAGTTTATTTCGGAGGGATTAGATAGAAATTTCAAAGAATATTCATCATCCAATGAACTGGATATTTATAATTTTTGAGTCGTAACTGCCCTAAATTCAGGGACCCGAATAATTGGTTGATTTTGCGAACGGCAAGTTTTAGAGATATTGGTTCAAATTATTCCAGAGTCGATCTTTGGAAACGATTTTTGGCTCAATTCAGAAACTAATCGTTAAATTGTTAAATGCATCCGATTGTTGTTTTGTTTGGGTCAAAATTACTTTATGAAAATGATTGTTATTTAAATCAGAAACAAACCATTTTAAAAGATTTCTCGGATGTTTTAGGTACAAAAATACAAAAATCGCGCTTATATAGCAATTTGGCGAGTGAGCAAAATATTGTACAAAAAGTTTGTTTTTTTGAGCGATTTTGGAGATTTTATTGGAAGGTTACTCATCTGAGTTTATTGATTTTTGTTTATTCGTTGGCTGTATTTAATACTTAATCAAAAGATACGTAAATTTGAATTTGACAAAGACGTGTGTAGTTTCTTTGTTCGTGAGTATAAAGATATTTTTGAAATTGACTTTTACAGTGGCGGATTTAGAGATTTGCCGCCCGTAGGCTATTCAATTTTTGCCGCCTCTAAATTTTGATATCTTAGTTCACAATCATATCAATTATCTATCAATAAAATTGCAACTTTATGATTTGTGCTCCATTATCCTCATTACATCAACTTTTCCCGTATGGTTAGTATCATCGAGAACTATGGTACCGTGTTAGATCCTTGATTATTTTTACAGCAAAGAATTATCAAAAAACAATATTTTATGCAAAAAATATCTCAAACATGTACCAATTTTAAAGTAAGTTAAGGTATGTGTTAAAACTATACAATACTTATGTAATAGGAATAAAGCTTACACAAAAAATCTAGATTTGGCGAACGTTGATAAATATTTATTATTACACTTACAGTTACAAAACAACACAATAAATATATCCTTTCTTAATTATTTGTTAGTATTATAATTCAAGTCAAATTATAAAAGCATTACAATACTATTTTGCGACACTTTGAATTCGCAAAATCATTTATTATATCGTCGTACGAAATCTTGTTTATTAGCTCTGACTCTATGCACAAGAGAGCTAAAGCGTTTAGCTTTTCTTGACTTAAAGTCGATCGGAGGTAGTTCTTTACTCTCTTCAAGCAAGAGAAGCTTCTTTCACCTGAACAATTTGTCGCTGGTGTACAAAGAGCCATACGAAGTACTATATCCAAGTTTGGATAAATGCTTCCTAGATTCTGATCTCGCAGGAATAAAGACAGACTTTTTAATGATCCAGAAATTGGTTTTATTGAAATTCTTTCAGATGAAAGGTAGCTTTGAAAGTGTACGCATTCCTGAACTAAGTCTGTTTCTAAATCATTAGGATACATTTTTTCTAAAAAACTTGCTTTTTCCGTCAGAACTGATGGTAACAACTCACTTATTTTGGTAAGAAATGAAAATTTCTCGTTAAATCCGTGATAAGCCTCTTGTCGTTTTGCTAACTCGGATATGAGTCTGTCTATGACAACGAGAAATGTGTTAACCCTGAAGTAATCACTCGCAGCTATTCCAATATCTTCATCGGGTGTTTCATCGAATCTTTGTTTTCTTTTTGGTTGTCTTTTTTTCTTCTCTCTTGTATATTCTTTTGATACGCTTAACTCGATCGCCTTTTCTTCGAAGTACTTGAAATTCTCTCGTTCAGCTATGAAAAACTTACGGAGTGATTCGTAAAGATCAGCAACGGTGATTAAATCTATGTTTGAAGTCTGAATTTGAACATTTACTTTGTTTATTCTCTCCAAAAATTTATTATTTAGCACTGTATATAGGACTATATTTCGGTTTTTGTTGAATATTTTAATTCCTCTATAATTTTTGAAATTCGTATTTTGTGTGTGTATTATAATTTTTTATAAATTTTGTCAATCGAAATAAAAAATTTATGAACTAAATTTACCGCCCCTTAAAATTTGCCGCCCTAGGCTCCAGCCTACTCAGCCTGCTGGTAAATCCGCCACTGGACTTTTAACTTTGGTTTAAAAAATGGTATAGTAAAAGTGAGTTGAAATGGCTAATGTTAACGATGCACAATGTGTTATTCAAATTTAAATATAATGTAAATTAGTAACATAATTTTTTTTTAATAATAGTAGTTGTCACAAATTGAATCGCATTACATACCACTTTCAATTTTGATGCTGTTTATGACAGTTGAAAGTTTTAATCTCTAACATTAAATTTTGCAAGCAATTCAAATAATGTAAATTTTAGACTGTTGCATTAGGATATGCCACACCCTGCATCGTTATGCCATCTGAAGGTGTTATGTACTAGGGTGAGGTTCTTTCACAGATAAAATTGAAATGCGTTCTCTTTTCTTCCGCTATGGTGCCGGCGCCATTCTATCTTTAATGAGACGATATTGTAAATTGAGATGAAAACAACAATCGCGTTGAGCGTTTTTATTAAAATAGTCTTTTAGTTAAGCAACATTTGGAACAGTCATGCCTTTTGATTATTTATGACGGCTTTTATTTTTATTGTGTATCGTATATATATAGTAAACTATGAGTTGACTTGAAATTTTGACTGGTCGTTGCACTAGAGTGTTTTACTACCTTTGTAGCTCATACCAAAATGATTGATTTAGTAATAGAGAGTGACATTTCGCACTCTTTGACGCTTAATATCGTTTAGAATAACGTTTAATTTCAAAAAGGATGTACGTTTGAGAAACTCACGTCATGATCTTATCTTACAATTTTTTCTACTATGTTAATTTCTAAAGGCGGATATTTTTCTTACAGAATTAACTTTGAGCTTGCTGTAAAATGGAAATTTTCTAAACCTATTAAAAGAAAAATGTTCGGCTCTAAAATATTTATTATTAACGAGTGGAATTTCAAACATTTGTATCAAAAAATTTTTTTTTTCAATTATCATCTACCTGTTGTTTGTTGTGCGTTATCATTACTTTCTATTGTAAAGCCCTACATGTAATTATTTATCTATATTGTCACACAGACCTGAATATTAATATATGAGAAAGTGCTTTCAAAAATCAAACACCTTTGTATCAACTAAAAAAAAAGGAATGATTTTTAAAAAAAGGTAAAGCTACCATACATGTTTTGAACTTATTCGCAGTAGAGGTTATATCCAGTTAGAAATTCAAAGAATCGATTTTCTTAGAATTTTCAAAGAATCGTATTTTCGGAATGTAAGAATATTTAAGAACATTCTCTAAAAATTTCAAGTTGATCCGAAAAATTTTCACGAACATAAACGCATAAAAAAAATTTAACTAAATGTAAACGTCTTTTGAAACTTTTAACGCGTTTTTCTCGAAACAGCGTTTTCAAAGTCGGTGAGCAAGATTTCTCAGAAGTGGCTCTACTGATCGGTTTCGGATTTTTACAAAATCTTTTTAGAAATTTTCCCCAGGTATAAATTCAAGGTATACGGTTTCTGAAAATTATTTCGATATTTAAGATATTTTTGAATGTCATTTTTTCAAAGATTGTAACTTTGACTATTACTTCCATTAGTACTTGTACTCATTTATCTAAAGAAATTTTCTAGATTTTGTCATTTTAGATAATCCAAACCGGAGGTATGGTGCTCACCGCCGGACACATTGTTTTGGAGAACCTTCCTTTATACATACATTTTTCCTATTTACATACATTTTTTATATTTATGTTAAATACATGGTCTTCCCAAAAAACTCATAAAAAACGTGTTCTTTTGCCCTCGCAACTGGATAAAGCCCCATAATAAAAATTGTGTATGTCCCCAGCTAATCTTACAATACTGAAAAAATGCAAGATTGGCAAAATTGGCATTTCGTCCTTTATCTCACACTCAACAAATTGGAATTTGAAGAAGGGAGAAATGTGGCACCGTGAAGGCGCTCAAATGTGTCATCTCTAACAGCTCATTCCGAATTATAGTTTCGATATAAGCATTTTAATAGTTTATAAAATAATGCTTTTTTTTTTTTTAATTTGGAATAAAATTGGAAATAAATTAGCTCCACGTATGCACATTTGTTGTGGTTTATTCCCTGTAGTGTTGTTGTTATTTATTTATAATTCTTTTTTAAGTTTTAATACAATGACACATATTGTTTATAGATTACATGCTCGCTGAAGCAAAGACAATAGGCTCAAATATATTATTTTTAAACTAGTATAGTAAAATCGTCTACACGACTAATAGGTACATAATGTTGATAATTTCTTAATAACTGAATAATAGGTAAATGACCTGAAAACAAAATAACATGTGGGAATTACAACGCGCTAGGTATTTTAATATTTAATATTTCAAAAAAGTTATGATAATACTTAATTTATTATGTTAATTCTTTTTATTCTGAATTTAATTAATTAATAATTTTTTGAAAAATTGATAATTACTTTATTAGGTTTTAAAACGGAAATAATTATTATAACGGTTTGAAATTAAATAATTAATAAATTCCTATGTAATAAATCTTTTATACATCCTATGCATTAATTCTGAAATGAGTCCACGTGGATGTTCCGCATTTTTTGTTAAATCGTCTTCCTGTTAGCATCTTAAAGTTCGCTGATGCATGTCTGCTTGGAGGAAAGTTAAAAAGCCTGATTCTAAAACTAATTTAATAGAATTTGCAGATTTTTCGTATGAAGGTTTGAATAAAATTTATCAGAAAAGTTTCCATCGAATGTAGTTACATGTAAACTGTATTGACAAGTATTCTTTGAAGATCGATTATTTTTAAATCAAACTGATTTATGCAAAGCAAGTTATAAAAAAATCGAGAAGCAAATAGTATTTATTATTCACGTATCGTAGAATCAAGTATAGACATGAATAGCATCAAAGATATGTTTCAATTACGAGTGGCTTTACCATTCGTTTCAACTATTTGCCATGAACTAATAATATTCACTAACATAATCATGTACACTTTTATTCTTCTGTGCACATGTGAAAAAGATTTTCATGGACATGACATATAGTTTTTATATAGCGTGTTCTGATTATAATTATTCTATAAACATCGATAAAGGATAAGGGACGTAAGGTTAAATGACTTGGTCAGCAGTACTAATACTCACTCGGAGATCTACGGCACCTTTTCTTCTTGCTTTCTAAAATCCATTAACTTTGCATGAGTTTTTTATTTGAACCTTAAATGATTCTTTATTTTCTCGGCGTTAATTTCCACTGGTTCTTCAAATTCATTAAAAAATTTGGTTCCCAAAGATTAAGAAACCTGACTTCCTGATTTTGGCCGTCGGTACAGCAAATGTTTTATCGTAGAATAACAAAAAGATTTATAAATTTTAAAGACGCCCGGGTTTGTCATATGCACTGAGTGTGGCCGACCTGTCTAATACTTTTTTTAATGAATAAAAGCTGGTGCATACTCAATTTTTTGACTTGTTTCAAATCAAGCAAGCATAAACCATACCCACTGACGAATTATTTGAATTTTAAATGAATCATTATTCATGAAATTTTTCAGATTCGTTCCGTACACAATATGCAAGTGTAAACGTAATATGTACTTCATTATCATTCTGAAAGAATCACTAAATACGATGTTAAATATTTATAAAAGTTGTAGAAATAGAATATTTAAAAAAAAAAAAAAATTTAATTACGTGAACTTTATTTATTTGTTTACTCCACATGTTGCTATTTTAAGAATTAAAATAAATTAACATACTTAAATCAATTATCTTAAAAACATAAGCATCTTGAATAAATAAAATAATATGTAGATAACAAATTTTACTGTATTGTTTTGATTATGATCAAATTGTTGTTTATTGTTTATTTATTTATTTCCGTATCCTTTTTAACATCAAGTTCAGTTTTTGTGTTACAAATAAATAATATAATTAATATCTAGTATATGTAGGTTATATTTTATTAAGCAAGGCACGTAATCTCAGTCGAAAACAATTATGATATGTGCACGTAATAGTAAAATTATATAGGCTTTCATCCCCGTGAAAATGCTTGCAAAAGAAAGCAAAGATAAAATCCAACCAAGCTTTTGTTGAAATCTACGTCTATCAAATTACCTTTATTTGTAACCCCCTAAAAAAGGGGGTGTTATAAGTTTGACCGCTATGTGTGTGTGTCTGTCTGTCTGTCTGATTTTAATTTTTTGGTTTCGTTTAAAAGGTAATTTAATGGTGAATGTTCTTAGATGCGAGTTTAATGTGCCGGGGATTTTTTAAATACTTGTTGAAAATTTTAGGACCAGTGACAAGCCAATAAATAGAGCTAGCTTTATTACGTCCATATTTTGTGACATCGTCATATTACAAATCTTCTAATTCACATCCGCGGTTTTAATTCTCGTATGTCCGCGGCTGTTTTTAATTCTTAGGTTTCTAAACTTCGACTATATACGAGCGTATAATTGTTCCATAAATCAACTCTTTAGCCACATTTTATTTTGTTTCTTATAAAACATAAAGCATTTTGTCAGCAACGATATCTTATCCTTCCTATATCCTTCTATATAGCACCCTTACTTACACTTTTTCGACCAATATTATAAAAATTTTCTGAACATCGTCGATATCTCTTCCCCGACACTCATTAAAAAGTTTAAGTAAAGCTAAACGACGAATGTACAAAGTAAATAAAAATTATAGTCATTTCTCTCAAACATTTTTAAATCAAAGCTTTGTGTTTTTAAGATTTATGTAAATAGTTTTATAATTGCTATTCAAAACTATGAAATAAGATTATAATCGAGAAGTGCTTTTTCGAAGAAAGTGGTGTGGGACGACGATTATCGAATATAAAGATTTATTTTATTTTAGTTTAAATTGATGAAAAAGGTAGAGATAGTTAAAAATAATATACTGATACTAAAATGTACTCCTTTTTGTATCTAGATGGATAAATAGATTACATTTTTTTACAAAATATAAATAATCGAATATCCAATAGCATATTGCAGATATTCAAATGATTTATCAATCAATCATGCATCAATTCTGATTCCCATTTGTTCAATAAATAAATAAATAACTTCACGTAAAGAAAATTTCATTTGATGTATAGAAGAAAAACGTATAAAAAGTACAACCTACATGTTGGATTAGTATGCAATTTTAACATTGTCTGTTTCAATATAAACAATGCAGATATGTATTAAACATAACCAATTACAGGCTGTTCTATAAATATCAACTACATTTTCAATGTCCTTCAATTACTTATTTAATAAATAATAGGGGCTACGATGCCACTGAGAAACACACAGACGCACAGGATACTTAGAGAGCAAGGATACTTAGAGAGCTAACATTTTTTGGGACCAATTTTTGGAATTATTTTAATTGAAATTGAAATATTTGAGTTGACTTTGTTTTTTTGAATTATTGTTTTGAATTACTTTATTATTTTACCATTTCACTTTTCGAAATGAATGGAGCCAGGTTTATTTGACCATTCATTTCCATAGTAATTATTTATATGATAAAATTCTATGTCAAGCCTTTTCCAAACTGAATCAATTTTGAAGATCATCGCCAATTTTTTAGTATTTTCGGGTATGGAACACAAATCTCGCACTTAAAACATAGCTAAGAACACTCTCCGTTAAATTACCTTTCAAATGAAACAACAAAATTAAAGTTGGGTCATCCGTTTAGGCGTTACGATACCACAGACAGGCAGACACACACACACACAAACACATAAGTAGTGGTCAAACTTATATCACCCCTTTTTTGAAGTTCGGGGGTTAAAAATACATATTCGATACCGCACTCAGGGTTACTCCATTGACACACTTTTCTAGAACAATCTGTATAATAAAAAGTGTATTGAATGTATATGATAAATAATAATATTATATTACATCCGTTTCAAATCGATTGACAGGTGTATTAAGTTCATTCGAATAAAATACCTATAGATATACATATCAACGTATTGTCTGTCGATGTTACTAACGTATAAGGAAGAGTTGTCTAGGTCTTCCTTCTCTCGTAATTGGCCGCCATAATTTTTATAGTTTTTAGAACATATATGTGAAATTTATTCAATTAATTTCGTAACGGTAATTACTTAGTTTCATTCAAATCGACAACAACATTTTTTATACCATGCATATATGAAATATACATAGTATATTAAGTTTAGTCCCAAGTTTGTAACGCTTAAAAATAATGATCCTAGGAGAAAAATTTTGTCATAGGTGTTCTTAAATTCGCCTAATTAGTCCATTTCCGTCCGTCCGTCCGTTCGTCCGTCCGTCCGTCCGTCTGTGGACACGATAACTGAAATACGAAAAAAGATATCGAGCTGTTTATTTATTGCTTTCCATTAATTTTCCAAGTTATTTTTAAATATTTCAGTATATATTTCGTAGATTTGTAGCGATGTAGCGATGTAGTGATGAAAGCTAAAGTATGGTCAACCTTAACAACATTCCCTTAAACATATGGGATTCAATTTAAAAAAAAAAAGAAAAAGAAAATGGGATTGATCTTACAATATTATAGAATTACTTCCGTTATTCTAATATACATTATTCACTTTATTATAATTTCAAAGGATTCCCTATTTTTTTTTTTACGACAATCATAATAACATGTCACAATCTATTAGTTCATGTTATTTTTATTTTTTTTACAGTAAATTTTTATAGAGATTTCTTATTGTTAAATAAAAATTGTTACATGAAGTTAATTGAATTCAATTTGTTATTTTATATCAATAATTTATTTTATAAAACAATAAAGGTAAAATCTACATCATTGCATTAAATATTATTAATTTGAGCTTTTACACAATTTTCATTTGTATCATTCAGGTAATAAATTTGCCAGTATTTTTAAATAATGATATGTATTTATACATAAATGCAATATTGTTAAATATTGTGTGTAGACTCTAATTAATATAATATAAAGGAACTAATGGAAGAGCCAGGTCAAAAAAATTCGTTGAATTTACTAAAGCTGATCATTTGAGGATTGATGATAGTAGATATAGTCAGATATATGCTGTCGAAACAGTGCAGTTTTACGTGGTACAAAAATGAATTTACTAAAGCTGAAAATTGTTATACATATTGTATATTGCATATAAATAATAGTTTTGATTGTCAGTCAGTTCAACGTTTGAACAGGGCTGGTCAGTCAGCCCTTATTTATGAACAATAAATAGATGAAATTCATTTATGATTTCCGTGGTATTTAAATGAATTTTATTTATTTATTGTTCACAAATAAGGGCTGATTGACATGAATGAAAAAATATTCCTAAATTTCTTGATTGTTTTCATAAAATTTTTTCATAATATTGTATTCAAAGAAGAAAAATTGACATAAAAAAATTGAAAAATAGTTTAGCTTATCTCTATAAATTTCGTTCAAATAAACTTATCAAATATGTATTTATAATTCTGTATGAAATTCAATTAGTTCTATGAAGGTTGAAATATTATTGTATTGTGAAGGCTAAATTCTTTTTAATAATCTACATGTTGGTATAATATAAACATATACATCCAATATTACCTATTGTTTGCAAAATAAAACGCTGCATCTATCATTATAATTTTAAATCAAAAAATTACAGGTATTCTATTATTTAGTATATATACGTAAATTGGGTAATTTTTTTAAGTTATAAAACAGAGCATTACAATCGACCATAAAACAGCATATTATATTTAAAGGATCTCTTTTGAATTTAACTCTATTGCGAATATCATCTTTTGTCATTTTTGTGTCTATGAAACTTTCTGTATTCGACGACAAATTCAAACCTCAAGAGTTACAAATAAAGCTTCTATTCTCTTGTGGCCATACCCTGCATATACAAATACTTGTATGAATGCCTGTTCTTTAGGTGTATCTCTGTATATATATCGATCTGTATTAATTCCATTACGGATTCGGTTTCGGTTCGGACACAAAATTTTTCAGTTGAAGTTATGGCAAAATTTATTAAGTTTGGGAAATATTTCAAACTTTATGGATGTAAATTAAAAACCGAACCTAAAGTGCTGTTTGTATTTTAATTTTTTTTGGGATTATTGGACCTTAGACATGAGTAACCCATTTCCTAATTTTTTAAAGTCATAAATTCTTTAAAGAATCAAGCAAGTATTTGACTTTTAAAATTAATGCGCAACATTTTTAACGTACCAAGGAACGAAAGGAAAATAGTTCACACCGGGTGCCCACGACACCCCCTGTTCTTTTTGTCCCAATGATCAGAAAATTGGAATCAACATACTGTGTTAATTCGAAAGCTTTTCTTTAAAAAAATATTTTCATTTGAAATGCACAAGTTCCAAACTAAATGAAATAAATGAAGTAGTACAGAACAAACTAAAACAAACAAAGTAGCAAAAAACCGATCTGAGCAAGAAAAAGGCAAGAAAAAAAATTATACTGGTGTTTTCAAAATTTGAGATATACAGCATTTATAATTTTAACACTGAAAAAAGTGCCGTGTTTACTATCATTCTGCATAAATAATTTATTTTTTTTTTGTCTGGACCACATTTTCATGAAAATCATTAAATTTAAATATTTTATTTATATATTTTTTAATGTATTGTAATTTATGTATATTTAAGTATCTATTACTTTATTACAAATTTAAAAATATTTTTATTACAGTAATGAAGAATTAGTTGGCAATTCTTCAATATTTAATGAAAATAGTCTACATAAGTATTAAGATATAGTTTGGCTAAAAATATTAGGTCAACTTAAGTTCCTGTTTTCATTTTAATGTACAGAGAGTTTATAAATTATCAATGAATTGAGTTTCATTCATAAGTAGTAAGTTTGTGAAATATTCAATCGCTGTGTTTTATCAAGTTGTTATAAAATATTTATTCAGTTTCATGTTTTTAAAGATCGGTTAAATGAAATTTTCCATAGTTATTCTAAATTAGCACCAAATATAGACAACAAAAAGGTGTAACTGCGCATTTACGAGCCTACACTAACATTCAACCCCTCAGATTTCCTCCAAGTTTGTACAATTTATTATTTTTATGTTGCTGTTTCAAGAAAAAGTAACGAATATACATTTGTAATTTTAAAATTATTTTACAAATTATGACTCGAAGCTTTTGAAAATAAATAAAGCTGCTTTGAAAACTCGAGGAAACTCGACTCTAGCCACTACTCTAATTAGTTCCTTTATTTTATTATCGTGGTATCCCAATAGCAGTTTCTCCAGCATGATATTTTCCAACATGTGCACCTTAAACCTCTGGAAAAGACGAAGTGCTTAAGTGCGAGATAATGGCGAACTTATTGATAAAAGTGGGAAAATTTTTTTCCCATGTTTCACTCATTTACGACTGTTGGTAAAAGCTTGAGGTGTTGCGAATCATCCTTGATATTTTAAATATAACGCCTCCAAATTGTCACGCAGAAATTCATTTCTCATAGAAATAATTATGTTTTACTTTTTAGCACATTAACAGCTTATCATTTATAAAGATTATAATTTTAAATTTGTTGATCCTAGGCAATACTTTACGCCACGAAGATTATTAAAATAAAAAACTAAAATTTGTATATTGGATTGATTTTCATTCAATGTTTTAATAATTCGCTGTATATTTTGATGATTACCTGAAAAATGTTTTTGAGTAAGGATTTTAAAATAAGTGGTTTCTCAAGTACCAAATTATTTTTTCAATTAGTTAAAATAAATTATTCAAGCATAAAATCTGGGTTACTTGTCTAGTTCAATAAAATGTAAACATTGCATTAGGTATCTTTGTTTAATTGTCTGTTGAAAATTCTATTTTCGATACATTTGTCATAATGTTCGTATAAGTATTATGAAATTGGAATTCGCAAGTTTGTTTTTGTTGAATTTTTTGGGAAATCACTCATTTCTATGAATAATTCAATTCTTTACTACATAAAGCTAACATCAATCATATGTTATAAAATGTGTATCAGCAGTAATTAATTTTTGCAATTATATTATGTGAGTACTCATTGTGTATTGAAACGTTAAACATTGACGTTGTAAACTATACGTTGAGAAGTTAAATAAATTTCTTGCAACGGTAACTAGTTTAATACAAAATTAAAATTTTGCTAAATGATCGTTCAGATTTTTTCGAACATCTTTCCCGCGAAAAGTTCGAATATTTTAAATTTGGGATAAATTCAATTTAAAATCTCTATCTGCCTGTGTATAATTCTCTGGCACCGTATATTACAAACACAAATATCGATTTCAATGCGGGTAGTTTTATATAAATGTAGATTTTTAATCGGGATGAAGAACTCCAGTTTTTTCCCGTGGTTGTGTAAGTATTTGATAATCGCGAGAAATCGTGGGATGTTTAAAATTTATTCTTTTAATACTTAAAAGGTTTTTATTTGATATAAAATAGGTTTGGCGTTAAACATTTCATAATTTACACAAACTGTATGAAAATAAATTTATGAAAAAAAAAAATATTAAAAAAAAAAATAATGACTCATCTTTTAATTGTTTAACGTCAATCAATGAATTAAAATGTTTATTCAGTAAATATCATAACAGATAATCATTTTGCTCAGTAGGTAAATTTCTATTTTCCATTAAATATGCCATTAAACAAACATTACGTCATCAATAATACGCAATCATTTTTGAAATCATATTGCAATCATGATTTCAAGTTTACCAATTAATTAATTTTTAATGTTTAATAATAAAAACTTTTTTGTTTCAGGTAAGTCGAGAAAAATTCAATTTCCATGCTAATGGGTAAGAAATTTTACGGATAATAACATGCTTATAATTTATTTAACCTTGTATTTAGCTCGAAATACGTGTCACTATTTCGATTTAGAAATAATTAGCTGTGCAAAGGAAATAGTTCTTATCTTGCCCTGTCCGATAATTTTTATGCACGATTACTTCGAGGCATAAAGATAGTAATTTTATTTTGAATCAAAGGTAAAATTATTTTGGTGGCTGAGTAGTAAGTCGTGAGGGTTAGGAAATTTAAAATGTTTCTTATTTACGACTCCTAGAAACTATAAATGCCACTATCTCCTTTCAGACTTATTCCATTAAAATTCAAATTTTATTTAACATAAGATCACAAGAATAAAAAATGCAAATCAGATCCCTTTGAAATAAAAGAGGCTTGCAAATAATTAAAAAATAAAATACTAATATAGGAGCTGCAAAAAAAAAAAAAAATTTACGGTTAGATATTTCCAAAGTGATCACGAATTAAGGAGTGGTGATGTAAAAGAATATAACGCAAATACCTACAATATACTGGATAAAACCAGTTGATTTTTTTATAATAAAGTAAGAGTAATTGTGAAAATCTGAACAAACATCGTATTACTTATTAGATTTTAATATTTTAGAAAAGCTGATTTTACAAATAGCCCTGGAGCACGTGACAATAAAACTGGACTAACTGAAATAAGTATCTCTCGAAAAAGTATAAGGACCGTTACTCTTTTTCAAAAGCTCGTTTCTGAAAATAAGTTCTATTTCTGACAAGAAAACTCAAATTTTTGGGGTGGTTAAAATGTTTCACATCAACTCAGTATATTTTATTTACTAGAAAAGTAATTACATACCAAAAAGTCAAAAACATTGAAATTTTTTGACTATCCATACTAACTTAATCATATAATAATATCAGCGTTAAATTAGTGAACTTGATTGTACTGAAAATAGACGGTCCTTTTTTGTAGTAGTATTAATCCAATTTGAACTTCGAATGATTTTATTAAAAGCAAGAATTTACATCAAACGTAATGTTCGTATATATATAAAAATTTGTACATTCGTTTATTTAGGATCGAAAATACATATTGTATAGATAAGCAAATAGCTTCTATATAAATACGGGTCAAATCGAAAATTTCATCAAAAAATAAATACACATTCACGAAATAATAATAAAATCAATGTTTACTACAAAAAAACTCACATAAAATTCCCCTTTTGATGATGATATTGTAATTAAAAACTATGTAAATGATTGCACTAGAGCTTTTATTCTGATGTTGCATGTTTTTAGCCTCAGATTCAACTATCTTATCTAAAAAAATAACCCGCAGTTAACTGCAAGTTTCTAACCTTCAATACTTTGATCGGAAACAGAAAATCTTAATGAATGGAATTTTGTGCAGCACTTGAAAAAGTGCTGAGCGTTCTACCACTCGTAATTTTGGAAACCCCCGTAAGTATCTCTCAAATAATAAATAAATTGTATTGCGTTACTATTGTGTTACTTCTATCTCAGTATTGATGAAGACGCCGGCTATTACAGTAACTGGAACGGGCTGCCATATAAAAAAGGAACAGCTATGTTACATACATGAAGCTCTTGGACAATCTTCAACTTAACAAGTGAAAACAAACAATTGACTGAGTTACTTGTTGAAATACCATGTATAGACAGTGTTGATTACTCTGTCTTATTACACATACACACATGTCGCACATATATAACTGGTATTCCCATATAATACATACTCTACAATTTGCGCATAATTTGTACTCTCACGGGTAAACAATGATGTTTACCAAAAAATGTTTCAAACAAAAGTTTTTTTTTATAAGGAACATTTATACATTTAAACTTTTGTTCTATCTGTAACGGTTTGCAAGATGGGTCCTACGGACCCAAGACCCAATTGTCCTATGTTGCTCATTTACGACCTCGACCTCACTTTTTACGTCCTGAGCACGCTATAAATAATTTAATAACGCTATAATTTCAAGCTTGATATCCCATTTCGTTTTTGAGTAATCGTGATGACAGACGAGAGACAGGCGACAGACAGACAGACAGCCGGAAATGGACTAATTAGGTGATTTTATGAAGATCTATATCAATATTTTTATGCATTACAACTTGTTAAGCGTTACAAACTTGGGATTAAACTTAGTACACCTTTATATTTCATAAGTTACACCGGTATATTTCATAAACATGGTATAAAAGAGGAAATAGTTCATACAGAGATAACTGGAAAATAAAGGTGATGGAGTACGGAACTCAGGGTAGCGGAAGGCTCTCAGTTTGTCATCAAAATTAATAAAAAGGCAATCGAGTAGCTGTTATACAATAGCTTCTATTTCCTCATTTTTTGTACGAATAAAAATAAAAAATGAACTGAAATTAAAAGTCTAAATGAACTTTTTAACATGTTGTTACATTCGTTAGACAATTTTAATTGATGTTGATGGTGATTCATTCTACGAAAGCAAATGGTGTTGAAATATAATTATGTTGATTTAGGTTAAGGTCATAAACCAATTAATTAATTGATTTAATTTACTAAAATAATATATATTTAATTATGTAATTTAATAAATAATAATTAGGTAAGTCAAGTTTTTTTATATGTAGTAGGTTAAAGGTTAAAAATGATGACCTACTGCTGTTACCTGTATCAAATGAGTATCCCTTCATTTGTGTTTATTCTTTTGTATGGATATTGATGGCTTTGGATATGGATATTGAAAGGAATCTTTTTATTCATGGTAGGAATAGATGTTCCATATTCCTCTGTACAGACACTCACAGAAGTTCTCTTTCCTATACATTATTTAATCAGAACTTTTTTCTAAGCTTGCTCTTTAAATTAGTTAGTTGTTCCTTACAATAACATAAACATTTTTGTCTTTAATACTTTTGAAACAATTACATTTAGACTCCAAAACTAATATTTTGGCTCCCATTTCGTGTTTTGGTTAAGTTTTAGAAAAAGCGGTCTTTGACATATCAATACATTTCATGTATTGATAGATTTTTCATTCAATTTCTTCCAAATCTATTCATTAGTATTAGTTTTTTTAAAGAAAATATAATTTAAAGGTATTCTTTTTCTCACCAGCGTGAAAAACTAGTTGACCTTTAACAGACATTCAAGATCAAGGTCCAATTGCTTGAAGTAGTTTTCTATATCTGACATACTATAAAAAAAAGAGACTTCTGGGACTTACAGTATGTTTTTGCATTAAAAAAGCATGTGGCATTTTCATACAGTGGATATTTTCTTATTTTGTTTTGTTCCTTGTTTCATAGGTCATGGTTTAAACCTTTTTTATGATTATTTTTAAAATGTATATTTAATTCAGTCGCACTCGTCTATATGAGATACAATATTAATTTAAATGGAAAATTTGAGTTGTGGAGAAATGCCGCAAAAATAAAAAATATAAATGCAGAAAGTTTTTTTGCGACGGTAACTAAAAAACAATTTTGTAATAGAAATTACACAATTTTAAGGTGGACAAAGCTTCCACACTTCTTTTCAATTACTATTAAAATAATAACTGACCTTAAAAAGACTGATTAAATCATCAAATGTAGTTAAAATATTCTAAATAAACTTGGATTTAAAACAAATCGCTTTGAAATCGATTGAACTGTTAAACGACCAATAATTTTGTAGGCTGCAACAAATTATATATGTTTCACAAAACAATCACAATCCTAACCTATACCACAATTTCGATTGCCTTTTTTTTTAAATATTGATAATCCAACTAAAATTTTCAAGTTTTAACAGAACAAAAACAATATCAAAATAATATTCAAGAATTTCCAAACAGTTTAAAATAATCCATATTCCAATTGTTCACCAACCGATAAACTACTCACAAATCGAATATTTTCAGCCACATCAAAACATAATTTCGGTAAACCAGTTAACCTTAGCTCTTCATCCGGGGGATCGTAACGATATATTAGATTCAAATATTCATCATAGGAAATGAAACCATCTTTATCACGATCGGAATTATCAAAACGTTGTTTACGTACTTCCATTGGGCTTTCATCACCTAAGCTCTCAAGGACAGCTGCAAAATCTTCAAAAGCGAGCATACCATTTAAGTTGTTATCGAATAATAAGAATAAGCTATGTAAATTAGCTATTGTTATTTCATTCCATCCAGGAAAACGTCGAATTACTTTATCCACACTCCAACGACGATTTTTTTCTTGCATTTCTTTATTTACTTTGCGCTGTTCTAGTAAACGATGGTAAAATGAATTTAGTAATTTATCATATTCAGTAGGAGGTCCTTTTTCTGTTTGTTCAGCTTTTGGTAATGGTTCTCCGGTTGATGAAAAATCTTCTTGTCGATAAAAACATATTGGTTTTCTTTTTATTGGATAATCAAACAAACGTTTTAATATTCGATTTATTCTGTTACCCATTTTATTAAGTTATTGACAGAATTTGAAGTAACTATTTTTATTTCCATGGTTCTAGGTTTCACAGTCAGATTTAAATTTTGATTAATATTTTATAAAGTTATGTTTGTCTTTTTATATTAACTCTAACAATCTCTAGCTTTTATAGACCGATTCACGTTTTTCCTCGAAAAGTATTTAAGTTGTGATGAAAATCACGGAAAAGCGAGTAAGCAATGTAGGCAACATATAGGAAAATTCGTTACTTGACTATTCACAGACATTATGCTAATATTTTTTATAAAATTTGATATGTTTTTCTATACCCCTTCGATATCCCTGATTGGTGTAATTTGATTTAAACTTGAATTACCAATTTAAATTTTTCTAAAAGGTCAAATTCCTGTTAACAAATTTATTATTTACTCTGTGTTTGTATATTGCATGTGTTAACCTTTCGAAAATTGAACATGTGTTTCATACTTTTACAGAGAAAATTATGACTAACATACAGAGATAAACATCCTTTGAAGTCCTTTTTTATATTATTTTTTCTGTTTTTTATATGAATTGTTCGCATATTTATCAATCACTATATTTTCAATATTACTTTTTTTAAATATAAACCAAGAACTTCCATATTTTGTTTTTACTTTCACCCCCGGTAACATCCCTTTTGTAACCATGATTCATCTGACTGAAAACCTGACAGAGTCGCTCCCAAGGAAAAGGTTCTCGATACTGACTCACTCTCGTATATCTATACACACATACATACATTCAAAAATTTCTTTTTCATTTACTCAATGTAGCAGTGATAAGTAGGATTATATATTTAAAAAACAGCAGTACTAGACCATCTTGAAGAGTAAACTCTTTTTTATTAGGCAGTTCATTCATACATTTGAAAAGTATTGCTGTAATTTACAATGGTTTCTTGATATCGATCAATTTATTGAAGGGCCCCTGAATGAAACTTTAAGCCAGTTATCGTAGTTCCTCATAAAAACACCGTTCTCCCTCATAAAAACACTGTAATATTTTTGTTTAAGGCAATTCTAAAATAGGCTATGGTTTCTTGAGCGGCAGTCTCAAAAATTTCTACGGCTAAAACAAGGTTGTCTATAATGATGATTATTCGTGTTTCTTATAAACTGTAGTCCTGATACTACTGCTAAAAACCGCATATTTTAAATATTATAAAAAAATTTTTGAAATCAAACCTTGTTATACTGAGGTAGCAGAAGGGCATTAGAAAAGAGTTTTTAAAATTACATCAAACAATTATGCTTTAACAAGCACATAATTAAATAAAATACGAATTTACAAAAATCTAATAAAATCCTGTATAAATAATTGAACTTATTACAAAAAGTAGAAGAATCCGATTAAATCCAGTTTGATGAAAATTTAAGTAGTACACATATAATTGAATTTTAATATAATGGAAGGCACCATATTTAATCTGAATCACATTAAAAATCACTTTCAGAATAAAAATTCATAAATAATAATAAAATGAAGAAAATAATATATACCAAGTGTTACAAAATTTCTTCGTAGGTGTTCTCTTTAAAATCGTTATGCTTTATGATCCAGAATCATGTTGTGAAATCTTTAACCAGAAAATTAACCCCCTTCGCATGGAATAAAATTATCCAGCTGTATCCTTGGATTCAAATTCACTAATGACACTACATGCTGTTCACCACGTTGTTTTTCAGTCAAAATCCATTAAAATCTTTTTTTCTAGTGCAAATAAATTTTTATCATATCTGTTTTTTTTACAATGAATCTGGTTTTTTAAATTGGGTTAAGACTTCGACGTGTTTAACAAGTATGTATGTATGCATGTATGTTTTTTGAGGAAATGCACCATGCATATGCATGCACTATAGGCACATGCAAATGTCCCCCACCCACTAAAACCCTAACCGTTTTCATCATAACTTTACCTGTAGTACATCTGTAGTACATCCGCTAAGTATTTCTTCGCGAGAAGACTTAAGCATAAGCTATGCGTAAGCTAATATTCTGCTTTCCTACTAAATCTGCTAGATATAGGCTCAAAAATATACGATAGTTAGTAAATAAGAAATAAAATACTGTTTAATTCATAGGTGTTTTCTACATGGTACTTGATTTACATAGAGTCTTATATTATTGTAATTATAAGACTATACCATGACGAAAAAACGTATAAATTAAACAGTATATTAAGCCCCAAAATAATTTAAATGAAAAAACGTTCAAAAACTGTCACGCTAAAACAAAATGACGCTACAAAAAGTATCAAACAAGAAAATCTTCTGAAATTGTTTTGATAAGTAAAAGCGTCACTACTGTCATTTCATCATCGATAAATATTTCTAATGAATATTTTGTGAATAATTATTAATTATTTACAATATTTCATATGGATAGCTATTATTTACAATTTAAAAATATATTTCTGACAATATATTCTTTCTATGTGACAAGATTTTATTATATACAATATGATTTTGAAATACTTTGTATAATAAGTAAAAGTCTAGAAAAAATAATAACGAAAATATTATCTACATAACAACAAAAATGACAGACATGTTTCGTTTCGAAAAGATAATAAACATCACATTATTATTATTATTATTATTTTTACAATGGAGACAAGATAACTTAATTATAATTTGTGATTTCTTATATTGTGGGTATTATTATAGACCGTTATTATTATTCCTTAGCCCGGAAGATGGGTTGGAACTCTGGCCAATTCCCGATTAATATATTGATGTGCTTTCTTCTGAAAACTTTTACTAGTTTATTTCAATAATTTACATTTTATGAATACAAAAGTGAAATCGCTTCATAACTAGTCTATTAGTCAGCCACATTATCTTAAATTTGGAGCGGATAAAAAAAGGTCGAATATGCACGAAGAAGCATTTTGTTTAAAAGTATGCTTAAATATATAAGACTCCAAATGCTACATATCAAATTTCTTTCAGTTGTGTATTCTTTATCGTCAGTCGATCAAACTCAATTTAAAAATCCAAAAAAAAAATCGTTAAATTTTTATTTTTTCGGGTTTACTGGAATCAATATTACCCCGATAAACAGGAGTTGTTATTCCAACGATTCAAAAAATTATGTAAATCTCGTTTGTATCAGAATTCCGATTCGCGTTTCAAGTTAAATATCGGTCTATGTTTTATTTTTATTATCTGTTATATATATTTCGAGTGTGTAGATGTTAATGAATGTAGTCTTTTTTGTGTGTCTTCAAGTGGATTCGATGATGGTTTAGATTTACTATTCGATGCACTGCAACTTTTTTTCAGGGTTCCACACCAAAAAAATTAAATTTCATTAAATGGTGGGAGCGCATATAAATCATGTGTTATATCATACAAATAACTATATAATATGTATCTAAATTATAAAAATGAATCGGGGTCGGGGCCGCTAGTATTTTATAAATATGAATATGAATATATTTTTATTATTAATATTGTTGTGTGGTTGGTTACTGTCTGTTGTGTAAATTATTTATATATTATTTTATTTTAAATAAAATACCACGAATAGAAAATAATTTCACCATGCGGTTTGGTTTATTTGGTTTTATGAATGTGTGCATAGAATAAAATGACAAAGTTGATTAAAATCATTTAGAAAATGTACAAAGAGGAACATTGAGAATTGGTTTATCAAATAATGAAATCTTATTTGGAAGACTTCAACAATAATGTTATCGAATCGGGTAGCATTAAGTAACTATCATTATACTAACTAGTTGAAGTTACTGGTTATCTATTTGCAACCTTCAATTTTTTATGTGCGAGAAAATTTCTAGTACTACACGCTGTATGATTGAATAATATTTTTGTATTTTAGAATTATTTCGCGTTTGAAACTCAGATTTAAAAAATATTGCGGGAGAAATTTAAATTCCCTGAAGTTCAGACAAAAATTGGGAGTTGAAAAGCGGCTTAGAGAAATAGATCAAAACCAAAACGATTATTAACAGCAAAAAATTTATAACCTTTCAAACGAAGAAAAATCAGAATCTGTTCATAGAGAACCAACACAAAGAACGTATATCTAAATACGGGACAATCTTACAAAGGGAGTCTGTGCTTTTCTACCGATTATAATTGAAACCTTCTTATTAAATGGCACTTTATAGACATTGTATATGATACAGATGTATGACTTCTGTATTATATTCTATGATTTCATGATTATGATTGTTAATTAAATTATTGTTAATTAATGCTATTTAAAGTGATTATCTACGATTAAATAATTAAGGCTGGCTATACCTGTTAGGATATATTGTTTTTGGTTTGATTTGACAGTCAAACAATCAAAAGAAAAAATAAACAGTGTCCGAATAAACAAAACAGTAATATCCAAAGTATTTTTAAAAACACAAAACACGCAAAATTCAAAAGTGCAAAATTTATTTTAAAAACACACAACGAAACTTATCAGAAAATTCCGAATATAAACATCATAGGAGAGTAATATCTTTAAAAAACGAAAGGAATCAGCTACTAAAACTCAAAGGCATGCTTTTAACACAATAACACAAACTTTTATACAAAATAAATAAACATATCAATGCATATCATAATCTTTTTTATCAATAAAAATGATCAACTGGGTGACTAATGAATAGTTCATTTTTTTACTATCGCGGCACTGAGATCATAAAAATATAGTCCGATAGCTGAAAAAAGGAATGGAAGTCATATAAATGTCTGATTTGTTTCTAGACTATGATTAAGTTAAAAATTCAAAAAAACACCATAGTTTCCACTTTTGTCAGCATCCCCATGACTGCCTACTATCTTTATTTTATTTCAACGATTCAATTTTCTTGCTCACTACTATATTTTAATTTAATATATAATGTTTACATTACTTTTTCCTAATGATTAAAGAATCTCTCATATTAAAACATAAATAAACATATTTTTTTAACACTTTTTATGAGATAGAAATGGGGCTGCTCTCTTACAACATTTTCCTGATTCTAAAAGGAAATTCCAATAAACATTTTCATTTTGTCTTCACTTTGTGAAATAAATAGGAAACCGCATTACATTTTATAACTTTCAATTTAATTGAGGTAAATTTAATTATCATTTCTGTAATTAATAAAACAATTTAAATGTAAATGAAATTTGTTGCTCTTTGTTCTGTAAATGTAGGATAATAATACCATTACATTAATATACCATTACATTACTGTATGTCAGGTAGATAAAATATGATTAATTTATCTTTATACCAACGTAACGGAATACCCACCCGTAGACAAACGGAATATAATCGGGCTAAAACTCTTTTTTTTATATCATTGTATTATTGCCAGACCCACTCCCACTCCAACATTATTCAAGAAACACAGACCTTTCTGTAGTTGCGACAGCCATACTTCTTTGACATTTCTACAACATTTATTCTGTAAACTAGACTGATACCCACCCGCTTCGCTGGGTTTAAAATTAAAGATTCTGAAAGATTGCTCCCGCTTATCCCCTTTCTATAACACTCGAAATAATGGTAAGGATTGTTTTACACCGGTATAATATATGTATGGTTTTCTATGTTTGTAAATGTATAATAGTCGTAATTATTCATTGATTATATCAGAAAAGATGGCTGTGAAATATTTTATATTGACTATTTTTACAGAAATCTGTATTTTAGGGTAATGTCAAATGATTACTTTTACAGAAATCTGTAATTTATGGTATGTCAAATTAAATTAATTTTAAATTTTTTTATTTTTTATTAATATATCTTTATAAATTATACCTCATGTGTTATTTTGAAGTATGAGCTATATTGCTGTACAGTTTCATTAAAAACCATTCGCTAGTTTTAGCGCGAAAGCGTAACAAACAAACAAACAAACAAACATGCTTTCTTTCGCATTTATAATATATAGAGGTGTGGGATAACAACATTTTAATCCTAATTTCAAAATTTCACGGATTACGTAATACTTACATGAAGATATAGTACATTGTACATCGAACAAACATTAAAATGATATATTAGCTAGAGTATTTGCAAGAAGTTCTATAACATGAAAGCATAAAAGAATAATAAGTATAGAAAATTGTTGTAAGAAGAAGAATAAATATGTATGCAATTTATAAATGCATCTGAAAGTTTATTTATTACATTTTATTGTATTTTTAAATTTAAACAAGTGGTTTTACTTTGTAAACTAAAATTAGATTTTATTGCACAATTTAATGTGTTGTTTCATTTAATGAATGAAATAATTTTACAATTGATTTTTAATCAAGGTTTTTCTTATGCTAGCTGGGAAGGTATCCAAAATATTGGGTTTAGAAAATAAATCTTACAGAGCTGAGATGCTGTAAGTGTTGTGCCTACTTTTTGGTAGACAAAAAAAGAATTTGCTCCAGGAATTATCCCAATAAAATACCAGTAAGTTAGTAAGTACTTGGAATAAAATGTTGTAGTCATAGATGTCCACTATAGGTTGACTTTTCCTAATCAAGTTTCCAAATGAAATGAATATTTTATACAGGGCTATACTTAATTTAAATTTTTTTTTCGGGAATTACTCTTTAGCCCAAGAAAATAAAGGTTTTTCTGCTTTAAAAATCCAAGTGGAATTTGTTCACCGGACGTATTGAATCATGTGCGCAAAAACAAAATAGTCTAGGTCAAAAGTCGCGAAAATTGATTTTTTTTTTCAAATAAACAGAAAGAAAAAATGTTTCTGAGCTTAGTGAATATAAAAAAAATACTGTACAAAATTTACGTAGAAACAACAGTTTTCGAAATATTTATCTGAGAAAACTTAGAGTAAGTCACATCATACTTTACTACACGAAAAGTATCAAAATATTTAATAAATTAAAAATATTTTAAAAACGCAGATATTTTGATTTGATAAATTAAATAACACAATTGGATGACTGCAGGCTTGGATTTGATTTTAATTTGTAGCACCCAAACGTTTTACAGAATTTATTCAAAATTATACTTATTTTTATTATATTTAATTTTATACCTGAAGCTTATAAAAGAGCTTCCCTTTGAATTTATATTATAGTTCAGTGCAATCAAGGATTTTTTTTTCCAGGAAATAAATGTTAAATTAGGAATGTTTTAAGAATAACACTTTTAAAATTTTATCAAAGATTTCACACACATGCGATGTATTTCTAATTTAAATTTGCTTATGGGCAAACAATTTTGATGAAATGAACAAAATAAATGAGGATAACCAGAATTTCAGATAAAAAACAATGTAGATATTGCAATTGCCTTTAACTAAAAATATGAATTTATCAAAGACATGGTCTATTATAAATCTGTTTGGAATAAGGAAATTAAAATGTTTCTTTATATATTTAGTATTTTGCCTGTCTTTTTCTGGGAAATAATAAAATATTACATTGAATAAGCATTATATTTCATGAATCATTCTATACATGAAGCAACTATCCAACATTCTCCCAGATACGTGTTTCTCAATTGATATGCATAGGCGTAAATTTGGCATAAATTTTCTTGTAAGATGTAAAATTTTTTATTAACCTATAAAGATAATATACCTTCTAATTTGTATACCCTATATATGAAATATATCAGAGTACATTACATTTAGTCTTTAGTTTGTTACGCTTGGAAATATTTATACAGAAAGAGTTCATTTCCGCTTGTCCATCCATCCATCTGTTTGTCTGTTTGTCAGTCATCACGCTAACTAAAACACGAAAAGAGATATCGGGGTAAAATTTTTATAGCGTACTCAGGACTCAAGAAGTGAGTTTGAGTTTCAAATGAGTATTGTGTTAAGTATTTTTGTTTTTCTATGAGGATTTAAATTAGGACAAAACTTAAGTTTCCTTTTTCATAAAAACTATAAAAGATAGTTTTTAGAAAATTTGTAGCTTCAAATACTGAGTCAACTGATTCTAAATTCATACTAAGCTCATCCGACAATATTAAGACAGTCAAAGAGTTCAATTTTCGGTAGGAAAATTTTGGTTTTTCTTTTTATCCTAAATTTTTTTCTTCTTAAACTTATCTTTTTTCTAAACATCATTCAAGCACTGATATTCTACTCTGTCTATATTCACAGGGTATTTTAATAATTAACTCAGTCTATTGTTTATTTTCATTTGTTAGTATTTATAGCTGTGAATTGAATAATATTAAAAGCACTTAATAAAATGAATTAAAGGTATAAACTCGTGGAAACTGGTAATATAATTCTATGAGTGTATCATTTTTGTCCAAACGTTAATTTGAAAAAATTGAGTATACGGTGATCTACTTGCTCTAAATTATTTTATCATCCCGCGACAGTAGCTAAGCTTTCAAATGGATCTCTCAAATGGATAATTTTTAGCTTTGTTGAAGTTACTCATCTCTTTTTCATCTTCTTTCAAGATTTTGTCATTTACGGTAAATGTTGTTGGAAATTTGTAGATTAAAAAGTTGGGTTATTAGCATTTTATTGAGAGATATCAATAATTAAATCATAATAGTCGTATAAGTCGTAAACGGTAAGTAATACAAAAAACATAATCAAACAAAATGAAAATTAAATCTATAATAAAAGTTAATACCATTTTTTATTTAAAGTTCATGATTACGGAGATAGACTCAAACAATTTTTCTCAAATGACGGCCCTCTTTTTTGTAAGGATTTTATGAATTTTTATATTCAGTACATGACACTGAACCTACTTAAATAAAAAAATTCAAAAAAATTCTAGTAATTTATTGCAGAAAAAATTCTGTGGAGTCTGCATTAATACATAGTTTTATTATGTGGGTAGTATAAAAATATTTGATACTTGAGTGATACCCACCCGCTTCGCTGGGTTTAAAAGTAAAGATTGGTAATGATTGCTCTTGCTTACCCCCTTTCTAAAATACTCGAAATATTGGTAAGGATTGTTTTACACTGGTAAAATATATGTATGGTTTTCTATTTTTTTAAATGTATAATAATCGTAATTATTCATTGAGTATATCAGAAAAGATGGCCGTGAAATATTTGATATTGACTATTTTTACAAAAATCTGTAATTTATGGTAATGTCAAATTTTTTTTTTAAATTAATATATCTTTATAAATTATATCTCATGTGTTATTCTGAAGTATGAGCTATATTGCAATACAGTTTCATTAAACACCATTCGCTAGTTTTAGCGTGACAGCGAAACAAACAAACATGCTTCCTTTCGTATTTATAATATATAACAAATATGCATTTAATACTAGCGACGCCATTTATGTGTCAGACCGGGGACTTATCAGCCAACCTATTACAGATAGAGATGATGGAGTTAAATATATCATCCCGATGCATTATAGCGTGAAAGGGTTTGTTTTTTATTTGAATTTGATTATGTTTTGAAATTAGAATTTCATGTTATTCCACCCACATGCAGTTGAACTAAAAATGCCTAAAATTAAAATGCATTGAAATGAAATGAGCTATGCAAATATATTTTATATAATATATACAAACAAAACCCGACATAATTCCAATGTCAAATTTTAAAACTTTAATAAATATTTATACAACATATATTATATTAAATCTGCATATATAAACAAATATAAACAAAATAATAAAGTTTATAACTTTATTACAGAAATATAATTATAAAAGTTTATTAAAATTATTATATATATTACAATAAATATGTGATCTTTATTAGCTAATAGGTCTGACATGTTATTGTTTCAATTAAATTACTGGTTCAAAAAACTTGAAGCCATTCAAAGAAAAATACACAACTATATTTTGGGTTTCCAAGTGAAAATTCTAATGATCCCAGTTCGTTAACTTGAATTTTCACATGTAATCTTTTTATAAAAACCTCTACGGCTTTTCGTTTGTCCAAAACGCAAAAATTTGAACTCTCAAAGTTTTCAATTTGAAATTATTGACTTGGGGTACCATGAAGGCAAACATATAGTCAAAAAGGACAGGTTTTTGAAAAATCAAAAATAATTCAGCTAAAATCGAAATTAAAATATTGTAAGCAGAAGAATGGCATGTTGGTTAATTTTCTTGCAGAGACTAAAATATCGCTTCTGATTTTGATCTGATATAGACTTAAATAAAATCTATTATGTTTTAAACTACAACCTACTCATAAAAATTGTTTACATAGATTGATTCGAATTATATTTAATTCAAGTGTACTGATAAACATTATTTTTAGAAAATTCATTCAAATAATAAATGAATGACATAATAGTTCAAACGAGTAAGCTGGATAAAACTTACAAATGAAGTTGCATGGTGCGAACGAAAAATACTCTTATAAAAGTGAAATATAACTATCTTAATTATTCCTGCAATGTGAGCTGTTTTTTGTTTCTATAGAAAGGTTTCCTTGAAATTTTGCATAGAAGTCGATGGATGATTCTTAAAACGTTGTGAAGATTTAATAAAGATAATTTTTGAGCAAGGTTTATTTCGTAGGCATTACATGTCACAATCGGTATAAACAGCATTAAATAGAGCATTTTATTGAGTTGAAAATTAAGTTGCTAAATGCTTAAAATTTGCTACAATACTTTCCACTTTTTGTATATTTTTCCTGGCGCTTCTACCATATTTTAAGCCCTCGATTGAAAAGATGGGTTTTAAGTTTAACGTGTTCGTGCATCTATGAGTTTGCCTGTGGCATCGTAGCTCCTAAACGGTTGAACAAATTATGATTGTTTGTTTTTATTTAAGAGGCAATTTTATCGAGAGTGTTCCCAATTATGCTTTTATAGCAAACTTAGGGTTCTGTACCCAAAAACAACTAGAAAAGGTGTGGCGATCTTCAAAAACTGAGCAGATTTTCTTGAAACATAGCTCAAAACACTTTCCATTAATTTGCTTTCAAAAACAAAAAAATTAAAATCGGTTTATCCGTTTAGCAGCTAGGATGCCACAAATGAATTGCCAAGATTTGATTTTGTGTCGGAGCTTTCCTTAAATCGGGTGCACAAACATAGTGTTGCAAACATACAAAAGCTTTATCGAATATGAAGTACCATTGATTTTTTAACGAGTTTTTCCACCTTGTTATGTAATAATAAAAGATTATAAAATTTAAATTAAACATATACACACATTTATATTCATATAAATATTATTAGAGTGGTATAAATGAAGCAAACAACACGAGTTCAGTCATAAAATAAATAAAAATAATAATAATATTATTTATAAGCTATACAACTGGTACCAACTTTTATTAATAATATTTTGAATAATATTTTTATTCATTTGAATTATTCTAATAAATTTAATTATTGTTGTATTATTATGCTTTATATTTTATGAGATTTTTTTCCTCTTTTTAATAGCATTCTGGATTATTTTACATTTCATTTAATGGAGGATCTTATCCCAACAAGACTAGGATCTATAGTATGTACTTATATACTTCCGTTTGTGAAAAATAACGAAGATAGGAAATTGAACAGTTTATATAACGTTGACTTCCCGCTATGTCCTTTCATACAAGAAATAATTTAGCGTGCCAAATCTACCGGCTTATTATTCAGGAATTTTGTATTTTTTATATACACTTTTTTTTTTAAATAAAATTTTAATATAGTTCACGTTACTCAAAAGGATAAACGTAGAGCTCAAGTACCTTACCTGCTTATCAGCAAACAGCGTTGAGACTATGCATGCAAGGATCATTGGATCAGATCCGACAATAGTGAAATGCAAAGCTCTTGAAAGATTGGCCAAAATGGTTATCCATTTTAGTATATTTGAGAATGGTCATCAATTTCAAAAAAATTGACGAACTTTTCAATGTAGAGTAAATAATTACTTAACTACATTGTTAATTTTCCCATTTCTACAACCGTACTCGGTTGAGTGATAAGGTATTATTCTCTAAACTATTTAACGTTTCGATTTTATTAGCTTCTGTCTAGCTCCAAGGCTTTCTGTCACTATCTTGGTGACTGTAGGCAAACAATTTTCCTAATTTTGAATCCTTGCATAAGTTTGCTTTGCTACATCTTATTTTCTTTAGCTTTAGGTAATTTGTAAGATGATTTCAAATATTTCTATGATTTTGTTTATTTGGGTTTTTTCCACGCTCACTTGTAATTCTAATCTCTGTTACTAAGCCTTGCCGCAGGAATTATAAATGTCGTTGAACCACTTTTACTTTATTTGTTTTTCACAAGAGAAAATTTTTTTAAATGTCAATTTTAACAATATTTTATAAAGTCTGCATATATGAATAATCTAATTATGTATTGTATAGGAAATTGTATTTTTCAATGGCCGTATTATCGTTTACTAGTTACACATAAATAAATTTTTATTGAAATTTTGTAGTTGACTTTGGGTTTTACCTGTAGGTAGTACAAAGGATTCACTTCATGTGACAATTGTACCTAATGATTTATTAATAAGTACATACGTATTTTCTACATATAATTATAATTACTATTGTATTTTAATTAAACATGGATTGAAATAATTACATGATAATTAATATGAGGCTCGTATACTCCAACTTGCGACTTCCTTGTTAAACATCAAATTCACGTGAAAGCACAACAAACAATCATACACTAAAATTCATTAGTTCATCATTACCTGTGATTGACTGATGGATAATTTATTATACAACACGTAAATATAATATAATAGAAACAACAACTAACGTGGTTTACCATAATATGGCAGACCTTATTCACCATTATTTATTTAGATAATTAATAACAAATCCATTGGTGCGCCCGTTACAAAGTCTTTATAACAGTTCAAATGACACAGTAATGGTGACTAATGTATAGAGCGAACATTTCCCAGTTAAAAATTCTTTCAATAAATCAAATCCGGTGTTTTATGAGTCACGTAGTTTGTGACCTTAAATTTTGCATAGTGTATCGAAAGCAGATACTCTAGCATTTGTAAGACTTGTAGGCTTTCCACCACACGGTTTTTTGCAACCGGAGTCGGTTATTTTTAAGATATTAAAATTTTTTTAAATTTTTTATTGATTTAAAATAATAGCAGGTACATAAAGTATCAGGTGTACAATACATTCAGCTTAACGTAAGAAAAAAAGAAGTTAGTTTTAGAAAATAAGTACTCGAACACTCATAAAATCCATAGACGTATTATCCCCTCGCCTTACTGCAATGATAAAATCCTCTTTTTATTATCTCTCTTAAACAGACATGGGCGAGTTATTTTAAGTCAAAGTCACCATTGTTATAACTTTATTGGATGCCATAAACTTTATTGTATGTCTCTTTATCCAAGTCCGCATTGCTCGTAGAGGAGGAAGCGAGACGGGTATACGACTTGTTTACCTATCTCAGTTTCTCTTATAGTAATGAGATAGGTAGAAAAAAAAAAGTCTCTCTGTCTTACTCGTATTTTAGGTTGTCGCTGGCTAGGTTGTCACTGTCTTACACGTATTTTAAGTGAAGAGTCTGTGACTTCTCTGAGTCACATTTGCCCATGCCTACTCTAAAAGAACTACAACTTAAATGCGGTGCATATCTATGCATAAATTTTCTTTTTTATCATTCAGATCAATATGTTTTATGATTACATTTGATATATCTTTAAAAACCTCTGTAATATTAAAGTTATTCAGACACATGTAACACAAATATAATGTATCTTATTTCAAATAATAAGAATAATGTTACTACTTTATTTATTAGGTCTATTGTGTATCTGTTTGTCTTGTATATTGTTGCAACATTACTTACTTATTGTTGAGATAAAACTTACTGTTATTTGATTATATTATGCATGGAAAGAGAAAAAGAGTTTGTTAAATTTTGTTTAAAAATGTTTTTAAAATTGAGATTTACCTACATTACTTTTATTTACTATATTCGAAAACTTCGTTTCATCGACACATTTCGTTTTTGCATGTTTGTTTATTTGTTGTTACTTACATATTCTCTGAAGAATTTAAGATTCTTGCATCTAATCCCTTAATCAAAGGTCTGTTTAATTTTTTTTTAGGTGAGTCTAAAGCTACTTCAGATTCTTAGTATAGCCTACATCCTGAAAAGTATGTATTTTATTCCTTCTTGCTCCATGTTTCACTTCCATCACAACTTGAATGATTTACTTCTCATTAAGTTCGATGAACTATTTCGTCATGGTATCTTATACAATACTCAGAATTAAATAAAAATTTGCTTGATTATTTTTTTTCCTTAAATGTTCTCATGATTTCATGATGTATTTATTTCACTAAACACGTTTCACTGTGTTTAAAAGTAAATATTGATCAAGACCACCGTGTTAAAGCCTCCACCTTTCTTGCTCTCACTTATCCCCTTGCTCTCACTTATCCACTTATAACACTCGAAATAATGATTGGGATTGTTTCACACAGGTAATATATATGTACGGTTTTCTATTTTTTCAAATGTAAAATAATCATAATTCATTGAGTATATCAGAAAACATGACCATGATATGTTTTATATTGACCATTTTTACAGAAATCTGTAATTTATGGTAATGTCAAATTAAATTTAATTTTTTTCTAAATTTTTTTAAATTATAGTTCATGTGTTATTCTGATATATGAGCTATATTATTGTTAAGTTTTATTGAAATCTATTCTTTAGTTTTTGTGTGAAAACGTAACAAACAAACAAGATAGTAGGTTTCTTAAAATCTGGAAGTAATTTTAATAGTTAAAATTTAAAACAAAGGAGTATTTCAATTTCAAAATTTAAAAAATTTCCTTATAAGCTTAATATAAGGGTTAGAAGGATGTTAGAACAAAGTGCTTTTACGACTGAAGATATTAGCTTAAAAACCTATAATAGCTTAAACTGTTCATATTTAAAAAAAGAAAGTATTTCAAAATTTATAAAATTGTCTGTATAAACTTAAAAGATATACCTATATGCATGTATATACCGATTTATTGTCTCTACAGTGAATTATTAGTTTTTCTTCTGCTATATTACAATACATAATAAAATACTTTCTGGTACAGACAATATTTATGTGATGGAAAAATTTCATATTTTAAATATATATATACATACAGTTTTTCTTTTATTTTCCTTTGTAAACAAATAATTCAAATATATGTCTATACATGCAATACCATGCGTGCCTTAAGGTAAATCACATAGGTATATGAGAAAATTCCCGAAAGGTATTCTATTTTGTTTGAAAGAATACTTTAATCTAGAGACGAAACTTTTGATATACTTTATAAATAAAGGATTTGTTTTGGAAGATAATAGTTTTTTGTTTGTTTTTGTGTTATTCGCCGGTTTATTAAAGTATGCATAAGACGTATGAATTATATTTGTATCCTAATCTAATTAAGTAATTCAATCAAATAGGCACACGTTATGTTTTTAACCTTCAGAAAATTTATAAAATACATTTATAAAACAAAAGTAATTTCTTTAAGTGTGATATAACAATATTTGGAGCACCATTTTCTATTAATCTGTAAGTTTGTAAATCAGTATTTCTTTTCAATCTGTTTAATTATTTATTGGAGTGAAAACTTCGGTATATATATATATATATATATATATATATATATATACCGAGATTTTCACTTTTGTTCACAATTTTATGAATTTTAATTTTTTTTGAAAATGAAGTTTTGCCCATGATATTCGCTGACATTGTAACTTTCTATAGGTCCAGCCATTAAATTAACCTGATTTTTTCCAATTTCGATAAAACTAAACAAAGGTAATTTTGACCCAAAAAGTATAAAAATCGGGTGCTTTTGATGACTGGTCGAATAGTTTTTGAGATACGGACCAAAATCGATCAAAATATTACGATCTCTCTGCTCCCAATCATTAAATAAACCTGATTTTTATACTTTTTGGATCAAAATTACCCCATCCACCGAGTTTCATCAAATTCTAAAACAAAATTTTTTTGTGATTTTCTCGATTTTTTCAAAGGGCCTCGTGACTGACTTTTTTGTCAATGGGTTTCCATTGACTTGTCGTTATACTATATGCTTCAATATTTTGGCTGAGGTATTGAAATGAGGCGAATGTACAAATGTCTTGTATAGAAATATTTGTTTGTGTGTAATTTTAAAAATAAATAATTGCTCCAAGTAACATTAAATAAGTTTCGACCTTTTTCTGCTACCGGAAAAAAAGAAGCCCGCGGCCGATTTCCCAATCATTAATATTCATAAATATTATATATTTCATTTGTATGACCACAAGTAATATAAAACTGCCTTCGATATTTTATTATTATTTATATAACAATTAATTAAAATGATTTTAAACGCAATCAATGAAAATAAATTATACATATTTATTCATATATGACTGATACAACAAGTCATGGTGTGCATGATCTCTAGAGACAAAACCAACGAAGAATTTGATAGTGAAAGATTAAATTGCTTCATTTTTTTGGCTTGTTTGTGGAGGAGGTTCGAAATCTTTACCTACCAAGTGTTGTCTTCACTTTAATACTTTCAATTGGTCAAAACTTATCAAAATTTTAATTTAGTAGAAACAGATTGTCATTTTTATAACATTTATAATGTATATTTGAAATATACATAGTATATTAAGTTGTTATAAAATGTATATATGAAATATACATAGTATATTAAGTTTAGTCCCAAGTTTGTAACGCTTAAAAATATTGATGCTATGAAAAAAATTTTGGTATAGGTTTTCATAGAATCATTTAATTAGTCCATTTTCATTTGTCTGTCTGTCTGTCGTCTGCCCGTCTGTCATCACGATCACTCAAAAACGAAAAGAGATATTAAGCTAAAATTCTTATAGCGTGCTGAGGACGTAAAAAGTGAGGTCAAGTCCGTAAATGAGCAACATAAGTCAAGTTATATGTATATATGTGACATGTATGTATGTGTAATGTGACAGTGTAATCAACACAGTATATACATGGCATTTCAACAATTAACTCAGTCAATTGTTTGTTTTCACTAGTTCCCTATAATTATAATTCTTTTGATTATCGTTTTTCAACGCTTGGAATTTGCTTTAGAATTTTGTCAGTAGATATACAGAAAAGCCAAGAAATCCGTAGTTTCCATTATTATTTCATAAAATTTCATAGTTGAGGAAATCGTTGAATATCCTCTTTAAAAGTATAATAAAGAGATAACCGCTTCCACAAATTTTCTGAGGCGGTTATTTTGCCAGATTAAGCTCCATAAAGCAAATATGTTTGCTTAATTTTGACCTTTGATCCTTGTTTTGTGAAAATTTAGTTTTGAATTTGGTTGGCCATTTCAACTTCGATTTTTGGGATGAATCCAGTTATTTCCTATCAGAAAGTAAATATATGATTTATTCAACAATAAATATTTCAAGAGGAATAAATTAATATTATTGTCTATGATATATTTTAACACACTTGAAAAATTTAATTAAAATTTGTTTTATATATTACTTATATGATTGAATTTTTACTTTTGCCTTTTTTACTTCCTTGTACTAAATTTCGATTAAAAACAAAAGAATAAATTTTTGAGTAATCCGGAATCCAATTTTTACAAATTTTAGAGTGAAATCTATATGAATAAGTATGTCCTGTACGTATGTAGCGTTCGTGTAACATGAGTTTAACCCTAGTGACTCAGTTGGTTAGAGCGTAACCAATTCCGTACGTGGTATGCCTGGAGTTTCGGGTTTAATTTCCGCCATCATTGTATATACACGCAGGAGGTTTATCAAGCTCTCAAAATAATTGAGGATAATCACCTATTATTAGCGGAAAGGTGGTTACATAATAGGCTTTGCGGTTTAAGTTCCTCATGTACAGCCATTAAAACCTCTAATATAGTTGAAATATAGTTGGAGTAGTTCTTTGTCTACAATCATTCAAATATCGTTTTTTCCCGAGTTGGAATAAAATACCTTTTGAATGAAAAAAAGTGGTATTTTATTGCCATATATGCGAGATTTTGAAAAATTAACTACGCGAGAATTTATGGGGAATAGATAATAACGTCTTTTTCATGTTTAGCTCAATATTTAATACAAATTAAATTTGAAAAGAAAATGTGTAAAATTATTTTAAATTATATCGAATTTGGAATAATTAGTGAGAGATAAAAATCTGGTGTAGTTATTTTTTTCATTGAAAAATTTCAAAAGCTCAATAAAAATATAATTTTTTTTATTTAAAAAAATTTTCCCCAACTTTTGAATAAAAAAATTTATGATTGCTTGCAGAAGCACGATGCATAAACAAAATCGGGGGGCCTTTAAAAATCAAGTCATTCTTCAATGAATGGTTTTGGAAGTTGTATTTAGTTTACGAATAGGGTTTTCAACATCCAATAAAAATGTCTATTTTGACTATTACTGAATCTATTTTGACCAGAAGCATCCAAGGTAGTTATGTAGTGTTCACATAATACTCTATATATTATAAATGCGAAAGTAAGCATGTTTGTTTGTTTGTTTGTTTGTTTGTTACGCTTTCACGCCAAAACTAGCGAATGGTTTTTAATGAAACTGTACAGCAATATAGCTGATATATCAGAATGACACATGAAATATAATTTATACAGATATATTAATAAAAATATAACAAAAATTTAAAAATTAATTTACCTTGACATTACCATAGATTACAGATATCTGTAAAAGTAGTCATTTGACATTATCATAAATTACAGATTTTTGTAAAAATAGTCAATATAAGATATTTCACACCTTCTCTGATATACTCAATGAATAATTAATATTATACACTTAAAAAATAGAAAACCATACATATATTTTACCTGTGTAAAACAATCCTTTTCCATTATTTCGAGTGTTATAGAAAGGAGATAAGCGAGAGCAATCTTTTCAATCTTTACTTTTAAACCCAGCGAAGCGGGTCGGTATCACTCTAGTATTGTTATAAACAAAAAAACCACTGAAATATAATTGAGAATTCATCTCAAACATCAGAAACCAATGTGTAATATATGTATTCTGTAAGAGGAACTAATTTACATTGAATTTCCATACCAATGAATAAATTTTTATACATTTAAAAATATTGCCAATGTGTTGAATTTCATCATATTTATTAATAAATTTATTATTTCGTTGGTTATCGTATACATAATTTTTTTTCTATCTTAAATTTGATACTTTTATTGGTTATCAAATAACATCGAAATCTTTTACATAATGGCTCAGAGTAACGTACTACGCGAGCATTTTAAAATGTCACTATTGACAAAAATAAAGGCACATTTTAAAAGTTTATACTGCGTCAAAATTTCTGTCAATTGCCGCAAATAATAACCCAATTTTGCATGCAATGTACTAGTTATGCCGAATGGGAAACCTCTGCATACATACATATGCCTTCAGTATATATATGTATGTGTATCTGTTTGTTTGGGTCAAACGTTGCAACAGAATTTTGGAGCAACCAGTTGAACTTAAATTTTTGACACACCTTTAGTTTGGGTAACTATGCATGATAAGCTAAGTGACGTAATTCAAAATCTACTATGAGGATCACCTAAAATGGCGGACTAGATATGTTTAATGCACTCCTATGAAAAAGGTATCAAATGAGAGGGTTTGAGTAAATGAATAACATATTGCTGATCGAATTTCGATGTATTTTTAATCTAATCGAGTTGTAAGCTAAGCGAAGAAGAAATTCGCTAATAAGGAATGCATATTTTAAGAGAATATATGGGAAAATTTAAGTAAAAAATATTTTTTGAATTACAAGCTTTTATTTTACTAAGTAAAAAATAATTATTTCTATGACATAAATAACAAGAATGCTACGCTCCAAATCATCCTTGATTTTTTAAATTAAGCAGCTCTAGCTTCTTTTGCAAATAGTCATGTATGAATGAGTAGAAACAAGTATTTTCTGCTTTTTACAAAATTTGATCCCTTTGATAATACAAAATTTGTATTATTAAATAATTGATTTTGTGCAACGTTAGAGTAGAACATTAAAACTAACTAACGACGTTTTCAAACTTTGAGTGATTTTATATGAATGCATAATTATCAAATATTAAATAATTTGCATACATTTGTTGTCGTTATATTATTTTGGAACTATAAAACAGATTAGTTGAAAATGGATAGAAAGTTTTACCTTACCATATCGGGGAATCTGGGATTTAAATCCGTAAGATACCGAGTACAATAAATACGTGAAATATTTTATTTATCTAATTGTTAACGTTCCATTATTGAAATACTAGACAATAAATATTTAAAATGTAAACTTTCATTATTTTATGGTTTTTATACTCGCATTACTAAAAATTTCAAAAGCACACCGTAAATTTTTTGAGTAAATTTACCACTGTATAAAAAAAGAGAAGATTGTTATTTAAATTTTTAGATTTTTTATGGTCTAGTTTTTATTAAATCGAATCAAAATCCTTTTGGTTTTCAATGATCGATCGGTTGCGTGACTTCGAGAAAACCGTTGTACATATTTGAATATAGTTTCAATAAAGCATGCTCAATGTTTTTAGCAAGACTCTTGCTATTGATTCCGGTTCATTTAAATGGCTACTCCTTATTTTTTTATTTCGAATTTCTTCATAAAATTTTAGGATTGTATTCCTATGATTCTAAGAAACGCTAGAAACATAAACTAGAGAAGTAATATGCAAGCGATGATTTACTTTCTTTCTATTTAAAGGCAATTTTATTACAGATATGATACACAAATTACATAATGAACAAAATTTAATCCTAATATTATTTCTGCGACCTCTTTTTTCCTAAGCGGTATATTTTCGACCGTCAGTCTATTTTTCGTCATTAGCAAATCCACATGCTTTTAAATGGGTAGTAAATAATGGAATTTGACAAAGGTATAAGGAAGATATCTTGTACCCTCTTCTTGAAAATTTTAAATGAGAAAGTCGCTTAATGACTCGACCATGGAGGATGAAAAATGTGTGTTGAAATTCTTTAAATTCAATATTACTTATAATATAATAATAATAATGGGGCTTAGCCTCCATTCCTCTTATATATATGGCTATAACACAGGTCACCCACATCATTATTTGTTAATCTTTATTTATTTAACTACATACAAATTTTCAATTTCATTTTGATGTGGTGGATTCGGTTACTTCGTTCTTATCTAAGAGACGACAATGTGATCAATTCTACCACCCCCATTAATTTTAATTGTCCACACTGCCCCTGCCTGGATTCGAACCCGCAACCTAAGTCTAAATAGACAAACAGTCAAAGTCTAACGCCATAGACCGCTCGACTATTTAGGCTCTACTTGTAAAATATATCAAGAAGAAAAAAAAAAATCAAAAATCATGAATGAAATCCGCATATTTCGTGCAACGTATAATACAAACCAATATATTGCGCACCGGTCTCATATAGAAAGTCTATAAGTTATCTTTTATTTTAATAATATTCAAATTGATATGATGATAGTGCATATTATTATTTTTTCTTCCTTTTCCTCCTTTCTAGTTAGATGTGATCAAATGTCAACATGGGAGTGATTATGAATGACGTCATTTGAACGTGAAAATCATGTTATACATGAATGAATCTCTTTTAACATATTGTTACTGTTTGCTTGTAATGGATTTTCCATTAAGAGTGTTCGAACTTACAACTGAAACAAAACAAATTGTATTTGAAATGATTTTTTTTATTTGTAAGAGTTATTTCATTATTAAGGTCTATTATAAAGTTGACAAGGGTTAAAATAAAGTTTATAACAAAAAAGTGAAAAATGGTATAATGATGTTGATAACTTTAACTGAAATTAACAGGGTGGACCATTTTAATCTTTTAAGGCTAATAGCTTGTTTTGGCGTTGTCCAATCAAAAACTTACTGCAACAAACGTTCCAGAGGTTGATGAGAGAAGACATCGTGTTTTGACATTAGATTGGACTCAGTTCTCTGGGTCGCTTTAATAGTCAATTAAGATCCGAAACGGTAAGAGATAGAATAAGAATTAGGAAGTTAAACCCCGTAAAAAAACCTTTTTTTAAAATTTTTTCGATAGTCGCCAGCTTTTGGAGGAAATTTTACTTAAAATATGTCATTATTGGATTTAATCGAAAGAAAATACGCTAGCTACAGAAAAAAAGCTTTAGCCAAAACTTGTCAAAGGCAATAAAGGACATTATTGTGTCCATGACTTTCACCAGAAATCGCAGTTTCAAGGTCACTTGACCTTGATGTTCCAATAATATTGAAAACTTTCCTGGCCTTAAAATTTATTAACACAGACGAATGACCCTTATTGTCCTTGATAGCTTTTGCTAAAAATTTTTCGTAAGCTAGCGTATTTTCTTTCGATTAGTTGTTATGATGGCATATTTTTAAGTCGTATTCCATCCGAAAGTAAACGATTTTGGAAAAAATGTTTTAAATAAAAGATGTTAGTTTTTTGCGAGTATCGATTTTCTAATTCAAAGTGCTATTCCATCTCTTACCTTTAAGGATCTAAATTGACTATAAAAGCAACCCGTAGAACTACAGTATGATGTTAGAACATGATGCCCCCCATCAAACTTTGTAACTTTTGTTTTAGTTTTTTTTTCATTGGATAACTTCAAAACGAGATAAAATGGTCCACTCTGTATATAAAATAGTATTAGATAAAAAATAAAAAAGGCCACCCCTCTCTTCGATATAAAATAAGGATCGTTTGTGGCATCGTAGCTCCTAAGCAGATGAACCAGTTTTGATGTTTTGTTTGTTTGAAAGGAAATTTGATCAGGAGTGTTATTAACTATTATACAAGAAAATCTCTAGTTGTTATGGGCCACGAAGCCACTCGGAGTATCTCATATAAAACTTCTTTAAGATTAAAGTTCAGACGATCTAATTGGAATACCTTTTATTAGATAGATGTTAGACGACACATAACGTAGATGACTTGAATTTAATAATAATAATAGATAACTTAATGTTATATGATCGTTCTTTTCATTTACATTATATCATCATATCATCTTCTATTTTAATATTATCATCTTTGTTTTATTGTTACTGTATAAAGAATGATTATTTATAAATAACTGTATACTTTGTATCCATCGGAGGCTGTTTCTCTTTCAAAAGCAAGTCGAATATTTTAAGAAAAGCCAGTAAATAACTTGCAGTCTCCAGTCGTAATTCGTCGTGTGCGTAGTCAAGGTAGGGACAATAAAAACGATGCCAGCGCTTCCAGTGAAAAATTTTGGCGTTAAAGGAGGATGTTATGACCAATTTGCAATTCTTTACATGTTTAGTTATAGAAAATGTCAAATTAAAATATTTTGAAAAACACTAATTAATTAAACTTAATGTATAAAAAATTATGAAAATACGAAATCAAATTGCACAAATATTATTTTTCAAATATAAATTATCGTAATTATTTATTTAAATTTGTGAGACAATAATATTAAATTTTCAATGTAAGTCATAAATGCAATCCATACAATTATATATGTATCCATACATCTCTATAATTAAAGTAGTCTATCGTTACCATGGAAACGCCTTTAAAAAAACTCATGCACGGAGCGAATACGTATCACAGTTAGATAATTTGTAATTAAAATGAAATATTGAAAAATCATTTTCAAATGTAGATAATTTTTATCCAAAATATATACAAAATATACTCAAATTACAAAATTCCAATAAGTATAATAAGTATCAAATAAGTATAAAAGTATGGTTCGACATAATCAGCAATAAATAATTTGCCTTCTTACCTGCAAAAGTAGCGATCACCCCCTGAAATCTGAAGTTTTAAGTTAGTCTAAAGAGTACAGCTATGGAGACATATCCCAAAACGGTTTTCCTTATAATAGAGGCACTTCCCCGCTTATTTTTGTAAGGATTTTATCCATTTACTTTCAGTACGTGATACTGAACCTATTTAAATTATAAAAAAACTCTTGTAATTTAATGCAGAAAAAAATTCTCTGTTGTCTGAAATAAATCAGTCGTGAAAGTTTCCATAATATTTTTACAATATATTCACGATTTATATATAGTATGCATTTATTGAATTAGAATAAAGATACAGACCAGAAATTTGCACATTATATCTTCCTATTATAGAAAATAAATTTATTTAAAATCTGAAAAATATGATGTAAAATATGAAATCTAGTATAATAAATATAATATGTGAGCATAAAAGGGACCTATTAGTGATTCACAAACTATTTTTAAACTCTATTATACATATATGTCTTGTATGTGAAAATGTTTTATAGGGCATTAATAATGCACAGACGTGTAAAATACGATAAATTTTTATCTTCTCTTTCTTTTTCCCATCTTATTATTTTTCTCTTACGTATCATTTTTATATACTTACTCCGGATTAGATAACTGTAGCTTATTCAAGAATGGATATAAAAGGGTAAACAAGGCAGGGAATTATGTCATTCATGAAACAATAACTTTACTTGACTTGACTTTATTCTTAAATACTAAAATTGAGCGTTGGTCTCGATGCTTACATAATGAACTACCTCTGTCTTGCATACTCTATCTTGCATTACAAGCAACAAGCAATAAGTAAAAGTGAAAATAAATACTCGAAAACGTTTCCAGCCCTCGTAAAACTACTAAGATAAAGTATGTTAATAAAAGGCAGTCACACATAGTCCTGTATTTGGTATGGTTCTTCATTAATCTTTATTGATATTTTTCAATCCCAGTTGGTATTTTCACTTATTTTGCTTAAGAGAAAAAAGAATTTTCAGAAAATAACAAATATTGTAGTTTATTAGTTAAGTCTAAAGTTATTTTCTGGATAGAAATATCTCACAAACATTTTTGAAATTGTCCATTTTTATCTAAATGACTCTACTATTTCGCTTTGTATTAAACGTGGGTGCTATAAAAATGATACATGATGATTTCTTTATTTTATAAAATTTTGTAAAATGCAGTACTCAGTATTTTCTAAATTGAGCCCACTAGCACTGGCTTGTCAACATTTAGAATATCTTCTAGAAATTGAAATATATATTAATAGTATAACAAACATAATATCTTCGAAGTATATGCGATATATATATATATTCATTCCCTTGGGGATGATTCCAATTATTGATATTGCATTGTCCAATGTAAATTATTAGCATTGAATCTATCCAGATTTATGCCTCTCTTTAATTAATTATATTGTTGTAAGATTGGCATTATATTTAACAAGATAAGAAATAGATAATTATAACTAATTACTATTAACAGATCAATAAACTAATAATTAATTATCAGAATGTTCGTAAAGGAGAAATAAAAAAAGAACATTAGCGAAAAATAGCACATTAATAGATATCTTGGATGATGGTACAATTGAAAAGGAACAATTTAAAAATTAGGAAGATTTGCGAAAACGTGTCAGTATCAAAATTACCACACTACTTGAAAAGCGTGAAGACGGTGTGCAAAGAGAATGCATTTTAGATCTCTCTCTAAGTTGTATCTCTAATAGATGACGCAGGTAAAATCAATGGTTATTAAAAAATTGACAACCTGTACAATATAAATTATAATTTGTGACAATTTTACACAAAGCATATGGAAACTATAGTGAACCACACCTTTGATAACATATTATTATGTATGTTATGCGCGACGCGACGCGACGTTATTCACACACCAGCAAAAGGTTCAACGCAATTATGTTACTCCCATCAAATTATAGGAAAAATTTATTGAAGTTGTATGAGGTTGCTCATACATTTTAGTGCTGAAATATGGAGAAGAAATAATAACAACAAATTGACGTCCTTTAATCCACTTTCTGAGGGTAGTTGTTTGTTTGTGTAGCGAAAGTAATATGTTCTTATATTCTATTCTCTTAAATCCATAGTTTTACGTTCTATTCTTTTATTTCAAATTGTTGAAAAATTGTGGAAAACCGTAGAAAATTATTGATTTTTCCGAAATCATTTTTTTTGCGTCTATTAAGATTTTTAACAGGTAAAAAGCTAAACTGGGAAGGTGGCATTTCTATCTCCAAAACTTGAATATTAGATCTATTTTGATGGGAGTATATCTGTTAAACTTTTATTATATTCTGTGTACATTTTTGTTTCTGGTTTATATCAACTGAAATATATGTTATGATGATTGTCGACGGTTACAATCTACCGTAAAGTAAAAAGTGTTGGATTTAGTAAATGATTCGGGATTTATTGATTCACTTTGTTGTGATAGGTATTGCTTTTAATACATGGTCGATTATCTGTTTCCCGAATCTCAATTATTCCTTTTCGTTTCCTTATAAGTTTTTTGTACATTGTAAATAAAATATAAAATATAAGATGTATTTTCTTTCATTTGTGATTCTTTTGGAAACCGTGGAAATCTCATAAAGTTTCGATACCCTTATCTCCATAACTGCATCTTATGATATGGAGAAAACATACCATAACTGCAAATATATAAGTGGGACATCTACGTGGAAATTTCCATAAATTCAAGTTCCGCTATTTTCTCCCAAACTTAAAATCCGTAGATTGTGTACGTGAGAAAAGCGATGTATAATAAACTTGATGTGAAAAATTGGATTTAATTAACTTCAAACATGCAATTTATTTTAAAACAAGTGAAAATAAACAACTAATTGAGTTAACTGTTAAAATACCCTATACATAAAGTAAGATAACTAGCGGACATTTTTTCCTAAAATCCCAATTTCGACCCAAAATTTGAAGCAACCTACAAATTTTCAACTACTGTCTGATGAAAGTTTTGCCTTAATTTGGAACTCCAACGAGAACTATTTCATAAGAAACAGTTTTCATCCGAAACATATATGACTCTATGGCCCTTTGTGCACATTTACGAACTCATACTAACTATTGGGATCTTGAACAAGATATGCTAAAATAACCTCGATATCTCATCTTTTTTTTTTAGTTATCGTAGGACGAACACATATGGAAATTGGGTAATTACTTGGAAATATATAAATACTCTGATATATTACTTAATATATAGGTTATAGTTACAATATAGAACTGATTTTAAAATATTCACACATCAAATATAAAAATTCATTAATAAACAAGTTTGGCTTTTATAATTTTTGAATTTTCTTGTTTGGTTTAATAGGTATTGCTATGGACTCAACTACGACATTTTTTCTAATTATCGTATCTTCTTCGTATTTTGAGAATAAGAAACTAAAATGTCTGATTATTCTAAAATTAATTATGATATTTTGACACAAAAAGACAGAAAAAATTTCAAATCAATTTTTTATCAAAATGTAAAATATATATATTTTCCATGCACAGTTGAATAAAAACAGATAGTGATTCACTATTTGAATCAGAATTGTTTTATCCAACATTACTTGTTACGCTAAAGTTCGTACACCAAAACCGTATGATAAGCAAAATATAGGAAGGGAATTTTATTCATTTCAGTGTGACATCTAGCAAACAGCTTACTACAAAAACTCCATAATATAAAAGATACTCTGCACTCACACAGAGATATAAAAACAATGTTGTTATTCTAATTTTATTCTTCAACAAATTTCAACACCATCCATGGTGGTTTCCATGGTAACTGGCACATTCATATAAGAAAATGTGTTATCTATCTATCTAATATAAAAATGCCATGTTCGTTTGTATATTGCTTATAGAGTCAAAAAGTTCTGAACCTTTTGAGCACAAATTTTTACACGATATACAACCTGCTTCGAGGATGGTTTTTGTATATATTTAAACTCCAGGGGGTGTAAGAGTGGGGGTGGAAGTGAGGATGAAATTTTGTCTAAGGAAAATCCATGTAAATAATTTTATAGAAAAATACAGAACAACGTTTGCCTAAATGACGCGTTAAGGTTTTAAATTACATGTTCAAAATATTTTAAGATAATTATAATTATTATGCTCACAAGCATTATGTTAGAAGTGTCTCTTTATTAATTGAGAATCTGAAACTATATTTTATCGTTTTACAAAAAACTTGAAACAATGGATATATAAAGTTCGGACCGGTAGAAATTGGAAACCATTGAAGGTAGCAACTTCTTTGAATAAACAAAACTTTGATTATTTTGTTGTGTCGTTAGTTGTAGATGCAAATAAGTTATAAAATATTGATATAACTGATACTTTATCAGGCAACACGATATGAATTATTCGCTCCAATTTGCAAAAGTATAAGAAAACTAACTTGGAAATTATGACGTTGAAGTCTACGCCGCGGAAATAATGACGTTATTCTATTCAATTCAGCTCAGGAAAGAGAAATTAGAAAGTGTATGCTCTATTATTTATTATGCGACTTAAAAGAGTCTGCCATTTTCCAGGAGATTCACCAAAACTATATCTTATCTAATCCCTTAACGTATAGAATAGTAACTAATTAGTCCACAAGATATAATGTAACGTATATATCTGGCCATATCACAACAAAAAGTCGGGTCCGTAGTAAAGTCTATCTGCGGGTCCCGTAACAAATTGTATTATTAAAAATAACTTTTTTTTTAGAAGCATGTTAAAAATTTATATACTTCTTTAAAAAATAAATCGTCAGTATGAATCAAATAAACACATATCTTTGTGCATCGAGTCTGTAATGTTACTGTAACGTATCCTCGATAGTCGAAAAACACTATACCTCATTGCATGGTAGTTTCGTTCACCTGGAAATAAAGTACTATCCCGTTTACATATAAATTGAGATTTTACAACTTTTATTAAACAAATTTATCATCGTACGCCCTATATAAGCACAAATTTGCCTGCTACCAATTTATTTGTAATATTTGTTATCATTTTCTGTCGTTTAATCAAATAAATTTTATTTCTATAAAACATAAAATGGTTTTTTTGAAATAATGTTTTTCAAAAATTATTTATTATTAAACATATTTGATTTATTAAATTTAAAAAAATATATATTTTAATTAAAATAAGTAATTTATGATTTGCAATGAAATCATTTGTATCATTCTAAGCTTATTAGAAGATTATATTCAAGCTCTAGTAAATCCAAAAAGATTCATTATCCGATTGTCCGTTGTGTGATTTCAATGCATAAACTGCACATTTATATTAAACCAAAAGCTCTCAAATAAATTATAGTTGCTGTGTTCTACTGGATTTAAATAATTTTATTTAATACATTGTGTACAAGAACATTGGGAATTGTCAAGAATTGTTGGACCACAAATATACGATTATCAACCACGAGCATCCTAGCACCCTAGTAGCTCAGTTGTTTAAGCGTAACAAATTCTGTACTTGGTATTCCTAGGGTAACGAATTCGATTTCCGGCGTCACAACAAAACATTAATTTGATTAATGATTGGGATGCGCTATAGTGCATGGTATATGCATGAAAGAGGTGTACTCAACCTCTCAAAATAATTGAGAAGCCGACAAATGAAATTATCAGCGGAAATGGTAGTAAAATATATATTGTATAACAATGGGCCCTACAGCTTTAGTTTGTCTATCGCGGAGAGCAAATATAATCTAATCTTACCTAGCTACGGGCATTTAAGAGTCAGACCTTCTGCTCAGTGCATGTCATAGTGCTGTTAGGTACAATAATGCCATATTCACCGTGGTTATATGAAATAAATCATTGACAGTAGCTACGTTACTGAGAACGAGAAGCTTTTTTCACATTTTTCCGGATTCACTGCTACGTATACGAGAGAAAATTCAGCCAAAGAATCCTAGAAGAAGCTTTGCCCCAGTAAATATAAACGCAACGGCGATAAACATCGAACCTCTAGAATATCGCAAGGCTTATTCAGTTTTTGAAAGAGAAACAAACAATGGTACGAACGTTTTCAGTTGATACACGCTTTGAGATAACCGTATTCGGTAACTCCTTTTAATTGATAAGCACTATATTCAGATTACACAATCCGTATCTATATTGTAAATAATATTTAGAATCATAAATATAATATGTGTGGTGTTATTAAACGTATCAAAACTTATAAACTGTATTGGTATAATTTGAATTACGAATTAATCGTAATCAGAATATTATCTACAGAAAACAAACACTTCTGTGTGATAAAATGGGACCAAGAATTGGTGACCAATTTTTTACAACATATTTCGTTTAGAAAAGGTTTTTTTTTGTTGTGAAAGGCCTGCGGTTGCAGTGCCGTCATTTACTCAGAGAGCTGACAGTTACTGTGCTGATATACATAAAAGAAACTACAATATTGCCTAAATATTTGCTTTGATGCATTTTCAGTTTTTAGAATAGTTTATCATTTTCTCGATGTCAACTTCAGCCTTTTCTTTTAAAAAAACTTTTCTCTTCTTTATTACATTCCCTACACGCTTATGGGTAATGAAAGGTACTCTGTTATAGGCAGTTTCTTAACCTGGCCAATACTTCCGACTCTAGTCAACCAAGGCTCAATTGGGTATTATAATTTCGCAAGCCTGCATAAAACAGCACCAACAATTGCAACAACCTGCAACAATCCTTGACAACTTTCAAACTATTTATGCCCTACAAGGCCACGAAAGAATTGCTTTATAATGTCACAACTTGATGTACAAAAACCTGACAGTTAACGATGGATTCGAGAAATATTTGGCTCTTCATTGTCCCCTGTCATTCATTCGAGTTTTTGCACAACTTCGTATTAGTAACAACCACATTTTACGTATCGTGATCAGCAAAATAAGTTATGTAATAAAAGCAGTAAATAAAATTTATTTATTTAGATCTATCTTGTTTTAGCATTGGAATAAAAGCATTTATTTTTGAACTTCTGCCTTTCATCCGTTTAAGAACTGTGGAACTACATCCAAAATAAAGTTTCAAATTAGAACCTTTTTTGCAACCTAAGTGTACATGCAATAAATACAATACCATGTTGAACATAATAACATAAATCTATATAATAATTCAAGGGATATTGAAATGCAATGTGCTTATGTTATAAATGTTTTGTAATTTATTATAATTAAATGTATAAATATTATGAAAATCGTGATATCACGATACACGATACACGATACACACACTTTATCATAGACCACAACAAACAAACAAACAAATAGCAAACGGGCAGCAAACGAACAAACATTCGAACGATGTGTTTTATATGTTTGATCATAATAACAAAATATATTTTAACGAATGTCTATGTTTAGGAAATTACAGGATGGCTTAGTAAAATATAACACATAGGTAAAACATAAAATTATGAACAATAACTCTAACTAAGAAATTATCAAATCCACCTATTCGGCTCAGCAGCTCAATTCAAATTCCAAAAAATGTGTCAATAGGGTTAAAGGGCCATTTGACCGATAGAAGTAAATACTGAAAACTGTGGAATAACTTTGTTTTTGTTTTTGTTTTTTAATTATAGTATAATTAACTTCCCAGAGGAAATTAATGTAATGGGACAGATTTTGAAAATTTCCAGTTCTACATATTTCCGTGGTTTCAAGGCCGCAATATCCGAATCAATCCTTTTCAATGTGATGTCTGCGTCTGCGTGTGTGTGTGTGTGTGTGTGTGTGTGTGTGTGTGTGTGTGTACGTTTGTGCGTATGTTCGTATGTTCGTTCGGATTCTTTCGCTTTGATTATCTCGCGAACCAATTATGACATTAACACGTGTTTGGGCTTATTCGATGCGTAATCGCGTATTGAAGAACTGAAAGAGTTGCATCAGAATTAGTTGAGCCGTTTTTTAATGCTAATAAAAAAAAACTGGAAAAAACTGAATAAACAAAATCTGAAAAGTGGATAAAACACATTATTTATCTATGGAGATAATGATCTTTCCAGCATAAGCTGCAGTACATGTTCGAAGAATAATCTATGAAGGCTTCGGTGTGGTGCCTGATATTAATTATTCGGGAGTAAATAAAAAAACCCAATAGAAATACATTGGATTATTATATGACTTTTATCTCTTTTTCAATTATTTTAAAATATTCGTTCCCGTGAGAATTCGTTCTTAAGGATGTTTGGATAAAAGCTTGTTTTTTTTTATATGAAGTCTAAATCAATTTTGAAAATTTAAGGGATTGGGAGGAGGAGGGGAGTTGACTGTGTAATTTTTTCGTTCCTTTCGTATTTGTGGATCACTCAGTAATATTGTATGCTGTATGAAAACACAGTTATTTACCAATGTTAGCTGTGTATTCCAATGAACTGACATGGATGGCAGCGAATACAACTATTGAAGTTTATTCACCTTTTTCATCATAAGTACTATCTAGTGTCCACAACAATAGATAAAACCACACAATTTACTCGTAACTGTCATCATCCAACTATTTTTTATTTATATTTATGCCATGTTTTTTTTTTTTTTTGGAAATGATTTGTATTGTTTACGTATACTGACTGTCAGTGTCCTAAATTTTATTCTGTGTCTAAGGGGTTAATAGACCAGTCCCTTCTGCGATCTAGATACCTCTTAAATCAATTATTAAATTCTCTACAAAAACATTCATAGCCTGCACCGATAATCCTCAATCACGATATGTAGACTATTTAGCAAATTCTATGTATATAAAAGCCTCAGTTCTTTTTCGAATTACTTTTAGTTTAAAGTTGAATAAAATATGCATATGCGATTTATCAACCACTTTTAGGCTTGTAAATTTGCTCGGTTAAACTCCCTAATTCTAGTATCGTCCTGATGTGCTGAACATATCGTTTCGTGAGCAAACGTCTCCAAAATGCTTTGTTGCTTGATTTTCAGCAAAAAACAGAAGAATAATGACCCTCAAAATGAGACTTCTTATCGATCTTTACAACGTTGACGCCGTATAACCGTCATACGGCGAGTAGAGAATGTAACTTATCAACAAGATCCATTTTTCTTACATTTTAATAGTTGTTGCAACATTAGTTCTAGAATCCGACCAAAAAAGCCGCCGTATAACCTCCAAACGTCGTAAAAGTTGATAAGAAAGCCTGATTTCTCACGGAAGCACTTTAGAGAACCATTCTCATGAGAAGATTTGTTCAACACAGCAAGACGAAAAAATATTTAAAAAATTAGCGAATTTAATCGAGGGCCATTTTTTACTTAAGATGTAGCGAAATCGTGCGTACCGTAATCTCAATCTCGACATATTTTGAGTCTCGGCCCATTTGTTAGGGCTAGGGACTATATATAAGAGTTTGTTATGGAAAAATGATTCCACAATTATGTATGAACTTTCAATAGGTGTGTAAAAATATAGTTCATACACTGAGATATTATGTTTATTATGTTCCGAGATGAGGCTCAGGGTTACAAACATGAGATTTAAAGCCTATTTTTTCTCATGGAAGGTACAAAATTTTTCGAACTATTTTCAACTTGCAAGGTCGAAAAACATATCTACTGGATGAACAATGGATTCCAGTACATACCAGATATTTAAACAATTAACTATGTTATTTTGTATTTTTTAAGTATAAGAATAATGGCATAATATTTTTCAAATGATATAAAGAAATACGCCCTAACAAATTTGTATTATGTAATACAAAATATAAACTTCTTGCTTAAAATAATAGGTTTTATTGTACCTAACTGTAAAAGTTATTGAATTACAGCCAATTTGAATTCATTATCATTTCCACGTGACATGCATAACTAAAGACTCATCCCGTGATTAAAATGCACTTTTTACAATTCTTATAATAAAATCGTTTTTAATTGATCAGCGTGAAACATGCAATTATAACAATACACGACCGCAATTAATTTAGTCGGTTATCTTCCTGTTACATGAATGTAACATTGATTCTTAGTTTTTGTTACATATTTTTATAAGCGTTTATTTAAGGGGATATGCAAAGTTTCCAAAAATCACAAAAAATTTCTACTTCACCGGGCTTTTTATTTTATCGTTCAAAGTTGGCTGAAAAAATGATGAATCATATAGGTTATCCTTTTCAATTGGATATCTCTATATCAAAAAATCTAGAGAGTGTGATAAAAAAATTATCTAAAATATTTAGACAATCTTGTAGTTTATAATAATGTCATAAAAATACAAGGTTGTCGATGATGTAAAAACAAAATTTTAATTATGAGTTCATCGAAGATCCATCATTTGATGAACAGAGAGGACTATATTTGGAGTAACGGTGATTGAAGAGAGATATCTATATTATCAAATTTATAAGCAACACTTGCACACAATATATTACATATTTTGGTAGTTGCGTGGTATTGTAAAGCTAAAAATAACACATTAGTTGATTACAAGGCATGTATTTGGTTTATTTATGTTTGTACAGTGCAATAAACAAAAACTTTTTTTACAATACTGTAGGGAAACAAACACCTTAAACAGCAATATTAGTATGTTTGTATTTACGTTAATTTCAAATTTTGCAACTGATTTTAAAGGTGATATCCTTAACCAATCGAGGTTAAATTTTAATACACGTTTTTTTATACACAGATGAGATGGATATTAAATTAGAAGAATGCGAATAACAAATGTAAATCGGACGATAATGCATTTTTATAGAAAGTATGATGTGTATTCCCTATCGCAAATTTTTTGCAATTGTTTTTAACTGTCTTCTTATTTGAATTAGAAAAATAAAATAAACCCGTAGAATTTCAGTTTAAAAACTGTAGTAGATTTAAATATATTGTCTCGCCTCGGAAAAGAAAACATTGCCTTGCAATTAATTTTTGTGAAAACTTTGTGTTGCATTTTTACACAACCCATTTTATTGAAAAAAGAGTTCTTATGCGAGTAAACACAAAGTTTTTTTTAATCAAAATACGAAATCACATCTAAAATTCAAGCATACAATTTAATTAGTTCTCTATTATCAAATATCTCACTTTATACAATCAAACAGACTATAGACATCATTTACAGAAATAAATTGACATCAAAGTAAATTTCTATATCCTTTTTGGGGTTAGATGTAAATGTCATATTATCAATAAAGTGTATCTGATTTAAGAAATGAATTCATGTGTATATATATTAATTAATTGCTGGTTTATATTATAAATTATTAAAATATTCTATCCCAATAATGGATATTTCTAAATATTCTCGGTGTACCTATATACACATAATCCTTATTTCATTGAATTTTTCTCGAGTATCCGATGCCTTCTGTCTCTAGTATGAGATATGAGATATCTGTTAATGCTTCTTGGAAGGATTAAATTTAAGGTTAGAGATATCAAAAAAAAAATATTGGAATTAGTTACTTATAATATTTTTTATACCCATACCGATTTTCATGACAAAATTCGTATTTTTATTTTTCATTTTTGTACAAATTGATAATTTAATGGTGTTATGTATTTCAATAAACTTGTAATAATTTCGAGTGTATCCCAAAATAATCAAAAAATTAAATATGCGAATTATGTAAAGAAAATCGGTTTATATTTTTTTCGATATCTCTAACATCTCTGACTTTAAGCAAAATATTAAAAATCGGGCCTATTTATCAATTTATAGACGATTGAGTTTAAAATTCAAATTTTGGTTAAGTATCTTCCAAAATGAGTACCATCACCCTGTAAGACTGTGCCAAATTTTAAATTTATATTCCTATAAATAACGATAACGTGCCTTCATCTTAAATGCGACACACTGTATAATGAAAATTTGATACTGTCTATACATGAAATTTATAATTTTATGGACCATTAAATAAAATTCTCCTTCTATGAAGATTTATAAGGGATAAGGGTATCTGAGCACAATCTGCCTACTAGCTTCTATATATATGTAATTAATTCACTAGAAAATGATAATCATTAATCGAGTAATTTAACTAATTTATTTTCTAGCTTAAATACATAATTAGTTTGGTCATAAATTTTTTAGTTTCGGATTAAAAGGTTGCTATTCTTCATTGATAGATCTTATTAAAAGATTCCAATTTTTTATCAAATGGAAGCTTACGAAATATGAGAGGACCTAATAAAAACAAGAAAAATAACTTGAAAGCAAAAGCAAGAATTAAAATTTTTGCATATCTATTGAACAACGAATTGAACAAATAGCAATTGAAGTAATTGAAAATGTTTAAGTCTTGGAACAGAAAAAAAAGTACACTATCGTGACGTAAAAACAGTCAACTGTTTTTACGTCGTATGTTAATAATTATTAAATTGTTAGTATGGGTTGGAAAATATTAGGTTTTCAAAAATAAAGATATTAAATAAGCTCAGCCTGAGGAAACCATCCAAATTAAACTAGACATCAAGTGAAGAAAAAATGTCCTCCAGCTGTATTTCCAACTTAAAAATATTTTTGTATGAAATATTTTTTATAAAATCCAAAGATTTTCACATATTTTAAACAATTGTCTATTCTAATTATTAGTCGGTATTTTTCATTTGGCATTTTAATTTTGATATCAGGTTTAATTCTGTTGTTACAAATCACCATTATTCATTTCATTTTTTAAATGGCATTAATAAAATATAATAAATAAATTGAAAACCGTTATAACCGTCGAAATACGTAAAATAAATTATATCTCCTACGCACTTTTTATATATACTTAAAATATGAGTATTTTTAAACAAAATATACCGTTAGCTGATCATTCTCTCTTGAAAACCAATTCTTCAAGACGATCAAAATATATTTTTTTAAATAAAGTAACGAATTAAATTTGTAACAAAAACTGTCCTAGTTGTGTTAAAAAAACAAGTTTTTTATTTTGTTACTTTTAACTTCTTTACATTTGTTAACAGTGACATTTACAAACTAATTTATGCTTTCTTTCGAAAAGAAAGTTTTTCTCTTTTTGTTTTCATTTAATGATATAATTTTTATTAACTTGATAAAACTTAAAAGTTTTTATGATTGTATTTTAACATTCATATAATATTTTTACGGTAGAACAAAACACCAAAAACCACTTTTAAAACACCATTAAGTTTTTTGCAAACGTTGTTATAAAAGATAAAATTATTCACAAAAATGTGGGTTTTTGAATTAACAATGTTTCTTTTTTAAATTATGTAACAACTCAAAAAGAAGAAATAAATATTAGAATTAAGAATTTAGTCTCTCAAACGCGTTCTTTTGGTAACTTATTGGTTAATATTTCTCTCCTAATTTTCACAAAACCAATAACTTTTCTTTGATTTGGAAACTTTCCAGCTTGTCTTTGATACTCTTACTTTTTATGGGTGTTAAATTTTTCAGTGGCACTTACTTATAACTTTCCAATCATCTCCTAATCATCATTGGCCCTTTTGCATTACCTACTATTCTCTATTTTTCATTTGTTGATTTTTATTTCAAATGTGTGGTTTTCTACGATTATATATCAAAAAGTACCGCACTGACAATTTTGATAAACCAAGTATGTAATCCTTCTAAATTTGGGTCATACTTTTAAAATTTGTGATCAAAATTAACCTAGCTCTAATTGGTTTCAAGAATGTGGAGTTGTTATAAAAAAAAATCGAATTTTTTAACTTTATAACTTTATGTAAATAAAAGAGCGCCTTTTACACGATTCTTTACTAAATTTTTATTTTACGTATAAAAAATAAGTTTTTTTTTGCGCATCTATTTCTTATGCGCCGGTGGCGAGTGCCTCCTTTGCCACGCCCTAGTTACGGACAAGCCACTTAATTAAATGACATCGACCTTTTTAAGGCAAACTCCAGTAAATCTTAGATAAAATAACGTTATCGATTGTGTAATAAACTTCAAATTTTGTGCTTTCGAAAAAAGTATTTTGTTAAATTATCTAACCCTTTCACGCTGGTAGATGGTTTTCTTCACAGGTTTACCTAGTGCTTTGATCCAGACCAACAATTCCAATTGTAGAGCTGAAGGCTAACGTTTGTACTTTACTGTGGAACTTTTTTAAGTAAATATCGTATATAACATATTTTATGAATGATACATTCCGTAAAAGTAATTCAAACAGTTATGTACATACATTGCGTAATAAGTAGTTAGTAGTTTTATAACACAAAAAAAAGCAGAGAAAGAAGTTGATTTTTATTTCTTTCATATAAAATATCAAACCACAGTGTAATGTACAGTGTTTAATACACCTACCTCTCCATTCACTTGGGATTATAAATGAATATTGTGTAGTTATTTTATGGATGGAATAGGTTTATTGACCTTATATAATATTGAACTTGAAAGAGAAGAGAGAAATTATTTTATAATAATAATAATAATAATGATACCTTAGTAATAAAAACAGTTATAATTTACATACTTGCATAATCAAAGTGAATTATTACATAATTAAATTGTACATACAGTTCATGTAATCATGTTTTATCGTTGGAATATTTTAGTTTATATGAATTTAACATTGGAACCGGTCAATCTTGCTCTGAATATTTATGAGTTTAATAGCAATTTGAAATTGAAAATATTCTAAATTATCTCACACTCATTTTCCTTTATTGAATTTCTTTCGACAAAAAGTTAATTCTATCCGACCTGTGTCGTAAGATAAACTTGGCACTCAACATCATCAACAGTACCACTCCACAGTAAAAGCTTGATGCGCTTAATATCAAGAATGAATCGATAAATAATTACGCATGTGAAGAAAATGAGGCGTTCCGATTCATTTTTGATATTTTAAATTGAGCTCCTCAAGCTTTTACAAAAAGTCGGGTATGAGTGACTCAAAACTAAAATTATTTTCTACTTTTTAGTACAATAAAAGCTTGTCCCTTTGAAAGTATTCCTTATTAAAAAAATTTTTTTTACTTACCACCCTACTTTACCATGTTATAACATTATTTTAAGAAAATTCGAGATACCCTTGAAATAATTCTAGGAATAGTAATAAAATGTTTAATTAAGATACAATTTTCCAAGTGCATAGACATTTATCATATCCACAAAGGTTAAGATAAATATACAATATCAGATGGTTTAAATTAATAGTCTCTGTTATTGTGTGCGTGTGATTGTGTATGTTTGTATTACAGAAGAAGCTAAATTTCATTAATCTTTTAATCAAATATATTCTACAAGTTAATTAAATCTACCACGTACTACTTACAACTGTTTTGTATATGATATAAAGGATACGTCGTGAAGGAATGAATATATGAAACCCTAGGTATAACTATTGGTTGGAACATAAAATCCAAATGGAATTAATCGGAAAGTACTCGAAAAGAATGGGATATTGACAGGGAGCATAGTAAATCGAGCGCAGCGCTATTAACTTGCAATAAATCATACCTTTTTGATTAATTTTTAATTGCTTACATTTAAATGGTATAGAAAATGTCAAATTAAAACAGTTAATTATAACAGTTAATTAAACTTGTTGCATGAGAAAGTATTAAATAAGAGACAAAATTGCATAAATAATATTTTTAAATGTAAATGAACATAATTACTTAGTTAAAGTTGTTAGAAAATAGTATAAAATTTTCAATGTAAAGCATAATAGATTTATATGTGCATCCATACAATAATATTAATAAGGTACCTTATCGTAACTATGGTAACTTCTTGAAATAAAAATCATTACATTTCTTAGCACAGTTACCATCGTAGATGATTGTTTTATTCGGGATAACAAGGCAGTGACTTTAGTACAATGTTTTTTCCGCCATTGATTCAAAATTAATCGAAATGACTCTATTCACGTTCGAGACACAATCCTAGTTGACTTAATAATTCATCTGTAACTCATTAATGTAAAAAAAATCATCCTCTTATCACTATGAAGTTTAGTTCGAAAAATAATGGTCCGGCGATATTAAATCTCCGATGAAACTCGGGTGCAAATCCATTCAAAATAATCGCACAAGCTTGCAAGCATATTCATCGCAATGAAAATTGTAAAGATTGACTTTCATTGATGGGAATAATTACATTTTTGAATGTACACTTATCAGAAATAAAATAACAGAACAATATTTTATAAAAAGTAAAATTACAGTAATTGTAGTACAAAACAATTACAGTAAAAATAGTATAAACTGTACAAAATAATAACAACAATAATACGAACTATTATTATAAACTATTTTGAAAATGTGTCTTTTACATTGTTGAATATATGTGCTTAGCACATACGAGGAAAGAAAAACTGAATCAATCATTAACTATAGTTTACAAATTTATGCTCCAGTCTTTTCTAAAGCTCATTAATCGAATCATCTTTTGCAAATCCTAGCTCAAATTCCAATCAATCGAATAAACCCCAATCCACGTTTGATAGTTTTAGTCTAAGGTTTTGTCGAAGTAAATAAGTCAAGAATAAATCAAGTTGAATCAAATAACCGCAATTTTTTTGAAGTAACTAGTTAAGAACATGTGAAATTTACAAAATTTAAAAAACTTTCGACAAATGCGATTTAATTCTTGTAAATCGATTTTTGGAAACTTAGGTATAAAATGTTCTCAATCAAGACGCACAAATAAACACTTTAAACTTATAACACTCCTTCTTACATCAATATCAAAATGATGGTCAAGGACATTATTATTTTACCATTTCACTTTTCGAAATGAATTGAGCCACTTTTATTTGACGATTTATTTCCATAGTAATTATTTATATGTTAAAATTATATGTCATGCCTTTTCCAAACTGAATTGATTTTGAAGATAATCGCCAATTTGTTAGATTTTCCGGGTACGTAACCCTAAGCTCGCACTAAGAGCACTTTCTAAGCACAACTAAGAACACTTTCCGTTAACCCCTTTCAAATGAATCCAAAAAAATTAAAATTGGTTCATACGTTTAGGCGCTACGATGCCATAGCAAGACACCCACATATAGCGATCAAAATTATAACACTCCTTTTTTAGTTCGGGGGTTAAAAACGATTACAACCATTTCATTTATTTTGAATCTGATTTGTAAAATAATCCTTAAAGTTAACAGTCCTAACAGAGTTAACAAATCTTTTTCACTTATACTCCAGATTCTAGAAAATACTGAAAATTAGAAAATTCATGATAGTCTATAATAACTCTATCGTCACGGCGGTAATTTTTTTAATTTCTCGACAATTTTATTTATTTTTGCATATGCTTTTTTATTTGGTACTCAGGGGGTGAAAAAAATGAAGAATGAATAAGAGTTAAAGCGAATAGTTTCAATTTTTTTAACATTGGTGTGTGCACCAGAAAAATATGTTAGAGAAAACTTTATACCCGACAATAAAATTTAATTGATTTAAGAAAATCTCTCATGCAATAATATTATGACAGCAGCCATTCATGTAAAAAAAACATACAGAAAACAAATGCAATATGTGTGATCTTCAGTCTATATTTCTGTTTGGATAGATGAAGTATAACTGTTTGCAGCTAGAATACGTAAAAATATATTGTGTACGCCATTATGACCTCCACATAAAGTCTGGAATACTATTTTGAATGAAGAGGTTCTACAAACACAGTTTTAAACATTCAAGCTCCCTTCGATGTGTTAAAAGAAAATTGTTTGAAAAACTTAATTTATGTTAAGTCATACACTGACATACAGTAAGTGATGTTTTAAACATAAATACAGTCACTTTGCAAATCTCCTTCTGCCAGACATATTTAGGGTAATCTACACTACAGAAAAAACAACAGACTTTTAGAACTTGAATCACCCCGACTATACAATGGCAAGGGTTATGTGTTTCACCTAAGTATGTATGTTCATCTGTTCTCACCTAGCTTCTAAACTAGTTATCATAATTTAGCAAACGAAGTATCGTTAAAAGCGTCCAGATCGTCCGGAGGTTATAGACTATGTGACGTCACATTAAAATTAATATGGCGCCCGCTAGAGAATATGAAGTTATGATCGAAAAACAAATTTCGATTTAATGATAGCGTGTTTGGTATCAAATGAAAGAGCGTAATTACGACTATAATGACGATTTTACATATCATAACAATTTCAGATAAAAATATTTTCTTGTGTTCATACTTTTAAGAGCGTGATTCTGTAATTGTCGAGGTTTTAGTGTTTGAACTTTATTTTTATTTTTTCATTCAGTCCGAAATAACAACTTGTCTTTGTCAATCGACCTAAATATCTTCATAAGCGCAACAGAAGGGCAAAAGTTTAAGATCAAAAATTATGTTCTTAATAACATTTATTTATGAATACTAGAAGTACTAATCATGTTTATTTGTTCCTTTCGACTGAAGAAATAACGCAGTATTTTATAGGTGGAAATCTACAAAACAAGAAATGCCAGGCTCACATGTCAAAATTAAGCCCAATAGACAACCTGGCAATTGAATGAAAGGTCACAGGATCAAAGATAAGGATTTTGAATTTGTTAATTCAGAATACCACTGCGGATCGCTATTTCCATATGAGGTGGGCTCTGACAATCGAATCCTGCCACCTTTCCTTGCCTGCGACCGTATTTTGAAACTTTTTATGATGATTGTCAATATGAGAATGAGTGTCAATAAGGAGATGTAGAATCCGGCCACTGGGTATGGTCTCGAAATGTTGAATGATTCCAACGTTTTTGTCAACGTTGAATACAGAAGTAAAACGTGGTGTTGTGTACATACAGTTACATTAGGTGAAGACAACAGAACTAAAGAAAAGATTCATATAATAATGGTATAGTAAAGTAAAGCTATGTCATCATAATATTATTTTGATGATGATAGAAGATATCATTGGTCGAGTTCATAACATACCATTTTATATGATGTTATCTTATATATAAAATTATTATTTCATCTTCTTTGGTCAGATTAAATCTTTGTATTTTGGTTACAATTTGCTTGAATTCATTCATCTTTGACATAGGAATGAAAATAGAAATCCATTAAGACCATAATTATTATTGTTATTACACTATTGCAGACTCATTTTAGTGTAAGTTAAGATGAAGTAATTATTCAAATTTCCGGTATTGAATGCTTTATTTAAAGTTGAAAACTTTTGGAAATTTCAAAATTAACATACCATACATACAATACCAAAGTCGTTGAATCACTATTTTAAGGAAATTAATCCGTCTGCCTGATACTTGTTTGTTCCAAACAGTAAGCAATTGAATATGATGTTTTAAGTGGTAATACTCAGAAATGTATATATTGTGCAAAAAGTGCTGAAATTCGAGATATTTTTACCCTAAAGACAAGTAGCAGTTTGATGAATAGGTAGGTATATTTCGTTTTTTAGGAATATTTCGTTTTTTGGCCTTCATATCGTATTTATATTTATTATATAATTCTCTGCAAATTATGTCTGAAATCTTTTTTTATGTGTTGAACTGTTTTTTAAATGAGGAGAGGGCAGAGGGTTAAGCACTCAGCTATACGTACCTAAGTGCAGGGTCAATTGTGAAGCCCAGGTGAATGTTTTTTTATTGGAGAGGGTATTGGCTTAAAAAAATGCTGTAGCAAACGGTGTGGTATTTTGCTTCAACAGCAATAAATTCATGCTCTTTGGAATCCCGATCTTTCTCAAGCACTTCCAAAATATCGTTTCGCTTTTCTGCTCTATTTCAAAACGGCTCGACGTATAAAAAAAGATTTAGACAAAATTTTTAGAGAATTTTATCCTATACAACTTCTATTAAGGCAAAAAAAACGAGTTATTCTCAGAAAACTGATTTTTGAACCGTTTGATCTTGAATATTTAAGGACGCTGACACGAGACCATATGTGACTTTTGAGACAACATTTGTACTACTATAATCAGCTTATGCCGTTAGATTCCGATATTGATGCTTTTTTTGACTAAGATGAGTGGATATCTGAGTACCTTTATAAGAAAAATAAAAAATCAACATCAATTTTTATTTATTAATATAATAGATTCTTAATACACATAAAACCATTATATATACCATTCTTCAAAAACTTTAACTAATGTAATTTTGGTATTTAATATTATTTTTATGACGATTCTCTTTTGATTGATTAATTTTAAAAATTAATATTTCAATAAATAATATAAAAATACAAATTATAAATATAAACATATACGATTTAAATATTGATAAGATTCGTGCTAAGCCAATTTTCGTATATGGTTGTTGATGATCATATTCATTACTGTCATCACTATGATGTTTTAGCCAATATGTTACAAGACGTGTTAGAATGCCACTACTACGTATACGATTTATTCTGTAAAAAAATAAGAAAAAAAGGTATAAAATTATTCTATTAGTCAGGGTGATATGGGCACATAATTACACCCAGAGCTTTCTTTTGGCACATTTAAAAAAACTATCAAAAAACATTCAAGAGACAAACGATTTCATGTACTCTCATTCAATGTACATATATTTTTACTAGACTGTAGGTGTTCCTATGTGGCAAACTAGAGATAGACTATTGTCAATCGATTTGGCTTAATCTTGCAAGCGTCACTGAAGATATGCTAAACACCATATTGTGGAAAAGAAAACAATGAAAGTAGACGAACAATGATAAGTTGGGTATCATGGAATTATTAAATATACAAATCCATTGACGCAAGAATAATTTAAATCGGCTCACGCGTATATCCCTAGGGTGCCACAAAGAACCAATCATACATACACAGGCTGAAATTGAAAATCAACGAACTGTATAAGGTGGGAGTATCATTGATTAGGCATTGAAAATACTAATTAGAAAGTGTTAAAAAAAATATGTATTTAAAAAATACAAAAAAAAAAAAGAAAAGAAAAAAAAACCAGTCCAGTACTTTACAATAACGAATTTAACAGTCGTTACTCATTATTGGAAAGATTTAAGCCACCCCACACTTTAATGGTTCCCGACTTCTAAATTTCCTATGTAAACTACTGAAACTGAATTTTTATTTAACCCAATTGGGTTACATTGGCATACTGCCTTATTTCAAAGCAGCAAATAATTGTGGATGGAAATTTAATTGATTTAGAATCATATTTGAACATGACAGCTAGAAAAGAAATCATTTTTTAAGTTAAGTTAAATTGTGCGAATGTATTTATTTTTGACTCAAGGTCAAACTACTTCAATTTTCAAATTTCAATTTTTATAGTAATCGAAGTTCGAAACTGTTTTTCTAATATTAATAAAGTTATGATAATATATTAACAAAGAATATGTATAAAGATATTGTTAGCACTTAACCAAGTTACCAAATACTAAATTTAATTTAACAGGAAGCCCTTTTTTTCCTACTTATGTATCATTTTCTCCCAGTCTATTATTCATTCATCTCTTAAATTTCTTTGGAATTTTCACATTAATAATATGTCATTTTTAATATGATTGCTTTTGACATTCGAGTGTGGTTCGCTGTGTTATCTTGAATGACTGAGTGATGATTGATGACGTAAAACATCTTATAATTTTACACACAATTCATTTTACAAATTTTTTATTTAAGAGTAAATCTTCATCTTTTAATAGAAGTTTTACGTCCATCAACGTTAAGTAAAAACAGTGGTAAAACATTTTTTTTTTAAATTCATGTAAGCTAACATATCTACGACACCCCCAGCTCATAAGTATCTAACAATGAATGTTCGAAAATTAAATATTCATTTGTGATCCAAGAATTAAGAAAAATGTATATGTCATGGCAGAGGAAGGCTTTTTTTGAAAATAAAGGATTTAAAATCACGCTTTTGTCCAAATGAATAGAATTTATATTACGCTAGTCAAATTTTACATTAAAATCGCAAAGAGCGATGTATAGCTACTTTTTTGGTGTGTTATTAGGACCCCTTAGAGGAGTGTAAAACCTCGTTTTGCATGCAAAAAAAAGTTGTGCTACCGGCGTAATACGTGAATAACTGCAAAATTTTCGGACTTTTTTCAGTTTTTGTAGTTCAATTTAAAAACTAAGAGCTTTTGGCGTTAGTTGCTAGTATCATTTTGAAAGTAAACTAAATTTGAAACAATTTAAGTCTACCCAAAAATTTCGAATGTCGAATAGTTTTTGAGATATTATGCTTGAAAAATTTTAGAAATGTTAAAATTTTGAGTTATGCTGATGTTTAACCGTTAGAGATAGAACAAAAGTTTAAATGTAAAAAATAAACAGCTTTCGTTGGAAAATTTTTTTCGTAAACATCATTGTTTTGTCATTCAGGGGCAAATTAGGACAAAAAAATAAAAGATAAAGAGATGAAAATTTGTAGGTAGCTTCGACTTGAAGAACAGAGTATTTTAGATTATGAAAATGAATACTGTATACCAAAAATTTTTCTATAATATAAATAAAGTGTAATTTATGTATAACATATGATCATAAATAAATTAATGAATAATCTATAATTAATAAAGTCAAGGCTTTGATTAAAATATTAATACTTACAACATGTTGATATGTCTACCATATGGCCAATATTTCCCGTATACAATTTGATTTGGTAATGGAAAATATTCTTTTGATACTTTGTAATATTTACATGGAATATTTTCTGTATATAAACGTAATTGTGTCATTACTGACACTAGTTCAAATATAACAACGTTTTCTTTACATATAATTTCAGCAATTTTTTCATGATCATTGATGTCAATACATAAAGGTCCATTTACAATACCCTTCCATTGTGGTAAAAGTTCATATTCTTCATTATTTTCGTCAACCTAAAAATAACAATCAGAAAATTAATTTTGAGTTTGAATCTCGAGTCTTGCAGCAATATTTAATTTGAATAATATACACTTGAACGGAGATTAAAGTCATGTTTTCCGTAGCAATGCTCTGCACCAACAAGCAAGTCATGTTGGTTAAACTGGATGTCTGTTATTCGATACCCTATTAAACGAGAATAGCTTCTTTTTTACTGTTCCAAACTATAAATACCCTTTTTTATCAAACATAGGCCAAAAGTGTTTCTGCATATTTTACTGAATGATCTTTTCTTTTAGAATAACGCAAATTTTAGTACTTGTCAATTAAAAGATTGGCCGCGCAATCTATAAATTTTTCGTACCGTGAATGATATTATATACTCTGCTAACACTGAGACGATGCAATTTCAAAGAAGATAGAAGAAGTGATCTCTTCTTTTTATTATGATTTTTGAGCTATCGAAGTTTTACTGTATTAATTTCTATTACATCGTGTAGAAGCAGATTAAATAATGTTGATTTAAACACCATCATGAATATCGAATAATTAGAGAACACTATATTAGGTTGTTAAGTTGCAAATTGAGAGTTAGTATCTAATAAATTTCAATTTGCATAAATCTATTGGTACTAAAGCCATACATTTACACAGGTAATGTAGGTGGGTGATAAAACCGACGTAGTACGTAATATTTACAGGTCTAGAGACATACCTAATATTTGACAGCCATTTTGGAACGGTCACAAATTTAAGAGGCTCTTTTCAAGATCATGCAGAACATATTTTTCCTGTACGAAATCTCTCATAGCCAGAGACTTTTCTTTCTGGAGGACCCGGATGATTTTGACGAATATTACTTGAGGGCGATATTCAAATAAGAAGAAGGATATCCGTCACCAACTCCTTTAAAATTAAAAGTTTACGGTACTGGACAACCATGTGACGTAGACGAAATCTATTTGCCTTATTTTTTAAAGGAAGAAAGTACAGTTCGTATTAAGGGTTGGGCTATGTTAATATTAAGCGGGCGGGTCTTTAAAGTGGGCATTTTCTTAAATGCGAGTGGTAAATAGAGGAGATAAGGAAGGACAAGGAATGTTGTCAAAGTTCTTCAATTATTCTTTAAATGAATCAATGATGCACTAAATACCTAAATCATTAAATGAATTATTATTGCGAGCGAAGCCACGGGAAAAAGATAGAATTATCATAAATTTTCAATGAAAAACTTTTCAGAAAGAGTAGTCCACGGATAAGTTTTCGGAGAGAGAAAAATTATAAAATGACTGTGACATATTTCGATTGACCCTAGTCTTATAAGAGTGTTATACATATTCAGTGAGGTACAACAACACATCGTAAAATTCGACTTAATATCCCTTGGATATAATAATTACTTTCTCTTATTATGTAAAATAAATCTCTTCTCAATATAGATTAAAATTAATCACCTCTTGTTGTATAATTTTTTTTCATTACGTTTTTTTTTTTGGTAGTTAGATTTTTTAATAAAGGTTTTTTGTTTTGCCATTAGCTGCTACAATTTTACACGTTTATTATTTCAATGTTACTTATTGAAAATAAAATAAAATAATCGTTAGAAATATAATCAAAGATTGTTTTATTTTGAAAATGAAATTGTGAAACCGACTTTAATACATCTGTCATTATTTCAACGCATTTCTTGTGCATGTTAAAAAGTGCTGTAAAAGTAAGAATGTATTCGTTACTAACATAGTCAGCACTCGTTACTATCGTATCGTTGCGACCAATAGATTAAACATGACATTATCATACTCATTTGAAAACGCAGCACTTTCTAAAAAGTCGCAGAGAGAAGTTTTGTAGACTCGCAAAAAATAACCCAGTGACGAAGTTTCAAGTATGTAGTAATCATTTAACAAAGCAGCCTTTTTGTCCTACGGTCTATTGAGGTTTTTTGCTTAGAATATGGTTCAATTTTTTTGACGTTGAGATACATTAAAATATTTCATTATGAAACTATAAACAGAAGCCAAGCAAAATTTGTAATTGAAAATTTTTTTATTATATATTCAAAAACAATAATAATACCATTTCTTAGAAGGGAAAAATAATCTTAAAAAAGTTTGTTTTCCACTTACCAACTTTGTAAAAACTTCATGTGTGTATAATACACTTTTTGTTCGCACACACATTGAATATGTTTTTAAACGATACACATCTTCAATCGTTGATATTGGGAATTCTGTAAGATCCACAGCTAAATTTGACATTAGCACAGCAGCAAATGCCGTGTATATTAAATAACCAAACATTAATGCCATTAATAGAACACCACGGCTACTCAAAGCTGACAATCTCATTTCAGTGCCTAAAATAATTGAAAAATACTAACAATAAAAAAGTTAAGTTCATCTTTTCCGAGCATAATTGAGATTAGTAGATCAAAGGTTGTGACTTGTAGATCTAATAGTACAAGAGATGGTATAAGGTCGATCTAAACAGATGAGAAATATTTTTTATGAAATTTTATTGATTTTTAATCACTCCTATCATGGTTTTTCTATCAACAAGGGTTCATAGCTATTTTTAATTAAACTAATTTTAATCAATTTTTTATGAACGGTTTTTTTTCATGCAACCACATACTATTATTTTCGTAATAAAGTGATCTTGCTTTAGATACCAATTTCGATTGGTTAACAGATATATACCTGTTCATACCATATAAAGAAAGATAATTTTATAAAGAAAATTATGGCATAGTCTTGCCTGGAAAAAATCATTCATGAGAAAAATTGATTAAAATTAATTAAATTAAAAATAACCATGCAAATTTAGAAAAACAATGATAGGAGTGTTTAAAAATCAATAAATTGCCATGAAAAATTGTCTCATCTCGCTATGAGATGGGTGCAGATCGAACTTATTCCGTCTCTTCTAAGAATAAGGTGATTCTGAACTTAAGATTCTCGTCAAGATCAAAATTCGGCTGAAAAGGGGCTAGAAATGAATACTGGTACTTCAAATTATAATGGTTAGTCCTGATTGACGAAATCTATAGATATGGTATAAAAATTCAATAAAACCATCTGCATATTATTAACAATCGTAAAACATCGTAAATTTACATAAAAGTGAAAATTTATAAGGTCGCGTAAAGAATTTACAATCCCATAAAAATTGATTTACCTTGATTACAAAGTCCTGATAAAACACTCAACATGCATAAACTGAACGACGAATCCTTATACTGTGGTGGTAATAATTTCAATGTTATCACCAGACAAATATAAATAAAAACTAGACAACCAAATCCATATAACCACATCTCTTTCGAAAATGTACGTAAATATGCATATTCTTCGATTTCTCGTTTTGGTTTCGGCATAAATAAACTATAGCTGTAGTGTAAGCAAAATATTAAATAACAAAATGGTTCCAAAAAAAATATTTGTTAATTGGAAGCAGTACTAAACACTAAAATTTTGGCCTCTTAAGCTTTACAAAATTCATTTCCCGATTTGATTATCTAAAATATAGCAAATAATCGAATACAAGCATAGCAGCACCAAAAAAATCTAAGGTATTTGTTTTTCAAGCTTCAAAATTTTCTTACTTTTTTATATAAGCGGGCATGCAAAATATTTAGACTATTCATTAATAAATACACCTCTAGAAACTATGCTTAGCCTAACGACTTTTATTTCAACGAAAATGCTTGTAAGTGGAGCGTTCTCATTCATGCACTTTGTAAGATCGCCCCATCACGCAGTTTGATGGATAGTTGGGTAAAAGATACATAAATCGTTTTGTCGACGTTTTATTAATAGGGATGTCCGTGATCCGACAACTTAAAAATTGCGATTCTATGCAATTTTCAAATGTGGGACAGCAGACATGGTCTTTTTTTTCAATATCAGACAAAACCATTTTTAGATTTTTTTTATTCAAGTATCATCCTAATGGAAAAACAAAAAAAGCGAGTACTTGTCATATTGAAGTCTGCGATGACTCGACGGTGATTAACATGACTAAAACATAAATACAACTATGCTTTTTAATAAGTAAAGTCTTACCCATCCTTATTCAAGGCTTGTGAATAATCCTTGTGCATACGAATTTGCCATGGCGCATGTATATTCAGCCAAACATCGTATTCATGCGATTTATTTTTGGTGTAAATGGATCTGTATTTATAAAAGTTGCAAAATTTAATTTTGACGTCAGTGTTCGAAAAAAAACTGTACGGGATTTTCAGACCAAGTGGTAATCAAGAATCGAGATGTCTATCTTAACTAGAGATGTGTAAAGTCTAACAAATGCTAATTTATCCAAAAAATTTAGTTTTAGCACTGCCTTTCACAATAGCTTACCTATCTATATTCACACCTATTGATTGATCTACATATTTTCTTCTGCGAGTAGGTTTATATGCATTTAATAATGCGTCTATTTCTACTGCATGGTTACTGTGTAATTCGTAGTAAATGGATCTATGTACAAAATTGTGGGCAATTTTCAAGATCAAATTCGTTAGTTAAAGATTTAAACCCAAAAAAAAAAAAACCCTAACCATTCGGAATATACACAAACTGGAAACGTGCCAACACAGCATGGAATGGATAATACTCAATAAGAGATAAAATAAAACTAGATACTATTAGAAATCAAATTTAAACTACTAATAAATAACTTTCTATAGTAAAAAACTAAAATGAAAATGGGTAGGCCATATGGTTCAGAGTAATAACGATAAATAGTCTTAAGGGGAGGCAACGTCGCAAATAGGAGGACGACGTTATAGGAACAGCGGGTACTACTTGGATGAGGCAAGCGCAAAACTTCACACTGTGGCAAGCTCTAGGGGAAGCCTATGCTGGATAGCAAGACAATCTTCACTTACCAGTTTCAAATAAATAAGGTAGTACGAGCGCCAAGGCAGGTTTAGACTTGTGAATGAAATTATTTGTACTTTATTTTCAACTTTGTTGACGAATTTTGTTATAACTTCATTAATGTAGACGAAAAATAAAAATATAATTTTTCGATATCAGCATTGGGTTTCGAAATATCGAAAGCTAAATAAGAAAAATTTTCTAATTTTCTATATTTTGAAAATAACTCCAGATATCGAAAAATGTTATTAATACTTTTCGTCTTATATTGTCAAGTTATAACATAATTCACCATCAAAATCACTCCCCCTTCAAAAATTTTCATTATTGATTTAAACTTCAAAAATCAAGCCTTTAAAATTGACCTGGCGCTCGTCCTTAAATGTAATTTATTAAGTAAATTTTTAAAAGATTGTTAAATAAAAACTATTATTATTATTATCATTATTATTATTATAAGAGAAACATTAAATTGAAACTTTTGTTTTGTAATTTGAAAGCATATGGCAAAAAAGTTTAGTTTTAGTACTGCTTGTCAAAAAAGCTTACCCGTCTTTATTCAAACCTTGCGAAAACTCAAAGCCATTTGTACTATGAACAGCTGAGAAAGCATTCAATAATGTATCAATTTCCCCCATGTAGTATCTAGATTCTTGGTAAACAGATCTAAAAATTTTGATCTAAGTTTTCAATTTTACACAGCATAGCTACTCAACCTGATCTTCCTTGCCGTTATACAGTCGGAAAGGAATATTTTGAGTCATTTAACAAAAGACGAAAACTCTATCATTTAAAAAAATTATACAATATTCGAAAAAATTTAAGGAATGCCGATAATTTTCTCGCAAGCAGTATTAGATTATACAATTTGGAAATTAAGTATATATTTTGAAATTTTCAAACTATACTACTCGAAATTCACTGAATTAATCTTCTGGAAAAAACACTAAATTTAACGCTGTAGAGCTTGAAGTCATATTTCCGCGAAACACTGAAAGTTTAGCTTTAGTACTGCTTCAAAACAAAAGCTTACCCATCTTTATTCAATCCTTGTGAAAAATCTAAATATTTTGCTTTGTGAGTAGGTTTGAAATTATTCAATATTGTGTCAATTTCTCCTGCATTACGATAAGATAATTCTTGATAAACGGATCTAAATAATAAAATTTCGGACATATTTACAAAATTTGGAAGTTTTGGATTTGATCCAATTTAAAAAGTTAAATTAATGAAAAAATGCTCGGAAAGTACAGGACTATAATGATTCATAACTAGAGTAAGGAAATTTAAATTTGTGAATCCGTCAAATAATATCATGGTAAAAAAGTTTAGTTTTAGCACTGCTTTTAAAACAAAGCTTACCCAGCTGTGTTTAACCCCTGCGAATGATCTAAATGGTTTGCTCTGCGAGCTGGTGTGTAAATATTCAATAATGCGTCAATTCCTCCTGCATGCCGACTGTGTAATTCGTAGTAAATTGATCTAAATAAAGAATTGGTGGAAGGGCCAAATTCAAAACTTTTTTAGGTTCTACGCAACTTGAATAATCCACGTTAAAATTTTTAAATTCCCGTTAAAATTACTGTCAACTTAAACTATCTTATAATAATTAAATTGTCCAAGACAAAATAAATAGAACAAAGTAAGCATTAACCAAAATTGTTTTTATTCGCATTGCTTTTTGTACTAGCTATTTTGTAGCTTTAATTTTATTTTGTATCGATTATTTTTGAATTGGCTTAATAATTACATAAATTTAAAAATCATGAAATTCGATCTAAAATTAATATTATGGATGTATAAAGTAAAAACTTTAGCTTTAGCACTGCTTTTAAAAAAAGCTTACCCATCGGTACATATAGCTTGGGAATGATCGAAGCGCTTTGTTATTCGAGTGGGTTTGTAAGGATTCAATAGTGCATCAATTTCTATTGCATTACGACTTTTTAACTTGTAGTAAATAGATCTAAATATAAAATTGTGAATAGTTTTGGTTTTTGAGAAAATGATCTTAAAAAAAATTTTATTACTCGATTTTGCTGAAACTAGGTATAGGTGCAAGTTTTTTAATAGGTGATATATGAAAAATTTGTGATAATTTATGAGAAAAGTATCTACGTACTACCGATTTTACCTTACATAATAAATTAATCAATACTTGATAATAAAAAAATGTGTTAATCTTACGTAAAATTATAAATTTCTTCGGCAATTTGCCAAATTTCATATAAAAAACCATATAATTGATTATTTTTTTCATAAATAAATGGTGCGTTCTAAAATTAATCAAAAAATTTAGGGTGCAAACTTTTAATAATTTGCAGGATTTAGACAAAATTACACATAATTATGTTGAAACACTATATCTACTAGATTAAAATTTTTAAATGATTTTCCGTTTAAAAAATAAGTAAAAAATTCATATAAGCTTGTCTTTCTCAAATTTACGCTAATTTCTGTACAATCTCACATTAACGATAAGTATGTTCAGAAATAAAGAAAATCAACTTACAATTCCATATCCAACCCGCAATTGTTTACCACTTAATTGAAATCCATCGATATAATTTGAATAATTATAATGTAATGCACGATGATTCAATAACGATATAAATAATTTGTCCGTATCTTGCCATACGTAGACGTTATGAATGTTTGGATATTTTCGTAATAATTTAGAATTTTTATAATAATTTGTATGTATTTTTGATGATAATAAAAATTTATTATCTACCATTTTATCATTTTTTAATGTTTCTGATGATATAACATTTCCCGTACACAATATCTTAAAATAAATAATGTTGAATAGATAATTTTGAAAGCAAACGAGATTTACGAGATTTTATTTATCCATCTGAATAAGTCTTTATTATTCACTGTTTATTAAGATAAATTTAAAATAACAAAGAACGCCACACTAGTCTTATGGGAATTAGTTTTGGTCAAATTTGCTCATATTGCGAGATTTTGTAAATCTTCGAATCGTGATCAAAGTCTCAGTAGTCACGACGATCCAAATGTAATCGTTTATGAGTTATGGACGTTAAAATGAAAATAACCAGTGTGTAATGTGTTTTTTTTTTAACATTTTTGTACGTATTTCTACTCTGGCACGCAGTCAAGCAGTTAAAACATTCACGCTCCCACTCCAACACATTTTTGTAATACATAAAAAACACCTATACGCGTGTAATTATTCCATCTCCCATGGCTCAGAAACGTTTGAAATTTGTTCATTGTGTCCGTTAAAAAAATCTCACAATATGAACGAATTTAAATAACACCCAATTTCCATAAGATAGGGGTCATTTGAAGGAAAATCTAGAATGCTACGATTACCATTATCGATTGAACCCTAAAGAACAAATTGTTAAATTACAAATAACTAACATAATGAAATTACAATTAACTTACCACTAAAATATAAAACAACATTTTCCTGTGGTTTTTCCAGTATTAAATTATAATAGCTTTTATAAAATACGAAAGGATCCTAAAGCACATATAATCATTTTCATATAAAATTAAATCATGTGAACAGAATTTTAAAATTGATTTAAAGATATATTATTTTATGCCAACCAAATCCAATTAAATATTTGCCTTTATAGGTATAAAACATGCGTAAATTTTTTGGAACTAGTCTGTAGTCAGTCTATCAACACTGAAAAGGGATTTGAGGTATCCTTTTATAATTCTAGACCTGTGAAATTTTCAAGTTGCACTGCAAGCTTAAAATTGATATAATATCTTCGTTGTTTAGTATAATTTTATAAGAAGATAAACGAAAAAAAAAAGAACGGATACACGTAGCCTAACATTTTTCAAGAATTTTTCAATTTTCATAGTGTCAGACTATGTTCCCGGTTTTTTTTTTTTTTTTTTTTTTTTTATTATTTTGTTTTTATTTCTTCTTCCTATGAGGATACGAAAAAAAGAAAACAGATATTTATCAACTTTAAGCCGACACCGGATTAAAAAGCTGGCCAGACACAGAACTGAAACGCGTGGCTCTCTTTATTTCATTCTTGATGAGTGTTATTGGATTACCTACGCAATGTGTCTTAAAAATTCCAAATTTTAAGCTAGCTTTTTAACTAAAATATATTTTATCACAATCACAATATTCTATAAGGGTTCTTTTTTATCTTTCCTGTTATATAATAAATATTATAAGATTATTTTAATTAAATTTTCATATAATTTTAATAAAGATGTTCCATCAAAACATGAATTAAAATATTTGATTAAACATCAATTTTTATGTATCGACGTTAGATACGTTCTATTTTAATTCATGTATATATAAATGGAATAAAATATTCTGAACATGTACACTAATAAAATAACTAAGAAATGACTGACTCTATGGATGTAGCAGATAAAAGTATAATACTGTGCGACAATATGTCTATATATATAGGACAAACTTCAGGCGGTTGGATGGATAGACAGTGTCAAAACAAGGTACTTCATTTAAAATACAGAGAGTGTCTTTGGAAAATGAGAGAAAAATTATTAAGCATTCAAAAAATGTTTTCTTTTTAAATATCGGATCACTTTTCTCTTGATTATATAATTATCTTCTAAAATAAACAGATCATTAATCATTAACAAATTCATAAGAAGGTTTCGTCACTAAAAACTGTGAACTAGACCATTTAATAGACTTCCTGTAGGTTCCAAGGCTTTTGATTTTCGTGAATTTATCTTCCTAATAAAGAAAAGTACAATCTCCAAATTTTAGCCTAAAAGCTGACATCAAGAGAATCAGAGCAAATGGGAGAAAACTAAAAACAGTTTCTCTATATAAAAAATACTTTTTGTGAAGGAAATTAACTATATTTTTTTTAACTGACGTTATCATTTTTTCAATTTTCAATATTTATTTACTCTTGATTTTCTCAGTGGCCAATTAAAAAAAAAAATTATTCGTGTTCTTCAACTCCTATAACTCCTGATAGAAAACCCCTTGTAACTTGTAAATGACGGAGAGAGGAACGTACTTGGGCCTCTACAAGTCTTACAATAGGCCACGATTACCGAAAGAGTTTTCACCGTGAAGAGATGGAATAAAGGATCAACTTTTGTCATTATCCAGTTCTTGCTATGAGAAGATGAATATTGCAAATGATCTGTCATTGTTATAACTAGGTTTGCCATTCTTAGACGACCTGCCGGAGCCGAAACTGGTTTCCGTCATATCTAACCTACTGTTTTTGAATATTTCTAAATGGTTCAAGGAGTATGAGATTACAGATCTCTTGGGGGCTACAATACAAAAGTCGCTGAAGACAAGTCAAACTTAGCCTACAATTTAAGGTTCAAACATCTGGATATCAAATTCGCATGTTTAATGTCTGTTTTCTTTAAGATACTTCTACTTAATAAATAATATTGCTTCATTTTTCCACTGTGGTAGCCCTGTATATACAGACGGTAGAGCACAACATTCATGCAATATAATAAACAGTGTAAAAAATATAAAATAATGAATGTTATCAAATAACAACATTATATTTTACTAATAAAAAATATATATTTTAAAAGTATTTATATATTTGCTATAATGAAACTGTTGTAGGTCTGTTTGTCTGTCTGTTAGTTCGAATATCACTTAAAAACTATTAAACCGAGTTTGATGAAATTTATTTAAAAGCTCATGTTAGCTGGATATTTAATTACTTTTTCTCTCAATTATTCTTTAATATTAAATATGATTCCATATTTATACGATCTGGATCATAGATCGATACTATATTGCAATCGGAGCAAGTTCTGAGGCCGCCATTTTGTCTACGGTGTGAATATACGGCTAGTGTTTGAGAGGAGGACGTATAATGCGTTCAAGGGTGCTTAGGGTATAATGTGCTGATATTTGGTTAAGTGTAAAAGGATATTGTGTTGTGACGATTGTTTATTAACCCCCGAACTAAAAATAAAGGCGTGTTATAAGTTTGACCGCTATGTGCATGTGTCTGTGTGTTTGGCTGTCTGTGGCATCGTAGCGCCTAAACCGAAGAACCAATTTTAAGATTTTGGGTTCATTTGAAAGGTGATTCCCAAAAAATGATATCTCTCTAAGTATCCTTTTCATCTCATCTGATGTCCTTGACCACCACTTTGATATTGATTTAAGAAAGAGTTTTATAAGTTTAAAGTGTTTCTCAGTGTCACCGTAGTCCTTAAAAAAGGCCGAACCGACTAGATTGAAAACATTTTATAGCTAAGTTTCAAAATCGGTTCACAAAAAAAATCTCATTTGCCGGGGGTTTTTAAAATTTTGTAAATTTCACTTGTATAAAATATGCTTCCATATTTACACAATCTGGATCAAATATCAATACCATATTGATTAAAACGGTGTGAATATAAGGCTGGAGTTTACGAGTCGGTCGTGTAATGCGTTCAAGGGGTCTTTAGGGTACAATTGCTGATATTTGGTAAAATGTAAAATAATATTGTTTAGTGGTGTTTGTTTATTAAAGTGAAATTGTCTAGCGAAGTCGTCGGGTGGCGGATTGTATTATATAATATTGAAGTCAAGTATATACAATAATAACAATATTATGACTTTATATATTGTGTAAAAAAATTTATTAATAATAAATCATAAACTGATATCTAAATTGTTATTAATGTTATTATTGTAGTGTGTATAGAGTTTTTGAATAGATTTTAATGTGTCACTTTTTGTGTTTTGATGTCATAAATTTCATTAAAAATGTTTACAAAGTAATTTGAATTTATGTAAAAACATATTGATAATCAAGTGTGATATTTCTATTTATGATTCTTGATGATTCAATAGGATTAACGAATATCAAAATGAAAGATATCACTTCAAATTTTATCTGATATGCCTGGTGAAAATTTGAAATAATAATAATAATATTATTCCATCAAACCTCTAAAAGATTTAAAGGATAATTTTTTAATTCATTAGATTGTTATTTTGAGGACTATAAAACATTGAAAATCTCCAAAATAAATAAAATTGTTGGAAAACACGAAATTTCAAAACTTTTCGTATAAATCAATTTTATCCCCAAAAGACAAGTAAAACGAACCATAAAATTTTCAGTTATGGGCTCACGATCTATTACTCTATCTAATGTATATCGGGTCTGCCCACGCATTTTACATTTTGTTTTAAAATTTGTTATTACGTTTTCTTATAATAAATAATTTAAAATTAAGAAAAAAAAAACGGAATCCTAATAGAAGTCTTTGTTATTACTACGAGGTCAATTTATTGGAAAATGTTGTTGTTTATTTACTTTTCAATATTGAATTGTTTATGAAAAATGTATTTCAATTAAATTATAAAATATAATTTTACCGAGTGAACAATTTTGTTTACTTTTCAACAATCAACAGAATTAATATTTCTGAAGAATAATAATGCATATATGAGAATACAAATTTTTAACTCATTGGTAGCCTTTAACTACTCTATCCTACAAAAAAAGGGATGGTTTAAGTTTGGCCGCTCTGTGTGTGTGTCTTTTTGTGTGCCTGGCTGTCTGTCTGTGGCATCGTAGCGCCTAAACCGATTTTAATTTTTTTTATTTCGTTTGAAAGGTAATTTAACGGAGAGTGTTCTTAGCTATATTTCAATTAAATTTTGCAAATTTCATTCGTTAATTTGACTCGATTCTTTTAAAGCAAACTCATCTTGACAATGGTTCAGCCTGAAGTAAAGAATTGTACCTATTAGAAGAATTTTGTTCATGCCCAAATGTGCCCAATTTGAATAAAATAAACTGCACTAAAATTTAGTACCCTTGGGATGCTTCAAACATATGAAACTCTTATTTTTTTGCCAAACGTTATAACTACAAAATTTTTGAATATCTGTTTACATTTTGCTCGACCTTTAACAAGATAAAAGCAAATTTTCAGTTTGAAGAAAGACCCGTTAAAAAGAACGACAGCAATCTCGAAGCTTTTATGTAGCATACTGACCGCATAAGATATAATGAACACGTATACCAAGTCTCAACGGTGATGTTATCATTTAGTTTTTTTTGAGTGTGAACTAACAGACTATTTGATAACACATGTTGTAAAACAATTTTAAAAAAAGTCCAAATTATGTATGCTAGGCTTCAATTAATGTCAATTAAATGTACCCAAATGACAAGTTATTACGTATACTATAAATAACACTTATGATGTTATATAACACCTATATTATTAAATGTCCGTCTATTACTGTCTGTTGGTTTCTAGTTCAAAAATATGTCAATTACAGAGTAAGTACATACGTCCATATAATTAGAATCAATTTACATATATTATTATATTTACCTATATATTATTATTATTACATGAGTAAGGTTTCAAACAGTTAACATTTGTACTCAATTTGAAGCAATTTTATTAATTTATTGTTTACTGTTCATGATCATGTGAGAATAACAATTGGCTTCAATATCAATTATGATTCTTTTTTTTTATTTTATATGCGATATATTTTTATTGCATAGTTCATATCATTTAATTAGTCCTGTATCACCTAGGTATGTACTATAAGATACACGAGGTGTCATTTTTATGGGCATTTAATAATATCAGTCTTTTATTGTGAACCGTGATACGTTATGAGCCATTACATACAATCATTTTATAATTTTATTCGTTAGAAGTTAGTAACGAAGAGGTGAATTTCTTTTAACAAACGAATTATTTTCAAAAACAAAAGGGAAAGTTTTTTAATGTACAAAATTGTTACCCGCCTGATGCAATTCAAGCTTTCTTCGGAAATAATTTTAAAAATTAATGTAAAGAATGATGGATATTCAAGACTTTCCATTCTTTCCACTACCATCTAATTCTATATAAAAGATACAGTATCCTGCCTCACTTAACCATCTAACATTCTTCATTCCGTCTCGCTAACCCCATTACTCGTCTTAAGTCTAAAAACGACCTTTAGTCCTGGTTCAACCTTCGGCCTGGGAGGCTTTTCTCGTTTTATATTACGTTAAAGTTCTATATCTCGTTATAGTTTATCAAATCCAAACAGAAAGAACTACTTTCGTAATTATTATTCGATACGCTGGATATGCTAGATGCTCAAACACGTTCTCAAAAAATGTTAAAAACTTTTTAAAAGAGTAACTAGGCCATGCCGAATGGATGAAGCATGTTTTCGACTTCTTATTTCACACAACTGGTGAAAAGTTTAGTGAGTTTTATAAAAAATCAATATATTCTGTTGGAACTATTTTTGAAACTTGTTGGAAACAAAAACAACAACAACAAATGTTGGAAACAACATCAAGAATAGTATTGTTTATATCTTATACCGGTAAACATATTTTAAAACTGAAAAAACTTCTCCGTGTAAAAAGTTTCATCAGTAACCTAGTACCTAGTATCAGTATACTTCTTATTCATTCTTAAAAATGTAGATAACAATTTACGCAACTAGTTTGGTTTATCCACACAAATCATTGATAAGCAATAATGCTCAAATGAACTGAATTATTTTTACTTTATACTTTTGAGTTTCAAGTATTTAAGTTATGCAAATTATACAGTCGTGAAGTTCTTTAAATATTAAAATATTAAATTTCTATAATAACGCACAAACTGAAAAAAAAAAGAATTAGAGATTGGGTATAAAATAATCCTTCGTTGTTTTAAATAATCTATTAAAGCCATTTAATATATACTTTTCGATAAACGTCTTCCACGTTATCCAATTAATATTTGAACGAAGTCTTTATCGACGTTAGAACTGTTATTTGATTTTCTGTGTGTTTTGTATTGGGTAAAATTTTTTTGTATTGATGAAGCATACAAGAGCAATTTATATTTTATTTGAACTGTTTTGTATAATGATGTAATGGGATCAATTTACCCACCTATTTTACGTGCCAATGTTACAGCACTTAAATAAAGAAAGCAAAACTATTTTAGAGCTATTCAAACCATACTTTTAGTTAATAGTTTGGCTATAATATACATAAAGGGACCATTTTCTCCAATCTCCCCTAATATTGGTGGACAAATTGATTACTTTTTACACTCCTATATATGATTAATCTTTAACCCTACATTTAACTCCCACTTAATTTGTCCATGACAGGTTTCTTTCAACAATAAATATATCATTTGATGTTTACTCCTATTTTCTTTGAACACTTCTCAAATTTCTACTTGAATTAAATATCAATAGTTAATTGTTATTTTCTTTATATTTCAGGCGGTGTTGGTGGTGAAAAAGGATATTTTGGACCATGGAAAACTTGTAAACAATTATTGTCACGTGAACGATGTGGTCCATACGATTCCAGATTTCGGACGAGTGGTAATTATTCAAATTTGATTTATTTCTCTTTATCCAAAAAAACAACTTCTAATACGAATTAATTATTTTTAGCCGTGGTATATATGGCTGGATGGGCAGCATTAACGAGCACAATACTATTGGCCATATTTTGTTTATTAAGTGTTATACAAATAGCTATGATTAATTCAAAAGACAAAGTTGTTGTTAGCTATTCATTTGCTGTGATGGCCAAATTGGCATTAAGTTTATTAGCAAGTAAGTAACATTCGTTTCACCTATATAATTATTTATTAATAGCTAACACTTTTGCTTAGCTCGCCCGCTTAGAAAATCTGCTCATCTGTTTGAAAATCTAACGATACCTCATTTGTCAAATCATGATAAGTAGTTGAGAAGCTCGGAGGGAACAGACGAAAATACTTTCCTTTTTAACTATTTTGCTGTTATAATTTAGTGATTGAGTATAATAATATATAAATATTTTTGAAAAGTGCTAATTACGCCTTTTAATTTGATGCCAAACATGGTATAATTAAATCGAAATTTGTTTTTCGATCATAAAACTTTATGTCCTCTGGAGGTTGCCATATTTAATTAAATGTGACGCCATATAGTCTATAACCAGTGGGTGATCAAGACGCTTCTCGAGATAGCTGATTTGCCAAAATTATGATAAATAGTGTAGATTCTAGGTCCAAACAGATGAGCATACATGCATATTGGTCAAACACATAACCCTTGCCATTGTATAGTCGAAGTAAAAAATCTATTCTAATACCAAAAATTATTATTATTAGGAATTAAAATAATTTGATGTACTTAATTAAAAAACTGTTCGTATACATAAAGTTTTTGTAATTAAACGAGTATATATGTTAATTTTTTCATCATTTATTCGAAAGTTAAATATAGCCCAAAGACAAATCTTATTTAATATGCAAAGGGTATTATAAGTCTTATATTTTATGAGAGAAAATTCTTTTCTGGGAAGGGTACGAATATTCATTTCGTATCTTTTATAAAACATAATGAATTAATTAGCATAACAATTACAAAAAATGTTCCATGTACTAAATAATGGTTGTACATACCAAAATTAATGTTTTTAACAATGTTGTTATAAAAAACAACTTTTTATAAAGATATAAACAGTTAAAAAGTTTATAAAAATGTTCAATATTTCATGTCTGTAATAGTTTCTTCTTTAAAAATTGTGTCAATCTTTACTGACTGGGGGATTATGGGATTTTAACTCTAAGATGTCAGCGCCACGAGTAAAGAAAACGTAAACCATACCTGTTAGACTCGGAATGAAAAGACAAAAGATTCCTACTTCATTTATAACCGACTTCAAACAAAAAAGGAGGAGGTTATCAATTCGACTGTTTTATTTTTTTATGTGTGTTACCTCAGAACTTTCGACTGGCTGAACCGATTTTGATGACCCTTATTTATTTGATAGCTGATGCTTTCCGTGTGGTTTCATTTCATTTTCTTTCAGTTCTGCCAACGGCATCCATGAGAAAACTATAAAAGTCTTAAATTTGCATAAAGTATGCGCGACAAGATGACGAATGACTCAATATCACGCCCACCGATTTTAATGATTCTTTTTTTAGTAACAAATTCGTTAGTGTACTTCAAATTCACTAAAAATCACAAAATAAAAAAAAATAACTTAAAAAACGAAAATATTCCAGATCATTTTCAAGACTTGCTATAAATAGAAAATATGCATGAACTTTTTTCGCTTTTATATATAAGAATTTAGAGGAATTTTTTTGAGTCTTAATTCAGAATTGCATTTCATGTGGGCTAAAATACCCTTCAAAATAGCAAAAATTATAAAAATTTATCAAAATAAAAAATTAGCAATGACAGTATCATTGTATTTACACGTAATTCTTTTGACAGGTGTATGAATTTACAATATGATTTCTATAAATATTGAATATGAAAAATAAATTTAATTTTAATTAATTAAAATTATATAGTTTTGCATATGACAGGCTTTGTATAATAATTAACATAAAATAAATCATTACAAAAACTAATTAATTTAAATTCATTTTTCTAAATAAAGTTATTTCATTAAAACTTTTTTTTTATCTCTTTGATTAGATATTCTATAAATATATTAATTAAATCAGACATATCTGTGTCATATTTCTTTCGGTTGTTGCAAAAAAGTGCAAAAATACTACAGAAGTTAAATTAATGAGGGCATTTAATACCGCCAAACCTACTCCTACTTACCTACTTAATTTATGAATGATTTCTTTAGTTAGATAGTTTCCTGATAAGAGCCTTAACTTAATCAAATGAATTGCAACTCCAATGGAACAACCCCGACATTGAAATATGGTCATGTTAAATAGAGTTTTATAAAAACTAATCCATCAAAATCTTTTTACTACTCTTCATCAAAATTTAACTTATTTAAGTCACTTATTACTTTAAAATAGATCAAGATCAAAATTCTATTCAATTTTATGTGCCTGTAGAAGAATTTATAGGGTTTGTTTGAAAATTACAAGACAGTACGAAGAAAAAATGAAGGGAAGTTAGCCGCACTCGAGAGATTGAAAAATGGAATGCATTTAAAAAATCAACTGTTTTTCAATACTTTTGAGATTTATAATTTTTCTAATATGTTCTAATGGCTATGTCGGTATACAAAAAAAAATAGTACAACTTTATTTTCATTAATTTAATACTCGGGCCACTAATATAACATAGTCTATAAATGTCCGTACTAAAAAGGAAATCTTCTGAATAATCAATTAAAGTAATCCACAAACCAACAAATCTCGATCCAAATGCTACATGTAAAATATTAGCATTTGCTATCAACTAATGATATTGGTTACATAAATGACACCTGTGACGTCATTAACAGACTGTACAATACATTTATACTAGCAGCAACGACAATGACATCGGAAATGAATGGGAAGCCATAGATGTGTCGGGCGGTAGATTGAATATATATTGTATCTATAATAATATAGGAGACTTTCTATAGATATAGATAGATAGATAGATAGTCACTCATCACGATATCTCTGGAACTATAAGACCTAGAGACTTGAAATTTGGCAGAAATATTCCTTTTGCCAAGTAGAGGTCAGCTAAGAACGGATTTTACGAAATTCCACCCACAAGGGGGGTTGCGGGGGTATTCATGAGTAAAAAATTCATATTTTTCAATTATGGCTTTTAATAGTTCAAAACTTGGTCAGAATGTTTTAAATTACATTTAGAAATTTTTTTAACCTTCGGAGGGTAGAAAGGTGTAGCGAGAAAGTGGGAAGGAAATATCGAATATTTACAAATATACCTAAGTGGGGTATCAAATAAAGAATAATCTTTTTTTTCATTTGATTGAATGAGAGATAAATGCACCATTTTAAAATTGGTCATATCTTAGTCAATTTTGAAGCTCTCCAAAAAAGGGGATTTGGCTTCTCTGAGAGGTTGTTTTCTGGCACGAAGTTTTAACAACTTAAAATACTACTGTGGCTTGAAATAGGTGGCGATACGTTCCAATAACTTTGGTAATTTTTTGGTCAATTTGTTTTTGTTTAAAAATTTTCCTCTTAATAATAAACAAGCCCTCAAATTTTAGAACCCTTCTATCAAAAATATATAAAATAGGTTAGGTTAGGTTAGAGTAGCTATCCTGGGGTGGGACACACTTAGATCATTGGGTCCGTTTGATACCAAAAAAGGCCCATCCCCAGCCACTACTCCATGAACCGTTTGGAGCTGTTTAAAAACAGCAAGAGAGCTTTGACGTCGATGAACTTTAGGTCGGAGAGGTCGTCAAAGAGAGGCTGGCTCAAGTAAGTCTATCTCCTCATGGGAAGAGCTGGACAGTGATAGAGAAGATGAGACATTGTCTCCTCCACCTCACCACTGTGAAGGATCCTGCAGTAGTCGTGAAACACTACCAGGCCCAGGCACCCAACAAGTGTCCTGTAATAGCCGCAACAACTTTGCGAGCAGAGGCCTTGGATGGAATATATATTTTATTACACTTAGAAATGGAGTGTGAAACTTTATTTTTTTGTACGTGGTATATTATTCGTTGTCTATCTGTTATTATAGATATCATTCCGGAAATAGTTGTTTTTAATAAATAATTTTTTGTATTTATAGATATTTATGTATTTGACATCATTTGAAACATAATATCTTTTTTTTACACTTAATTTTCTACTTCAATAGAGTAGGTAAGATTAAGAAAGAAATTACTATTCATTAGAAATCATTGAGTGTGAATAAAATTTCGGGAAATGAAATTAATTAACAATTGTGTAAGCTGATATTTTTTTATTGACATCATTTCAAACATTCTGGAAATCCTGTTGAATCAAAACTGACAGGTCAATATCTATTTTTTATATCTGTTGAAATCTGTTGAACTTTGGGAAAAAATTAACGAATTATAACTTTTCGCTTTAAAAAACAAATGGAAAAATTTCTTAAATTTTTTCCTCAATTTGTATAAAGAAGTAACTGGGTTGTGATTTGAGATAATTGTGGACATATCGATACATTTCAAATTAATAAAAATATAATGAACTTCAAACCAGTTACTCTTACCTGGGCTTCCACATTACCAAATAAGTTAGGATTTGTACGTTTAGCATTTGTCTTAGAACGAGACACACTTTCATCAAGTGTTTTGTCGAATTTCTTATGCAGGTATATTAGCCGAAACTCGTCGAATCATCTGCAACTCCATGAACCAAAAAAAGCCGCAACTCCTGCTTTAACGTCAGCAAGATTTAATTTGAGAAGTCGTCACAAACAAGCCTACCTGAACTTTCCCACATTTTTTTAGCCAGAACTAGGATGTATCAGAGTATATACGTGTCGTTTTCCTCTTCCTTTTCATCGATTAACGATTTTATAAAAATTTTTCCGAAATATAAAAATTTTATTTTAACTTATAACTTTTTTATTCAAAATTATCTTTTATTCCAAATTTAATTCCATTTTAAAATGTTTTGAATTTACAATAAAGGATTTTTTTTTAATTCAATTCCTATTTAAGGACGTTCATGCGTCAACGATAATATAGCGAAGAAATAAAATTTTAAATGATATTGAATAATTTAAGAAAGAAAAAATGTACTGTTGTCGAATATTTTGGTTCAGTTTTAAGTTTAAAAAGTGACAAAAAGTGAGTTTTAAAATAGGACTAAACGAACAATATAAATAGATATCTCTCGAAAAGTTGCTCAAACTTCATTAACTTTACTTGCAACTCTTAAAAGTTAATAACTATTATCTTAACTATAAAGATTTCATAAAAATTTTCAATACTACTCGTTCAAAATTATTTCAATTTAGAGTGATACCCACCCGCTTCGCTGGATTTAAAAGTAAAGATTGATAAAGATTGCTCTTGCTTATCCCCTTTTTATAACACTTGAAATAATGGAAAGGATTGTTTTACATAGGTAAAATATATGTATGGTTTTCTATTTTTTTAAATGTATAATTATTCATTGAGTATATCAGAAAAGACGGCCGTGAAATATTTTATATTGACTATTTGTATAGAAATCTGTTATTTATGGTAATGTCAAATGACTACTTTTACAGAAATCTGTAATTTAGGGTAATGTCAAATTATTTTAATTTTTAAATTTTTTTATTTTTTATTAATACATTTTTATAAATTATATCTCATGTGTTCTTAAGTATCAGATATATTGCTGTACAGTTTCCTTAAAAACCATTCGTTAATTTTAGCGTGAAAGCGTAACAAACAAACAAACAAACAAATATGCGTACTTTTGGTATTTATAATATATAGAGATTTACACGCTGTTTCGCTATGATACACATAGAGAAATACGGTGGTACATGAACGTCCTTAAAATATCAATTTTTTACACAAATTTACGAAAAAATCCTTTTTACCTTAGATTATGCAAATGAATGTTTATATAAATATTATGAAAATTATTTCCTTGTTAAACAAACACAATTTTGAGGAAAATATTAAATGATAAAGATGTTTAAGAAAATCTTTTTTAGGGTATTCTAAGGCGTCATTGTTATAAATACAATATTCTTTCACAATTTTCGTTTAAATGTATCTCATAGATTTTGTATACAGCGTGTTCTATAGTTGAGTGCAGAACTTATGCTTCCTGAATAAGGTGAGAAAAAAAGAAGGGAATGTTTTTCTTTACCACATTTGAATCTTAGGTCTTATTTACGAAATAGTTAACCTACTCTTATATTAATAAATTAATTACAAATATATTCATCAAAATAAAATTAATCCAATAAAACACTACTTAAACATAGGATTATCATAGTAAGAAGGAGAGACATAAATACGAAATTACTTCAAAAAAATTTATAAAACAAAATCTTATACATCGTATCAACTTGCAACTTCAACACAATATACATAATGTTTTTTATCTGTGAGTCCACTCTCCGTTTCATGCTAAGGTATAAGATGCGCACGATTGGTTGTAATAAACTTGGTTTTTATGGGTTTGTTATATTAATAATATAAGTAGCCAAGTATCATTTTTTTGTAGTAATTTGCATTTAGGTCACTCCTTCAAACTATGATAAAACACATCCTCTGTTTAAGTAGTGTTTTATTGGATGAATTTCATTTTGATGAATATATTTTTTATTAAATTCCTAATATAAGAGTAAGTTAATTTTCCTCGTAAATAAGGCCTCAGATCCAAATTTGGTAAAGAACATTTTCTTCTTTTATTTATCAGCTTATTTAAAAAGCAAAAGTTTTGCAGTCAATTATATTGAACACCCAGTATACAAAGGGTAATGTGAAAAATAGGTCGGTCAAAAGGCGTAGTTTTATTCTTATATATTTTATATGCACATATTATATTAAAAATATCGAAAGGGAACTATTTGGGAAAAAATTTTATGGAATGATTTATTACATTGAATATAAAATATTTAAACATTTTCTTTTAAATTATTCAGTTTTGGAGGGGGAGCTAGAAAAAGTAGAAACCTTGTATTGTATTCTATTTATATTATACTTTGCTAAATTCGCATTTCAATTTAAAATTTTTTTAATGGATTTCAACATGCTGTTTGTTGAAAAGAAAAAATTATGCTTTGCATTAAAAAATATTTCAAACGGAAATTGTTATTGAAAAATTTGTAAACAAATTCCATTGGTAGCAAGTGTACAGTGTCTCTTGTTTTAATTTCGGTATAGTATAGACATTACCCACCATTTTTTTTAGGAAAAATAATTTTTTCATAAGCCCTTCATGTAGTTTTTATGAAACTCATTTTTCATATATTTTTTAGATTGAGAATCCTGTACTACTTAGGATACGTATTTTTAGGTTAGTAAAACTCAGAGGAGACGAAAATAGTTAAAAAAACGAACCTTCGACACAACATTTCTCTATGTTCATAGTATTAGACGATAGCCACGTTGGTAGAAGGTCTAAAAACCTATTTCCAGTAAGAAATTGAGAAATTGCATACACACAAACATTTCAGTTGGTTTTTAATTATGAAAAATTTTCCTCATTTGTAACATCTCAACTTGTCGATATAAATGGTAACATCTTAAAATTGAAATGAATACTATTTATACCACGCGTTGTCAGCAAACGCACATACAATACCTATACATCCAGCACGTAGGTGGTATTGACAATCACATGAGTGCTACCTTATAGTACGTCACTTGCCTATACCATTGCTGTCTTGGCATTACACGAAGGGAAATTTAAAAGAAAAAAATATATACAATTGAAAAATAACAGACATATTTTCAATTTCATGTTTATTAAAGTGAACATAACAAAAAGATAGGTTGAATACCATTCGGAATATAAATTGAAAATAACTTTTTTTTATTATATTTAAAATGTATTTGAAGTTTTGAACACAAGTGTCGAAGGTGCAATTTTATAGATTGAAAATCACATATCCTAACATTTAGATGATTGTATTGGTATTTTTTATCCAATTCGATATTTTAGTTATGGTGTCATAAACTTGATTTTAATTTTTTTGAAACAAAAGGAAACAATTTAAATCTGTAAGAAAAAATTAACTTTGCTCTAGTAATTGGTTTTAACATTCAAAGCTTTGTTCATCAAAATTTTTTGGCGTGGCACTGTAAAGAAAGTAATAAATTTGTCTATGGTTTATTTATAATCGTTTTTCAATCGAAACCAATTGCAATTATTATATTCATCACGGGATACTCAACAAATTTAATCAAAAATTGTTAACTTTAACCCTCCAAAAATATCCTCCAACCCTCTCCCCATCTATAGGTCTGACAGTAAATTATATTTTTTCATTTATAGGTGTTCTATACATGGTACTTTGATTTACATAATAACTTTTCTTGTTTTTTCGAGTTTTCCGCGTTTTTACATGAATGTTACCTATATCTAATTAAATTGAATATCTTTACGATTGAAGAAGGAATAATTAATATAAATAAATGGAGGCTCAGAAAGCGCAAATCAAAGCCCAATGCTGATGGAATTATAGATCCGTTTTTTTATCTATTCCTACTTTATCTTTTTTATTTGCCAATTTAAAAGCTTTCATACTCACAAGAAATCCAGTACTGAATAAACAAGACTGCAAGGCAGAAAATCAAGCACTCCTAGATTTAACCACCTTTTTCATTCCCTTGACTTCATTAACTAGCTCAGAGATTTATTTCGCCTATTAGTTTCTTGCACTTCAATAACTGAACGCTAAACGAAAATCAATTATTCATAAGTCGAAACGAAGTCGAAGAAAACGTAATGTTTTCTTTCATACAACAAAAGTAGACAAAAGCGATTGAAAAAAATGGCAAATTCAAATGAAAACTTGAATAGTAATAACCGCTGGATAGTTAAATATAAACATCTAGAATCAATAGCCAACAGTCAAATCGACACTCGAGTCAATTACATATAATTGCTAATGAGAGGATAGGAAAATCAACGTTTTTTTTATTATTTAAAAGATATTGCAATTTTCAATTTATGCATTCTGTCCAAACATTCAAGAGAATTATTTTATTGATAATTTCCCATTTCAAAGATCACGTTGAATATTTTTTTTATCGCTTTCGTATCTGTTTGTGAAATAAAAATAACAATTTAACAGATAGCTATTATAGTGCTATTAAGTGGCTTCGATCAATGACATTTATGGGGATAATTTTTATTATTTTTATTCCAACACATATATTTTTAATTGGTTTTTTTCACGTGTAATTGAACAAAAAACATAAGTTTTCATAATGTTATTCTGTTTGTTTTGTCTCCTTCTCTTTGCCTCTATATAAAACCACAGAGAAAAATTTTATGTTATGGAATTATTTTCTATGGTCAAATCGATGTAAATTTTACGTCAAAACCTTTAAAAGAAAAACAAATACATGGAAAGCGATCCATCATTTACAAGCTACCAAAAATAAACAAACATTCCAATTTATGGTTGCTTCAAGTTGATAAAACCTCTATTTTCTCTAGTAAATAAAGAAAACTTAAATTGTTTTCTGAGATACTTAAACCTTATTCAAGTAGTTTAGAAGGTATTCACAGCCTATGGCATCAGTTTCCAAATAAAAACAATTTCTATACACTTTTCAGATTTTTGGGATTTAATTTTAATGACAAGAAGCCAACAATATAACTCTTGCTCAATTCTTAGACCATTTGATACGGCTAAAGTAGTAAATATTGCAACAAAAATATTTAAATCGTTCTCTTTACTGCAAATGGAACACATATAGAGGTCATTTGAGTACTTGACATTAGTTTTTTTTTTAATTACCATTATTTTTACTCTACTTTCTAGAGTAGAGAAAATATAGGTACTAATTTATTCTTACAAACATTATACCGTCATCGTTACTACATACAAATTAAATTGTATTTTATACACTGTTTCCTGTTTATTTTTTTAAAATATCATATCTAATGTGCATCATATCTAATTTTTTTTAATATATCAGTGTACCTTAACTTCTTCTAGCTGTTAATTATTTAGATATTTCTCTTTTATTTTTAATTTATATTGACTTCGACAAAAATTCCGTCATAAATCATAACTTTCGTATCGGGACTAAGTACAGAGATAGTCATTTCCAAACTTATACCATTTACTTGGAAAATTCTAGACAAAAAAATAGAGTAATAAACAATTTTAAAATAAAATTGAATACTACTTGGAAACCAGGTTGAAACTACACCCTTTTGTTTTAGACTAACTTCAACTAAAGGGGGGACTATGAACTGATTTCAATTGGATTATATTATTTTGAAAAAAAACATTTTAAACAACTATTAAATTATTTCATTGGTTTTTGTTAAATTCTTCTTTTTTTTAAATTATATTTTTGCAAGAAAACATTAGATTATTAGTAAAAAAAAACAAATTACGTCACAAAAGGAGTGTTTATAATTTAACGTAAACAAACAAAATTATTAAAACTTAAAATACAATTAGTAAAAAAACAAATTACGTCACAAAAGGCGTACTTTGTTTGTTTACGTTAAATTAAAAATACTTCTTTTGTTACGTAATATGTTTTTTTACAAATAATCTAATGTTTTCTTGCAAAAATATAATTAAAAAAAAAAAAAGGATTTAACAAAAACCAATGAAATAATTTAATAGTTGTTTAAAATGTTTTTTCAAAATAATACAATCCAATTGAAATCAGTTCATAATCCCTCCTTTAGTTGAATATTATTAAATGAAATTTACTAATATCTACTGATTATCATTGGCTGCTGGTTATCGAATGATAGTCAGTGAATTTACCAATTTATCAATTTTTGTCATACCTGTAGCGCCCAAATTAGGGCTCAGATCCAAAATTGGTAAATTACTTTTTCCTTTGTCTTGATGAACTTATTCTGTGGGCCAACGATCTGCAGTTAATAACAGAACGCCCTGTATATGAATGGAAATATTTACCCATTACCTATAATTCTGTGGCTGAGTGAAATTGTGCTTGCCACCATAACAAAAAGTTCGAGGTTCAATTAACCACAAAACGTGATTCAATTTTTTCATTGATTATTATTTACAGAAATTATTATCTATCTAAGTCAATGTTTTCAAGTAAAGAGTTTTGTGCTTGATATAAGGATGAAATTTCTTACGCTAGAATACAAAACCATATATCAAAGTTAAAATTTTATTTAATAAAAGTATACAACATATAAATCGCCCTTTTTGAGCAAAGCACACAAAAGTCTTTACGTAGAGTTGATCTGATAGAACATAGACTCACATACTTTATTTTAGAATCCACTCTGTATTTTAAAAATAAATTTTTTAAGGTTTTACCTATATTTTTGCGTTAGAAAATTGCCACTTCCAGGTCGCTATGTAAAAGCTATTCAGAATAAATTCTTTTTATGATATTTATGTAAGAGCTTTATCATATATCATACCCTAAAAAAAGAGATAGATATGTTTATATCCCATCAATCAAGTTTAAAAGTGACATGCAATTCAATTCATTTATAAGAATTTATTCTTAAATTGTAATATAATAATATTGTTTAAGTACTCAAAACATCTTTACAAAATTGAACAAGATAAAAAAACATGTTTTCATGATATTTTTCTAAATAGAAAATACATTTGAATTTTCAATATTTAAATTGAAAAGGTTAGATTTTCGAGTTTTCTTATACATCCACTTCACTAAGGTGCACAGAAATATTTGTGATCAAAATTGGCTTATAAAGGGTGCCTTTCAAAAGTTGGAGCAATGCTCTAACATGTATAATACATTTGAAAATAAATCGATTTATCAAAACTAATCTCAGTACAAATAAGCGCTTAAATTGAATTCCATAGAAGACTTTCCATATTCACATTCATGTCAAAATCATGATTAATTACAATTCATAAGCGTAGAATACGAAGTGCACCAAAATTTTTCTTCGGGCGTTTTCGTTTCTCTTTCGAAAACTTTGACATATGTGTAATAAAACTTACAAGCGATCTTTCTATTTTGGATGCAAAAAAATATTTGTTCAACAACTTAATTGCTTGTTTCTACAATAATACCTACTGATCTTAAGACTAGATTACTCTTATGGCTTACACAAAATTTGAAATCATTAATCATTCGAAGCAATTTCCAAAGAATAATTCACTTTTGAAAAGTCATATCATGAGGAAAATAAATAATTTCCGTTTTCTCCAAATACCGCCATTTATAATTCAAAAATTCTCTCGACGAAATAAAATCATACGATTTCGTTTTAATGAAGGAAAATATAGATTAAACTGCTAAGTAAATTCAAAAAGTTAAAAACCAAAGAACGCATTTATTGACTAAAAATACAAAAGAAGGTTTTAAATATAACGATAAAAGAGTCGATAATGGTTTCTACTTAAATTTTCATAACGAAAACTGAGGTTTAGATTCTAAATTTTCCAATTCCATATAAAAGCTATTAGGTATTTATTGATAAATGTTATTCATTTACAAATGTGTAAAATACACTTAAATTAACTATTTTTGTATTTAATTGAAGATAAGCATAATATTTATTACAGTTACTTACTCAAAATTAAATTAAGTTAATGCACAATTATGTTAAAAGTTTACTACGAAATTGATAAAAATCATTAAAAAAATCTTAAAATACCTTACCAAAAGAATTCAGAAAATAAAAATACAATTATGTAAAAGCTGAGAAATAAACCTTATATCTTCCTTTTATAAAAACCTTTTTGTAACGGCAGCAAAAAATATGCTATAAAAGATGCCATGACCTATATTGCGTTTTTTTTTCTGGAAAATTAAAATTTTTTTGTTCATGTCTCTGAAATTTTTTTAAACGTGGTGCCATTTGTTCCCAAACGGAATCATTCCTACTAAATTAGTAACATTTTATAACCAATTTTCTCCCGAAAACAGAATTGGTTTACTTTCTAAAAAATCTTAATGGCTTGTATAGTCATCGTGTATTTCAATGTATGTGTGAAGTCCATTGAAACACACTCATCAAAATTTTATTTTCCACAGCCCCTGTACTGATTGTAGACTTGTAAAAAGTAGCTATTACATCTATTTTTACGAGACTATACTACAACCGTGTTCCAGATTTGTTTATTTATACTTAACCGATATAATCAATTAAGTTAATTTGATGAAACATTTCTAGTTTATATAAGAAGTTTTTAATATAGTTTAAATTTGCATCCGTTCTCTCTTTCAAATTCATTACAGCTTATTATATTTTTTTCAGCATTATTATGTATAGCTGCCGCTGTACTATTTGCCTTACAATCGGATGATCCAGGATCAAATGGATTTCAAATACGTCGTGGTGAAGGATTTTATATACAAGTGAGTATTGAAATTTTGCTACCGTTTCCAAATAATTATTTGCTTGTTGCTTGTTTGGTTGCTGACATTTTCTTACGGGCAGCACCAAGTTATGTCGTTATTTCCGTTACAAGTTATTACCGTTTACGATCTAAACTGGCTATTAAAGAAACCCGAACATCTTTGTCCAATCTAATGTCAGAACATGATGTCTCCCATCAAACTGTGCTACTTATGTTTAAGCTAATTTTTTATTAGTTAGCTTCAATACGAGATATTTAGCTGTATAGATCAAAATGGCCCACTCTGTATATTTTGTCGAAAATATTACATACTTAAAACTATCAATTGTCCGCCCGCATTTCTTGGCAATTTCAATTTAACAAACAAAGGCTGCCATGTTCACTTATCCCCACTTTTGTTCACAATTTCAAGGGTTATAATTTTTTGGAAATAAAATACATCCTTGTATAGGTTGGTAGTACCTTGCCATAAGTTAAAGAATCTTTTTAATCGATTAAGTGGTTGATTCAAAAAATAAAAGTTTTCAGATGATGTTAACATTCTATAACACTTTAAGAAATTAAAAGCAAATACCTTGTATTTCATCGAAATCTACATACTAAGAACTACAGTTAATATTTATTACAATTTTGCATTTCTATATTTCCGTAACATCTGTCGTGTACAATTTCTTCAATTTTGCATATATTTATTATCCTTATCATTTTTTCCGAGAATACCTAAGTCCTGTATCGTTATATAGAAAATTTATATGATAAAATTTCTTAGAAACAAACGCAATAATATATACAATACCGAACTATTCTTATTATTCGAATAATTTTAATTAAAATGCATTTTCTCTGTCATTTACAGTTACTATGTATAATATTGGATTTCTTCTTGTTTATTTTGGCATTATATGATGTAATATTTACACGTCGACCTGGTGGTGATCCTACACATACTTTACCACCGCCTGGAGTGGATGCTGTCACGTATGGAAATCCTGGATATCGAGAACGAGGCGGTACAAACAATAATGGTATGTGTTTATCATGTGATATAATAATACTCTCAACACAACATAGAAAATCCCTACATGTTTTGTTTTGTTGTTCATACAGTGTACTTGCAAGCTATACAAAATTGCTGCAGTTTTAAAATTCCTAAATATAATTTTAGGCTTCGTTCTTTTCAATTTTATTTTTAACTCCCGGCTAAGAATAGTGCTATAAGTTTAACATATCTATCAGTGCACGTGCCTGTGGCATCGTAGCTTATAACCGAAGGAGTCTATTTTGGTTTTTTTGTTTGTTTGTTTTAAAGTTAATTTGACCGAAAGTGTTCTTACCTTTGTTTCAAGTGCAAGTTTTAGGTTTCCGTAAGCGGAACAACTAGAAAAGAAGCGATGATATTCAAATGGCTTAGTAAATTTTCTTGAAACATAGCTAAGAACACTCTCGTTCAAATCACCTTTCAAAAAAACTCAAAATCGTTTAACCCGTTTAGAAGCTAGATGGGGGGTCCCTATAATTCCATTGGACATGGGTCATTGTAGCCGCTATGTCGCTATATACGTTGTTGTTATAAGTTTTTTTAAGAGTTTGAATAACTAAAAAGAAGTACCATTCATTTCTTTACACAGTGCAAACTCAATGGGCACTCCCAAACAATTTTAGCAAAGGAACGTTTGCCAATTTTTTAATTAGCTATTGGCTCATTATTTTTGATCGGGAATATACACCATCTACCAGAAAGATAAAACATATTGAAATACAGGAAAATAAAAAACTATGTATACGATCTAATCTTATAACATATTTACATAATACATGTAGGATATTTTTTATCTAGACAATTTTATTGTTGATGAGGTTAGACTGTACTGGTCGTATTGTTGTTAACAAGAATCATGCATAGTGTTGAACAATTACCCAATGTTATACACCATTTCTTTCTTGTGGCTATTATAGACACTATGTTTTTTTAGTGGTAAGAAAATCGTTCTGGAAAGTTCATTATTTACTCATTACTATTTCACATTATCTTGTGGTAATACATATGGAGGCCGTGGTTTGAATATGACTCTCTACTTATCGTAAACTTTCCTTTCTTTGCTCATTTAATTGTATTCAAAGGAATAGAATACTATCTAATTTTGACTTTTGGATTCTATTTCTGTACGGCATTTATGTAATTCGCTTCGAATACGTATGCAAAGTAAGTACCCAGCAAAACCGTACATATTTCTGATGTAGCGGTGAGACACCAAGGGATGTAACATTCATATTCTATTCTGTACCCAGCTATACCGCGTAAAACTGACGCCAGGGTGCTTAAACTTACTTTTACAAATAGGAGCATCTTTTTCAACATGATTCTTGATGGGTCCTTTCACCCGATAACTTTATCATACGGGCTTGTAGTCTAATAGTCTTTCCGGACAATTTTAACCCAAAAAAATACAAATATCGACTTCGTTTGTCCATTGGCCGAGTTTCTGTGATATCGGCCCAATATATACGATTTTTCAAAAACAACTCGTCTGATCGTCAAATAAACCTTGTTTTTGTAATTTTTGTGCTGGAATTTTCTTATTCAGTGAGTTTTAAATCAAAATTTTAAAAAAAATTAATACCAATTGATTTAAAAGTTAAAAAAACGGCTTAATATTTAATTATTTGGGAACTGGATAATATTCACTCAATCTATTAAGGTATAATTTATCCCAAGAAATACAAAAATTGACTTATTGACTAATTGACTTGACGTAAAGTATTTTACTAATCGTTGAATCAAACCGATTTTTGTAATCTTTTAATAATCCCTCTGAGCATTATATGATTTATTTTAAAAATTCCGAAACAATATTTTGCTTCAATTCTCTAGACCAACTAAAACTTCTTAATAAAATTTTCTAGGCGCTGGTATATCAATGACAGACGCAAGCGGCAAACCATATGCACATCGTGCTACAGCAGCAGCAAATGGTAGCCTAGCTTCTGTGGACACAACAATGACAACAGCCTCCTCGAATGGTTCAACAGTTGGCTCATCAGTAACACGTTCACCACTCCGGTCGAGTTTAAAGAAACCCAGACCAAAAGAGGGTTTAGGTATACAAAATCCTGGATTCTCCGGAACATCACCAACATTATCCAGAAATGGTAGCACAAAAAAAGTTCGAATACAAACGCATAGTACTGAAGTGTAAAAATTTATACATATAAAAGATTTAATATATTATATAATTATCGATAAAACAATCAGTGATTTTATTAATGGGACAAAAACGAAAGAAAATGGTTGTCAAGTACTTCGATAAACTTGTTGTTATATAATAAATGTGGGTTGCTCGATTGTGTATGTTGTATAAAAAGATGTTTTTTATCACAAAATGGCAGAATATATTTTCAAGATTCCATGACCAATAATAGTTTTATTAATATGTTTGTTAGAAGAGTATTAAATGTCGTTCAAACAATCTTCTTCTCTGTTTGATAAAATGATTATCAATATTGACATGACCTAAAAAATATATCACAAAATCTATTTGTCAACATGAAATATCAATAATTAAAATTATGACGTAATGTGTGTGGAAGACTGCCATAAATTTTAATATTGAGTCAGTTCTACAGTTAAGTAATTTGGGCCAGTTCATTTGTTTGTAAAAATATATTCACGTGAACAGATGTACAATATAAATTGATCAAACGTTAGCGTGTTCAAACAAACAAAACGAATATTATCAATGATTAAATTATAATTTCTTTTTTGTGGCGTGAGAAAACCTAGAGTTAATAGAAACAAAGAGTTACTAAACAGTATAAGAATTTTCAATAAAATCTAGAAATTTCCCCATTGTAGCCAAACTTTTTTGACAATCGATCAAGGACAATAGTGTTGAATTTTCGGCACCACCAAAGAATCGAATAAGGGAAACAAAACCAAACAGCCAAAAAACTTTGAAAGAACTACAAAAATACTATAACAATGATAGTGAAATGATGAATATAATTTGAAATTGCTTTTGATTTCATCTGAAAAATGAAAATAAAATCACATTTTTGTAAGGATGCATTTAAAGATCTCGATGAAGATTTCTATAATCAAACGATTTCGTTTAACGCCATAAAAATGGCTCAATTGTAGATTTCACGAGATTCTTTTCCTAGTCTTATGGTATTGAGATGTACCAAGACCGATACTTATCAAATATTCGACGTACTCTGGAATTACTTGTATTACTTTATACCGATAAATATAGTAAGTCCCCCACGAAAATTGCAAAACCTAGTAAATTACAGTACATTTTCTATTTAAAGAATACAATCGTTTCAAAAATTTGTTGTATCACATTATTTTAATTAGCGATCTTGATAGCTAAAGTTTCCATGAGCGGAATAACTATTAATCGGGATAGCTTTTGGTCAATAAGATCGACTGGATAAACTCCTTGTCATTGCTTTAGTAAATACGACGAACTGATTATTAAAATAGGTCTCGTAGAAATTTGGTACTCATCTACATTTTATTCGAAAATTTCGATATTATCGTAATCCTTTTGGTTTAAATAAACCACAATTATGATGGGAATAAATAAAATCATCTCTAAAATATTATAATAATTATTTGAAATGAAATAATTTAAATTTTAGAATAATATTCAAACAATTTACAATCCTACAAAATGTGTGGCTTCATCTTAATGATTATTACATTTTACCCTAAAACTTAATACTTATGTAGGTAGTAAATAAATAGATTAAGTATCTTTTTATACCTAACAGATAGTAAATAATTGTTAAAAAGGTAGTATGCATTAGTCGAACTATAAGTAAGCCATTAAAAAAGGTCAAGGGATTAAGAGATTTCAATTTAACTCCATAGTAAAAAAAGAGAAGGCAAGTAGAATCATTTATATCCGCACCTAAAAACGTCGTAAAATAATTTACAAAGCAAAAATATACCACTCGGGTTGAATATAAAATTTGAAGCCCTTCAAGATAAAGAAGAGGTAAAAAAACAGTTAAGCCAATTATATTCAAATACCCCGCTTTTTCAAATTAACCCAGGCGAAAATAACCAGACCAACTTGGTTTGAATAAGATATTCAATCTGATTTGTCCAATCAGATTTTAGACAATCACTCAAATCAAAGATTACACAGTTTGTCAAAAGAAAATAATTATTTAGCATAAGCAAAGGACATTTTTTTACTGTTTGTTATTTTGTTTCCATAGGATTGGATTCTGTGGCATCATTTTAAAAGCCACATTTGGTCAAAGTGAAAATTTTTTTAAGAATATCTTTCTTTTCAATCGCCATTTTTGATCAGAGCATTAAAATCTGTTGGGATTATCGTTTGGAATATCTTGGCAGTTTTATCGTATATAGTAATAATAAGACTTCTGAATGCGAACTTTTCATACTGCCAACAATTTTACTATTATGAAAATGTGGGTGTAAATAATATGTAATAGCTAGCTTGATACCCGCCCGCTTCACAGGGCTTAAAAGTAAAAATCACCGCTTTAAAGCCTCGACTTCTCTTTATCTCACTTATCCCCATTCCATAACACTCGAAGGAACTGTTTTACACAGCTAAAATATTTGCAAAATTTTCAATTTTATTTTTAAGTTTTTAATTTATTTTTTTTATTTTTCTTTAAATATATTTTTGTAAACTATAGTTCATTTGTTATTCTGATGTATGAACTATATTGTTCTACAGTTTCATTCAAATCCATTAGCTAGTTTTTGTGTGGAAGCATAACAAACAAACAAACAAACAAACAGACATCCTTACTTTCACATTTATAATATATAGTGAATAATTAATTATAAAATACATAAATTATCGTGTCCAACTGTTATTTCATGTACCTACTAGACTTTGCATTATAATGACAATTGAAATAATATTTGTATATACATTTTCAATTAATATATGTTAATTAAAATATTTTAATTATATTTTTTGGTTTGGAATTTTGTTTTCATAAATTAATTATTATTATAATATTCATAAATATTTGTCTGTGGTCAAATCAATCGTCAACAAATGAGAAGTCAATAATCAAAATTTGATGATTTACATTTAAAAAAATTCGTGAGTTCCATAACTACGGGCTTCTGCTTTTAATTGAAAGGAAATTTTTTTTTTCGTAATTATTGAACTCTTTAATAAATTCATTAACCTATTTTCATTCAACCCGATCGTTCAATTCGCAGGGACTGTAGAGGAACGTACAGTAAAAAAATCCTCGATGTGTTGATTTTTGAATTATGAATAGATTTATAATTTTTGGTAAAAATAAGCTTGCTTTTGATTTTTTGCTAGTAAAAAGAAATATTACTTTCGAACTTACTTTTCATCTGAAAAATGAAAATAAGTTAAATCGTGGAATATATATATAATAGAGATTGAAGAAAGATATATTTTAATTACCTTGGATTTGAGTTTGACCTTTTAGGCAATTTAATTACCATCTCATATTAATAACTGATAAGAGGTAAAGAAAAAACACTGAGACTTGGTCAAACTTTTTTCGAAAAATGAGAAAAATAAAAATTATCAAGTCTGTTTTTAAAATAGTTTATCGAAAAAGTTTTATTTGACGTCATAAAGAAGATAAAAAGTAAATTTCTACGAAAACTAGAAAAATTCTGCCGTTGTGTGATAAAAACAATATTTAAAAAATTTGTATGTTTAAATGTGATTTAGATCTCGTTTTAAAAAAAAATTATATTTGTATTTGTGTGATAATTATTGCAGGAATATATATAAAAAATATATATTATTATTATATAATTTGTATTGTATATATTATATAAAGTATCAAGAAAATAGAAATATATATTATATATAAAATGTATTTATATATAAATACAGAATTTAGGTGATGGAAATTATTGAATATATATTACAAAAATTAAAAATATCTGTTCAAAAAAACATTATTACCATAAATATATAAGTTTTATAAATAAATCAATATTTGTGTATCCTTTTTTTTTTCAATAATGACCAAATGTATTATATTATTAATTTTATTTTTATATTAAAGAAAAATAAAAGCAAAACCATAAGTTGGTTATGAGCCCGGTATACATACCGTGAATATTAAAATAATTTGACACAGGGCAAACTTTTTAGCGAATTGACGAAAGAAATACGCAAAGCCCAAATTTTGAAATTTTTCAAAGTGAAAAGTATTTTTGTATTTTTTGATCAGTTTTAAGCAAAAAGTACTCTTGTTTATCATGCTTAGTTTTCGAAATAAAAATTCTTGGAAAATTAAAAATGCAATTTTAATTTGAATTGGAAGAAAAATGTGTCTTTTTTTTTCAATCTCAGAGGGAATTCGCTTTGCTAACGCAGCTCCTGCGCTACGAATTTTTGCATTTCAATAATGTTTTTCATTAAAACAAAAAAAGTACAGTACCTACAGTAGCACGAGTGATAAATAATTGACTTAAATAAGTTTTTTGAGTCTTCTTTAAAGAGACAGTAACTTTTTTGAAAAATCATCAAAAATTTTCCGCAGTAATAAAAATTCGATGGCTTTACTGGGTTTTCCATATTAACAAATTCGAAAAGCATCAAACTTTCGGAGCCTTATATTGAAGAGGAAATGACGTCATAATTCACAATATTCATTCTGTATACTGGAACATACCCATACATTAATATGCTTGTCAAATTCTTTTTTTTTTTTAGTTTTTTTTTCTAAAAAATTGTTTAACCCATACATTTGTTTTATTTGTTTTTGGAAGATAAATGACCAGTAGTATATATTGAACAATGTAGCGAAAAAAACAACAGAATAATGGATTGGCAAAGAAAAATTATTTAACCCGATCACCTTAGTCAAAATGAGTGGTCAACCTCGGAATCTAACGGATTTCAACTTCAGAACCAAACCTTTATTGGGATAGTACAAATGTTGTCTCAAAAGTCACATATGATCACACCTGCGCGTCCTTAGATATTAAAGGTCAAAGGTCTCGAAAATCAGTTTTTTGTGAATATCTTGTTTCTTGTGCCTCGTATTAACATTTATTATAAAAGTTGTAGAAGCTAAAATTTTCTACAAATTTTGTCTGAATTTTTTTTTTGAATGTTGGACCGTTTTTAAATAGAGGGAGCAGAAGATGATGCGCTCAGCATAACTTACTTCAGTGCTGTATCAATATTTATAAATATAAAGTATTAAGTAAATGTTTCAGTAGTATTTAATCGATAATTAAGTGAAAAAATCGTATAATAGACAATCGTGAATCCCGGTCTATTCTGCGGTTTTTTTCCTTAATTATTCATTAAATACTACATAAATAATTATTAAATACCTTATATTTATAAATAGTGACCCCGCATTGAAGTACGTTAAGCTGAGCACACCATCTTTTGTTCCCTCTATTTCAAAAATGGTTCAACATTCAAAACAAAGTTTCAGAGAAAATTTGTAGAACATTTTATCTTCTAATACTTTTATATAATTTTTAATACGATTTAAAAACTGATTTTCAAGACCTTTGACCTTGAATATCTACGGACGCGCACGCGTGATCATATGTGACTTTTGAGACAACATTTGTACTATCAAAATAAAAGTTTGTACAAATATTCATCTTATTCCGTTAGATTCCGAGGTGAAACCCTAAGATGATTGGAGTAATTTATTTTGTAGGATAATCGATTCTTAATTTGAAAATAAATTGTTTACTTAAATAAATGTGAATTTTTAACACGTAAAATATTTCATACAAATAAAAAAAAAAATTATAAATTATTCAACGTTTGTTACGATCCTTGATCAAATTTCTTCAATTATTGATGATATAAAGGATTTCTAGTTATTTAAGTCCTTTGAAATTGTTTAACATTAAATTTAATTCGTTTCTCGCCATCCAATTTGCTTAAGTGGACTGTTATGCTATTTAAAAATTGAGAGTCGTTTAAATTATTGTTAATATAATTAATAAAATTATTAAAAAAGAAATTTAGGTAAAATTTATTTTTTTAAATTTACGAATTAAAAACAAAATTTTAAATTTAAACACCATTATTGCACATTATATTCGATATTAAGAATTATTCCATATTAGAACCTAAGTGGTCGAGCAGTCTAAGACGATAGACTTTAACCGTTTGTCTATTTAGACTCGGGTTGCGGGTTCGAATCTAGGCAGCGGCAGTGCGAGCAATAATAATTAATAGAATTGATCACATTGTCGTGGCTAGGAGAAGTACCGATTCCACCCACATCATAAAATGTAAATGTATAAATGGATGTAATTTAATTAAGATTAACAAATAGTGATGTGGGTGGCTTCTGTTATAGGCGTATATGCCAGAGAAACGGAGGTTATACATCATTATTTTTATGAAGAATGATTATGAAGTTAATAATTGTTGTGTGCCAATTTGCACTTTTCAAACAAATTTGCTTCCATTTTGAACAAAAAAAAAAAAGTATAAAAAAAAATACTCGAAACTTATTATCACAAAATCTGGTCGATTAAAATTTCCGTCCATTTGAGATTTATGTTTATTTAATTATTAATTAATTTATAATATTATTTTATTTAAAAAAAAAAAAAAAAAAAATGTTGTTTTTAAGTCATTTTCAAATCCGTCCTACTAATTTATTCTTTAGTTAAAATAATGAAATAATGCTTAATTGTGAAAGAAAGTTTAAAATAAGTTATAAATAAAAACTTGTTTATTTACCATTCTGAGAATGGATTTTATTTTTTAATAAATTTTATTGTTGTTATATTTTTTTCTTCTTTAATTTTGCAATAATATTTATTTATTGTGATCTTTTAATTTAGTTCATTATTTTTGAAAACAATATGGCTGATTGTGAAAAAAAAGTAATCAATTTCATTTTATTTTAGAGTTTAACTTTTTGCTATTGTTGCGATTTGGAAGTTCTAAACCAGGCATGAGCAAATCGTACTTAAAGAAGTACGAGACAGAGAGACAACATTTTTTTTCTACCTATCTCATTACTATTAGAGAAGCTGAGATAGGTAGAAGAGTCGTATCACCGTCTCGCTTCCTTCTCTATGAGTAATGCGGACTTGGATAAAGAGGCACACAATAAAGTTTATGACAGATAATAATGTTATAACAATTGTGACTTCGACTTAAAATAACTCGCCCATGCCTGTTCTAAACATAGTTCTACTTGCCAATACCGTCTCCCAGGTCCAGTAATGCTATTTGCTATGATTTATGAGAATAGAATATCTTTCTAAGTTTCACAATAATATGAACTTCAAATTGTCGATAAAGCAAAAGAAAAGAAAATTTTCGTGCGGAATTAAATATTAGTAAACTCCGCCATTTGTTACCGTTATCCTGAAATTTGAAAGTCACTAGCACCACCGTTGGAATACAAGCCTCTAGCGAAAACAATAGCAAATATCACTGCAAAGTAGTTACAAAATCGCTATGCAGATGGCTGTAAAGTTTCCATAGAAACTCCATAAATGCTATTTATTTAAAAAACTACTGCTTTACTGGACTCTTTTAGATTAATTGAGAGCGAAACATACGTGTGTCAATATACGTGGACCAATTATATTGGGCCAAGGAAAATTATTGTGAATTTTTTCGAATTATCTCAATTGTTACTGGATATACATTTATACTCCAAAATTAATGCCAAAGTGAGTTTTTCGTTTGTGATAGATGACGATCGGACTGTTTTCATTACTAATTTTAAACGGGAAGCATCACAATTTCTGAGATTAGATATTTGTAAATTTTTTAACGCCTAGAGAAAGCCTTGATCGGAAAAAAATACATTTCTTGAAATACTTAAAAATGTATGCATATCTGCTGAAACCAGAAAAATCAAAGATCGATACTTCAAATTTTCTTTGATAAAATTAAAGAACGTAAAATTGATAAAATAATTGGATATTCTGTTAAACCTTTTTATCCATAAAATCAAAAACACTTTTCATCAATTTTAAGCGAATATTTCCAACAATAAAATTAAGCTATTCAATTCATTTTCAAGTCAACGCATGGCTGCAAAATAAAAAAAATAAAAGAAATTCGGTTACCAAAATTTCTATATGTAAATTAAAATAACACAATAAATAAATAATTAAATAAAACGATGAAAATTTTAAATTTTTTTCGATATTATTACTTTTAAATTTGTTTATTTTATTTAAATAAATTTTATATTAATTAATTTTTTATTTTTCTGTCAAATAACCTTTATTATTTTGTAAAAAAATTAAATAAATAAAAACAAATAGAATTGCAATGAATTATTATTAAAGTTATAAATGTTTAAGTCAATTTGTATAAATATTATTGTAATAATTCATATATTTAAATAATATATATTCAATTTCATACATCTGGATATCTAATTTGTTTTAATTAATTGGTTCTATTTTAATTACTTATATTATATTGACCTAAATTTATTCTGACAGGTACTACTGCACCTACTTTCAAATGAAAATATAAAATATTCATTTATTTACCTCTGAGTTGAATAAAATATATTATGTACTAGAGTGATACCCAAACGCTTCGCTGGATTTAAAAGTAAAGAAGGAAAAAAATTGCTCACGCTTATCTCCTTTCTATAACACTAGAAATAATGGTAAGAATTGTTTAAAACAGGTAAAATATATGTATGGTTTTCCATTTTTTTAAATGTATATGTATAATAGTAATTATTCATTGAGTATATCAGAGAAGATGGCCGTGAAATACTTTATATTGACTATTTTTACAGAAATCTGTAATTTATGGTAATGTCAAATGTCAAATTAAATTAAATTTTTTAAAATATATATTCATAAATTATAGTTCATGTGTTATTCTTATATATCAGCTATATTGCTGTATAGTTTCATTAAAAACCATTCGCTAGTTTAAGCGTGAAAGCGTAACAAACAAACATGATTACTTTCGCATTTATAATATGTAGAGATTGCTATTATGGAGATGATATTTAAAACAATAGCCTAGTTAAATAATGTGAATGTGGGAGAGTCCGATTTTCACCGATAACCACACATATACAGCGTGTCACATTTAAGATGAAGACACCCTCATATTTTCGTTATTTATAGGAATATCGATTTGAAATTTTTCACAGTCATACAAAAAGATGGGTCACATCTTTTAACCGACTTCAAACAAAAAAGAAGGAGGTTCTCAAGTTGACTGTATTTTTATACCATGTACATATGTAATATATATCAAAATATACTAAATTTAGTCCCAAGTTTGTAACGCTTAAAAATATTGATGCTACGATAAAAATTTTGGTATAGATGTTCATAAAATCACCTAATTAGTCCATTTTCGGTTGTCTGTCTATCTGTCCGTATGTCCGTCTGCTCGTTTGTCCGCCTGAGAATAAGGTATCTCTAAAACGAAAAGAGATATCAAGCTGAAATTTTTTACAACGTGCTAAGAACGTAAAATGTGAGGTCAAGCTCGTAAATAAGTAACATTGGTCAAGGTCTTGAATCCGTAATAATAGTCTCTACTCAAAATTGTTATAAAGTTTATTGAAATATTCGAATAAATTACACTGTTAAATTATTAATTTGTCCAGTTTTTACATTCCATAACACACTAGTTATAAAATTAAAAATTTTTGTAGCTAGTGTACTATGGAATGTAAAAACTGGACAAATTGATAATTTAATAGTGTTATGCATTCAAATATTTCAACAAACTTGTAAATAATAATGAGTGTGGATCCAAAAAATAAGTAATGAAAAGTTTGTCATGAAAATAGGTTTATGTCTTTAAAAAATATTCTAAGAAACTTTTGCAACTAGTTTTTTTTTCGATATCTCAAACCATCTCTGACGCGGGACAAAATATGACAATTGGCCCTGTTTGCCAACTTGGCCCTGTAGTAGCCTGAGTTTAAAATTCTGATTTCGGTTAAGTATCTTAAAAAGTGTGAACTACCACGCTGTATGACTGTGCAAAATTTCAAATCGATATTCCTATAAATAGCGAAAATATGAAGGTGTAATCATCTTGAATACAAAACACCGTAGGTAATAGTTGTTTTGTATTTTAATAAAATATTACTTACCTTTTGTCAGATTTATCTGACTTTTCTTGATATTTTAAACCCATAAGTTTTTATGTCATAGTTCATTAAAACCTTAAAATTGATTTACTTCAACACCTCATCCGATGTTTTAACGGAAAGATTCAACGCTTTTAATAAAATGAAACTATAATGAATACAATAAATTTTGTTGCAAATATCTTGGATACTGGAAATTGGACTCGTGAAAATTAGAAGATCCCTACAGCATTTATGAAATCTGATAACCTCTTAAAAATAAAAAAACTTGACAAGTAGTCCAATTATATAAGCAAGTCTTTAAAATCGTTTATATTTTGCTACCTACGTTTCTACTACAAGAGGTCAATACATATTCTTTCTATTACTTTGAAATTGATAGATTTCGAAAAATATGAAAAATAAAGCAAAATATTCAGTTTAGAATCTAGAATTTGGCAATGCAATAAACTTCATACAAAAATGATTGATTGCTCAGTCAAACCTTCCACACTTAGGTCTTTAATTATAGGTAATATTATTTGGATAGGAATTTTTAAAACTAGAGAAAATATAGCTCATTGAAAGACAAAATTTATCACCTGTATAATCGATTAAATCGCTTGTAGTGTGCAAATTTTGTAAATTTTCTGTGAAATAAATTTCGTGGGACTCTTGAATATTTTCCGGTCGTGAAGAAAGATAATTTAAACGGAATTGTACAAAAAGATAAATGTAATCGTAAAGAACTTGTGAACCTATAACTATACTCTCCTCCTCACTACTTCTATTGCGAAAAAGGTAAGTCGTAAAATAAATAAAAAATTAAAGAATGCTTCAAGCACAATACGGATAACTTCCCTTAAGTAATTTTATTAATGAAAATCACAGGTTCCAAACAAATGTTTCCATAAAAATCTGAAATTTTGATCTATTGTTAATTGAAAAATCTTACGAAGACATTTCATTTAATAATTAAAATTGAAATTTTAACATGTGGTTGCAAATTTTGAATGAACGCATACATTTTCGATAATGCTGCTTCACCTCCATTAGATTAAAAAGTAAAAAACTTCTTCTATTATTAAATAAATCTCGTACATAACGCTTAAATAGAATTAAAACAATAGTTTGACTGACGAATTTTTTTAAATACCTTAGTACGAGCGCCAAGGCAAGTTTAGACTTGTGGTTGAAATTATTTGTACCTTATTTTCAACTTTGATGATGAATTTTGTTACAACTAACTCCATGAATGTAGACGAAAAATAAGATGAAAATTTTTCAATATCAGCCTCGGTTTTCGAAATATCGAAAGCTAAATTATTAAACAAAATTTTCAATTTTCGATTATTTTGAAAATTACTCCAGATAATTAATTCATCATCAAAATTATATTATTTTTTTTTAATTTGTGTTCCCACTACCGTGCTCTTACATCCTTAATTAGTCGGACACAACGAGTTTTTTTTCGGATTCAATTTTTTCTTAAGATTTAAACTTTAATTTAAATAGGTTTTTATTTTTTAATTTCCACAGTCTAGTTTTGGAGAAATCTATGAAAACATATCATCTATTTATTGTATTCTCATTAGACCAATGTGAAATATGCCTACTTTGTAGTCAATTATTTATTTAAATAATTGGGCAACCTCCCCTCAAGTTTTCAGAATTGATTTAGACTTAGTTCAACTTTATATAAAAAAAAATGATAAAACTACGTCCTTAAATGATAAGAAATTTTCTAGATGCTATCTAAATTTAAATAATTAACTTAAAAGTTTTGATTTCTGTTAAAAAAAACTGTAAAATTCAAGTGTTTGTCCGATCAACCTTATCTAAGTATATCTTTTTTATGGAATTAACCCAAAGCTAGACATATCATATACAGATCGGAAATTTATTCTGAAAAAAAATAAAACGTTAAAAGGTGAAAGGGTTGAAAAAATTAAAAAACTTGCGAAATTTTTGATAATACAGTCTTTAATAATTTAAAGAAACGAAAATTTGTTTTTTCTCCCTAAAAATTATTATACACCATTTTCAAAATTAATCATAATTTGTTTTTTATTTTTTGACTAGAAAACATTTCATTTACTTTTTTTTGTTCACTTTTTTTTTTAAATTATATCCACTTATAATATAGTTAAAAAAGACCATTAATAATAAATATTTTCATTTACAATAAAATAATAGTTGTGTTAGTTGCGGCGATTCTTTTTTTTTCATCATTAACAAAAACGAAAAAATTTTTTTGTAAATAATTTTTTCACAAGAAAAATAATTATTTTTCATTAATTAATAATAATTTACAATTTTCTGTTTAGCAAATATAGGTACATAATAATTATATAATAAATAATTTTTTTTTTTTAATATAATATATATTTTTTTAATTTTCGACTAGTTTCGTATTTCAATCACATTTAATTGTTTTTTTATTTTTTTGTTTTATTTTGTTGGCAGTCATACAACCAATAGGTAATAATCACATTTGCATGCCATGTGACGAGTATTCGATTTCCATTTCAGTATCAAATTATCAAAGTTGTTGTTCAAATCAAACAAATTTCCCTTTAATTATTGATAGATGTGTTTTGTTTATTCTTCCTCTTCTCTGTTACCCATATTGAATTTATTGATTTGTTTAGTACCCAGGACTGGCTTCAGATACATTATTGCCTATGAGTAAATTATTAATCGACCGACAGCCTGAATCCAATAAATACAATAAAAAAGTAAGTACAAAATAAAATTTTATTATACAGTCGATTTACGATAAGTCAAATTTCTTGTCTGTATAAGCCTCGATTAGACGAATTATTAAAAAGCACATCTCGAAGTTTGTAGATGTACCGCGCAGGTAAAGCTTATATGGGAAAAAACAAATATGCGATCGAATTCTGCATTTTCTTAACGATAATCAAGCTATCGAAAAACGACCCTATAACAAAAATAGCCATTTTAGTTTATTTTTAAGGAAATGTTTGAATCCATCCTCTGCTTAACATATATTTTATTTCTTTATTCCGATTTTCCACATAGCTGACCAGGCCCGGGTTTATTCAGATTATCTCATCTTCTTAGATTAACATGTTGGAAGGAACTGTTTTCGAGAGTTTTTTTACTAACCATCTTATATTTATCATCTTAGAAAAACTTTCTAAAAAGTTTTTATAATAAATGCAGATAATATTATTCCCCCTTCTTCGCCATTCTCCTTTCACAATCAAATTAAAGAGCGTTTATCCTTTGCACTAGCTATTAACTCACGTCTTTTATACACTTGTGATTGTTGTTCTTTGGATTTCTCAGCTTCACTCTTCTTTGTTGATGCCGAAGATGATGTAATAGTCGTTGTGGTAGTACTAGCTGCTAATGTTTCAGAATCAGGTATATGACGTGTCTGATGCCTGGAGTCGGTGTATCGTCGTTTTACATATTTTTTTTTATCGGATGCTGCTGAAGAAACTGGCGTGACGGTTTCAGTTTTACTTTTGCTTACTGGTATTGGGTCAGTTTTTTTTGCTACTGTCATTCTCTCAAAATCTGCTGTTTTTGATCGTAAAACTGCGCCACCAATGTTTGATATGCTTGGTGAAAATTTATGTTCGGGAGCTTTGGTTTCTTTTTGTATCACTATCGGCGTACTTGCACTTTTGGATACTTCAGTTGAATAGGAAGACGTTGTGGTACTTTCTTTCTTATACGATTGTAATTCTACATGCTTTGGCTTTTGTCGTAATTCTGAGGCAGAAGTGAATGTTACTTTTTGTAAAATTGCCGAAGATAACGTTGACGTTTCGGAAGTTTTGGTCGTGATTGTTTGTTGCTTTAATGGAACGGTCATACGGCTGTAAACTGCTTGTTGGGCATCGTCTGGTATATAGTTTACTGTTGTTCGACTACTGTCAGGTGAAGTAGGGGGAGTAGAGGCCCATGATGGAGGCGATGAATAAATACCATCTCCTGCAATACTACTTCCCACTGAAGACGGTGTATTTCGTGGTGGACTACTGAACGTTGCTGATGAACCCATGGCAGAATCATATCCACCTTGTTGTATAATTATGGATCCAGACACCGGTTGGATCGAACCTTGCGATGAATCACTTCCACTTATCGATCTCTGTCGTCGTCTTGGTGGTGCTGTTGGTGCATTTCGTAAAATACCAATTGGCATTTGTTGTCTACCATCAGTAGTTATTGTGTACGTATTGTCTTCAATGTATGGAATATCAGGATCGTCTAAATTTAAACATAATGGACCTGAACTACTAGGTTGTAAAGGAATTTTTAGGCTTGCAGTGATAATATTAGCATTATCTAATAGTGGAGTTGATTGTCGTCTGGAGTCTAGCACAGATGAATACCGCTGTTCTTCGGTTATTCGTAAGACACGCGAACTGTCTGACGGAGAATCCATTTGAATGTTTCCACTATCCATGGAAGATGATCTTGATTTCATTACTTCATACATGCTTGATTCTTCAGCCGCTCTACGTGAAGCTGAATCATCCCTCCATCGACGTTTGGTGAATTTATCTCGACCGCGTTCTCTTTCTTTATGCCTGTTACAAAATTTTTGATTACATTCTGCTCAAAACAAAATAGGCCCCTTGGCTTTACATTTAATTGAGTTTCACTAAATTTCAAAAAGACTGTGAATTTTGATAGGTTTAAGTTTTTCTATTTTAAGGATAAGACAACGATGATACTCTACGAAAATAAAATTGGAGAATTATACTTTTTTCATTCACGCAATAAAAAAATATTTTATAAAAATGAAAGTATTGCATCAACTTTTCTTTTTGGACGATTATTACGTAATACATACAGCTACGACGGCGTGAATTATTGTTCTTATTTGGGCTGCAACCTACAACATCTCAAAAACGGATGTTCTCTGTACTGAAGAGTTTTAATCTTATAATCAGCTATCAGAACATCTGGAGCTTCAGAAATTTCGAGCAAAACCCAATTAATATGCAAAAACAGTGGGGTTTATTTTCAATAATTTTACCTTATTCTCATGGCAAGATTAGGCCCACCCATTCCCGCGGTTCCGTGTAAAAATTCTTCTCTAGTATACACTTTTCGATTAATTTGATATTCATCTGAATCTCCGTGAATCATTTGATTGGAATCTAATGCTGTTGGAGCCGTTGGTGTTTTAGGAGTTGATGTTTCGCTATCAACGAGATCATCAATTATCCTAAAACAAATTCAATAATTAAATTTTGGAAACATATTTAAATTTTAAAAATACTTACTCATCACCAATCATAATTTGATCTTTCTTAGATAACAATTGATCTAAAGCTTCAGGATTTGTCTCCATCATTGTTGTGTAAACTTCATCAAGAAGTTCGGCAGAAACATGAAATAGTTGGCGATTATGATCAATCATTGATCTGATTACATTGATAACATCCATTCTTTCCTCGGCTCGTTCATTAGACTCTTTATTTGATGAATTCGGTTTGATACAATGTAAAATATTTGGTGCAAAAACCGTTGCTAAATTTGTACTATCCATTTTATTCCCCGCTATCCATTCACCTTTTAAAACAACAAGAGTATGAATCCTAGTTTTCAAAAAATAAAATTCCATAAGAATCATACAAAAACTGAATATTACCTGTTACATCGGTTTGATCATTTGCATTTAAAGCAACAACCGCAAGGAAATTAAGGAGTGCCCATAAAGTATCTCTATTTGGTGCTGGTAATAATTGAACTAAATGTTGTAACGCTTCAAACTGCAAACGTCTATTACGAACTTCTGCAATTAAATTTGGAATGTTTAGAATTTTTTTCAAAAGTTACAAATTATTTCAAGCAAAACATTACTTACTTTGAGTTTGAACGAACGCATGATAAAGATCCCTACATAATAAAGGATCGGGCAAATCTCTTAAATATTCTTTTAATAAGGTTGCAACATCGTGTGGACACTGATCTTCACCGATTAAAGTTTCTTTTCCAGTATCAAAATCTTCACGTAACTAAAACAAAGAAATATTTTTAAGTTAGAATAAGGCTAAGCTAATAAATACTGTACAAACTTACTTGTCGAACACGTTTTTTTGAACTGCTTACTCTAAATATACCGAGAGTGTGTAAACCGTTTGCCTCCAAATACCTCAGGCATGCTGATACCATTTGTGGTATTCCTGGATCATCTTCAGATGATGTTACAGCTAAATCGCTTGCCGACGATGATAAGGTATCTAATAAACCTGGTACACTTGTTCCAATTCGTTCTCGAGACATTAAACTTTCACACGAACCATTCTAGAAAAGAAGCACATAATTTTACATTCATTTTTTTTAAACAACATTTTAGGAGGAAGAGTCTGTTCAAAGTGAAATTAAGTTCAAATATTTGTGAATGAAGACTGTACGCTAGACAAATATGTCCGTTTGGGCATTTGGCAGATTTAAAAATATTCCTTTAGAAATAAATAGAACTAAGCATTAACTTATGAAACTATGTTTCAAGCAAACAGATTCCCAAAACCTACAATAAATTTTTTTCGAGATAAAATCGAAAGAAGAGGGTTGAATGATAGAATGCCTCTCTCTTAATTCTCATTTGTTCGAATCGGTCCAATTAATTTAACAGACCTGAATAAATTAGAAACTAACGTCTCCCAAAATAACTTAATTAATTCATTGAAGTTTCATAACAATTCATAATTGAAGTTTCTATAAATTTCAAGGTTTTAATCTCTACACTATATCATCATAATATAGTGACTTTTTATATTTACACAATATCATTCTCATGTTGACGAAAAATGAAGGAGGGTTCGCATTATTCCACATAGTATTTCAAGAAAAGTAAGCTTTTAGCGGAAATCGCACAACTTATTTCAACGTCTATCATAACATCTTACTTGTGCGTCTTAACAAAACATTTTGCTAATAAAGTGGTAATAATAGTCGAAATACTTAACCCAACGTATTTTCGATCATTTGACGAGAAATGATTAAAAATCCCCTCCCCCCAAGTGTCGCCGAATTAGAAAACTAATTTATCATTTTTCCTAGTTTTAATATCATGTTTCAGAATATTTTATAATATTCCCACTAGAAGTGAGGTATAACGCTACCAAAATAAGCAAGTTTAATTGGTTTCGAATTTTTTAAAAAGCGAATCCAACTGAATAATCAATATTTGAAGAGGTTCAAAATGAATATTTAAACGCCTAATTTCATTCATTTTGAAATACAAGATAGAATGTCCTCAAAAGTTTTGGAACTCATTCGAGTAACTTGGCCTTACAGGTAGTAGTATGAAAAAAACAAAACCACTCTTTTGAATCCGAATAAAATGTGAAAAAGGGATTTTGGAAAATTATCAATAGAAAAAGCAAATTATAATTAAAATTATTAAAATTAGAGGGAATATACTCAAGCGTATACTTAAGATGGCAGTTTACCATATATTAAGAAATATTCCATAGAGATATTTAATTTACACGTCAAAAGCCAAATTAGAAACTAATTACACTAAAATGATAGTGCTAAAAACGGTTTATATACAAACCAAAGAATGAAAACTCATCAGAAATATGTTTTTATCTATTAAAAACATAAATAATTAAAGTTTTTGATAATGCAAATGACATGTACGGTCTTATTATACAAAATAATATAATTAATAGCCATTTAACTTTCAACGTTCATTATCTATTATAACCAACGAGTTTTAAATGAAGGAAGAATGAATATTATACCACTTAATATTTCAAATAATGACGCTGGAGGAGTGAAAAATACAAAAATAAAGTACCCTAATGAAAAAGAAAATGTCTTATATGTTTTTGCTTATTTCAAAGCATTCACAGTCCGTTATTTTATCAGAGAATAACTTTTTATTGTTTGTTTGAGACTAAATTATGTAGAATTTTGAAACAGTATAAGACTTTAATACGATTTTCTTGATTTACATATTTTAATAAAGTATGTGTCTTTAGTATTTTTAAAATATTTAAAAAAGGAGGCATTAGATTTCATAATTAAATCAGAAATTTTGGAAATGTGTTTGTTATAGTAAACATAATAATTGCCTAACCGTGAGAAGTATCTATCGATCCATTGGTCGCAAAAAGTTTTACGCGAGTTAAAGTTTATAGAAAATAATTTTTTGTGCATACGTAGCTTTCCCACAGTCACTCTTACTTAAATTATTTTAATATAACTTAAAAAAATGCCCGAAACCAATTTTGTTGATAAAGATTTTTCTAATAAAAATGGTTTTTACATTTTCCCCAAATACAGTTGTCAAAATAGTGTCCACATTCATAAGTCAGTTTTGAAAAGGCCTGACTATTAAAATATAAAAATGGTTTTTTTTCTCAAACATAAAAGTTTGAGAGCCATTAAAAGGTGGATTTCAGTTCAACCCTTTAGCTTGGGACCTTATTCTTCCAAATTCAAATCTGAAAATAGTTTTGTGGCTGAAAAAATAACATCGACAACAGCCTCTCCGATTTCTGTTCTGGATAAAATAATACACTGGTTTTAAACAATTGATACTGAACACTCCAATTTTTAGCCAAAAATTAAAGAGTTTTCTGCTGGCGATTTTCTAAAAGACTAAAAGTCAATGATCCTTGGAAACATAAAATTGAAAAGCTGAAAGCAGAGAATTTTTGATTGTAACAATTAGTAAATTTTATTGTGTTTTTAAACAAGATAACATTGGAGAAATAGATGAATGCATGTTTGTAATAAGATGATAGTGTTTATTATTCTAAAAGTGTACGTTGTTTCATGGACGTCTATCTATGTTCCTGCTATGCTTCATGCTGTTGTTGCTGTTGTTGTTGTACGCTATACATTCTAGCTAAGCTTGCTGTTCTACCAACGAATTGATTATTTTTGTGCTACGTTTTTTTATTTTTTTAGTCGTATTTTCCCCAGAATATAGACTTACGCTTTGTATCGATTTTATGACCCATTGAAAAAAATTTATAGGATTTTGGGTTGTATACAAGGTGGATTTACCTATATTATTAAGGACGGGGTTGATTTCAACAATTTGGAGGGAATTCTCAGGATTTAAATTACATTTTTTGGCATTTTTAAGATTTTCTGCATCTACACATTCCCTCAAAATTCAGCAAGAAATATCATGTTTTTTTGCTCTTTTTAAGATTTTGTGCACCTCAATAGCAACATAAAATTGAGTTACAGGTTGAAATTTTGTCAAAGAATTGAGATTTTGATAAGGAAGTCATTGAAAGTCATCAAAAACATGAAAAGACAAAAATCCCATTTCAATAAAATAATATCTCAAGATGGGAAATTATGACCAGAGTAATGGAGTCCTGGATCTCAGAGTTTTTTACTTTATTATTATTAAATTGCTATTTTAAAAACTATTTATATTTATTTTTAGAAATTTATTAGTTTTGATCGATTGTCTACTTTCAAAATAAAAATGTTAGACAGTAAGATGATGGCAAATCACTTGTCCAATTTTCCGATGGTTTTGGATGCTACACATGTGATCTAACATATGGAAAAATTGTGTAATCCATCTTATAAAAAGTTAAGATTTTATCAGGACTGTCATGTACGTTTACTGAATGACTGTTTAATGCTAAAATCAAACATTGGAAAACATGAAAGGTTGCAGGTAGCAAAACGGTAAAAATAAAGGCCTGAGCTTCTATACTAATACGCTAATTTTCTAGGTCTTCTGGAAGAATTTTAGAAGTAAAGTAGACTCTTAACCCAACAAACGTTTTGCAAGACGATGGCCAATGAACCATTTTGTCGGATAATAGAATACTGACATCTTGTAGTCCGCAATTTTTAGAAAAGGAGGGCCTAGCATTTCTACAAATCACACGGTATAAAAATAATAGAATTAAGTTAAAATTTTTAAAGGTTTATATAGACATGTCGGATTGCAGCGGGTGCTGAATTATCAGGGTTCTACGATTTTCAGATAATCAATTTCTCGCTATATTATGTTTATTTTTAGTATTCAAATACTCTTTTTTCAAGTTTAAAGGTTTCAATACTGAAATTATTTTAATGAAGCACCCAAATCTATCACAGTCTTACAGTCCACATGTTCAGTGTTTTAAAATCAATTTGATCAAGATTGATTTTAACCAATAAAAAATAATAAGAAAAGCAAATAAAAAAACCTGACTTTAAAAATATAAAATGGGAACATGAAAGCAAATGTTTATGAATCTTGAACAGGCCACTTTAAAATTTTTTCATCTAGTCGAAAGCTTTCAATTCTTTTTTTCCAATCTATGAACACATGTGAACTTTTCCCTGAATAATATTTTCTTTAACGATTTACTTTTCGAGATTCACATTTCTGTTACTTACTGTCTTTCAGTTTATATTTTATACATTCATTTTCTGTTTCTAGTTTATGAAGGCTGTGGAGGAAGTACAAGTTCCCAATGAGCAAGGATATTTCTAGGTATAATGGGTAAATACTGTTTTAATAAAAAACTTAATATCATATTTTTTTGAGGTTTTTGAACGCATCAAAGCTACATTCGAAATAATGATTGAATACGTCTCGTCAAACTTGTAAATAAATACGTCATGAAAAACATTTTTTTCTGTTATGAATATAAACTTAAATTATTATTTTGGTAACAATTATTACTTATGAACTGTTGCAAGTGAGTAAGCTTAAGTAATGAAAAAAAAGTATTTATAATGTTGTTTTTAAAAATTGCATATATTTTTTTCATTTGCTTACCAGCAGTAATAGGTACTCTAGAAGCCATGCTATTTTTCGTTAACAATAAACGCTCAATTGTGTATTTTCTTATTATAATGTGTAATACTCTAGGATATGAACGCTAACTTTCTGCCCCGTGGTAAATAAGCTCCTGAGTCAATGAGGAACATTTTTTTTCATAGGACATAAATGGTAGAGCGGCCATTTTCAAGATATAGAGAGAAGGGATAAATAAAATTATTAAAACTTGAGAAAAATTTCTGTCCTTTACCAAATAAGCTCCCTAATTATCGCACAAACGTTGTATACTGCCGTCACACGGGAAATGCTTCTCCCTCCTCCCACACGACCGAAAAAGGGTAAAATGATTTGAATGATATTAGTCGAGAAGGGAAGATTTTTGCTCTTTGTTTGGCAAGGCTCATTTTATTCCCCCTTTCTCGTCTATCTCGAAAATGGCCGCTCTACCATATATATATATATGTCCTAAGAGAGAAAATGCTCCACTTCAACTCAGGAGCTTATTTACAACGCGGTAGAAAGTTAGAATTCATGGTTTTTTTACGTGCCATATCCTAGAAAATAGCATAAAAATACACAACAACCTAGCTGTTCCCGACCGCTTTTCTGGACACTTTAAAATTAATATCATAATAATGCCCGTTGTTATTTTGAGTTCTAGAAGGCTTACTACGGTCTCAGAACTCATTACCCTCGCAATAACAAAACCTAATATCGCAAAGAATCATTATTTTGACATAATAAATGTATTATGTGAATTATATCTCAATCGGACAAGGCATTCAAAACGTACACGGTTATACGAACAGATGCACCAGTGATTATATCTTCTTTTTTATTTATTTATTAAAACTGGCTTCAGCAAAACTGCTATATAGCCAAGGGGTGATTATATCTATAAAGATAAAACTTAGATTTTCTTCTTTTTTGGGCTTTTATGTTAGTCGTTTTCGAGCTTAATTTATTATAAAATCTTCAAAAATAATCTTAAAAATCTACAAAATAATCTTAAAAAAAAGTTCGTTTATAAAAATTATGTATAAAATTTTAACCAAAGTAAATTTGTAAAGTGATTTCAATATATCCATAAAAAAATCACAAGAAAAACTTTGGTTATGCCTTAAAGGTCGTTTAGCTACGAAAAGTTGTGTGGCTCCTGCAGCGTAAGTATTATAAAACGTATGTAAAGAAAAGAAAAAAACACGTGTATTTTAATATTTACACATAAATATAGCATCTAACATATACAGACCAGGTCAATCATATATGATTCCCATATTGAATGACGTCAATGCATTTGTACACGGACCACGGACGGCTAGGCTTTGTGTATATATTAAACTTTACATAAACAGTTTCTATGTTATTTTTTTACACAAGTTACATAGAGACCATATATTAAATGTTATACCGGTGGTCACGTACAGGATGGTCTACTGAAAGTGATACATTCTGTCAAATAAGTTTCTATGTTGAGTCACGTAAATCTGCCGTATGAATTTCATTTTAAATAAATGTATTATAAGAGTCAACACATTAAAATTTTATGATTTCAAGATCGAAATTCTGATTTTGACAGTGGAAATATTGCAGAGCTTTTAGCAGGAATTTTATATCTATAACATGAATTGTTGGGGAATGCAGAAAAAAATTCAAAGAGCGTAAAGTCGTGTTAAAAATTGGCTTCAAACGCTAAGATAAGTATCGATAAAATATAGAAATTGGGACTTGCTTTCGCTATATTTTTCGCTTCAGTTCCAGAGAACTGTATGATGAACTCAACATATTTCATGAATTGAGTACGACAATTAATTTTTTTAAGAACAATTTCTTGAGTTAAAACTCATCGGATATCATAAAACAACTAACATATTCAACAAATTATAGCTCTATGTAATCAATGAAGACATTAATACGAATTAGTGGAAGTAAATGAGGCTATCGCCATATATATGGATTAAAGTTATCCTTTTGAAGAAGAAGCAGTTATTAGACAAGGTGATGCTTGTTTTTGATTATAAGAATAAAAAGATTTGTATCACTGTCTCATTTTTCCGACTTGATATACCATGATTCATCATAGACTAGTTTTCATAAGACATAAGGTATTTAAACTTGCAAAACATATAATTTTGAGAAACAGATTGACTTTTTTTGAAGGCTTTTCCAAGCACTGGGAAATAAAGTGGTTTATAACATAACTACTTATAATAAAAAACTGAATTGTTTTATTTTCCTAGCATTTCCACATGCAAAGCATCATGCGGATTCCAAAATAAGTAACGAAACATCAAACATGCAAATTGAGCTTGCCTCTTATCACAACACTAAACCTAATTTGGTAAAACTGTTTTGAAAAATCCCACTTTTTAGAAAAATCTAAAGAAAATAATTTATGGTTTTATCAAATTCTCTTTTATCTTTTTAAGTATAAAATAATTTTATAGTCACTTTTCTAACAAATGATTTTCCGAATCGTTTGAATAAAAAATCCTTTAATTTATGAATTAAAAAAGGAGGAGCAACGTCAAACAAATAATTAATACAAAAAAAATAAAATTAGACATTAAGTATGAAGTTTTTTTTTTAATAAATAAATATCAAAATTATAATATTTCATAAAATGTAAAAATGTAAAAATGGTAATTATATTATTTTCATGAGACTATTAAAATTGTTATATGTTTTGTAAATAAAATTTATAATGAAAGTGAAATGTATGTATTTTGTTTTTCACACTTAAGATGTTTTATAGCAAGCACACAAAACTGAACTATTGGATATTATTTTTGTAATAAAAAATCTGGTGTGCAATGCTACACGCAACCTCTATGTTTTAAAATAGTCAAAAGCTTGAAACTGTTAGGTATTTTAGCTACATTAAAATTTCATCTAATTCATTTCTATACACTGAACTATTTTAAGATAAAATTAAAAATGATTTTAGTGACTATGAGTGACAAGAGGAGAAGGAGCATACGTTCAAAGGATAGATTCGAATTATTCTAGATAAAAATGACCGCTTTCTCTTTACATTTCTATAAATTTTAAATTATGATAATCTTCTAATCACAATGCAACAAATTATTTTTAGTTATCTGTATTTGTTTATGATAATTTTCTTAACAAATCAAGACAAAGCAAAACTATACAAAAATTATAGGTAATTTTCGACACTACACTAAAGTCTTATCTCGCGCCATTATTCGACGGTTTTCGGACATCATTTACACGAGTATAACATACAATTTGTTCTGTACGTAGAGGTAAAAATCAGTTTAATTATAAAAAATCAGTAGGTAGGTGATTTTATAATGACCGATAAAACACTTATTTAATTATAAAGAATAACCGCCAAGTACCATTGAACAAATATTATTATATTGATTTATGTTAAAACAACTGAAGATATAATTGTAGTAGGTATGCCTGTCTATCTTTATTTCATTTTTTATTAAGTTTTTATCTAGTTTTTGCCCGTGAAAAAAAATTACTTAAAAAAATAAATCTAAAGTTTGTTTTAAAATTATCTATAATTTATTTTAATTTTTCTATTTTAATTTTATCGTTTGTATAAAAATAATGTTTTTAGATTAAGTAACTAAAAATTAGATTGATCTTGAGTAAAAATTTGCTAGTATTTTTGAGCATTTTTCAATAGATTTTTTAATTAAGTTCGATTGAATATTCAAATAGCTACATTCTAGGGAATCAAGGAGACTAATTGCACTACTATTAGCGTAGAAATTATTAAGTTTATACACAAAAAAGTTTTCATTTCCCAAAATTGTCTAAAATTTTAATAGAATGGCGTTTATTAACTTAGTAATGTGAGCTTTAAAAAAATAATCGACTTTATTTTAATTTTCTTACAAAATCGATAGTTTTTACCGTTATATTTTAATATAATTTAAGTTTTTTTTCTTTTAGTCCATGTTTAAAATAAATGAAAATATGATCAGTATCCTCATATTTATGGTCTGAAGAACGATTTTCCATCAATACTACCATACCCTTGTAATGAGTAAAGCTCTGGCCAATATAGTAAGAAAAATTTGAATGTCGATTCATAAGTTTTGCATAAACTTCACTTGCACGTTTTCTAAAAATTTCTGCTTCCGCTGTTGCTTTAGTCTTCAATAATTTATATTTTAACCTTTCAATGTATGTTCTTAAATAAAACTTAAAATTTTTAATATCACTAAAAAAATCTGTTTGAATTAAACCAAGTTGAAGAACAACATTTATCCCCAAGACGGCATAATTAGAACAATTTTCATAGGAACAATAAGACGATATACTAGTTTTACCATAATATTCAAAATTTCTTTCTTCACTTGGTAATATTCGAAATTTTCTACCTTGCACTTCGTATAATATGTCATCAACCACTTTTATTGGAAAAGTGTCTGTTAATAATTTGTCACCAGTAAATATATCTTCATAAACGGTATATGCAAGTATTCGTATTTGCAATAATGAAAGCAAAGTATAAAAGAAACGATTTTTCATTTTTCAATCGAAAGTGTTTTCACAATGATTATAATTAAATGTCAAATTTAAATGTCAAAATAAAAATATTGATAAACATTGAATTTTTTTCATACAGTGGATTTCTTCATAGTAAGTCGGCAGTTTTTTAACATTGAACAAAAATTAAATAATCTCATCAAACTTTATTTTGATGAACTAAAAAAAGTTATCAAAACCCAATTTTTTGTCATGCGAAATTTTGGAAGTAAACTTCAAAATATAAAGTGTCATAGTGTCAGGTCAAAATGTATCTTAATCAACCGAGAACTTGCTGGTCAAGTTCTGAATGAATTTGTAGCAATAGGAGAAAAAACAATTAGGAGATAGATTACGATATCCGTGGCGCCACGCATTTCGTAGGCATTAGCAAATAATCGATGCTTATTACCATTTAGCTTAATTTAAACATTTTGATACGAAATACCAACGCTTGACAGGAACCGACATACGATTATGTTAGTTAAAGCCAAAGTAAGATATCACAACCGTAGAACGCCATCTATTTTTTTATTTTGTAAACATTGGTTACTATTAGAAAGTTTTTTAATCAGTCAATTACTAATTTTCTTTATTTAAGTATTGAGATCGTGACCTCAAATAGTAACTTGTTATAAGAACACCAATAATCAAGTAAATGCATGTACTTCCATCCAGAAATTATTTATCGTGTTCTTTGCTTTGATATCCAGTCGGTACGTAAGATTGCATTTCAACAAACCGCGTCCTTTGCCACAGTCAAGCTGCCTATTGAACTGTGGCTCTACACGATTAATTGCGAGAAAATCAATTTAGTACCCATTGTTATGTAGTCCTACTTTGTAGCGATAAAAATCGGGTCTATGATATTATAATTTTTCAGAAAACTAATGTTTGCAATAAAAATTTTGTTAATAGTGTTTTTTTGCTGCAAGTTTTTTTGCACAAGAATATTTTTGCTGTAGTTTTACGGCCATTCAATTATTTTAATTTAATGATGATCATCTTGAATATTTTAATTAAAATCAATTCAGGAATATCGATTAAATAATTTTCATATGCACCACAGTAAAATAGACGTTATTAATGTTCGAATATTAATTTATTACTTGAATGAACAAATTAATGTAATTTTGGAATTAAGCTATAGCTGGGAAATGCAACAACATATTCATGAGTCTTACTATTTCAATACTTGTTATTACTTCAAAGTCTACCCTCATGCTTTAGTTAATAATGTTTCTGTCACACGTTAATTACGACATCGGATATGTTATAAATTAGTTTCAATTAATTATGTCCTATTATATATTGTGCGAAAGTCCAATTACAATTAAGGTCGTCTTGGAATTTATTACACTCCCTGAAAATCTATAACCAAGCTATTGTTGTTTATGCCGTCTATTAGAATACAAAAGCTTCAAAAAAGTTAAACGATGGCGATTCTGAACTATCATTATTATAATCTAACTTTTCTTGGGACAATACTCTTACAAAAAGCTTTGGTTAGAACTAACCTTGAACGACAGAAACTGAGCTTGATCTAATGAAGAATATTTAATTCGCTGCTGACCTTAGAATGTTATCATGAAAAAGAAAAAGCCAGGATTCATATACTGTATTAATGCGAACTTTCAGATAAAAAAATTAATCAATATTTGGCAATATTCATCATTTTGTTAACTAAAACTACTTGACTACATTTAGAGTACGTAACTCTCCAAAGAAATATAACATTTTCCCCAGCAATTATAAATAGTTGTCTCTTTTTATTTTGGGTATATTCTTATCTAAAGTTGCGTAGACCGTATGCAGATGAAACATAAGGTTTCCTAATTATTATTAGTCGAACATTATAAATTAAAAACCATCAATCAGTGAACTACTGCATACTTTGGATGGCATTCCTCTTAGAATCTTTTATTATTCCAGAAAAGTATATTTTGACCATGGAAAACGAGTCTAAATTCGAAAATCTTCTACCTTTTTAATTTTCGATGTTCAAGATTGTTTTATATTTTTGAGAGAAAATAAATCATTCTAGCGTGTGAATAAACATGCGAATGAGTGAGTATCGTTAATAACTTTGCACCAGATCCCATAAAATAACAACATTGAGTACTATCCCTAGTAGTAAATAAACTTACATCGTCAGTACGTGCTGTCGTTGTATCAATTAAGGAACTAAAGCTGGCTCGACTACCATGATGAGATTGTCGTCTTAAATTAATATCTACCGCTGATGCTGATGTTGGATGATTTTGTGACGACGAGGATGGTGGATCACCACTACCAGATAATTCACTACGACTATTACGTAATGGACTGTTACCACGTGCTACACGTGCTAAACGATCATTTTCAATACATTGATTTAATGGAATACCGAATACAAGACCACCTGTACTTGAATTTGTACCGCCTTGACCACCTTGGCTACTGATTTCTCCACTACCTAGAAAAGAAAAAAAAAAGTAAATTTAATTCAAAATTTTGATGTTTTTGAATAGATTACCGACTTGTTTTGAACAATTGAAGTGAATATCAAATATATTTTTTGACATTTTTGTGGCTCGATAGTTGTAATTGTCATTTTCAACCAAAAACAAAATTATGATAGATTTCAATAAGTAAATTTGAGGCTTGAGTGTAGGTTATCAATCTTTGATACTAACCTGACCTCTAGCATTTGCATATTAATCTGTCGTATAGAAATTACCAATGAATTTGGTCTTAAATCATTATTTTGGTTGAAAAACTTGTTGCTCAATTTCATGCAGTTCATTGAATATTTACGTAGTACAGAATAAAACTTTGCTAATCTTTACTCTTGATCACATATACTTTAACTTGAGTCTTGTTACGACGACAAGCAAGAGTTATTCATAAAATATGTCACGCTAGTAGGATGAAGGGAGGGATTCAAAAAGAGATAATATTGCTTGAGTTATTTTAGGGACAATCCCGAACTACAACTTATTATCTTATTGATAAATTTATTGGTAATTTTTTTCCAGTATAATGAATCAAAAAATCAATTCAATTTAGATTTAAAACAAAAATAAACTTGGCCAAATAAACTTGTATTTTTAGACGAATCACATAGTATACAAAAAACCAATTTCCTGTGAGAAATACACAACTGTATAATACCTTCAGAGAAAATGCATATTATTTTGTGATCAGTATTCTCCTTTATTCGTTAGAATTAAGGAGTGGTTTACACGACTAGCTCATTACGAAAATTACACTAATATATCAAAATACTATAATACACATCATATTGTCATTAATACTGTACCTACTATGAAGTAAAAAAAAATGAACCTATCTTTAAAAGATTTCCTTGAATAATCGTTTTTTTTTTTTTGTTTTTTTTTTTTGAAACCTTTACTAAAGAGCCTTGAGTAGTTATTGTTTCTGGACAATAATTTTCCTATAATTAAACGAAAATTTATAGTTTACAGTACAAAGGGGGGGGGGGATTCCTTCGTGATTAACACACCCACGAAGTTTCGTGAGTGGCTTCATTTCAGTGTAACCTACAACATTTTTATTTACAAAAACAATGAAGACATATAGTCGTTAAACTGACATGTTTAAGGCGTAGGTCTGAGAAAACGCCTCATGAAATGTGTTGGCCAGTATGTACATTTAATTTTACTTATATTTATTAAAGAATTGTGTAAAAATTAGCCGGTTGTTCATAAATTGTCATACTCCCGTTTTTCCGATATGTTGGGGGTGGCGGTCACACCAAACGGCCCAATATTTTTGTAGGCCACTATTATTCATAAAATAAATAAATGTACATACTGTTCTACATATTTTATAAACCGTTTTCTCAGACCTACGCCTTAAACAATTGTAGGTTACAATGAAATGAAGCCACTCACGAAGTTTCGTGAGTGTGTTAGTCACGAAATCATACCCCTCTCTGTACTGCAGACTATAACTTTACTAATTTTCCAAAACTTACCAGTTTAATAATATTTAAGGCGAGCGAACACTAACACAGACATCAATCTTATAGTGCTGTTAATATATTGCCCTGGCCATGAAACGTAAAGATATATTGAAAATTTTGCTTTGGATTTTCGGGTTCATTACAAGAACTTCTCTATTATAAATTAAATATATTTATTGAAATTGTTTTTAGTATGAATAAATACAAAAAAGTACTTCCATATACATACTCAAATAAAATATCCTACATTATTTTAGTACATAATATAATATAATTATATAATATCATATAATATAACAGAATAATAATCATTTTGTATGTATGTAAAATAATGAAAAATATTTAACACTTTTGTATTTAAATTACAATATTTTAGGATATTTCTTTGAAGTTTTTTACTACCGTACATACATCATATGTAAATATTAAATGGCGACCCACATTCATTATTTAAGTATCAATAAAATATCAATCAATATCAATAAGAGTGACACTTTCAAAAAATTTGAATAAAACAAACAATTCAATGTATCAAAATAAATTATGCTTTAAAAGTAACTAGCTGACCTAGCGAACTTCGTACCGACAAACAGTCGAGACGTTTACATTTCAATTGACATTTTACCACAGACAATTTACAATTTAGCATAGACAATTTGTTTTTGGGTAATGTTACAATCGTATAAATATTGATAAATATTGACATTAAAATTTATACGATACTCAAGGTCACTCAATTGTTTTGCTTTCCCGGAACTCCTCTACTTACACTTAAATTTTATGGTATGGTATTAAAGTTCATTATTACGAATCTTCTGTACGGGAATATAGAAAAGTGTTGTTTTTAGACTTTTTCAGGCAATTTTTTAAATTTTTCTCTCCGTAAGAACCATCTTCGTACTTCAAGGAATATTATAAAAAAAGAATTTGCGAAATCGGCTCAACTGCTCTCGAGATTGGCCGTTAGGAACACATTCAACGATTCATCTTTATATTATAGATGTTAACGACAAAATATTGTTCAAATTTCCACTATAGCCTTTTTTCTGGCTTGGATTTGAATGCGAATTGCACAAGTATGTTATGAATTTTTCGTTAAAAATAGATTTTTAGGTATTCAATTGTTTGTCAATTGCTCACATCATATTCAATTTCAATTGTATCATCATATCATATTCAGCTTAATGAAATTAACCAAATTAGTGAATTTTTTCATTCAAAAAAATTCGAATGCAGTCCTGTTAAAGAAGTCTTCTTCGACATTTAAGACATTTTCCCCCAAAAAACTTGGCTAAGCTACAAAGTAAAGCACAATTTTGACACTATGAGTTACTTTTTTTTAATTCAAATTTTAAAAAGTATCGTTCTTATTGTAAGACCTTATATATCATTGAATGAGTGAGTATTTTATGAAAAACGACTCGAAATATTATGTGTCCAATGTGTATGTATGATTGTCTGTTTATTATTAGAAGAAGAGGTATTTACTTATTATATGTTTACAAAAATATGTAAATATTTTTGTAAACAACATTGCAGAATTATTAAATGAGTAAAAAACAGCTAGATCAAAGATACATTATTCCACACGTCTCTGTGTTTACTTCCATAACTAGGTATACCTTAGCCTGAATGTAATTTGGCTAACTGTGGATATATTTTGGATATAGTTTCTATTAAATTTAACAAATTAAAATATGTCAAAAATGCAAATTCATATCTAAAAATTTAGCTTCGCAAAGAGTAATGAACAATAAGAGGAAAAGCACTTTTGAGGCCATGTCCTAAGCTATTAATATTTTATGATGACTATAGAAATTAACTGGTAGAGATTTTCATAAAACGAGATAAAAGAGATTTTCATTTGCATTAATTAATCGATTTCCAATAATATACCTGTTTTTTATCCGTTTGTCCACTCAGTTTCTTTATCAGAAACTTTTGTTTGCAGTTTAACGATACCAACGGAAACTTTTAACAGCGAATTTATAAAGTTTTTAGCTTAAACGACATCTAAGGATTATTTGTATAAATGGTAGAGGTTTCAACCTATATTGCATAAGATAAGGTAAAGAAATGATTATTGGATAATTATTTTGGATTTGTCAAAATTTCAAACGCATGTTGGTAAAGTGTGCTACGTTGTCGAAAATTACACCGACATCAAATAGTACACGGGCTTTAAAAGCTTAAAAAGTTTACCTACCGTAAAAATCTGCTGATACTTGATTAAAGAGAGCCGTTTAATACAGTTGACTTGGTAAAGATTATTAAAAATAATTTTATATTTTTCTACTTTCAATTTAATACAAAACTTTTCTTCAATAGGTGCTCAAGAAGGTTACTTTATTTATTATTTACCTTATTTCAATTACTACTGTTCAGGAAAAATATTATTTCTTATTTGTAAACCAAATATAAAATTAGGGTGTTGCATTTAATAATCGATGACTAGAGATACTCTTCCGCAAAGTGGAAAAGAGAAAAGCTGTATTATATGAAACATCATTTTAAAATTGAATTTATAAACTTTTCATAATTGTTTTTTGAATATAATAAAAGTTTATAATTAAAGATGTTTATCATAAATTAAAATTAACAATTCTATTAAAAAATTGAGCGGTAAGTATGATTTGTTTGTAGATTACTCTATCGTATAGATTTCGTAGTTCAATTTTGTACTATATACCTGAGATAAATAAGGTCCCGCAGGATAATAAGCTCCACATTTCAAATTTGGCGGTAAAATAAAGTCATCACACTTATCTCTTTACATTTTCGTTTTGTTGGCTACGGTAATGGCACTAGGGCTCTGCACTCAAGGAATAACAAAATATAAATGACTAAAATACAGAATTTGTTAAAATTCTAAGCTGTGAAAATAGAAACTTTTATCGATTTTTATGTTACAAGCGTTGTGTGTAATGGAATTTAATGTTACAAGCGTTGTCTGTCATCAATTGGAAACGTTAAAGATTTAAAATGACCCTATAAAAGCACAATTTTTCATCATCAGTTATTAATTGAAATCAGAAGACATAAGATAGATAGCTGATGCTCTGAAACTCATCAATATTAGTGTGGGTGGTTGATATAGATTCTCTTGGTAATTCGATCACATAACATTTATCATGATATCATGATGTGTCAATAAAAAGAGGAGAATGTCCGTTTACATGCTATCAAACAACTTATTTTAAGAGTTAGTAACACATTAAAATGATCGTTTTGGAAGTATGATAAACATTTTAATATAAATGGAGACGGTAGGATAGGAAACAAGGTTTTTCAAGTAGTAAGGAAATTAATAATTGGTTTTTACTGGTTACTATTTATAATAAAATCAATATTAACCATTGTTGAAATGATATGAAAACTATCAACAATGAAAATGTTTTATTTTGAGTATTGTTTCATTTTAAAATGATTTGCTTAAGTAGCCTAACAAAACTGTGCAGGATATTGAAAAAAGGCGTTTTAGTTTTAAAATATGAAAATTGATTATTTAGGCGATGGAATTCTTACTTAGTGTTGTTAAACTACCTCCGGACTACGCAAATTTCCGACTTGTTTTACTCGATGATATAAAGTCCAGTTTTATAGAAAGCTTATAAGCTTTGTTCTTACACTAAAGTAATTTCTGCATTTCAAGGTACAAATATTCCAGTCTGACCATCTGACTAAGAATATAACAAAATTGAAATTTTTTTGATTAAAAATGTCTTTTAGGGGGCCATAATAAATCCCTCCTGGATTTCTTTGCTTTGAGCATATAAAATACATTAGCATTTGAACTTAAGTTAAAAATTCTCTATTATTTGTTATTGTTTTTGTCATTTTCTTGCACAATCGGGTAAACAGACACAGCTTATAATAAAACGAAAATCAAATTCAACTTACCTAATGTTACATGAAAAATAATATGCTCGACAAAGACAGATGAATGTCTATATTGATCAATAGAGTGAAATAAAAAAACCTTAATTAGATTTTATACAAAATAGAAAATAGTACACCATCTCTGCAGTGAAAGCATTTAAATTTTGTAATGCTTTTGCTACTGTGAACATCAATAATTCTAGGGAAAACCATTCGTTAAAAATTTTATTTGTGTTGACATTTAATGAACAAAAGATTGCAATTTTAATTGTGAAATAGTGTACGAATAAATTTTTTTGTCGTTACATACAACTAAATTGAAAATCTAATCCTTGTAGATCGGTAGTTAGCCCCCAAAAATGAGTCAGGACATACATACCATTCACAGTAGTAGTATTGCTTTAAATTTCTAACCCTACTCTGAAAATTCACGCTGAATTTGGAAGACGATCTGTAAATATATATTTTTATACCCCGTAAATATGAAATATATATCAGGGCGTACTGGCTTTAGTTTCTAACGCTTAGAAATATTGATGATATGAATAAAATTTTGGTATAGGTTTCATTAAATCATCTAATTAATTCATTTCGGGTTGTCTAACAGTCTGTTCGTCTATCACCAAGATAATACTCAAGACGTAAACAATGAGTTTGAGTTCGTAAATGACCCATCTTTTAAACCATTAGAGATAGAATTAAAGTTTACATATAAAAACTATTTGTTATAAAAAAATTAACATTTTTTGTTTGAACATTTTTTCGCAAACATCAGTGTTAACCCGTGAGGGTACAATTTTGACAAAGCTTTGGTATCCATTTTCGCAAAAACTATAAAAGATAGGAAGTTTGCAGGTTTTCACGCAATAAATGGCCATTATTATGTTGACTTTTTAAAATCTTCTAGTTGATTAAAAATTATGTAAGCACTGATATTCTACACATCCAATACAGGGTATTTCAACAATTAACTCAATCAGTTGTATGTTTTCACTTGTTTTATTCACAAATTAAACCTTATAGCAACCCTTTTTAAAATTTGTTTTAATTTCAAGATTACGTAACTAAACCATACGGCATTTTTCAATCACTATCAATTGTATTGGTAGAAATAACGATATTTATATTTAAGACTAAAGTCAAATCGTTATATTTCGAAGTAAACGTGACTTCTGAGAATTATTAAAGTTGGCTAGAAATGTGTCTTGAAAGAATTTGGAAGCAGCCCTGTGTTTTGAAAGCAACCATTGATTTGAATGATGTAAGGATCAAACTCCCGATGTATTTTTCGTTCTGAATACTGGTCTACAGCTATGTTATGTGCATGGTATATAAAACTACATTTAGAAGATTTAGGGGTATGAGGTCTTGCATATAATTTGGCTTGTATGGCTTTTTGTACTGCCTAGACGCGTCAGTGTATACAATATTTAAAACCTCGTATAATTTCAATATTCCCGTTTAGAATTATACTACAAACTTGAAAGAATTTATTGGTTATTTAGCCAATCAAGGGATGGAATTTATATACAAAGTTTATTAATTAAAATATATCAATTCTTTCACGGATGTCCTTTTATTTATGCACCATAAATATCACCAATTTCCGTTTAGATTGATATACAGGACGATATTACAAAACTGCTGTAACAGTAGAAGAACTCGAAAAGTAATGATTTTAGAAAAAGGTTTGACATGCTCGATAAATTTGGAGAAATTTTTGAAAAATATGCAGATAATTATATTCTTATACTATCTATTTTTCGATTATTTAAGAAGGCAATTGATTTCGTTACTAAATTGCACCTCTTTTATAAATGTTATGACGTGAACAGTGTATTAAACCGTTAAAAATTTAATATTTAAAATCATACACTCCAAAAAACCTCTTTGCATAGATTTCCTAATTTATTTCACATAGATAATTGGTGTTATACCCAATCACATTATAATGCAGTAAAAATCCAAATCCAAAAAACATGGTGCTTTTGTATTTAACATGGAAAGAGTAAGGCTTCAATATTTAATAGCACCACTCTATTCTATTAATATATAATGCTCGTACCTAAACTATATTATTAAATAAATTATACACACCTTAGAGCTGCACTTATACAGTCGTCATATATCGCCTATTTTCGTGCTGGAACTGCGTTCATCGACTGTTAAAGTCGTTATGTAAACTACTGGACTTTCTTCTTTTCAGATTTTATTTAAAGCTGTAGTGTTTTTAAGTTTTTTATTTATTTATTTTATTTTAGACTTTTTAGTGTCCTAGCACTAAAGAACCATTTTATTATACTATATTAAAAATCTGAAGACAATTTATTATTCCTAATTAAATTTAAACATATAACGTATAACTATTTCGTTTCAAAAATTCGCCATTTTGATTTGATTTTTCAGACACCTATCTAATAACACTTGGATTTTTGAGACAAATATAATGAGACCTTAATTATTGAAATCCGTTTAGCCGTATGGAAGATAAGAAGTAATAAATATATTTACAAATATAGGTACATACATACATACAATATACGCACAAAAAACATTACCACCCCTTGACAGACCGGCAAAAAGATATTGTGAAAAATTTTAGAAATCCAATCGTAAAGATGTATGGTTCATCGTGCTAGAGAACACGCAGCTAATATAACTCCGCACAATTTAGAATCACCCTATACATACATGTGTATTTTTTTCATGTTACTGAAAATTCTGTCTACACCAGACTCTGATTTTTCAATAAACAACCGTTAATTAATTTGCTATAAATATTTTTACACATTACTTTTCACATATAGTTAGATAGAAACACAAATTCACAGTTAAATATTATTTATTTAAAGTATCTATCTCAATCGTTAGTATATTTTTTCTGTGGTTTTATCAAGGTAAAATGTATGTCAATTTTCTCTATTTGAATTAAACATATATATCTCTTAATGTATAAGTAAATCGTATAAATTTTTTTATTTTATTTAGGTTTTGTAACCAAAAAAATACCTTTCTCTATTGTCTAAGCTATAATATAATAATAAGCTATTTTATGCAAATGATTAATATCAGACTGTAAAAAAACAAACATATTGAACTCTGTATGAATCAAAATAGCTTATGATGATAGAAACAGATATTTTTTTGTTACAAAACCTACATAAAATTAAAAAATTCATACGATTCCCTTATAGATGTAAAATGTTACGCATATTACGCATGCGTTATATGCGTAATTACGCATAGAAATATAAAACTAGACTTGATACCATGACAAAATTGGAAAACAAAATTAAAATTGATTAAAAAACGAAGAACTTGTAAGGTTTTTGTCCATTTTCAAAATTCAACTTTTCTACCCGAGAATTCTTCATCTGAAGTGATTAAAAAAATTTGGTAAACATGCCTATTATTATTAATGGCCTAAACATTAGTTTACGATCTTTTTAACTTGCAACAAAAATTATACTTAATTTTCATCAGCTAATGGTAAAAAGAGAAAACATGAAAGAAATTTTTAATGTATAAATGAGAAAATAAACGATGTAATAAATTCTTCATTAAATAATACAAACAAGGAAACAACGTAGAAATATTTAAAATGAAATCTATAAAAAACGAGTGCGGTCGTGAAACCTCCCTTACGAACGAAGTTCCTTACTAAACCTGTTAAAAACCTGAAATTATTGGCGCTTTGAGGGACAAATAAGAGGCGTTAGCTAAGCTACGGCAGGTGCATTATTCAAATTTTACGATTTTCTGGAATTTTTGGTTTGTTTTTTCATTTACTAATTCGTTAATAATTCGAAATTTTGGTACTACTCTTACTACTATTAATTCTTTGTTGAAAATTTCGAAAAACTCTTTTCTTGAAATTACGAAAGAGACAGCTGTTATGTATTTCGAAATTTTGATTTCAATTTCCAATCAATAAAAGTTGCCGTTTTAAGTTAGGATCTTTTAAAATGTTACATCAAAATTGAATTAAGTACTAGAACAATATAAAAAGCATCTGATATTCCCCTTCTTTAAAAAAAGAAAACAAAGAAAAGAAAAATGAGAACAGCAAAAAAAATTTCAAGAATGAAATAAACCCATTTTTACTTAGCTAAAGTTCTTCTTATAATAAGAAATTATTTCCTGAGTCAACAATCTCAATAATTAAGTTAAAAAACAACTACTTATATGACAGCTTGAGAATTTTCTAAATCATGAAAAAATTACCTGGCTAAAAGGAAATATTTACTTGCTACCATGTTAAGAGCATATTTTCTTATCACTGGTATTTTTCAGTGAATGTTTTAGTATTATGAAAATGGTAAAACAACCAAAATACGCACACAAAGATAGAGCACTATTATACTTATTTAATATTAAATTTAATAGAAAAATTCCATGTGTTACTATTATTATTTAGTATTATTACTCATAAAAGCATTAGCCTTTGTTTTTTCTACCGTAAAAGAATGATAATATATAATTCCATAAAGAATTGTTACGATACACATACCTACCTACCTACCATGCAGGTTTATTATCATATTTAGTAAGTCATAATTCTATCGTAACTTAGTTTTTATATTGTATCGTAATAAAAATACATAAATGTTTTTGTAAATGATCGTAAAAAAATCTTGTAATTTAATTTTATTGAGAAAAAGTGTTATAATTTTCATTAAAAAAATTATTTCCCAAACCTAAAATAAAAAAGTATGAATTTTTGAACAGTGAAAAATTTCTTTTAACAATACAATTTTACATGTCAATATTAAAACTAAATTTTTAGTTTCTTAAATAGTATAGATATTAAACAGCAAGAAGCTATGACTGAAAATCATAAGACTGAATTTACTGGAAAACTCTCATATTTTATTCGAAATACTGTTCTAAACGGGGTTTGAAAAATTCAACGAATTCTGCTTAAGCATTTTTATACCATGTATATATGAAATATATCATAGTATATTAAGTTTAGTCCCAAGTTTGTAACGCTTAAAAATATTGATGCTACAAATGTAAAAAATGGTCCTTATGTAAAAAATGGTACAAATGTAAAAAATAGTCCTTATAAAAAAAATAACAAATTTTATTTGAAACTTTTTTTGGTAAACATCACTGTTTACCCGCGAGGGCGCAAATTATGTGCAAGTTTTATCATATGTACTATATGGGAATATCAGTTATGAATGTGTGGCTATATCTAAGATTGAATATCTTTCTTTACTTACGTGATGTCAAAAAACAAACGATTACATCATCAACACTGTCTATACATAGTATTTCAACAATTAACTAAGTCAATTGTTTGTTTTGACGTGTTTTTATTTTAAAAAAAGTTCACAGAAACATTGCAAAAAAAATTAATAAATATGGTGGAAGCGCCAAGAAATAAACTGTATATAATAATAATTGATATATTGCATAATTTATTTGCGTTTCCACCATTCAATTACCGTAGCTACACTAATAAAAAACGTCCTTTTTAGTAAAAGTACGCATTATTTATGCAGTTAAGGGAATGTAAATTTGTTTTCCTCGCACCTTTTAAGTTCTGTTAGGGTTCATTTCAATGATAAAGAAGTTAGCTTAAGAATGCGTTCAACGCTATTTGTAAAAGTTCAATGTTTTTTCGTCGTATATGTTTAATAAAACCACGACGTTCTTTAAATAAATTTCATTCTTCCCTCCAATTTGGTTAACTTCGCCACGCATGGTGATTTAACAACTCACTCCTGTCAGATTTTTTCTAATACATGGTAACTAATGTTTATTGTTACACACAATTAAAATTTTTCTAACAAACAAATTAATCAATGCTTACATCTCACAATTTACGACTCACTCAAGATCTTTCTAATTGAATTTTTTCAATATGTATTGAAATACCCAATATCCGTGCCACGGTCAAAGTGATGATATTTCATTTAAATGATGTGGAAAATGAATTATTGAAAGTTGTTCATAAACACTTTTTCATTGTTCTTTGATGTTGTCAACAAGTTTTTAATGAATAAAACGCTTACTGAAATTTGAATTGTTTAAAATATTAGATCCAATGATGATGAATTATTATGTGATAATGATCATGTGATATTTTAAACGATTTTAAAATAGGTCATCTTATACTTTAGTATGTTCAAAATATGGATTATAGGGTAATGTATAGTACCTTGGATAAAATGTACCTAGAAAATCACAGCTACTGAGAGAATTCATGTACATTTATTTTCACGTAAAATACAAATAACAGTTTCTTAGTATTTTCAAAGTATCTTAGCTTAAGGTGTGATCTACAGTACATTTTGATAATTCACCATAAATCACAAATTTTGTACCTTAAACCGCTATAGATGACTGATTGATATTGAAAATAGACACTGTTTCCATTGTTATATTTAAAACAAAAGAATTTAAGAAACACATGATATGTAAAATTTTTGATCCCTGGAACTACATTCTACCCTACCCATATTGAGTATCATAAATTATAGACTTTTGTTTGTATTCTTATAGTTGGGGGCGCCACTAATATTTTATATTTTAGCATTTATATTTTATTTAATAATAACAATATCCATGCATAGTGAGAGCTTGAATACGATGGAATTTTATATTTTTGGAATATTTAAAATATTTAGTGTAATTTATTAATAATAATGATAATAATAATAATAATATATTTAAGAAGTTCATTTAATTTATAAATTTGACATTTTATTATTTTGCTATTGTTATGCTTATTTTTCAGTGTTAAAATAATATTTGCTTATTCTAAATATGCTACAAAAATAAATTATGAAAACGCCATGTCAAACGGTGAAAACTAAAATTTATTTTAAAAAACATCAGTTTTGACCATCGCTGGAAAATTTATTGAATATCTTTTATCCTAGTTTTTTTTTTTTTTTTTTTTTTTTTATAATTTTAACAAATATGTTATAATTTTGTATTATAGAAAATCAGAAATTTCTTAATCGTATCATTTCCTTTTTATACCATGTATATGAAATAAAGGTATATATAAAGGTATACTAAGTTTAGTCCCACGCTTAAAGTCCCTTTAGTGTAACGCTTAAAAATGGTGATGGTATGAACCAAATTTTGGTATATGTGTCCATAAAATCACCTAAATAATCTATATTAATCTATTTCCGGTTGTCTGGCTGTCTGTCTGTCGTCTGTCCGTCTGTCTTCACGATAACTCCAAAACGAAAAGAGATATCAAGCTAAAAGCTTTTTTTAGCGTGCTAAGGACGTCTAAAGAGAGATCGCGTTCGTAAATGAGCGACATAGGTAAATGAGCAACTATTGGGTCTTGGGTCCGTAAAACCCATATTGTAAACCTTTAGAGATAGAACAAAGATTTAAATGTAAAAAATGTTCCTTATAGAAAAATCAACAATTCATTACTGTCTATAGATGATATTTCAGCAATTAACTCAGTCAATTGTTTGTTTTCACTTGTTTTTATTAAATATATATAGTAATTATCTTATAATTACAACTAATTATCTATAAAATGAGCTATAATACAAACAATAAACACCTACATTAAACATCAGCTATCGAAATTTTAATACTAAACCATTAGTTATTTTATTCATTTCATTTCGAAATAATTATTAGATAAACTATAGAAATGTTCTTGAAAATTAAGAAATAAAATTTAATATTATGTGAAAACATAATATTATTATATATGATCCACATATTTTTTATGTTCGACACTTACGGAAGATTCATTCTTTCCTACGCAAACAATGAAATTTTCATGTTTTTCATACAATGAAGAAAATAAAATAAAATTGATACTAAATTTCATGTAGTTAAAATAAAAATAACTAAGCCTGAATTGAAGGTTTAATCCAAGATTTAGTAGATTTTTTTTTTCAGTTATTTAGTGGTAATGAAAATTATTCTCTGAGTTTCAACATACACTGATGCAAAAAAAAAAAAAAAATTTGTAGTTCTGGTTTTTCTGACGTGAAAAACTAAAAACTTTGTATAAAAAAAGTATTAATACAAAAGTAACCCATTTTTACAACAGCTCTTTAAACATTTACGTCTAGTTCGAATCTTAATCATATTCGTTTTAGACTATGCCATCACAAACTGATTTTTTAACTTCTTAACATTCATTCAATGGTTTCCTATTAGCATCATGAAAAAAAAAATTTTAAACATTAGCTAGAAAAATGTTTGGCCTCATAATATATTCTTTTTTTTAGTTAAAATGTTTAGTTTTGTTTCAGTTTGCATTTTTTACAAATGATTAAGTAATGTCTAAAAATTCATCAACTAGTTGAGATAATTTATTTTTACTGGGATATTTCATTTTAAAATATGAATCAATAATTAAAATCAATCGAATATCAATGAATTAAAAAACTTTCTAGCTTCTCACGAAAATTATTTAAATAATGATAAAAGACACATGAATGGTCTTATTCAGTTCAAGCAAATATTTTATTATACTTACTTAGAGGTTTGCAAAAGCAGAAACAAGGTAAGTTAATTTTTTGCAAAATATTAAGTTTGACTAGCTTTGACATGACTTTGGATGTTAAAAATATTATCAATTTATTTTCACAAGTTTTCCTTCTTTTGAATGATCAGAAATTTAATCACATGTTTTCAAACCCCATGATAATAAAATAAATAACACGGCGAAATTAGAAAAGACTATACCATACACAAATTCAAATGGTGGAGGCTACGGGAAGCATTTATGAGATTAGCAAACATTTTAGTCGTCAATTTGAAGTTTTAAAACAACACTTTTACTAACTTGCAGAAATAATTTTGGTATTAATATAAAATCTAATGATAAAACAGATTTAGCCATACATCGATCACCCCACATTTTATTTTAAAACATTACATTTTACATTAACATAAAAATTATATTCTTTTTAGTCCACGTGTTATCTTTATATTTGAAAACTATATTTTTATAGTTGGACCGATTAGAATACTTAACTCTAATACTACCACTAAGATAATTAATACAAAATAACAATAATTTGGACATGAAACATTTTGATGAATTTATCTGATGAATAAAATGTGTCATATTTTAATTCAAAATAAAGTATGTAGAAAATTTGTATACTGCTGATTAAATGTTTGAAATGCCTATTTAAATACATATTTGAAATAATATTTTATATGGTTGATGCTGAAGCTATGTTTATGTATTATATTATGTCTATTTACAATAAATTATTGTTGTACTCTATGTTAGTTTATACACCAGTGGATGGGCCAAAAATATGTCGAGACTCCACAACAATTATGGGAAATCCTTAAACGAAATATTATAATATACACCCATAATTTTCATGCACGTTTTCTTCGATATATAATTAAAAAAAGTCGAGGCTCAACATTCCAGACTCCTTAGAAACCAGGATTGTTCCAACAACTGAAAGTGTATGGAAAAATTTCTTAAAAATAAAATAAATCATTATCAAAATACATCATTTGAATGTATGTATTTCAACATGACTGTACACACAGCATTTAACACTTGCTATTATGATCCTCTTGTATTTTTAGAATAATAGCAATGAATTGTATAAGCTGTATATACAGACAAACAGCATCAATTTTAAGTGGTTGGTAGAGAGCGGCGTGGAAAATGGGGGTGGACGAAAAGTTTTCCGATTATCGAAACTACTTTGTATTTGAAACGGATTTTAAAGAGTGCCAAAGTTCTTATCTAGAAAGATTTTCGTTTCAAATTATTTCGTCTTAAAACATATTTAGATTAAAAGAAATGTGCTTTAAAAGAATCTAAACAATTTATGTAAGTTATTTCCGTCTAGGAATTGTACTAAGGAACTGGTCTAGTAAGTATTGTTTAGTATAAAACCAAATACTACTTCATCTGTTACCTAAATAACATAAATACTATATTCTATATAATAGATACAACATTTCTCGAATTTCTACTCGAACATATTATTATTATATCTGTCTAATATCTTGTAATGTAATTTGATTGTTTAATATATACAACACTATTATACAGAGAGTTCTGCAAAATAACTAGCTGTAGATTAGAGGAATACAAATTCTATGAAAATCGCTCAAAGTAACCATGAAAAAAAAGTTGTGATATTTGACACGTTCTCTAGCAAAAACTAACGGTTTGACACGTTCTCTAGCAAAACGAAATATTTGCTATTTATTTTATTATATTTCACAGTTTTTTTTTTGTACTTTATACAAATCTATTACTTACTGCTTTTCATAGCTTCTTCCGTCTCAACACATTATACCATTACGGTGAGAATTTTTTTTTTTTTTTGTATATCACTATGTCAGTATCTTTGTGAACGGAATACTGTATCAGTGTGAGCGCCATACTGTGTACTGTATTGAGGTAATAGTAACCTGAGCAATAATTATGGCGGACGACTCAATGCAGTTTGGGTGTCAGGCTCATACTGGTTGTCGATATAAATTTCGATTTTTGCCCCAATTTAGATCAGTTTTTTGTATTTTATAAATACGTATTTTGACTACCAAGTAGTCATCATCAGTAAGAATTAGCTGGTCGTGATTACTCTTATTATGAATGTTACTCTTTGCTAATTTGGTGGCGGACTGCACAAAGATACTTTCGTGTACTTACAATTTATACTGTTTACAGTATCTGTCAAATTGTAGTATAAGTGGCGCCAGCCAATCAACTTCTATCAGGATACCTACAATACTTCTGGTGGATTGCTCTATTCAATACTGTTATAAGACTTCGGTATTCGAACCCGAGGCCTGTAGATATCAGGTCTAGTCATCCATAAGAAGATTATGAGAAACAATTGGCGGTTACCAATTCACTTTTAAGGTTGCAATATAAATTTGACAACGAGAATCTGAAAAATTTGGATTTTGCTCTGATAATTTATGCCGTACATTGAATAGACGATGAAAGGTATCTCAATTGTAGTTGAAAGGTATGTCAAAGTTTTATATTTACTTCGAAAGTGTATACGTAATGTAAAAGCTGTCACTAACAAAGTAAAATGAACACTTTCAACTTTAAATATTTGGTTTACATTAAAAAAAAAACCATATTACTTGATAGCTAACGATAATAAAGTGAAAATAAATATCCAATCAAGTATTAACAAATATCATCTTAAAAACCACTTTCCACTTTCAATATTTACAAAAGTCGCTGTATACGTATTATTGTCACTTGCATGTTTACAGAAGCTCGTCTTTTGAATATCAATAACAACAACGTTGATTGAGATATGTGATAGATGTATTATATTATTCTGCCTACAAAATATTACAGACACTTATAAACATTTCCCACAGAAACTTCAAATATTTATTCGGAATTATAACTTTCATACTGAATGACGAATATGTACTAAATGAATTGTAATTTTGGAAAAGGAAATCTCAAATACAAATGACAATCGTTTAGAAACTGTAACCGTTAGGATGTGTTAAAAAAATTTTTTTTATTCCTCATATAAATAAACTAGCCGTTATCCGGTCTCTTCGCTATTCTATTTATTAGACTACCAAGTTATGGCCTTTACTCCTTTTTCCCACACTTATCTCCTCTTTATTCACAATTACGTGGGTTTCAATTTAGAAAATCATTAGAAGTTTTTCAATTAATCCATTATAATGTATCCATAATCATTCATTTCCTGTACCGCCATCTTAGGAGTTAAATTATTTCTAAATGCTCACCTACGGTGTTAAAGAAACTTCATGTAAATTTTCACAGTCCTAGCTCTAGGAGTTTGGGCTGTGTATTGATTTGTCAGATAGTCAGTCAGTCAGTTATTCTTTTACATACATAGGTATAGATAAAAATTTATAAACTTTTATGCATATTATCTAAGTTCTTTAAAGTTTAATATTTGTATAACTACCAATTTGTGAATTTCCATTAGAATAGTCATAAATGTTGATAATATACTTTTTATATTTCAAGTATAAGTCAAGTTTTTATTGTTATTCGAGAAATCTCTAAGGATGAAACTATAAAAATATTCATATAGAAAAAAAAATAGAGTTGCTATATTATCATTTTGTATTCAAAGAAATATTATTTATATAAATAATTGGTACTCATAAAAGTTTACGTACGAGATATGTATATATACAATTGAACAAAATGCACTCCTTAATATTTGGTGAGATTTATTCTAATCACGTCCATGTGAACCATTTATTAACTTTAAATATGCAAACATCTGTTTTTTGGAAAAAAACTACATAATTATTTTTTAATTGTATAGTCTCCAGAATATCTTTAATCCACGGAAAACTAGTATCTATTTAAATTTTTCGCAAAGCTATCATTCTGAAATATTAATATCTCCAAAATCTATCTGGGACGACCAAAAATTCATTAAAATAACTCATTTCATTGAATAATTTTAACAGTTATTTCGATTAATCACTTCGAAAATGAATCAGGTGGCAACTAATTCCACCAATTTATAGCCAACTTTATTACATTTTTCGTTATTCTTGGATAAAAAATTATCTAGAAATTGATATTACCAAAATCACCAGCAAAAAAAATTTTTCTATTTTTTCGAAATTTTTAAGGGTATCCAAACCCAGAAAATATTTAAAATGTTCTTCCTGATTTGTAAGTAACTGATTTAATAGACTAATTTTGACCTAAGAAAAACAAAAATTTAGTTAAAAAATTGGTCAGAGCTATATTTCTATTAAAAATGTGTAAATGTGTCAAGTTGTATTTAAAATACTCCTACAAGTTGCAAAAACTACGAATTTTTCACCAATTCTAACACAATTTTCGTTCTTTTTAAAGTCAAAATGATCTTAGAAATTGCTTATCAAAAATTTAAAAAATCGAAACAATTTCACCTGATTTTAAAATAAACCAGTTACTATATTAATTTGGACCCAAAGATCCTAAAAATCTAAATTTAAAAATAAATCAGAGATATTCATAATTATAGCCTCAAAAATCTGTTGGAAGGATACAGAAATGTTGCAGAAAATTGAATAAAAAAAAATTCCAAGAACGTTTTTTTAGTCATACAGTTTAGGTTGCATATACATAGAGGTGATATAAAACTGTTGAAGTTTGTACATAGAAGTTAGAGTGGATACGTATTTGAGCAAATAAAAATCACTCTACGGTACCTACTCGGTAAAATAAATATACATATTATTGTCAAGAAGATAAAGTAATCTTTTTGCAATATTTCCGTATTGCTAAAGGTTCTGTAAAACCAACCTTTCGAGACTTAATAATGCTTCTTTGTAGCAAACTATTCAAGAATCCATGCATGCAAAAATTTGTTTTAAAACTATAGAGCTTTTAGTAAAAATTTTAATAAAAAAACTGTATTCAAACAAGACTTGTTACAATTCCCACAGGATAACTAGAGTTTGTCAGACTCCCAACATCCATAATATGAATTCTCTTCAATGTTTAATAATAAGAAATATTCACCTGATTCCGAATAAAACCACCGAAATTTACGGCCACCGCAATTCAATAGCTTAAAGGGAGAACACTTCTCAAATTCTGGTCACTCCTCAAAATCTTTATGAACCTTAGAACTATATAATTAAAGAACCATTTTTAACCCCCGAATTAAAAAAGGGGTGTTATGAGTTTGACCGCTATATGTGGGCGTGGTTGTGTGTTTGTCTGTCTGTCTTTGGTTTGATTTTGAGAGGTAATTTAACGGAGAATGTTCTTAGCTATGTTTCAAGTGCGAGCTAAGAGTCCTGTTCTCGAAAAAACTAAAAAATTGGCGACGATTTTCATAATCGATTCAGTTTGAATGGTTAAATAAACCTGGCTCAATTCATTTTGAAAAGTGGAATGGTAAAATAATTAGGTAATTCAAAACAATAATTCAAAAAAAACAAACTCTACTCAAATATTTCAATTTCAATTAAAATATTTCCAAAAATTTGTTCCAAAAAATGATAGCTCTCTAGTTACCCTTTTCATCTCATCTGATGTCCTTGATCATCACTTTGATAATGATTTAAGAAGTTAATAATAGGTTTAAAGTGTTTATCTCTGCGTCTGTGTGTTTCTCAGTGGCATCGTAGCCAAAAAACAGTCGAAGCGCCTTGATTGAGAACATTTTATAGCTAAGTCTTCAAAAACCGGTTTACAAGGAATAAATCGCATTTGTCGGGGGTTTTTTAAATGTAAATTTCACTTGTTGGTATGACATCCTTGTTCATTTTACATACATGCCTTTTTAAAGATACTAACAAATTTTCATTTCAAGGGTGTTTTATTGATGTAAGTGTACTCGTAAAAAATATAAATGGTTGTATTTTGTTATTTCAAAAAGATGGAACAAATATGGAAATTACATAAACTGTTTATTTTCATTTTGTAACTGTATTGTGTTGTGAGATAACAAGCCATGCTTGTTTGAAGCTATTTATCACATATCATTGATTTCGTAAAAGAAAATCCGTAAGAAATTTTTATGTAAAGAAAACACACGGATATGGAAATATTACGTTCCTGCAGAAACGGAAATTGAAATTTGTTATACCGTGGGTAGCCCATAACAGTTTTTTAAGCAGTAATAAAGAATGATATCAGAATGTGATTCGAAAACTAAATTTTAAGGGCATTTTATTTTAAATTTCCATCTTTGAGAACAGTCTAAAGAGTGTCGAATAAGCCTTTTGTCAAATAAGACTAGACTCTTAATTTTGCGGTTTTGAATTATTTAAGGGGTAAGATATGCTTAAGATGATATAGTGCAAATATATTTATGAAACATTTTATATTTATAATGGATTGATGTGAATTTACAAGATAGTTCAAAAAAATGTCACCAGTTTTTTTATTTATACATCCAATTCCAAATTGTTTTCCAAATTTTTATTTCCATTTACAATATTTCAGATTTTATTAGGGATTTTTTCATACTAACGAATGGGTTGTAGAATTTTATTTTAAGAGTTTATTTGAAGACATTCTTTGTTTAAAAAATTTCAGATATTCATTTCCTCATTGAACTTAGATAGGGACATCTCTCACCTCACAGTAATCGATTTTTTGCCTGCTAAATTATTATAGCATACTTTATCTATTAAAAAAAGGCGAATTATTAATTACTTTATAGTTTTTGTTTTATTATTATAATAATATCTGGCACGGGGCAGGCAAAGGCAAAACCATCTGTAAATTAGTGAGTTCGGGAATACGCCCAAGTATACTTAGTAAGCACCATTGCTCGCAGGTGCCTCATTAACGCAATCACTAGAAAGTCCATTGCAGTTTGAGCGTCTCACAGTTTCTTGTTTTCAAAAAATTTTAATCAACCCTCTAAAAACGAAACAGTGAACAGTATAACAAATCACAACTTTGTAGTGACTATTCACTATTTGCCAGTGAGAAGCATACCACTATTTGAAATAGTGAAAAGTCACTATTTTCACTATTTCAAAATTAAGAGAGAATCCAGTTGTATTTGTGCAAATATCGTACATTCAGCAATTTTGATTGAAAACAGCAAAAAAATCCTAAACAGAAGAACGAGTTTTGAATTTTTTTGAAAGGTGATCTGTTTCTTGAAAATTCTTAGCTATATTTCAAGAAAATATATTGAGCTGTTAGAAGATCATCATCTCTTTTGTAGTTCTTATCGGACACTTATTCGATCAAAAAAATCACAATCGGTACACCCGTTAAGCAATTATTCAAAGAACACTTTCGATCAAAAAAATCACAATCGGTACACCCGTTAAGCAATTATTCTGCCAAGGACAGGCACACAGAAAAAATATAATATCCATCTTTTAAGTCGGGAGTTAAAAAAAGAACAAGTGAAAACAATTGACTGAGTTAATTGTTGAAATGCCATGTAAGACAGTGTTGATTACTCTGCCCTATTACACATACATCATACATGTCACACATATATAACTGATATTCCCATATAATACATACTATACAATCTTCCGCTCTCAGGGGTAAACATTGATGTTTACGAAAAAAATTTTCAAACAAAAGTTGTTTATTTTTTCCAAGGAACATTTTTTACACTTACACTTTTGTTCTAGCCCGCTATAAAAAATTCAGCATGATATCTCTTTTCGTTTTTGAGTTATCGTGATGACAGACGGACAGATGACAGACAGACGACAGACAGACAGCCGGAAATGGACTAATTAGGTGATTTTATGAATACCTTTACCAAAATTTTGTGTATAGCATCAATATTTTTAAGCGTTAAAAACTTGGGACTAAACTTAGTATACCTTAGTAAACTTCGTAAAATATCGAGAAAAATAGAACAATTAAAATAATTAAAAATTTTAATTTACTGCAACACACACATAATCTATAATTAAAATTAAAATTAAAAAAAATATCTGAAATAGACAACTGAAAATAAATTTAATTATATTAAAAAAATTAAAAATATTAAAGAGAAATTTAATTTCGTGTTACAACTAATATTCTATTAAATATTTTTGCGTGGTTGCGACCTTGTATTTCGTATATTGTATAGTACATAATGTATATACGTATAGTGTATTGTACACCTGTTGTTCGAATGCCTGTATTTAGGTGGCCCCCTCGTGACCTTTCGAATTTGAACTGTTTTTTTCTAATAAAACAACATCGCTACTGTTTCGTGTCTCTCTGCTGCTTTTAAACTGTTTTTAAAGTTTTGATCATTTGCCATAACATTTTCTAATACTATCAAGTTTTTCATTTCAATTAATAATATTATAAAATCTGATGTATATAAATTTTTATTTTTTAACACATGTATTTATAGAAACCTGTTGAAAAATCCATGGTGTACTTACTATTTTTTTGAAATAAATTAATAATTATATCATCGTTTTAAATATCGAATATCCCAGACTACAAGTCTACAAAAAATATATTATTTTTTAATGAACATACAAAATTTAATACCTTTTTTTGTGAATTCTAAAATTCTGAAAATTTAGATATCGGCAGTCGGAACATTTCAGATAGATTCATATTCCCATTCCTTCAAATAATAATAATAAATATACACTCATAAAATTGCAATTTCCAAGGTGTGGGTCAAGGAATGCTCCATTTTATTGAATGTAGAAAAGAAGGATTTTCCCATTTAGTATTCGAGGATATCTGTCTGTTAGAATAACAAAAACAAACGAGGTTATCCATTATCTGGACCCGGTGAAACAATACACACATGTACAACCCCTCAAAACTGACGACATCAATAGGTTTTCTAGGCATGACCCTGCGGTCTATTCATTCTTGGATGTTTAACTAACTTCTACCATAATTTATCTCGAAATTTTATTAATGATTTACTCATAGTATAAGTTAGTTTGTAACATTATTAGCTTTAAAAAATCATCATGTAAATTGATTTTTCCTCCAGGTCCAAAAACATGATAAAGGCAAGTACATTAAACTTTTTAAATGTACTGCTTCCTTGCGCTTCCACCATAAAAGTAACCAATACAAAAGTAATTCTTTTGAGCCGAAAGTTTTTAGAAGTTTCCAATCTATATTAGAGCGAATAAATATATTAGTTGCCGCGTATGTTAAAAGATAATTACTGACTAGAAGATACGTCAAAAACTGCTCTTCGCAGCTGACTAAAGAATCGTCCAAGCTGTCTGCAACTGACTAAAAAATCGTGCAGTTGTAAAAAACAAAAGCATTTTGTTAAAACTTTCGACTGTTACACACCGCCTGTCATTTTTTTCAAGTATCGAGGTTTCAATAGCTGCCTTTTAACATTGAGAAAAATTAAAAAAAGCCATAGAAAACACGAAAATTGGAAAATACTATTTCCATAAATGACAATCGAATCACGATTAGACCCTCTATTTTTTTTATTACCATACTACTCTTTATCAATCCTTTAAAAATAGGCAAACAGAATCATATAAATATCGCTACTTTACGAAATCTTGCACTATTAGCCACCGTATTAGCAAAATTATTTTAGGTTATGCAAGTCACTGGATAAAACCACTTTTATGAAATAAATATAATATTGATAAATTTAATAATTATATAATTAAAATGATGACTAATTTTAAAATTAATTAATATTATTATAATATTTTAATCCTTAGTGTGATGATCGTACATAAAATTTTTACATTTTATTTTGTAATTAGATTATGGCTGAAATATAACAAAATGATGCCAATTTTAATATTCTTCCAATTAGTTTATAAATTTTTAGCAAGTAAACACAAATTTTTTGATTCATGTAAATACACCTCCTTTTACAAAATTGTAGCAGTATATGTAATGAAACAAGATGAAAATTTTAGTCTTGATTGAAATAAACTTTTCATTTAATTTTTTAGGCAAATTCAATTTGTCCAATCTTTAATTCCGTATGGAGTAAGTATATCACACCTTATCGATATACGTGTCTAAAGACGAGAGGTCGCAGAAGGAGCATGTACGTGGAAGATATTAAACTAACATAAAATTAATTGTGTTAGTATTTATGTAAAAAATTTTCGCCCAGGTAGCTCAGTTGGTTAAGGCGTAACCAATTCCGTCCGTGGTATCCCAGGGTAGCGGGTTCGATTCCCGCCGTCGCAACAAAAATGAATTCAATTAATAGTCGTGATGGGCTGGTGTAGTGCATGGTTTATATATGAAGGAGGTGCGCTCAGCCTCTGAAATTGAGGCGCTGATAAATGAAATTATCCGCGGAAAAGGTGGTAAAATATGATATCACAATGGGCTCTATAGAATAAGTGTGTCCTTTGTGGACAGCCAATATAACCTAAACTAACCTAACCATGTATTGACATCTGTACAGTTATCCAAACAGTCTAATTAATATCAGCAGAAAGTCAAAATTTTGATAAAAATTAACAGCAGGCCTTGGAACTCTCGATTATCAAAGAATATGAAAAAAGAACACAAAAGAAATTTCACAGCAGATGCATCTGCCAAGATTACTTTTTCATTATCTGGTCGGGAAATGTTGAGAGTAAGAGCATATATAATAATTACATATATTTTTGTAATGGAACGTAAAGGACGGCGAAAATTGTACAGAACCATTACGGCAAATTTTCGTTATTAGGAATTTTGATCAATTTGAACAATGAAGAAGTTCTCTGGGTCTTACCTTCGACGAATAATTGACTAAAACCTTGTCTCAAAAGTAAAAAAATAAGTAAAAAAAATTTCTTTTTGTGAAGACAAAGTTTTTATTTTGTTTAAATATTGTTTCTCCAAAACAATAACATAACAATAAATCAGAAATTCAATTTATGTCCTTGAATTTATCAACATTATATTCATAGTCATGGCACTCAGCCATACTTTCCTTCACGGTATGGAATCATTATTGTTATTGTGTTTTTTTTTATGTACGATTAATAGCATATTTTCAAATTTTAGTTGTTCCAATATCTATGAATAACAATTTTAGTACGAGTAATAGTTTTTATGTACAAAATTGATTTTTAGTACTTTTGCAGCTTCATGTGCGTAGAGCTCTTCAGAGCCTATATATATACGCTCTGAAATTACCAAGTACATTTTTTATTTGAGTACAAATAAATTAAAGGATAGATATGCTTCGATGACAGTGTAATGTTAAAAAGTATGATATGTTTACTATCGTAACATCGAGAAATATTTGATTTGAAAGTTAGCAAAACTAGTAATTTGAATAATACTTCTGAATTGGAAGTCAACTTTTTCCATACTTTTATCACTACACTAAAACCACTAGGATACTTATTTTGGTAATCATTCAATTGCCAATGGGTAAATTGTCGATATCAGTTTGTTTTCGGTGAGTTTGTTAGTACACTTAAAGTTGTAAGTGTTTCTTAAATCAATATTTTAGTTACAGGCTTCGCGATAGTTACAGGCTAGCTAAATTAATATGAAAAAGAAATTTTCAGAGTTTATATTGATTATGTTATTGTTACAGAATTAATCGGGGTGAAAAACTTTTGCCATAATACCACCCGTGATACATGGAGCTATTTAATGACAGCAAAAGGCGTCATCAAAGCCTCCGATAGATCACCGAAGAGTGTGTTATTCTTCTCTTTGCCAGAACTGGTCAGTGACACAGGAGATGATACATCGTTTCTTCGTTTTTTTCACTGTGAAATTTTCTGCAGTACTACAGGTACGTTCCTATCGCTACCTAACTTTCTCTTACTTAGGATGGTTTCTTAAGGGAGTAATTTGCAGTTCTCAAATATAAAATGTCTTTTTAGAGGTTCAAATATTTGAGTTGGCCACACTTTTTTCTTTGATAACCGATTTAACAGCAGATAGTTGATGTTTAGTTTGGTTCGCAATTTTATCAAATTTTTAATGGACCTGTAAATTTGCCTTTACACTTGGAACACTTGCATTACAATATTCGGCCACTTATTGACAAAATACGACCGCTGATTGCTTCGAAGTATGAGGAATTTTTTGATCTAGATTGCACCATTTACTCGCAGCCACATAACCGAAATCATATTCAAACATTAATGACATAAAATTATCTCTCCAATAAAGTCAGTTTTTGTATTATTTTGAAGTTATGAACCACTAAAAAAGTTATATAGTCTTCTTTATTATATTACAAATTATTCCTACATAGCGAAATAAAAATATCCTCTGGAGTTTTATATTTAATATTGTATTTACACTTTATATATGAAAGTTATAATTAAGTTTTTGTAGTGTTGATGGTATTCCAGGCACTTGAATATGTATATATATTTATTACATGTATTGAATACTAGTTATAGGCGTAGGCACATAAATACATGTTACTATGTTATCATATTACAAGTAAACGTGATAATAACTGATCATGTTGAATTAAAATAAATACTATCATTTTCAGATGAGAATTAATCAAATAATTTATAATAATTATATAATACAATAAATACACTTGGATTTGACAGGAACAATTCTCAGTAATTAATGTGTAATTCACCAATAATAATTCTACGAACTTAAATACAAATTTGTTGGCTCAATTGTTTTGGTATAAATATGTTTATTCTGAATAAATTTGTTGCCTCAATTGTTTTGGTATAAAAATATTTATACTGAATCAAAGAAGATGGAAATTTTCAACAAAATAATCCCTAGAGTCATAACAGTTTCCTGGAACCTACACTAATATGGTAAATCGTTATTTTCTTTATATCCAGAAAATGCACTTTCTATCCAAGAAGATATACGCATGAAGTTTTTTATTTTTTTGTATTTCTTATCAAAATATGAAAATTTACAGTATTTTCATATTTTGATAAGATAAGATAAGATTTTGATGATAAGAGGTAACAAAAAGTGAAATTATGCAGAAAATTTGGATAAGAACATTTAAGATACATTTTAAGCTACTAATTAGACAGAGAGATCCAACAAAGCTCTCCGACATCCGAAGTCTTGTACTTAAACATGTAGCTGTTTTAAACGGTAAGCAGGGAGATGGGCCAACCTTGTTTTTGGAGTTACGACGGATTTCATGGTCTAAGTGTGTCCCACCATACTTCAGTCATTCTAGCCCATCCTTACTTTCACTGAAAATGAGTTACGTTTTTGGTTTAATTATTATAGATTTTTCATATAATAGCTGCATATGGGGTGGGCAGAGAAGTATGCGATTTTGAAAACATTGTAAAATGACATCCCATGAAATTTTCCAAATTATCTTTTTAATACTTCAAACTATATAAAACAATTTTTTAAAATTACGTACCGAAGAAAAATTAATTGTGTTTTTAAGTAATTATTGTGCTTTTAAGTAATTATACCAATGAGGTTAATTGTATTGGAAATCAGTAAGTCATGATTTCCAATCATCTATGCATGTTTTTCTTGTAATTAATCTGGTGACAATAGAGCGATGGATTTCGCTTAGAAAACAACACAATTTGTTTAAAACAAAGATAATTTTTTATTGTTAAAGGATTTTCTTAAAAAGATTACTGAATTCATGAATTTCTAAGGTAGTAAAAAGGTAATTCACAAAAATTGACAGGACTTCTTTTTAACGCGTTTTCAAAATTGCACACTTCTCTGCCTTGTTCTGTATAATTTTCGAATAATAATAACAACTTTTTTTAAAAATAAACGTAATATTTTTTAATAGGTATATTACAATTTTACCAATAGTCGTTAAGTGGTTGGTTATTTAAAAATTCAAAATTCGATTGAACTATAAATACTTTTATGACTTACAAAAATAAAGTTGTATACATGTTTAATGTTAACAGTAAGAAAAAATTTTTAAAAATATCGTAGTGATTCGCATAGAATTGCTGCTATATGTGTACACCATTTGTGAAAAAAGTGTGCACGTGTAACTGTGCATAATACTTATACATCGTATGTATGCATATACAAATTTTACATACACAGTTGGATTAATTAAATTGATTTTTGTTTATCTTTTTAATAAAACGAGTAAGCTTTTTAATAAAACAGCTTTCTGGTTACCAAAAATTCATCAGGTATTTTTAAGTTGTTTTTGAACAAAATCAGTAAAACTACATCCGAATATACAATTGTTTTTGAACAAAATCAGTAAAAGTTTATAAACTACATCCGAATATACAATTCATGATATGATTTGGGTGCAATCGGTTACTTCGTTCTTATCCAAGCGACGAAAGTGTGATCAAATTACCGCCCCAATAATTAGTTTTGTTCACTCTGCCTGGATTCGAACACACAACCTCCAAGGCAGTAGTCAAAGCAAGCTAAGATGCCTTAACTTGCTCTGCTACTGAGTCGGTAAAGTCAACAAGTACATTTAGCACATGCAAAAAGTTTCAACTTTGATTGCAAATCTTTTAAATGACTAATAAATTTTTATTTTAGAAATTCACATGAATAACCGTCTACATTATTATGTAAAATCCGGGTTTACGGATATTTTACCTTGAATATATGTCAGAGTGACATTTTACTTTGGTGATCTTACCAGAATTATGATAAGATACCTAGTTTGAATATACAAATGCATCCATCATCCAATCATTAAAGTCTGAATATTTTCGCATGCTGTGCTTACCGTGACTCATAAAATATTCCAACCTCAGTAATAAATATTAAATGCTATTTTCAGATACAATATTAAAAGAATGAAATGTATTTAAAAATAATAATAGTAATAAAACAATTAACATGTGCATTGTTTATAAATATAAAAAATTTAATTATTTTATGTATAAAAAAAGAGGATATATTTGTTTGTTTTGTTATTAAATAATTAATTTTACACTTCTTTTGAAAAATTACCTACCGAAAATTCAGTTTTTTAAAGAATAATTAAAAGATTTTATCAAACTTTTCTTTTGATTTTGTATATTTACAAACCCATTTTAAAATGATTAAACTCTATAACAATAGATTTCAAATTTTGCAATTCTATCCTAATACGGAGGAAACCACCGAGGAAATACAATTTACTGCCTCCGATTAACTTGCGTCACGTTAAGTCAATTTATTGATAGTATCCAGTGGCGTTAGGTCTTGAATGTAATTCTTCAATATTAAAAACATAAAATATCAATCTTCTTTTCTATTTTTTGGTCGGAAAATAGAAGAGATTACGACCTAAGCACACTTAAGCCGCATGGCTGACTTCATTGATTAAATAGATAATTTCTGCTAAATTGTAGTTGCTGATTTTAATCATTTTAGATATTAATTTTTCATATCTAATTTGAATAGATTTTATTCATCAAAGATCATGTTAAAATATTTCTTTCTCTTTAGTGAAAATTTCAAACTAGTTGTCTCTATTTTCATAAAATCTTACTCTATATTATACTAAAAATCTTTCGACCATTTAAAAGATTTTTGGCGAATTCCAATTTTAAATCGCTTATTAAAAACTGTTTATCAATTTATTAAATTTAAATAATAAAAAATATTTACCTTTATCTTTGTCCGTTCGTGTGTTATCGAAGAAACTTGTTGTTAACGCTTTCCTTTTTAAAAGGTAGGCACGCCGTTTTGGTTTTGTTACCGGTACAGCCGTTGAATCTGGAAACAGAAAACATTTAAAATAGCACGATATTTGCCAAGCTGTAAAGAGAGTAAGGTACCACAGTTTGTGAAATAAAATCGTGATCTCTTTGCTTTTACGAAATTTTCGTTACGAAATTCTGAAGAAAAATGTTTTGATATTTTCATTGTTTTCTGTTGAAATATTCTATTACAAAAATGAGCTTTGAAATTAGTTACACAAAACAGTTCCCTGTAAGACGAATTCTTCGTCTGTATATACCGACTTCATGAATTTGAAAAAATAATAGGCGCTCCATTGAAGGAAGTTTTGATTTATATCTAACGTAACTGACTCCACATGTGTTTTTTGTATACAAAATAAACGAATGACGTCATTCAAAAAAGTAGATTATAGTTACATTGCTGGAAATTTTGAGATACTTCAAAAGACATGGAAATTGTCTCATTTTGATCTTTGATGTTTATGGAAAATACTAGCTGGCACAAACTAAAAAATTAAAATTAAAACACATACCACTGGGTATTCGAACCGTTACACCAAGATTCAAAGCTTGTAATTTCGCCAGAGCAACTTTTTGTAATACACGTCGTTCAACTTCTGTTAATTGAAGTAAAGTTGTATCTTGTAACGTTACTTGACGTCCAGTCACGTTCGTCCACGTACACTGCCCCTTTGAGGAAAAGAAAAACATAATTATAAAAATGTCGAATAACTTCACAAACTTATATAAAAGTTACGTTGTTAACTTATATTATATCCGTATACAAGATAGGATAGAGAAGTGTGCGTTTACGAAAATCCTGTAAAAGTAAACCCTATTAATTATTCCATTTTATGTTTGTACCATCTTAAACTGCACACAGAAGAAAATGCTTTACTAAGAGATGTTTATTATTTTCTTAAGCAAATTTTATTGTGTTTTTAAACAAATTTAGTTATCTCGGTAAAAAGATTTTTTAGAAAAATTGATTATAATTATTTTTACAGCGTTTTAAATATCGCACACTTCTCTGCTTAACTTCTGCAATCATCAAATTGATTTTCTAACTAAGTATGTGTTTTATTACTTTTCTAAGTTAATATTTAACTATAACTTTCAAACTTTCTAGTCAGTATTTTATATATTATTTTATTATATAAACACTACATACATCACCATAAAATATTATTGACACTATTTTTCATTATAGTTATATTCGGAGAAACGATAATATATGAGAAAAAATATGTTAAATTTCTCTGGATTCATTCAGAGCATTGTCTATTGTAAAAAATAGCATTTTTAACACTATTTTCCTTATCGTGCGTTACCTTTAAATATTAAAGATAATAAACTCGTCGTCAAGTCAAGCCACGAAGAGTTTTTTGAATTTTGAATACACAATTTTTAGCGAGAGGAACATCAAATTTAATGAATTATAGAGGTCTGTGAATTCGTAATTCTGTCTATTTTTCTCATAGCCACATTTCCCGAATCAGGCTTCAGATCGAAATTTGGTAAAGATCGTTTCCATTTGCCTTGATGAGCTTAATTTACTGGTATAGTTTTCTGCTGTCAATAACAGAACAACGTGTATATATGGGATTCCATATGCTTATCGCAAAATGCAAAATAACCCATATTATATGGCTTGAACAACCTTACTATTAACAGTTGTGTATACAGTATAGCATAAAATTGTATTTACAATATACAAAAATAGTTTTTAAAACTTTACAACAATAATATGATTTTATAAAAACTACTGTTTTCCAAAAATAACAGGCGTACATATTAAATTTAGATGCATTGACGTAAAATTAAATTTGTATATAATCTTTACCGACCGTTCTTATAGTAGTATTTTATATTACACACACGTACGTATATTGAGAATAACGGCCATGACACCAATTTTTACTTTATTTTTTTTAATATTTTCTTTAAATATGTTTTCACACCATAAGTTCGAAACAAAACGAACTTAAACATATGGTTTTCCAGTCATTAAGAGGAGCTCATACGTCATATCTTTTTCTAAATGTGATTAAATCATTTGTATCCAAACGCATATAAAGAAGTTAGATACAGCATATCTCGTACAAAATTGTTTTCGCCAAAGAAAATCGATAATGGGAATCAAAAAAGAGTTATAAGTTTAACATGACTGTGTATCAGTGATGAGCTAAGCCAAGACCAAAACCAGGACTGTATTTGACTATCTTTGTTTAACGAATTCAGTGTAATGGGTTTTGAATCTTTGTCTAACTCATTAGTCTTGGTCTTGCCAGTCTTATTTGATCTTGCATGCGTGTAAGAGCAAGATCAAAGTACAACACCAAGTATGCTAGGCAGAAACAGTTAATTCCAAAAGTACAAAGACTAAAGTGTAAGACACAAAACAAAGTTCATGCCTAAGGAAGATTTATATCTCTTCATCAACAACTAGAACGGAGATGATGATTTTCAAAAGGCTGAGCAGCTTTCTTGAAACCTAGCTAAGAACACTATCGATATTTATTTTTCAAGCAAACAAACAAATCAAAATCGATTCATCCATTTAGAAGCTGCGATGCCACAGAAAAATCGATCAGACGTTTGAGAACTTATTTTATTCATTTTTGTACAACTTTGTGTTCATACGCATACGGTCTGTAAAAAAGCACAAACGATTTTTTCTTTTCATCATCTTTTCATTTAGAAGAGAAACGCAAACAACATCAAATTTAACGCTTTTGGTTAATTTTTTAGTGTCAGTTTTATCTATAAATCTGTATAGAAAAAACAAACTTAGTTTTTTAAAACAAATTTCTTACTTAATTATCAAATTTAACATTCAAATATTAAACATTTTCGTTTCATCATCGATAAAGTAAAGGTAAAGATCGTAAAACATTCAGTGTTTTTTTTCACTCAAAAGGTATATTCTAATTTCATGTTTTCAAAGTTTGTAAATTGCTAATGAAACTAATTTGAAAATTGTGTATGAAATAAAATTAACCTTTGAGAGTAGTTAAATGTATTCCAATGGGATTTCTAGACTATTATTTTAGGGGTTTTTTTGCGTAGTATATGTTGTTTGACTTTCATTAGTAAATTAAATAAATTATTCTCCAGCGCTTATAATCTTTTTTGTAGAAGGCCTTTTTCACATGCTTTTAAAAGACTATTTTTGGGTATAGTTTTTTTTATTCATAAAATATCAAAAATTGTTTAAATTTCAAATAAGTTTTACAAAATTCATTTAGAGTAAAATCATTTTTCAATCAGCAATAAATCTATTTTTGTTTTGTGTTGTGGTGAAAAAATATGCGTTATACAACTAAAGGGTAAGACCTAAATGGACTTATTTTTCATCATACTTGAAATAGTTTAACAAGAGGGGCAAAAAAAAAAATGTTTTAACTTTTTGTTGTTGAAGGTATTATATTAAATCAATTTTCTTTTTTAAATATATTATTTTTCAATTTCTATAATATTTACCGAAATACATATTTAAAAAGACATAAATAGGTCATAACTATTAAGTTATTTCGGCTACCAGAATGATAGTTTTTGACTGAGACTGATTATAGTAATTATTACACTCATTAAAAACTTGTCAGTTCAAATAGGATTCACGAAAAAATATTTTAAATTATCTATCGTCAAACTCAACATAAATATTTCAAGAATAAAAATTAATATCATTAACTATTCTTACTGAATAAGGGCGTTTCTTATAATGTGGAACGAAAATTGTCGACAATTTTTAAACAAATTAACAATCCCTTTTGTTTGAAATTTTTACGATCAATGCAGTAATTTTGATGTGAAACGTCTATTTCGGCGGATCAGATCAGCCGTTAGTTGTTAGATAAAAATGACATGATCTCAAATGAATAGGGAATCATATTTATATCACCTTTGATTGTACAACTTACGATCTCTCTTAAAGTAAAACTAACTCCCTTAGAAATTCCGAAAATATTCTTTTAGCAAAAAAAATTGTATAAACGATCAGTATTTCTAGAATTATTGTATAGGTAGTGTTTAGTTTTATCCGAGTACCTATTGGTTTTAATACTGTTTTTTTAATCACTGCAAGATGATTTATGATCTTTTAAACTATAAAATCACAATATATTAAAGTTAAAAATGCAATATAATTTATAATAGCAAAAACGTAGTTAAATTAAAACCTTTTAACAAAAAAGTATGACTACTTCAAAAAAAGGACAAAATCATAAGCGGAAATTCATATTAAAATCTCATAATTTCATTTTGATTTAGTACCTGATATCGATGGAAAAATTATACTAAAAATTCCTTCTTATTTCATATTTAGACTACACTTGTGATTTTGTTGTATTGTTATACGATCATTTTGGTTTTTATGCAAAGTAAAATGTTCTTCTGCTCGTATAACTCTCCATTTGCATTTGAAGTCGGTTAAAATTAATAATCACTAGTATAAATTAAGCAAAATATTCGTGAAATATATTAGTAAGTTTTTATTTTTTCAAATCAAACACGTTATTATTTTGTGTATTTAATATTTTGTGTAATTTATTTAGTTGAAATTTATAAACTTGAAATGTTTCTATTGAAAATAGCTGTAATTCTTTGTGTCGGTTTAACACAAATAATAGGAACTGCAGCACAAGAAAATGAAGTTCTTAAACAAGAAGTTAAAATATTACCGCTGTCTAACTGGCCACGGGGTATACCTCGAGGTAGGCATGTTATAAACATATTATTTTTGTTTGTGCTCTAAATTTTTGTAGATACTAAACATCACAGCAAGTATGGATGTATACTGGATTTTTTTTTATTTGTTGGATTTTTTTTTTTTAGAACCATGTAATTACGTTAACCAAAGATGGAAAGTAGACTGTAACATCTGCACATGTGAATTATATGGAATATATATAGAATTATGGTGTCCTGTCGAAACGTGTCGACCTGGTGGAGATCCAAAACCTCAACGAGTCACATCTTTACTTGGAAAACTTTAAAATCCGGACAATATTACTGTGCGCAAGAAGTAGAAGAATAAGGAAACTTTTTGAATACTAATAACACACTTTTATTTATGGATGGATGAAAACAATTTGTCTTGATTTCTCGGAAATACCTACACAAATTAAATGATGTAAAAGTATTTAGAAAATCTACAAAAGAATTTAACTAAGAATTACTTGGAATTTTTTCTTATAAAAATTACAATATTATGTATTGGTAGAAAGTAATAATCGTCTTAAATACTGTAAAAGTAGGTACATACAAATCGAAAACAAAAAATAAAATATTTTAAATTCCTTGAAAAAAATATATTTTTTAAATCATGAAATGAAAAAAACAGAGAGATAAAATAATGTAAGTTTTGTGAGAAATCAACTTTTATTTTAGATAAAAATCAGAAGATTTGAATTTATGTTAGCAGGATTTGTATTCATTCTACAGTAATGTATTACATTCCCTAAAATTCTGATAGCAAAAAACCAACTGTTAACAAGTTGCAATGGCCAAATTGATTCAATAATTTTTGTCGAATAAATCATGAAATAATGGAATAAATCATGAATTTGTCATTTCATCAATTGTGTACACCGTATTAAATCAGTTTCTAATTGTTCGTAAAGAATCCGATTGTCCACCTGAGAGAATTTCTAATTGTCCATCTGAGCATGGAATTAAGCTTTTAAGAACTTTAATCAAAGGAAAGTTTCAGTGAATAATCAGATCAATCCATTTTTTAAACAAGCTTGTAGGTGCAGCTGTTTCTATCTTACACGCTTTATTGAGCTAAAAACGGGTAGTGATTTTAATTGTAATGTAAAATTTAAAGCGTGGGATGGTCTCTACATTCATTCTTTGAGTTATCTGAATTGACAGATATCAACCACCCTACACTTTGATTTTTATATTACAATTCAAATTATTATCCATTTTTTAGTGCAATAAATCGTGTTTTGATTTTAAATTTCACTAAATTCAAGATTGTGTATTGTTTGGGTAAGTATAATAAAAAAATTTTTTTAACGAGGCTGGATTTCGGTCTGACAACCTCCCACTTTAGGAGCGGCTAACCACTATACCACCTAACCGTTAGGATAACTATTATTATTTAAGATAATATTATTAAAGTAATAAAGGTAAGATCGCTTAGCCTGGTCAGAATAATAGGATAAAATTATTGTATTGTTATCAAAGCATGATATATGGATCAATTTTCAAGTTACTTGGATAATGACAAGTAGGTCAAAATCGACTTATACCTAAGATTTTATTACATCGTTTGTTAGTTATAAGTGAAGTTAATATTAGTGTGTTAAAATCGAAACTAAAGTAAAATAAGTTTAAGAATACACATTTGACTATAACTTAGAAATAACTGTGTAACAAGCAGAATGGTCATCCTGTAGATATAAATATGCGTATACATTTACTTTAAGAAAATAAACATTTACTATTTTTTCATATAATTTGTGGATTAAAATTTTTTTTAAGTATCAGCAGTGAAATGAAAAAACGCAGATGCTTTTGGAAATTAGTTTTATTTTGAAAGACAGAGAGCTCAGAGTGTCACATGATAGCGAGTGTTGTAAGCGCACACGCATTAGTGTTAGTCATAAATGTGCCTGAATTACTGAATGATTTTTCATTATAAAAACGGGATTAATTTTTAAAAATGCAAACAAATAACAATTAAAACTTACTTGTGGTGTCCACGTGCATGTTGCTCCCGTCGTAGCACGCGTCTGACTTTTCGATCTGGATCGCCATATTTTCTTGCTGACTAAACGACTGCCAACACTCGATGACGACTTTGATTTCTGCATGGCGACTGCAGCACCAGCTGTTACAGGGTGATTATTTATTGAGGAATGATTTTTATCAACATTTTGTTTATTGCCATGCAATAATTGTGATAAGAACGATTGTCCACTGGCAATTAAACCAGAAGGTGAAGGTGGGGACGAGGGTGAACTTTTCGGAGAAATTTGTGGAGGTGTTACACCCGATTGGGGATAAGTATTTAATAAAGTATTATCATCGCCAACAGTTGTTTCAAAACTACTTCGAGAACTAGTCATACGACTTCCGACATCCACACCAAAAACATAATCGTCTCCAGACACAGGAGACTGTGAATCGTGTGACATGGGTATCGTATCGAAGACTAATAATTTATATATTGTAATCCAATCGTCATTCGTTTGACAACCTTTATTTAAACCATCGTCATCACCAGGTTTAGTTATTTCACCTTTTGCTTTGATAAACCGTAAATTTTTATCGTAATTCACACGTTTAAAACGATCCACTTTATCAGCATCAACACTTTTTTTACGCGCCATCCGTAAATACCGTTTAATCGTATCACTTACCGATTGGGAAACGTCATCATGGTCGACACTACTTTTACGACGTGGGATACTTGGTTTTACCGGTGATTTCATACCTTCTTCCGTTTCACTATTGGCACTTTTTAACTTATTTTGATACTCCGTTTCTAATTCTTTTAATAAACGATCCGATAAAGGGTCGGTTTGTATTCCAGAATTAACGTAAATTGTTTCTTGCGATTCCTGTTGAATTGATATTAGTGGTGGTGGAGACATTGGTGGCGATAACATGCTTTTCGATTGAGATTTTCCTAAACGTTTCCAACTACCTAAATCATTATTATCTTCATACGAATCATATTCTTCATCCTCATCTTTTGCAATTTCACGGGTCGTATAATGTCTTAACGTGGGTCGAACAAATCTTGAACCTAAATGTGAACTGAAGTTACCAGAATTTGTGCCTCCTCGGGTATTTCGATAACCTTTTGTTTGTCGTAAATCTGCATACAATTTTTCCAACATTTTACGATCCGTTAAAATATCCGAAATTATTTGCTGTCGATTGGGTGATTTACTAAAATAGCGATTGAATGTTTCTGATAATGACTTTTGCATATAATCTCCTTCGAATTCGACACTGGTTGCGTAACGACTTGGTGAATGTGAATATGATTTTTGGGAGGCATAGATCGAATTTAAATGTTGTTGAAGTTTGTCGACCAACGCATGGTAATCAAATGTTCCTCCCTTATCATCCACTTTACCCGAAGCATTATTTGTATCTTGAATTTTTAGAAAATCACCTAACATTTGAGCTAATTTTACATCATCGTCGTTATCTTCTTCGGAGGTTGCAGGTAAATCTAATTTTTTCAATGTACTTCTAGGGCCACCTGATCCAAACTGCTGACTAGATGTTGATGGTGTATTTTTGTTTAAAAAATCCAATTTCATTTTGTGTATATCAAAACGACCCCCTGAAATATGTTGCGGCGTAAAAAATTGTTGCTTTCTTCCCAGCTCTTCACATTCATCTGCAGAGCTAGATTTCGTTCGGCAACTACCACCTTTACGATTTCTTCGACTACGATGTGAACGAAATCCCAACGCACCTGGATACGAACTTTTTCGCCAAAGTAGAAAACGTGGTTCACGTTGGCACACTTCTTGAAAGTATGCTTCAATTTTTGGAACATCTTCAGGTCGATTAAGTGCACCATCTGGTATTAGTTTACGACCAGCATCGGCCATATAACGCCAGGTTTTTCGTGTCAAAAGCCATCGTTCTTTTGGCTTTTTCGATTTACGTTCTTTGGTTGATTTGCCCATTTCGATATGTGCAGAGGTTGAGGAGATTCTTCTACCAGCTAAACGTTTACGGCCATAATCAGCCATTGTTTTAATAAATTATCACAGTAAAATTATGTTTTATATTAACTATTACATTATGAGTTTTTTAATCAATATATTATTTTATTTTTAAATGTTTATATCACAAAACAAAAATTCCTTTGCGCAAAAAAAAATTTATATCACAGAATGTTCGTAAAAGAAAAACCTTTAATTTCTTTTATTAGATATTTCATGTTGTGTTTCATATTCGTTAATTTAGTTGATTGGTATTCAAATTAGTTGTCAAAAAATAGTTGATAGATATTTGATTTATTTTTAAAACATTCTTGCAGTTTTACTTTTTTTTATAAATTTGTTATTTTTAGATAATTATTTTGTTTCTTTAAAATTTGAAAAAAAGAGAAAAAATAAGTTAATTGTCACACATTGAATTCATTTAGAGGTTTTTCTTATTTATTTATTTTTATTTGCACGATCTTTAGTATTTTCAGTGTGAAGGTAGCACCTGAAGGATAACAAGATTAAATTCGATTAAAATTTTCCTAACTAAAACTTTTTTTTCAATTAATCATCACACGAAGCTGATTACAGCTTATACAGCTTCAAGGCATAATTTGTTTGCTCACTTTTTGGTGTCCTCAAAATATTATCCATGGATGTTTACAAGAGTTAGAATCTTGACTCAATTGAACCGTGTATCCAGAACTAATAAAGTTTGAAAAGTTCTGGAACATAGAACGTTTAAAGGAGTTTTAGAGTCAAATATTCCGAACATACTAATCCGAATATTATCAGCCATTAGCTTTCACCTTTTAGAAACTGAAACTAATTCAATTTATATGGATCCATCGTATGTGTAGGCCAAAAAAAAGAATGATATTTTCAACATACTTTCATTTGAAAGGTGCTAACTTCACACAGCTCTTAACGTTAGTCATCATTTTAAAACTTATAATGATAATTAGATTGATTTACGAAGTTATTTATTGTAGGTAGTAAAGTAAGTAGTAAGATGAGTTTTGACAAACAAATCTTTCAACACAATGTGTGCGAATTGAATTTATTTACTTCGTGGGATAATAATAGAGTTTTGCATTCAGTAAAAATAATATAATAATATTTTTGATTTCAAATCAACTTTTTTGTTATGTATTTATTTTAATATATTTAAATTTTTTAAATCAATATAATTCGCTGTAATTTAATTCAAATATTTTATATACACATTCGGGAAAATTCAGGAAAATTTATTTTCTTAATTCATATCTTAATTCATATCTTAGTTGATATATTTATTTGATTGCTTCATGAGAAAATAAAAAGAAAGAGATAGTTCATGGACATCAACTATTGAAAAATTTTTTGTAATAAGTATCGAAAAATTTTGACGGTTATTTTTAACAATTTTGAGCAAATGAATTGGGGACCCATTTTCAAGAAAACGGTTTTTCGATATGTTGCTGTGTTTTGAGATTTTTTTCAGTTAAATAACTATTATCTTCTAAGCAAAAATTTTGATTTTTGTGCAAGTCCTAATGAGCTAGGGACTTCTTTATAATACAGTACAAATCATCATCCGGTGAGAAAGTATTACCTGTTTCATTTCTTTTAAGTTTTTGTAATTAAAAATTATGGTTGCTATAACTACATGTTCATAGCAACCATAATTTTTAATATTACATAGTCATGTTCATAAGCTGCTCCATCTATGGTCTAAGAGACCGTATAAGGCCAATTTCAACCATCTGATAGCCAGAGAAGACATATTTTTTATGAATATTTATTGATTTTTAAACACTCATAACACAGTTTTTCAATCGAAAAGTGTTCATGGCTTTTTTTAATCAATTTTTTCCATAAACAGTTTTTTGAGGCGCCTTTACTATTATTATTTGCAATTAAATTATCTTTCTTCTGATACCAATTTTATATGGTAAGACAAGGTCTGTTAACCAATCGAAATTGGTATTAGAAGAAATATGATTTCATTACGAAATTCATGGTATACGCTTGCCTGAAAAAAAAAACGTTCATAGGAAAAATTGATTAAGATGAATTTAATAAAAAATAGCCATTTTTCAATAGTGTAAGAGTGTTTAAAAATCAATAAAATTTCATAAAAAATATGTCTCTGGTTATCGGATGGGTGAAGATCGATCTTAAACCGTCTTTTGTGTTACTAGAAAAAGGCCAAGATAAGAAGTAGCCATCATGGTAAAGAGTATTTTGTTAAATAGTAGCTTGATTCAGTTTTGTGTGCGCATATTTTTTTATAAGGAGACTATTTCAACAATTTTAGATTTTTAACACATACTTTTATATATTGCAAGCCTTTATAAATAAAATTTCCATAGTAAATAAATAAATTCAAAGTTATATATAAGGAAAAACTTGGAAAATATTATTACAAGAGTTTTATATAGATTTTAGTTTAAAATCAGATACAATGAAAAGTTCTAAAACAGAATATTAATTTTACAACAAGTCATTTTTCATAAAGTTCTGTTATATGATGATCATATTATCAACATGTAAGATGCACAAGCACTTATCAACTACATGAAATCTTTTTAACTATACATTATATTTTTTTATAATGTATAAATAGAATTCAATAGCAAATAATATAATTTCTTTTACTCACTAACTCTCAAAAGGAATATTAAATTTACCCTTTTTATCTACTTATAATGTTATATCCATTTTATACTTAAAAAAATGAATTGTAGACAAACTGATAATATTAAATAAACTTCACTTTGCAGTTATTTTCATTAAAAAAATAACGTATTTTGTACCTACAATATTAATAATCATGTTTTAATTGAACTAAATTCAATTACAAGAGGATTTTCACAAAATTTAACACAGAACTGCAAAAATTTTCCACATGCCCTTCATATGGATTAGGTACACTTTGCATATGTTAACTCTACCCGAAATAACAGATTACCAAGGCCGCACTCACAATTTAAACAGGATTGTTATTAGCTATTATTCAAGTGCGAGTTTACGAATCCGAAACAACTACAAAAAAAGTGATGATGTTAAAACGGATGAATAGATTTTCTTGACACATAACTCAGAACACGGCTCGCAAGAATCAATAAGACCTGATTTATGTCGGAGGTTTCTTTAAATTTTTAATTTTTTTTATAATTTTATGAAATGTGATTGTTTTAAGTACTCATTCCGCTGTTACGAGAAAATTTGGTGATTACACGGAAATAAAGAGAAATAACTAAATTCTTTTAGATAGATAGAACCTTAGAAGAAAATAACTAAATCAGCACAAAAACTATGTTTTTTTCTGTGATTAAGTGTTGGTTCTTTTTTTTACTTTGAGCATAAGTTGCATTAAAAGATCGTTATTTGAAGCAAATATAACGTCATAGTTTGCAATTTGTGTTGATTTTTGAGTGCAATGGAAATAGGACATGTGACATGTGCACATTACGTACGAGTGACTCATAGATATAATTATTTTCTACTTTTTAGTACAATAAAAGCTTATCCCTTAAAAAGTATTTTTTAATAAAATTTTTTTATTAATTAATTGATTTATTATTCAAGAAAGTTATGAATATGAGATCTTAGAATATTTATGAGCATATAGCCTCAGCAGCTGAGCACAATAAAAGAATAAATAATAATAAAAAATTTAAAGATTCAAAATAGTGATTTTAAAAAGACAAATTGAGTCTACTATACTCTGATAAGAAAGTTGAATGACTGTCCATTAATATTAAAATAATCAAAAAAGTATTATTAATGTAAAATTTATTATAATAATCTTTTTTAATTGATATATAAGTACATACGGAATTTCCTTGAAAAATAGAATTATTTTATGAAAATAGGAAATGTCAACTTTAGGATATGTGAGTTTATTTTAGGTATATGAATATTATATGTATATAATATACGTTGATAAAACAATATTTAATAAACGTCTTCTTACTTTGATTAAATAGCCTACAGCAATTATTTTCAACGTTCTTAGGCGTTACCATCGTCGTGTGTGTACGTTAATACCGCATGTTATAATTATACTTATAAAGTAAATTAGATGTGATATGATCTCATACAGATTATGATATTATAAAATGAAAACCCTGTTGAGTTTTCCATTAGGAGCTGTAGCATAACTTATCTTATGAAATTATGTGTATAATAAATATGTTCATGCTACTAATATCAGAAATTACTTTCCTATCTTAGAACGTTAACGTAGCTAGTAAGGAACTTTAAAAATCTGTAGCTTTCAAAAAAAAACATGTTCAGATAGCTATAGTAAAATTTATTTTCTTCAACCTTCCTGTTATTGTTTTCATTAAAAAATAGTAAGCCCAAATAAGTTTGTGCTTTATTCTCTTATTTTGAATTTATCTCTGTACGAATTTCACTGAAAAACGATCATACAATCATAAATTCGATTAACTTATATTTTCTAATAATTTTTTAGATTGTTTTAATAAATACATCGGACAGAGGGAAAAAATTCAAGATAATTTTATGTATAAGACATACCACACAAGGTCTTTTTGAACGTAAACATTTGTTTATGTAAGGTGTCCCAAAATTACGCAAGTTACGCAAGAATTAATTTTAATAAAAAACACAGTTTTTTAATAAAAAAAGTTGTAAATTTTGTATTAATACGTAAAGTTTACGGTATCGAATGTGCATAATTTGGTGGTACATAGAAGTGTTTTTTCGAAATTTTCCTTAATCATTTTTCATAAATATAACTGGATAGTGGTGATACAGGTAGGAATTTTCTCCTTCAAGGCGTGAGTGGTCGCAAAGTTGTTGTCAGAAACATCAAAAAACTCCTTGGAAAGAAATCACATAATGTACTTCAGACTCAAGAATTTTTTTCTGCTTTAAATTACAGGATTTTTGTACTTAAAAAGAGAGAAGGAGTGCCTCCATTTTAAGGAAAAACATTTTGGTTTTTTCTCCGTTACCGTACACGTTACACCAAAAATGGTAGTAACCTTTATTGAAGATAATTAAATTTCCCATATCACTATCACTATTTATTTTTTTTTATCACTGTTTATGACTTATACGACTATGACGATTTACTTATTGCTTATTTGACCGATATCTCTTCTAATATTTGTTTAAACAATAAAATGCTAGCTTTTAAAACTACAAATTTCCTAAAACTTTTACTTTAAACTTTTCTTTCTAAAATGAATATATGAACATTTTTGCAGATATTACGCGTGTGTAGTTTATACGAAAATTGGAAGCTATAGCTGCATAAACATTATTATTTTTAAAACCTTGCCCAATAGTGAAAACGCATGTTTTTCGCCGAGTGGTCCATTTTATCAAACCCCAAACCAACTATCACGCTGTCTTTGATTTTTTTATTGTCAACGCTTTACCACTCAAATGGGAACACATTCAAATCTTGAATTGATCATTCGTTAATTTTTTAACACCCTTTACTAGCAGAAAATCAGTATTACAAACAAAAGAATAATAAATTTGAGTTAAAATAAGATTAGTCTTGATGATGTATGTACGTGCGGTACCTATCTTAAAAATATATAATAATAAAGTTGGATTTATAATAGGATAACAGAGACAATATATTTTTAACAAAGCCTTGCTTGCTTTATGCGTATCACGAAAAAAAATGGATAAAAAATGAAAAAAAGCACAACAATCATAATGTCATGCCGGTCAATATTGTACAGAAAATATAATTATAATAACTATTATAAGAAAATTTTATTTTTACAATTATCTTTTATATGCTTTTTAATTGGATCTTTTTCACAACCTAACATTGTAGTCACATCAATGAATGGTTTTAGTCGGGAGTCCCCCGATTTTGATTTTTTTTTTTTTCAAAATGATTCTTTTTGTATATAATTTAAAATCAGGAACATTTCAGATGAGGGAAATAATTTGAAGAGACACTGTCGTGACTAATATATCGACGCCCAGCCTGAATTTATACTTTAGCTGTCACATAAGAAAGGATTTTTCGAAATTCATGCCCTAAAAGGGTGAAATAGCGGATGAATTTCGATGAAATAATTTTTTTAATTCCAATTTTGATAATACTGAGTATATAAGGTAATTTTAATAGAATAAGTACAAAAATCGGTTGCATTTGATGACTGGTCGAATAATTTTTTGAGATACTGGCTAAAACCGATCCAAATATTGCGATAACTCAGAAACTCTGCATCCAATCATTAAATTAACCTGATTTTTATACTTTTTGGATCAAAATTACCCCATCCACAGACTTTCTTCAAATTCCAAAACAAAAATTTTTGATAATTGTTGAAAAAATGATAATTGTTTTTATCGCCATGTTCGATAAAACTCAGTATATAAGGTAATTTTGACCCAAAAAGTACAAAAAATTAAAAATAGTAAATGCTAAACCATTCATGGCCAACTTTTCTGATATGCTCAATAAATTATGACTATTTTACATTTAACAAAATTGAAAACTGCACATCAAGAAAGGTGGAGGCTATAAAGCGGTGTTTTTACTTTTAAGCCCAGTGAAACGGGCGGATATCAGGCTAGTATTACTATATTTTAAACATTTTTTAAAATCAATCTTATAATTTTACAACCCATAGTAACATTGTTAATCATACCAAACGTGATCTTTTGTTGGTGTTGTAAAATAATTTGTATGGAGTTTACTATACAAACTTTAATCGTTATTTAATCGAATATTAGAGTGTTTTTTCGGCTATTGGATACAGAAAAATATTATACAACTCACGCCCAGAATAAAATGTTGGATGTTTTGGCGTGTGTAATAAAATCGCTTTGGTCTTTTTGTCACACAGCAGGAAGCACAACTTTCTGGCCAAGTGTCGTAATATACTATTTATTAGTTTAATGTGCATTAAAAGATTATCCTTTTTAAGAAACACCCCTTATATTTGTTTATAAAACCTTAACAACATGTTATTCAAAAAAACATAATAAGTTTTGTTTTCGAATTATAAAATCGTATTCTGTTATTTCTAGTATTATCCAAAAGATGTTCCGAATTAATTACCTCAATACAACGATTGTTATGAAAAACCAACAACCACGTATTTATGTAAGTAACTAAGTGTTTCAAGATGTAACATATGTTACAAAATACGTGAAAATTGTACGTAATTTTAAAATTAAAATGTCTAGATTTGAATTTAAAAAAGTATTAAAAATGTCTCGATTTTTAAGTATGAGTGTTATTCAAAAATATGACCAACTGTTGTCCAATGAAAAACACTAAAATGACATAAGCATTTATTTTAATATTATAATAATGATTTGAAGAAAAAGAAAACTTAAAAATACAATCAATGATTCATACAGTTGTACAATTTTTTTGAACAAACTCGCTATATTCAATGTTCTCAAATACAAAATTTTTGCCGAAATTTAGTATTTTAAAACATAAATATTAAACCGCAAGCTTAAAATGAAGTTTCTGTAATTATACTATGAAGTTTATTGGTTTTAATAATATTTAAATAATCAGGCAACCCCCCCCCCTTAAATTTTCAGAATTGATTTAGACTTTGTCCAACTTCATATTAAAAACAAGTGAAAACAAACAATTGACTGAGTTAATTGTTAAAATACCATGTATAGACTGTGTTGATTACACTGTCACATTACACATATATACATGTCATACATACATAACTGATATTCGCATATAATACATACTTAATAAATTGCACCTAATTTGCGCTCTCTCGCTCTCTATGTTGCCCATTTACGAACTTGACCTCCCTTTTTATGTCCTGAACACGCTGTTAAAATTTCAGCTTGATATTATTTTTCGTTTTTGAGTTATCGTGTTGACAGACAGGCAGATGGACAGACAACCAAAAATGGACTAATTAGGTGATTTTGTGAACACCTATACCAAAATTATTATCGTAGCATCTATATTTTTAAGCGTTACAAACTTGGCACTAAACTTAATATAGGTTGCAAAGTTCCTGAATTTTGTTTTATGTATCGTTTTGTCAACGCTCCTACAAACAATTATGAATATCCTTTTCGAGAAAACTCCTCGAAAATTTAAATATTTAAAAATAAGATGATTCCAATGTACCTATCAAGTAAAATTTCACTCAAAAATTGTACGCCTCTATTTTCCTCATTTCAGATTTGGGTAGCATTATAATTTAAAAGAATTGAATAAAATCCCCAAAGAGATCCACAAATCAAAGAAATCCACACCTGAATTAAATATGAACAAATTTAAACACTTGTAATACCAAGAGATTCACATAATATTGAATTTTAGAATAAAGTTGTAAACATATTTATTCATTACGTTATACAAACCAAACTAACCACTAGAATTTAATGGAAATGCAAATAGAATAAAACGGTATAGTTTGTTGTTATTTGAACACGCGCCTCTATCTTCTAATCCAAAAAACCGTTTAGTAATTTAATCCAAAATGTAAATGTTATAGAAATGACACTGCTGTAGATGGAATTTCTAAGTATTTATTCTACCGCTTACCGTGATATTTTGTTATAACACGTTTTCAATACAATCTACAGGACAGACATAAACAAAAAATAAAGATAGATTATATTGGATTATATGTTGTAAAAGAGAAATAATTATCTTGGCAAACATCAACATTTTATTAAACTTTCCATACAAAAGCAGATATTCGACAAACCTCAAAAGTTTTCATTTATGCAAAGCTGATTACCAAAGATTAATAAGCCATTTTTTGACTGCAATCTTTATGGGCTACGAAAGATACTTCCCACAATATAAGGCTAATTATTTTAAACCAAATTATTTTGTGGATATAGGTAACACATAAAGCTCACTGTTTTTAAAATTTTTCTAATATACTTCTTCACAAGCTTCGAAATGACTCTATTGAAAATAGACTGTTTAGAAATGAGCTTTCAATTAACAGTCCAAGAAATAGCTTTATTATCGCATTTTTAGTATCACAAAACTGTATGGTACAAACATTATACATTCGATTTCCAATGTACTAGGTTCGTATACGAGCCCAAAAAAATTTTTTTTTAAATATTTCTGTAAATACATATAAGACTTACAGAAAAAATAATACCTACGCTAATGTACTGTTCTAATAATTAGGATTTTCACTCTCTTAATAAGTAATAGTAGGTATTTAAGTTTATTTATTCTACCAAAAATGCATTTTGACGCTATTACTACGTAGCGATTGGCGCAAATTCGAGAAGGATATATATATATATATATATATATATATATATATATATATATATATATATATATATATATATATCATTGGTTCATGGAAAAGAATCGAACAAGAATTTGACTTCTAAAATTAGTACCTTAAATTTTCAGAAAAATATCTTGTAAATAAAAAAAGTCAGCGCTACATTTATAATTTACCAAGATGCGAAAGGAATATAATTTCTTCTTTTTTTTTTGTATTCACTAAATTCAAGAAGTGGATTCTGTTAAACATAGTTGAAGCATACAAGTAGAAACCGGAAGAGAGTTGTATATGTAAGGTGTGCTTTTGGAATTTAAGTACTTGACATCAGTTCTTGAGTCGATAGAATCCCGTCTAGCTTCAATTCCCTCTATAGTACTTCCTGTATACATAAAACGCGTTGTAACAGGAGAACTCAAATACGACATTATTAACTGATTTTCATGATTTTCTTGATACTGTCGATGTATAGTTAGCTTTACATTTTGTTACATAGAAAATAGTATAGTAATAGTTTGAAAATATAATATTAGAAAGAAGACAACACCGATGTTTACTCTGATTGTAAATGTGGACGTTCAGACGCCACACACCACGTTGTTATGCGTAGGATGTGCCTGTTGCTGCTGCTATGTCTTACTAATACACATATCGAACACCACCATACAGTCAGTATGTGTATGTGTTGATTCAACAAGAACGACTACGAAGCGGAGACAAAAAGAAAAATATATGTACCAAGTGCCAATGCAACGTTTTAAATTAACGGTGTTACATAGTAATACTTATTAATACTATTATGAAGGTATTTTTTACTATACAATTACAATTTACCTTCAGCTTCATTATTTAAGTTTACTTACTACCTACGAGAAAAATATTTTAAATACCACTTTTGAAATTTTACATCTTGTCTTTGTAAATTCATTAAATTTAAATTCCATGTGAAGGAACAATCTCTTCAATCATTTTCGTCGGTTCTAATTGTATTTTTTTTTACTCTCACGGGATAAGTACTTTCTGTTCCTAGGCAATATTTTCACTAAGTTAATCACTAAAGGTTTCATCCTAAATGTGAGTTAGTTGGGAACGCTAAGATTCTGTACCTACGCAGTATTGCTTTCAAAAATTAACTTCTACAGCTATTATTTTCATATGACAAGTAAGTTTCGTACATTCAGTAAACAAAAAAAGAAATAATAAGGTGTTCAACTGACGTGGGTTGTCTGCCAAACTTTCCCCACAAAGCAATGAAGTCTTTTAAACTAAAGCTTAGAATAGGTTAGGTTAGGTAGCCAATTCCGTTCGCGGTATGTTTAATGGTAGTGATGGGCTGGTGTATTGCATGGTATATGCATGAAGGAGGTGTACTCAACCCCTAAAAATAATTGAAGAGCTGATAATTGAAACTATCATCGAAAAGATGATAAAAACACATATGGTATGACAATGAGCCCTATGGCCTGAGTTTATCGTGGAGAGCCGTGGAGAGCCAATATAACCGAACTGAAGCTTAAGTAGTGCTATCTTCAAAGTGGCAAACGATCTAGAACTAAAATGAAACCGTAAAATGTTTTTCCAACCCTATTTGTATAACAACGATTCTGGTTAACAAAACACAAAAACAAGAACATGAAATTGAATAACGAGTGAAATTTAGAAAAAATTTAAAAATACCCGACAAATGCACTTTTTTCCTTGTAGCTCTCTCCAAACTGAACCTTTTTTAAAGAGATTCTTAGAGTTATTTCGGGTGCGGAACTCTAAACTCGCACTTGAAACACAGCTAAAATTTTCATTAAATTAACTATCAAACAAACAATAAAAATCTGAATTGGTTCATCTATTTAGAAGCTAGAATTTCACACCTTCACAGACTCACATACAAACACATAGCGGTTAAACTTATCTCAAACACCATTATTTTTGGTTTGGGATTGAAAAAAGGTCATAAAAATTTCATATTTTTTCCTCAAGTTTATTGATTGATCTTGCATAAGCTCTTGAGTAAGCTCTTTCGTTAGTAGTTTTTATGCCGGGAATCGAATCACAGCCCTCTGGATGAAATTTATCTCAGAGGTAGTTTATAACGCTGTAATACCTATGCATTTTTGTTTAATCAGTAAAATATAATTGATAAAATATTGAAATTCGCATTTAGACAAGGAAAATGTGGGAAATATAAAATTTTCGAAATAGTACTGTAGGTATACATACATTTTAAAGCAATGTAAGCTAAGTAAAAACTATTTTTAAAAAAAGAAGTTTTAAACTAAGGGTTATTCAATTAAGGCATATTATAATCATCTATCCAATGATATTTGAACTACAGGCAGAACAAGATAAGCTTTTTTGGCAAAAATATACAATTTCAATTACAGAAGAAATTAATAATTTTTAATGGAACTAAATTTTTATACATTTTTGATAGGCATGTACAAGTGTAAACTTGGAAACTCACACTGATTTAACACATTTAGATTTAAGTTAAGACTATAGTTTCTAGAAAAATATAGTTTCAGTTTAAGTTTTTTATAGTTTAAGATAAGATATTAAAGTTGAAAATTTAAATTTAATCAGATTATCTTAAAATGTAACAATATTTAATGCTTATAATTATTTAAAAAAAATTCTGCATTAATGTAAAATATATTCATAAGAAAGCCACGTATACGAAAAGTGTGAAAACTACACGTAACCTTCAACGTTCAAAGTAGTATTGTTTCCACGAAAAACTTAATTTAATACATCGTATAGTATATTTTTTATATTTAATATATTTGTATATACAGACACAGATTCTTATATGTTAACATTTAAATAAATTATTTAATTTTATAATATAAAAAAAATTATTTAAATTGTTTATAAAATTAAATTGTTTATTTATATGTATGTTATATATGTTTTATTGAAATTATGATGGTGGGAGCGCAGTGAAATGTACTCGAGTTTTTACATTGTAAAGAAGAATGCATACAATGATATCATAAATTAAACACATAATAAAGGTTTCTTTTCAAAGGTTGTTAAAAATATTAAGAAAATATTACTAACCACCATCCCAATGGATTAGACAGAAAAATCTGGACAAATACATCATTGACTCCAAAAATTACAATAGGGTATTCTACTATATTTGAAAAAGTACTTCCAAATGTTGATTTTGATAATAAGAAGCCACCAAAAATTTATTTCGGAAACATACACACGCTTTGTTACCAAAAACTTAAATTAAATTTTAAACCTTTTTTAAACTGTCAAAGTTGAAGAAATTTTTTACTCAAAAAATTGTGTATAAGCTATGATTAAAATCATTTCTAAATATTATAGAAATAATTTTATTACTTTTGGTAAAATTCTTCCAGATCTAGAAATATGATTTCAAAAATATCCAAATAAAAATTTATGGATTGATTTCTAAAAGACGTTTAATGATTTTGAACAAATGCCAATGTTTTTGAATTAGGCTTCATGTTTAATACGACTTTATCAAGAAGATGTGAGATTAAATTTTAACGGAAAATCATTTCACCCATTAAAAATTGATCATTACTAAAATGACATTGAGAGAGTGTACTGAATAATTTAAACATTTTAAACAAAAATCGAACACTATAAAAAAATTATAAGTAGAACAAAAATAACCACAAGAAAGAATGTTACAACATTTTCTTTTTTCACAAAATAAATTTTCACACCAAAACAAAAATACTTTTCTTCAAGTTTTCTGTTTATTTATCCAAGAAAATGTAAATATCTTTATTTTTATGTCCCCTTAAAAAACTAATTATTTAATTTGTGTTTGCTACAATTATAAAAATAAACATATTATTTTTCAAATAATAATAATATTTTTACAATTGCGACAAAAACGACGTCTCAAGTCCAACAATTCAATGAAATAGATCTCACGTGAATCAAATGTGGAATTTAAAATTTGTCAAGTGATGTTTATTCAATTAACTGAACGACAAAAAAATAAATATAAAAAAAAACAAAAGTAATTAAGTATTTTGGCTCTTGTAATGACTCGTATTTTTTTCATTTGATTACAATTTTAATTATTGCACAATTAGAAAAACGAATCATGATCACAATCTTGTGACGTACAAAATCAAATGATGACTTAAGTCACAACGTGAATATTTTAATTCTAATAAATTTATTTTTAATTTACTTTAAAAATATTTTAATGAATTTTATTGTCGATAATTACGTAATACCATCTGTGAAATAGTTTATGTTAATTTTCCTGAATTTTTTCCCTCTTAAAATTATTAAAAACGTAATATTATCCGACGTATACTTTTACGGTAAATTACACTTGAAATTATTTTAAAATGCATTACAGATGCATTTCATATTTCACAAAAATATGTCACAAAAAAAAATTTTAAATACCTTAAATTTTTTTTTTTAATTTTAAATAAAATCACATTTTTTTGTTAAACACTAGCTAAAAGAAATCACACACTTAGAAGACGAAAAAGACCACTTTTCAAATATCACTTTTTTTTAAACATTTTTAGTATTAAAAAAAATGCCCGTTTTTTTAGATGGACATTTGAGAGCGCGTTGTGTGTATAGAACACGGGTGACTCCTGGTTGGGAATTTTTGATTTGCCTCGCGTATATTATAATAACACACGGCAATGCGTGCTCTAAATCCGGCCACTCGCATCGATGATTATTCACAACTACTATACTTAACTTAAGATATAAGCTCAGTAACACTACTTAACATTTATAAAATACACTTACACGAATTTATTTAAAATCACTTTTTTAACACACTAATACATTCGCATTCGAACACAAGTGTTAATAATATACTACAGTCATTTTAAACACATTATTCTACCAATATCTCAAACAAAACAAACAAATGAATTTTAGGAGACACGAAGTATTTGATAAGTAGAATACATAAAAAAAAGTTTAAATCTCACACATAAGCGCAATAAAAATAATTGGAGCTTTTTCTGCTCTGAAACAAATTTTTACAAAGAATTAAATATTTCGCGATTTCCATTGAACAGGATTAACCCATCAGCACTCGCGTTATGAGCATTTTGCTCATGCTCGATTAAAATATAAATAACTTTTATTTTTCAAAAAGCACATGTGGTTGAAACTTTTTCTATCTTCATATATTTTTATCTATTTTCAAATTATGAATCTTACAGATTTTTCTTTTTCAAGTCCTTTAGAATTTATGAAAATCTCTCATTACGAGAGTAAATTAAATATTATCGCTTAAGCATGTAATCAATATAAGGCAAAGGCTATGATCTATTTCAATATCTAAATTATACCTCCCGAAAAATAGAAAAAACACCCCCAAAACTATCCTTCTCCCTATTCACACCAGAATGATAGGGTTTTTCCATTTGACGCTAAATAAAGAAAATTTCGAAAAGTTTTAAGATATACGTTGCAACCCCTTGAAAATGGGAAATACACCAAAAATTACCTAGCACTTGAAACGCACTAAGAACATTTTCCATTAAAAATTACCTTTTTCCTAAGAGCCTTCTCCAAACTGAACCGATTTTGAAGGTCATCGACTTTTTCACTACGATGCCCCAGCCAGACACACACACACATATCGGTCAAACTTATAACAGTTCCTTTTTTTGGTTTGGGAGTCATAAACTAAAATTTTCCCCGCAAAACGTCTCCCGCCCTCCTAATATTGATTTTTTGATTAAATTTTCTTTTTTTACATCACAATTATTCGCGTTTTCTATATTACCAGAGGTATATAAAGGGAATAAGTGAGGACAAGGTTAGTCGTCTTAATGAATCAATGAATATAATGAATTGAAATGAATCAGAATTTCGGGAAATAGCTATTTTTGAATAACATTCAAATTCAGTAGCAAAAAATAAAGAATGGCATAGCCTTTAAACCTTTTTTCAATTTTATACATACCAAAACACATGCAACTCTTCAATCGCGTTTTAACTCGATTCCCGTGAAAAATATGTGAAAATAAATTTATTAATTTTTTTTTAATAGTTTTAGAGATGTATAATTTCAAAGTGTACAAAGTTTACAAAGTTTTCTGGCTATACAAACCTCTAAATTTTTATTTTAGGCGAATCTTATATGAAGAAGTAACTGTTATTTTTTAGGAGGTGAAAGTCCAAGATGATTGTACTAATATTACAGGGTCTGATATTACATTAACGATGGTGTGTATATATGAAAACTTTTGAATGTTTGAGAAATTTTTAAAAGTTTTATTGTGGAACCACTTCAGAAGTGATAATTTTTCTAGTTTAATGTCATGTTAATTTTCGCCTGTATTGTTTTACTTATTTATTTATTTATTTAATTTTTTTTTCGTTGTTGATTAAAATAAACACAACTTGGACTGAGAATCTATCGTTTAAAATAAAAAAACAGTTAATGAAATACTCAACTCTGTATAACGAACGTCATTTGTAAGATTTTAATCTAAAATTAAACTACACTCTGATTTACAACATGTAAAACAAATAGATACTCAATTTATTACACGATTTTTCTTTTTTAAATTTTTTTTTAAATTGTATCTAAAAATAATTCAATTAAAGAAGTATTAATATCTCTGAAAAATTTGTCCAAATTGTCAATGTAAAAACAACAGTTTGTTGTAGTAGTGCAAGCAAACCAACAAGGACAGAATGAGGTGTTGATCTAATATATCGAGTCAAATGCTATAAAACTACGTCATAGGTTGAAGAGCAAAACTGAAAAATTTTCGTTTATATCCGGTCCAAGGTGTCATTCTCAATGTAATAGATACGATTTCAAATAGTATTAGACAATATTATATTAATGAATTTGAATGAATCGCTTAGTTTTTATCAAAAATTTGTCCAAGTTAACGACAGATCAAAATTACAAAATATAAAGAAATGAAACTAAAATTATCAATGTAGCAATATATCTTACACAAGTGCAAAAGGAGCAATCAGATATATCAGATATTAAAAAACAATCGTAAAACTTTATCATTAACGAGAGCGAAAAACTAAGATATTTTGGACTATCTGTGTATCCAACAATATTAAAGCCATGTTTAAAAATAAACATAGAAGAAAATTTGTTTATCAATGAACAAAATTTTTTCCTTAAATTTTCTAAAATTTCTAAAACTTTCCAAATCTTTCAACATGCCTGTACGAATGTTGCCTTATTCAAACAGTTACTTTTAAAATTGAATATCATTTGGAAGATAAATCTAAAATTCAAATTTTTAATTTAAAATCAAAGATATAAAGTTTTGTTCATCCCTGCAAAATCTTGATTTGTTCACAAAATTTAATTTCAATTTAATTTCAATGATCATTCACTCTGGTTTGCCTGAATGAATGTATTCCATTACTGTAAGGTGATAGTTAATCAGTATACATATACTAGCCAAAGTCACATTTTCACGTCTATGGAAGTAAAGAATATTTTTTTAAAAAATTGAGATAAAACCTCCTTCAGCTATAGAGGATAAAATGTACTTATAAGTGGCCAACGTCATAGGTGGAATCTTTTGCAATTTCTGTTTCATGGTGTTTAATAATATGTAATGATATTAAGGATGGATTTTGTTAGAACCAGAGAAAATTCGAGGAAAATTATAAGTAAAATTTTCCGAACACTTATTTTCTTAATACAAATGCCATTTATTTCATCCCTTTTTACATATTTTATGCAAAAACGAGTACCGGTTGTTATCCTTTCCTTTATAAAAAATATTTTTCATTTTTGTAACTAATAATCCTTAGTTTTCCAAATGAATCCTAAGAAAATTTCCATTGTGACATAAAAAAGCATCTTCAAAAAAACACTTCAATATAGGACACTTATAATTAGTAATAAACATAAATAAATAATGCAAAATAATTTTTACCGCAAAGTTTAACAGCTTCAATCTATGAAATGTAAAATATTAACAAATATTCCTGTAACGGGTTGCCTTAAAAAATATGGTCAAGACTATTTTTAATATAAATATCAAAACTTGGAAAGCTTGTAAACATTATTTTTGACCAATATTTTGTGGCCAATCATATGCCACCGTATTTGTAACAAAATTATCTTTATTTAGATATGCGAGTCAATGAATTAACAGATGCACGTAATTACTATTTTCAACTTGTATATATGGGATAATAGAGAATGAAAAGATCGACAATTCAGCCGCTGCATATTTCTTATGGCTTTTACTATTGAGCTGCTACATACTTTTATGACCAAAATTCGTTATATATGCAAGTAAGAGAAAAATTTCAAAAGATTTTACTCTTGATATTTTCACTAAAAGTAGTCTTGACCGCATTTCTTTAGGCAACCCATTACAGGGATATTTGTTAACATTTTATACTTCATAAAAAATAACATTCATTCGGTAAACATATGGGTGAAGGTCGACCCTAGTTCGGATCTTAGACTAATAAGCCACAGACAGACACACACATATAGCGGTCAAACTTATAACACCCCTTTTGTTTTAGTTGGGGGGTTAAAAATGAATTTGCTTCGAATATTTTCAGTGTTCCACAAAAAGGAATAAATACATAAATGAATACGTATCAAAATGATTACAATAATTATTACAACCATTAAAAAGTTTATACTTTTTTTAACACTTTGCATTTCTATATAATCTACAAGCATTTAGATATAAATCTTAAATCTTATACGGCCTAAATAATTTTTTCTAAATCACAGAAAAATACTTTAGAAAACGGAAAAGGGTTGCTCTTAAACTATGGTCATCGAATAATAATTTTATTTTATAGATTGTATTAGTTAAACAATAAACCAAAGCGGTAGGCGCTTTTATTGGAAAAACATTATAGAAAACAATAAAATTGAAATTGTATAAAATATTTATTTGACGTGTCTTTCATTCAAATCTATTCATCATATTTATTTCCATGTTCTAATTTCCCCCACCAAATAGATTTTAATAGTTAGCATATATCTATTATATTTTCATTGAATACATCATAATTTACAATAATGCATCCGTTGACATATCAAAATATTTATTTCGTTTTCAAAATCATTTATTTGTTTTATAGCTTTTATCTATTGTTTTCAATTTAATTCCTGTGAAATTCTAGTCAATATATTGTATTTATTTTAATAGGTAAAAAAAATTAATATAAAGTTTATATAATAAGTATATTTTATCGTAATTTAAATATGATTAGTTTATGTATTACATCTAAATAATAAATAAAATTTTGTTATACAAAAAATAGAACCAACTTAAAAGAAATGCACAAAAAAGTAAAATTCTATGTTCTTGTTTTTGATTTTCTTTGAAGAAGAAAAGACTGCTCCTGTATCAAGTGAATGGATAAACTTTGAAGATGTATATTCAGCCGATGATATCTTTGCCCAATAGAATTTTTAGAGCTTACATGTTATTGTAGCCTCGAAATTCAATAAAGTATATCAAATGAGTAATTAAAGAAAACTTAAAACCATTTAATTCCCAACGAAAACTTTGATAATTAGAATGATGTACAATGAGTTCGTCTTGATAACATAAGCCCATAAAGGAAATCAAGCCTTACCGGCATTTCAAGTACATATTATCGTGTGATAAAATTATACTTATTGAATGCCATTTCAACTTTAAGACGATCATTCCGTTTCATTTTCTCAGCAATCGTGTGTATCCTTGGGTCTGATCCTTTTGATTCTCTGCCTTATTCAATCAGCTTAATAAAATTGAGCGGGTTTTTATACTCACTTTCAGAAGAGAAATTGTTTGTTCAACTGTTACTATTCCTCTACACTTTCGCGAAGTAACACAAAGTCGGACGAAAAATAAAAATGTGTAGGTGATACTTGCGGTGTTTCACTGCCCTCTTTTCGCCTTGTTCGACTTCTTTTAAACGGAGGTTTTATGTAACCGAGTCAAAGCCAACAACAGGATCCCAGGCAAGTATTGACAAGCTTCATTTCCACATAATCGTACTTACTTATGTAGTTCAGTTAATTACCCCGGGTAAAGAGAGCTGTAATAGAACATTTCCGTAGTAAGCTCTGCTTGTCGTAAAAGGGGACTATAAAGATCGAGAATGGGTAGAAAAACCTATCAAACCAAGAGGTCTGTGTGTTAACTGACTATTCACTGCAAAGGGTGCGCAGTTGGACTGGATATGCTTATTGACAGACATACAGCTCCCAAGGCGAACAACTTGAGAATCTGATAATATCGCTAACTTTGGCGAGTACACTCAGGAAGGATACTGCGCGAGAGCGCCAACAAATGAAGTGTAATATATAATGGAAAACTTGTATGGCTTATTATTACAATGCACGGAGGAATCCTTAGGAAATTAAAAACTTTCAGAAAGAAATGTATGAAAATAATAATTTTAAATTTTATTATATTTAAATACTTTTAAATATTAAGAAGTAGTGGGCATTATAACACTTCTGATATTGTAAGTAGGTACCATCTACACACGTTATATTATAAAGAGTCTATAAAATTACGTTTATTCAAAATTTGGCAACGAATTATATTATCATGTAAACATGAAAATTGTTTGAGGAGAATAATATTGATAATATTTACATGATCCATTTTGTGTGTTGGAATTTTCCCCATTTATCAAGTGAGACATTGTCATTACTTATACAAATAAATAAATTACCAACTTCTAAGCATTAATTACGTAATTATTAGTATATTATATTGCCTCAACATATTATTTTAATTCAAATTAAAAGCTATGATACCTATAAAATAATAGTGCATTAAAATATTTGCATCTGAAAGTCACAAATTTCAATTGAATGTTTACATACTCAAACAATGTATATACATCAATTAACTGTTGCAAACTAATTTGCAAAGGTAAATTGTTGCAAGTGAATCAAAGCTTAAAGCTTTCACAACTCAAAAATTTCACTTGAGTAAAATTTTTTCTGGTATAAAATTTTCATGATCGTGTAAACGACAATAGTTCCAACTTAATGGTCTAGAAATTAGCTACATTTAATATATAATGAATTTTGTGACGTGGAATCACAAAGTGTCAAAAGTTTATATAGTTTATAAAAATAACAGTGAAATTTACTAAATTTAAAAAACCCCCGACAAATTTTTCGGGAACGGAACCCTAAACTCGCACTTGAAACACAGCTAAGAACACTTTCCGTTTAGGAGCTATGATACCACAGACAGACACACACACACACAAACACACACATGTCAGGCACTTTACATGTTTCAAAATTTATAAAACACAATTGGCCTATTTATAGGTACCAGACTTTTCAGCAATTCTTGGAAAACCAACAAAAATGATTCTCACTATTTTGTAAACAGGTACAATAATATAACGTTTACAATAATGTAGCTCATACATCAGAATAAAACATGAACTATAATTTATAAAGATATACAAAAAAGTTAATAAACAAAATTTATTCTTTGACATTTCACTGTGCCAACTTTGAACGTCATTTTAAAGCATAAATTAAGGATTTCCGAACAGTTGGTGAACGAGGTACTATTTATGGCCATCTGTTCAACCAGGGTTTTCTGATAAACTCAATGTATTATGTCTATTTTACATTTTAAAAAACAATTGAAAACTTTGTCTATCCTGTCTATCCTTTTACCGGTGTAAAACATTCCGTATCCCTATTACGAGTGTTATGTCGAAGGAGATAAGCGAGAGCAAGGGAGGTGGAGGCTATAACGCGGTGGTCTCTACTTTTAAATTCAGCAATGTGGGTTGGTATCATACTAGTAACAGATGCAAATTTCAATATTAAAAGATATAAATTTCATCAACAAAAAAAGATTTTCTTCGGGATTTTAACGAATTGTATTAATCGAACCTTCTGGCAAAGGAAAAATTACGAAAATTACTTGAACATGTAGGTAGAACGAAGACATGGTAATCCATCTTGCAAAAAAACGTGCGTGCTTTCCTCCGTAATTCACCAATGTGTGGAGGTCTTATATGTACCTTTTATGCAAATTTTGTGATCACAATGAATGTTTCACGAGATATTTTTGTCGTTTTCACAGTGGTATACTTTAATTTTTCACACAGCATGTCTTCATATTTCCTCATTATAATTTCAACTTTATGTATGATATATTACATAATATAATACGGTAGAATATATGACGATGGTAGAATGATAGTGATCTAAGTATCATGTTTTTAAAGAACATATTTTGGAATGTGGGCGCAAAGTATGATCTTTTAAATTGCTTCCATGCCACACTCATCCAAGTTACATTTTTCATCATTTTGAATCGTCATCATGTAGAATTGATTTTTTCATATGAAAAGATGAATATTATTTTTGAAACTATATTCCTTATCGCATAAATCTACTAGACCCAAAAAAAATCGTAACAAATTTTTTGTAAAAAAAAAACGACATCTATGTAACAATAACTAAAGCTGTACAATTAACTAATTGAGTCTTTGGTAACTTCTAAATATTGGTAACTATTGATCGCAGATAGACAAAAAAAATGCCTATGAATGTTTGAAAATGTCTATTTTCTTAACTTGATAAACGAAAACTTGAAAACAAAATATTAAATAAAATTTTATTACCATTCCTTCCTTGTGCTTATTATTCAATAATACATAATTTACAACGAAAAGACATGGTCCGTACCGAGTGTACCACGACACTTCCCGTTCTTTTTTTTAAAATAAAAATAATTGAATAGAAAATCCCAATGTTTCATTATTCTAACAATGTTTAAAATTTTCTGAGAATAATGAAAAATAATTTCTTTATAACACATGTTCTTTAATTTCTCACAAATATAAAAAAATTACTTGGATCACTATACTTCTACCATCCCTTTATAATTTAATTAAGCCGTTACTATTATATAACAAAAACTTCTAAAAAGGTAAAATGAATGATCAATAACAGTATAATGGATTTACTAGAGTAATATAATTATTAGCACAAAAAAATAACGCTTTAAAATTATTTTCATGTAATCTTGTCAAAAATCATTCAACATAAAAATATATAGTTGCCAAAAATATAATATTTTAATAAAAAACAGGAGGAATATTATGGCGCCTACTTAACTTCACTTTGACTTTGACAAACTTAATTATATTTTATTGTTTATAAATAAATTAAAGGTAATTATTGATTTGTGATTTTAGTTCACAGTACAGGATTTTATTATATAAATTATTTTAACAGTAAGCAATCTTAAACTTCATATCTTCATAAGTGGCTACGTTATGATAAGCCAGAAACATGATTCAGATGCAAAAATTTTTCTATCTGGTTCGAATTTTATGGACAAAAAACTATAACGAATAATTTTGGTTGGACCCTGGTTAGAAAATTTTCTTATCAGCTGAAATAATTGAAAAACCTGTTAAACCAAGAATATTTAGAAAGTGAAACTTGAAATTTAACTTTACGAGCTTTTTGTTTTGCAAATGTGTTATGACAGAAATCAGTAGTACGCAACACATCTTGAGCCATAGTTGATCTTAAACAATATTTGATTAATTTTAATTTTGAGAACAATCGTTCAGCACTCCTTCTTATCTTATTTTGAATACTCCAGATCATTTAAATTTATCACCTCTTGGGCGATACAAAAGACAATAGACGGCTGCGAAACTCCTTGCACTAAAATTTTGAAATAATTTCTCACAAAATTGGTTCGTATAATTCGCTTATTTTGTCATATATTAAAGCCACCATCAAAAACCATCCCGTAGCAGTTTTTCAACAATTTCAGTTGATTTGGAAAGAATCCTAAAATGTTAATTTGTCCGGACTTCGACCAAATTTATGTTTATGGTTTTAGTGTGTAAAATTGGAACCGATGTCTGAAAATTTCTAAGATATCATAAACGCTGTTCAAAATACAGAAAACAATATATTCTGGTTTTGATGATATTAAAGATGACATAACTCCTAAAGTTACCATTTACGTACATTGAATTAAGCGTTGAGTACATGTTTAACTGACTATACTCTATTGGTGTTATTATTCAAGAGGTCAAGAACGACAAAATTTGGCAGGGTTGGCTCTTAATATAATAATTATTTATCCAATAAAACTATTCAGCGTCATATTACAGTAGAAAATGACTTTATCCAATCTTTGCATAAGCTTGTCATCACTGACCTATACAATGATAAAACGATATTATAATTTGAGTAAAATATTATAATGAAGTTAATAAAGGTTGTATGTATATATCCATTCTATAAAGTATAAAGCTACGACCAGGCACGGAAACGAACTCCAAACAAAAACCAAAATAGACAAGTATCAAACAGTATATGACATCGTTAGAGTGAATACAAACTTCTTCAAAGTGATACTTGACTATTTACGTTGTTTGGTGTTCGCCTTCGTGTCTGATCCCATCATAATGTACACAAAAACATATACATTCTATACAAGTACAGTAAAAGATGTTACAAAATCGGCTAATAAAGAAAAATGAAAGAAACCGCTCGCATTTTGCTAAGTCCTCATACAATGTATTTCTTAGGTTTCAAATATCATTAGTAACGCATGAGTTAGGGGCGCAAATGTTTCTATGAAACGATCAATGTTAAAGTTCACAAAAAAATTAGTAGTTTGTATGACGAAAAAGTTAAGTGGTTGTCAAATAATCGAAAAATATTATACATGTATCTGGTATAAGTAATTCAAGTTGCCTATTAATTAATTTTGTAAGTCAACTTTAACATTAACCGTTACATTGAATTAAAAATTTATTGTTTATTAACAAATAAAAACATTTGCGCCACTAACTCATTCATTACCAATCAAATTTGACACTTAAGAAACACATTCCATGAGGTTTAAACAAAATACGATCAGTTTCTTTCATTTTCCTTTATGTGTAACATTTTTAACTGTATTACATTTAAAATGAATACTTTTAGTATAAAATGTAAAATTACTTAACAAATCCATTTATCACATGTAGAATGTGTGACATCAATGATATGTTCATTTTAATAATGCCATATTTATTGGTGACGATAAATATTGGCAATATACACGGTGGTGTATATTAAAATGTTACAAACATGTTATCAAAATATTATTATGTATTTATATATAGTCTATCAATAAGAATGATACTTTACAAGCGAAATTTACAAAATTTCAAAACACCCGACAAATGTGATTTAATTCTTGTAGACCGATTTTTGGAAGCTATAAAATGTCCTCAATCCAGTCGGTTCGACCGTTTAGGGGACCGTTTTCGAGTCATTGAGAAACACACAGACGCACAGATTAACACTTTATAGTTCATAAATTCCTTCATAAATCAATATCAAAGTGATGATCAAGGACATCGGATCAGATGAAAAGGATACTTAGAGAGCCAACATTTTTTGGGGCAAGTTTTTGAAAATATTTTAATTGAAATTGAAATATTTGAGTTGACCCTGTTCTTTTGAATTATTGTTTTGAATTACCTAATTGTTTTACCATTTCACTTTTCGAAATGAATTGAGCCAGGTTTATTTGACCAATCATTGCCATAGTAATTATTTATATTATTTATATGTTAAAATTATATTTCATAATCGCCAAATTTTTTCGGATTGGGAACCCTAAGTACTTAAATCCTAGCTAAGAACACTCTCCGTTAAATTACCTTCCAAATGAATCCAAAAAAATTAAAATCAGTTCATCCGTTTAGGCGATACGATGCCACAGACAGACACACACAGACATAGCGGTCAAACTTATAACACTACTTTTTTTTAGTTCGGGGTTTAAAAACAAAAAATTCAATTTACATTCTAATTCTAGACATTTTTGGTGGACCAATCTGTATGTACACCTACATATAGGTAATATTAATAATATTATTACATATTATTTACACAGTTTAAAAGAAAATTAGAATTATTATTTATGTTTAAGGATGAACGAGCACCAAGACAATTTTTAATAAAGTTGTAATTTTTATTAGATAGGTTCACTCACACATTTAAACAATATTGTTTTAAATTACTTCGGTTTCTTAATATCCCTCAATTTATGCTACTTACTGCTTCTGAACTCTTATTCAAGCCAGTTTTTGTAGTAAATACAGGTACACTGGATCCGCAGTAATACGACAATCATTTTGCAAAGCAGTGTCGATTTATCAAATTGTCGGACTTTTGAGTGCTGTCAGACATCCTAGTCCGGAATTTCGAACAAATTACATATCAAATTGATTTAAAATCAATTCAAGCATATACCGATTCAAATTATTTATAACAAGTCTGCATTGTATTTACTGTTATAGTCATATTGGATTACAAGGACCGTCAGATTAGTTAGGGGTCGGTTTACCACGGGTCTATTGTATATACCTGAAGTTACATCATTACAAGTATTACGAGCCCTTCATTTGCAAGAATTGGTATTTAATCTGCCCAGTAATGAAAAATTTTTAGTATTACGAACATATTAAAACAAATGTCTCTCACAGAACCAATCATCAATACTTTACCTTTCATTAAAATATGTTTGCAACATTTTCAAACGCGATTTTATTGAATTTTAAATATTTTTACAAAATACTGAAACACAAAAAAACAAATAACATGTATACAGAGAAAGAAGTTCAAAAGCCTTTAAAATATTTTGTTATTTTGCAAAAATTTTATGATTTTACTTCAATATAAAATTATATTATTATCATATGTTTGAGAACTGTTAGGTAAGTACTGCAATGCAACACAAATAGCATACAAAATTGACAGCTCACAAAACATTATGGATTTGTAAGTTGTATAAATTGTATTGCAGACCGTAGTTAACTCTCCCCGAAAACACCATTTTTACTTGAAAGAATAGAAGTAAATTGCTATAAAAGCTGCCTAAAATTTCCGAAAACTTTGCATACTATTATGCAAGGATCAGGCCCAAAATGGACCGTGACACTTAAATGTTTGTCAATTTAGTTTTCCGGTTTTTTTCAATCAATCTTCTCGGGCTTTCATTCAGACTTAACCATCGTCTTTGTGTTTCTCATATTTTACCACCACAATTTTATGACTATTATTTTAATTAATTTACATCAATTTTTATCAACCATTCTGCGATATTCTTTTTTTTTTTGGGAATACGTCTTCCTTTTTGCCGCCTTTATAACACACTTTCTTAATTTTATACCATGTATATATGTAATATATATCAAGGTATACTAAGTTTAGTCCCACGTGTGTTATGCTTAAAAATATTGATGACACGATAGCTCAAAAACAAAAAAAGATATAAAGCTGAAATTTTTACAGCGTACTCAGGACGTAAAAAGTGAGGTCAAGATCGTACATGAGCAACATAAGTCAATTGATTCTTAGATTCTTAGAACCCATATTGTAAACCGTTAGAGATAGAATAAAAGTTGAAATGTAAAAAATGTTCCTTATAAAAAAATTAACAAAATTTTGATTAAAACATTTTTTCGTAAACATCACTGTTTAACCGTGGGGGTGCAAATTGTATAGTATGTTTTATATGGGAATATCAGTTATATATGTGTGACATGTATGTATGTGTAATTGAGAGTAATCAAGACTGTCTATCTCTTGTTACTGATTCTCTAGTTTTTGATCTTGTGAATCATCTCACCATGATTACTCATGTTCTGTCTAATTAACTTTAAAACTGTTTCATATACAGTTGTCAACGCCTAATTTTTTTGTAATTGTGGTCTTCGTCTCTTACTGCAGATCACAGGGAGTTGTACGATCGCGCTATCTTTTCGTTTAAATGAAATTTGATTGTTTCACGAACTTCTAGTTTCTTCAAAATACTATTATTTATGCATATTACTTTTAACAACGGTAAAAATTTTTATTCCAGATTTCAGCTGAATTTTTGGTGAATGGTTTTTTTTAAAATAAACATGCAATTTTAGAGGTATCTTCAATATCATTAGACCTTTTTAACTTAATTTGACCTAATACATTTGAAATGTAAAAGTTGTTGAAATGGTAAATCCTTTTAAACGAAAATTTTATGTTATCAGACAGAGTTTACTACGGTCAACTCTTGGACCATATTAAAACCAGAAATGCAAATGTAAATTTAAATGGAATGAACGAAGGAAGGAAGACGTTGAGAAGAGAAGACTGTATCATGGCATACATGTATGTTTGAAACTCTATGTTTTAAACAAACACCGCATAACAATCATCAAATTATAATGTGGAATGTTTGTTAAAAGTTATAAATAACCAATAGTATACTATTTATAAATATATACAATTTTAAATGTTGAAACTAAATATTATTTTAAATTTGGATTTCAGACGCCTTAAAATAGATTTTACAATATATAAAATTATTGTAAATATATACATATGTATAATATTTATTGTATATTTTATATTTATTTGACGGACAGTCAGTCCGTCTGTCAGTCCATCGATCTTTTACCACATTATGCCATCCATGAACAATATTACTCCTATATTCAGACAAACTAATGAATATTGATTGGTATAATTGAAAATGTAACAATCGGATAAGTGTCACCTGTAGTTCATCTCGTAGATATCTTTTGTAGTCATTAATTTCTGATTATTGGTGACAAATTACATATCGAATAGAGGCGTGTCCAGATCTTATGTATGCATATACAGGGACCTTAATGTAGCCTGATCATTAGCGCTTTTTGTGATTAAATTTAATATTTATCTATTACTTATTGTCAAACCTCATATTTGTCCTAAGAAATATTCAAACATTGTTAGCTCTGAACTTTTAGCATTGCAATGATGTTAAATTAACTAAAAATCGAATTCGAAATCCATTAAAATGCCCCTTTATCGAAGTGCACACAAAAATTTCGGTTTATAAAACAATCTATGTTCGGTAAAAACTACCGTATACTTTTTGAGCTTTTTGTTATAAGTCAAAAATTTGTTTGGGTGTAAAGTAAAGGTTGATAGATTTAAGGGTTGATAGTTTCTTTTGTACTAAAATAAGACGATAATTGATCCCAAGATTGGAGAGTCGATTATCCTTTCATTAAAGTATATGAAATGAATAATTTAGTCTAAATTTTCGGAATAATTAAACATTTTTTTAACTCAAACAAAAAGTGTAGCTGTCTCAAAATCATTTTTTCTCAGTAGTATTAAACTATTAATCCGCGGAACATACATGAAACTTCGTGAGAGGCAAGCTCTTGGTGAGCCTACCAAACTTTGTCTCTGTGACTTTTTTTGATAGTATTGCGTTTTCAAATGGGCATGATTTTAGCTATGGGTCTAACAATATCCAGCAGAAAATTGAGTCGACACTATGGCCTCTTGATAACATAAGTAAATATTAAACAATTTAGCAACAGTGCATGTATTGAAAATTAAAAATACTTAGGTAAGGCATGTTCGAGATTGCCTACCCTCTCGTCGGTTCTCATCGGTGCAGTATTTTTGTCGGAAAAAATATTTTATTGTTTAATAATTATTAATTTTATCAAGTGGTCATACTGCCCCACAAATTCCCGGCTGCGTTTTTTCAGACCGATTATCATACTCACTTGAAAACGCAGCACTTTCGAAAAGAGTCGCAGAGAGAAAATTTAGACTCATCAAAAAGAAACCACTCGCGAAGTTTCTAGCATGTATTAATCAGTTAACAAAAAAGGTGTTGTCCCGCGGACTATATCAAAGAACTACAGACAAATTTTTAACTTGTTGAAAATAAGTTATAACAGTTGATTTAGAACCTATTATGCTAAATTTTAACTACGTTCAAGCTTTTCACATAGATGTTTCTGGAGATATTCTGACCAAATTTTTATAATGATTGATTATGATAGGTTTTTTTTTAAGTGTAATAATATCAGACAAATATTTCTCTGTGTGTATATGTACGATTTATTTATTATTGAATGAGATATTAATCAAATGAATTCTTCAACGATAGATTTGTTTCTCTGAATCAATAGGTTTGCCAGATTAATCGATTTTATGACGGAAGCAACAATCTCAAGAAGGTGAATACTATAGCATCTCAAGAAATGCTTTGCACTTAATTATTTTGATGGGCACATTCAACAACATGAATTTATTTTATATCTATAAAAAAATCGCACTAATTCGTAAGTGGTATTTATTTGATATAATTCGCTTCGTTTCGGGAAGATATCCATTGTTATTAAAAAGATTTTACACAGATAAATCACAGATGCTATGTAAAATTTTGGTAACCCGCCACCTTTACGTATAAGTGTGCTTTTTCAATAACACATAATATTTCGAAACTATCGAAGCCGTAAAGAAAAGCTGTTGGGAATCCTACTATTGTTATTTTTAAATATTTGAAACGGCGCCTAAATATTAATTTATGTTTCTGATATGAAAATATTGGTATGTTAAAGAAAATACTAACTTAAAAAAAAATTAAAATGAAAAATTATTGTCCACATTACACAATTTGTATTTAACAATAACAAAATCAACTCGACATAAACATTTCGAACAGATGAAATTTTATATCCCATAGTTGAAAGATATTTTTATATCCTTATATAAGTAATAATTAAGCTTAAGTAATATTTACGAGTTAAGCATAATTTACAATTGTCTTAAAATTATTTTAAAATCCGTCATTGTCGCAGATTTTTTCGGGAATGCGCACTATTTAACGCAACCACTCCAGCCGTTTTGAAATCAACTACTTCGTGATGTTGATTAGATCTTCTTGATACCAAATAAAAATAAAAAATGGCAGTTTATTTGAGTTGAGCCTCTTTTTCATATTTCTATTTTTCATTTAAATTAATTCACTCGATCTAGGACTAATAAACAAAACCTACTCTAAACCTTAAATAACGGTTCGGTAACTAGTTTATAATTTATTTAAACAAAAATTTTGATACCTCATAAAGTAATTAATTTCAACAATACAATTTGTAATTTGTAAAATAAATGAACATAAATAAAACATGATACTAAAAGGTTATCTATTGCAGACTGGTGTAAAATTTGTACATATATCTCATAGAGCATATGCGGCAAAGGTTTAAAACTGAAATAATAAATCTGAAATATCTACCTTTTATTATATGAATAATTCATAAACACTTTGTGTGCACTTTAGTAGTGTGGTGCTTGAGAGCAATTATTTCTGAATTATACTTCTGAAATACAAATGGTTATTTTTATATTGAAAGTGGAATACAATATCATAATATCTAACTCAATACTTTTATATATATTTCCTATAAAACATTAGTTACCTTTTATACTCAAATCTGACCGAATTTGGTCCTAAAATACACCCAAATATTAACAATAATTCTGTACATATGTTTTGGTCTATTAGAGTATAATAAATTTAAAATATATATTAATTAAAAGGATATTGAGTATGAAATTACAAAAAAAACTTCTTTTTGTAATTTCTTAGCAATTTCGGAGCAATTTGTTGTCCACACCTATGGTTGCTTGACATAACAATTCAGTTTATTAGACCATTAGGTAGTTATTTTTCAAAAGAAAGGTTTTCGCACAGGATAGGAAGAGATGTCTCAAAACAACTCACTCAAAGGTTAAATGAATCTGTTTTTCGTGCTTTTTGGGATCAAAATTGCTCTATATAAGTTGGTTTAGCACAGTCTGAAGCAAACTTTTTTTTGCGACTTTCTCGTGTTAGTATTTAAGCAAATTTTAAAAAATCTGACAAATATTTTGCTTCTTATTTGAACTATAACAATGTAGAGTAACATCGACCTAAAAAATACATTATTTGAATCACTTTACCGACTGAAAGAGTAGTTTTTGAGATATAGACTAAATTTGTATAGCTTTGAGGGAAATAAGGATTCAAAAATAAAATAAACACCCAGCGACTTTGAGATTAAATGAATCACTGTAGACTTGTATCCAGATTGCTCCAAAATGAAGCTTCTCTTGCAGAGTTTAAGGCGAGATCTAAAAAACTACGCCCCCAATCGTCCTAATTTATGTATCTTTTGGTTAAAAATGGCAAAAATTTGGCAAAATTTTTTTTTTTGATTTGAACAAAAATTGTTTTCTAGAGTAATTTTTGACCAAGAAAATTCAAAAATTGGATCCGTATGTCAATTGAACTTTCTGAAATTTTAAGCAAAAACATATACGAAAGATGGTATTACGGAAAAGCTTATATTCAGTCGATATTCATTTAATTCTCAATACTCTTAAAATTTTATGTAAAATGCCTACCTTCACTTATTTAGGAACTCTTGTTATTTAGTTTTATTAAGGAATTCTATTTATAATCAAAACAATTTTATAAAGAATGTCGATAATTATTATTTATTTTTGAGAATTTGAATTGAGCCAATTTCAAATTGTTATTTTTAGGTGGTGAAAATTATAGGTGTAGGCATAATAATTATTATTGTGGCGTCTTCCCATCAAAATAAGTTTTTTTTATGGATGCCAAAAGAATAAATCAATTAAGCAAATAAAAATTTCAGATATTTATATTTTTTTTTTTTTTTTGTAAATTTCAGTGACCTTAATAGTCGAATAAAGAAAATTTTTGAATATTTCAATTTTTTAAACGGTAAAGTTAATTTTGTGTAACTTTGGAGTGTTTTCAGATGATTTAACTTACATTTAAAATCGGGAGAGAAAATTATCGGTTAATATTATTACATAAAATTGATAAATCTCCTTTTTACAAGCTTTTATTTAACTTGCAATGTATGTATGTGTGTCTGGCTTGGTGGAATCTTACTACTCAATTATGAAACATTTTCCCATCGCTTCTACCATATTTGACAAACATGCGGTATTCAGTCTTAAATTAAAAATTTAAATAACAAATACTTTTTAGAGCACAAGTTTTTATTGAACTAAAAAGTAGAAAATAGTATTTTCTGTGAGTCACTCATAGATTACAATTTGTAAAAGCTTGAAGCCCAATATAAATCTTTCTTTTTTAAATAAAAGTTTCAAGATTCCACCCGAACACACATAGTTACATACATTGTAACTATGGTGCTCCGAATCATGGTGATATTTTATATTGAGCATCTCAAGCTTTTACGAATAGTCATGTATGAGTGACTCATTAAAAAAAATTATTGTCTACTTTTTAGTTCAATACTAGATAAAAACCACGATAATTTTCCAAAATCAATACAAGTTTTAATTTGACTATTTCTTGGTTAAAGTTTATTCGAACAAAAAACAGGGAATAGCATGTAAAATTCTATTAGCCATTAAATTTAAAAATTGAAATAAAAAAATGTCATAAACACAATTTGCAAAATATTATTTTTGTCATACTATTAAAATTTAAAGTAGAACAATTAAAATAATGTTAATCATTTCCGTCTCTGTAAATGCCAACAAAACAAAAACACAACGAAAAATATTACCAAGATTAATTCGCTTATAAAAACATGTTTAAATGACGACCGAGAACGCCACAAAACCTCTATATATAGGCAACGTAATAAAACGTCTGGATGTCTAATTGAGAGGTTTGTTAGTTAACAATGACCTGATATAACGACATAATTCTGTAAAGAAATTTGAAAATTTTCTTATTTTCTTTAAAGTTCTTGTCAATCGAAAGTATAAAAGTAAGAATTCTGAGAAACAGATGAAAAATATATCCATAAAGTTTGAGAATTTTTGAAATAAGTCCCACTAGGCGCTCGAATATATCAGCATCAATAAATATCCGGGAGTTCTATTTGCGAACTGCAAGTTGCTCCTCAAAGAAAATATCTTAAAAAGGGCCAATCTAAGATGGAGGGAGGAACGTACTTGTGGTACTACAAGACAGATATGGTCTGAGTACAATCGCAGGCGTTCTGAAGATCTTAGATCACTTCCAAGGGCCTCTGTTCGCAAAGTTGTTGCGGCTATTACAGAACACTGTCTAGGCAGCAGGCATGCTGAACGCCTGGGTCTGGCAGTGTATCACGACTACTGCAGGATCTGCCACAGTGGTGAGGAGGAGGAGATAATGTCTCCTCTTCTCTGTCACTGTCCAGCTCTTGTCATGAGGAGATGGACTTACTTGAGCCACCCTCTCTTTGACGACCTCTCCGACCTGGAATCCGACGTAAAAGCTCTCCTGCTGTTCTTAAACTGCTCAAATGGTTCATGGAGTAGTGGCCGGGGATGGGCCAACCCTTTTTCGGTATCACAATGGATTCTATGATCTAAGTGTGTCCCACCCCAGAGCAGCCACTCTAACCTAACCTAACCTTATCCGGTCCAAAGCAACAGCAAAAATAGAGGAGGCATTAAGAAGTATTTTGGTATTAGCTCCATAGATTTGCAATAATTTCAAAGTTGAAAATCTAAAAAAATTTTCTATTTTCACCAAGAAACAAAAGCTTGGGCTTCAATGGACCTCAAATCATTAAGGATCTATTAAAAATGAATCGTACATATTTCAGGAGAAATAACTCTCCTGTAGAACCTCCTCTGTAGTTATGTGTATAGATGTTCAAACCAGGAAGAAGTTCATGCCATCTAAGTGTTTTAATGTAATGTTATTTAGCAAAAAAAATTCATATAAGTTTTTATTTACACGAGGTGCAATCTGGTGTTTATACATTTGATTTATTTTTGAAACGAACACGTTTAACGAGTTAACAACAACAACGTCTGTAACGTCTAACGTCGATAAACGAATAACAACGATGTAACGGTGTATGTTAATTATGTGGTTAAATGATTCATAATCAGATAGCAGCACGAGTATTATAAGTTTATGAGGCGGGCATTATTTGAACATGTCAAGAGTTATTTTTAATTTCAAAGTAAAATTTGTTTTACTATTATTATTATTAGCATTTTAATGTTTTCTGTACAAATAAACATTTGTTAGTTTACTTTTGAATTATGTATTTTTTATACGGGGTGGTTTCGAAAACTTCATTTGTCTGATTATTGAAAGCTTTGCATGATATCCAAATGTTAAATTTTATGAAAGAGCAGTGCAATGAGTTTCTTAAAGGACGTTTTTCTAAGATCGAATTTTCTATTCTCTGTGTTCTAATTAGTCATATAAGCAGGTAAAATTTATTACTCCTTAAAGCTCCAAATTTGATATGTTAAAGCATTTTTAACACACAAATTATATAATGAACTGTTTTCAAAGGGATCGGGAAAACTTAACAGAAAATAGGGCAAGCAAAGCGTGTTTTTTCATTAAATAAGTAATCACTTTCAACTTTTCTACTTATCTTTTTTATCAAGTTAACAACCAACAGGGTGTTTTGGGGCTTTTGATATTCTTAATTAGGATTACATTTTCGATTAAATTAAGATCATGTGTACAGGTCCGTAGCCAGGGAGTGGCAAAGGAGGCACCTGTCACCGGCGCAACAGAAATTGAGGCGCAAAACAAAAAGTAAGTTTTCTACGTAAAACAAAAACTAAGTATAGAATCATGTAAAAGGCGCTCATTAATTTACAATATCATAAATATCATAACTTGTAGACAAAAAAAAATATATTAAATTAATTTTGATAAAAATTTGAAAAGTATGGCCCAAATTTGGTAGGATTACACATTTGGTTTACCTAAATTGAACAAAATTTGGATGTGATAGATAGCAAAATTAATTTTTTTGGATTCTGATGACGTCATAAAGTTAAATAAATTTGATTTTTTTGATAACACAGACAAATTTGATGCGATCTTTTTGGAATTTTTTTTGAAAAACACTAATTTTTTGGTCATTCTTTTCAGCTGTGATGTCAGTTTTTCGCTACCTATCACTCATTGGCTTAGTTCCGGAACCATTACTTCACATTCTGGAAACCTATTAGAGCTAGGTTAATTTTGATCACAAATGTAATAAGTATGGCCCAAAATTAGGATTACATACTACATACTTGGTTTATCAAATTTATTTTTTTAAGTAAATATTCTCTTATATCTATTAATATTATCCTCAAAGTATACAAACGGCAATTTCATTAATAATTCTTAAAGGTCATTTAAAATTCAAAATTCAAATAAAAACAATGTCCTAAATAAAAATCCACAATCTATATCCAATAAAATCGAAATAAATTCCCGTCCTTCAACAAAAACATCACTTAAAAATATGAAGACGCAACAAAACAAAAAATATTAGCATGCGGGGGGAGGGAATTAATTTGCTCAAAAATAACTACTAAAATTGAAAAATAAAATAAAAAATAGGCAAAATCATATTTTACCCGAATGTTTAAAATGAAATAAACAATTGTCAAGTTTGTTTATTCAATGTTACAGTAATAAATATTTATATTAATTTTATATACGTATATTGAACATCTTAATCTAAGAGCCACTCTAAAGGAACCGTGCTATATTCACCAGTTCAAAATAAGCTTAAAAGTACATATGAACATGTGTTCGAAAATAATTTAATACTGAGATATTGAAACCAAAATATATTGAATTAACAATGCAATATTTAAAGTAATTATTCATAGTCGCCTCCATTTTGTTAAATTAAGCGTTCAGCATGACGAATCCATGTTTTTTTGGTACTTAGTACTCTAGCTGTTTTTTGATAGCTGATAAGACGGAATTTGGAAACACCCTGTTTAGAAAGAGAATATTGTCATAAGATTTCTACCGTAAATTCTTTTTTTTTCCCAGTCTGCCATTGTTATTTTTCGCTAAAAATTGCTATCAAACAAGTGACTAAGTTAATTGTTGAAATACCATGTATAGACAGTGTTGATTACACTGTCAAATTACACATACATACATGTCACACATATACATATAACTGATATACCCATATAATACTATACAATTTGCGCATAATTTACGCTCTCGCGGGTAAACAGTGACGTTTACGAAAACATATTTCAAACAAAAGTTGTTTATTTTTTTATAAGGAACATTTTTGACATTTAAACTTTTACTCTTTCTCTAACGGTTTACAAGATGGGTCCTACGGACCCAAGACCCAATTGTCCTATGTTGCTTATTTACGAACTTGACCTCACTTTTTACGTCCTCAGCACGCTAGATATCTCTTTTCGTTTTTGAGTAATCGTGATGACAGAGGGACAGGCAGGCGACAGACGGCAGACAGACAGACAACCCGAAATGGACTAATTAGGTGATTTTATGAAAACCTATATCAAAATTTTGTTGATAGCATCAGTATTTTTAAGCGTTACAAACTTGGGACTAAACTTAATTTACCTTGTTATATTTCATATACATGGTATAAAAAGATCTAGGTGATAGCGTTGCAATTGCAATATCCGAATCGATCATTTCATCTTTCGGTATTCCGTGCTGGACAGATATATGATAATAGTTAACCGTAAATATGCTGGCCACTGGCTCTTAGACTATATATGAATAACACTGTTTCGTTTTGAATTTATGCAGCACAGTAAAATTTGATGATAGATCATAATTTACTATGCAATCAACAATTAATGACGTACGTAGATTCAAAAATCTATAATTTTATTCATTGGTATACACTAAAGACGTTTCAATATCCTATTTGTTCAATATATTTAATGATCCATTTGCAATACAAGTGTGTCATATTCTTAATATAACAAGAAAAATGGATACCAAAACGATTCGTTATTATTACTACAGATCCTGTAATAACTTACTAGCGAAACAGTTTTCAATGAACGATGAAATCAGTAGACGAAACAACTCGCCTTGAGTCTTGGCTCAATTATATTTAATCATTTTTTCATCTTGGCTAATGGGTTGAACACACCCTATACTTTTGAGGATCACTGTATTTATTACCCGACTGTCAAGGAGTGGTTGCGTTTTTTGCATGTATCTTGTATGTATTTTAGTTTTTTTTATTTCTTTTTACCTCGCATCTTTCAAACAGCTCAATGAATTCCAACGTTTAAAGTATCATTGTATTTTCTAAAAATAATTTTCTTAGACAGGAGTTTGAAAAAACAAGACAAAATGGCGAATTTTTGGAGCGAAATCGTAATAATCTAATGAAAAAAAAAAATTTACAAAACTTTTATAATATGATTTCAAAATAAAGGAAATTTAAATGAGATTACCAAAATATATATAAGTTATATGTTTAAATTTAATTAGGAATAATAAATTGGCTTCAAAGTTTTAATATACCAACTACATTAATAAGAGACTTTTTTTAGTGCTCGGATACTAAAACGTCTAAAATACAATAAATAACTATAATAGTACAAAATCCGACTGCTTTAAATAAAATCTGAAAAGAAAGAACAAATCCAGTAGTACCTTTACATAGCGACTTTAACAGTTTTAATTAGGAATAATAAATTGGCTTCAAAGTTTTAATATACCAACTACATTAATAAGAGAGTTTTTTTAGTGCTCGGATACCAAAAAGTCTAAAATAAAATAAATAATTATAATTGTAAAAAATCCGACTGCTTTAAATAAAATCTGAAAAGAAAGAACAAATCCAGTAGTATCTTTACATAGCGACTTTAACAGTCGGGGCCCATTATTTTATTAATTATAATATCCTTTTAAAGTGAAAACAGACAATTAATATATGAAGTGTTATATTATGCAAATTAGTCGTCTCTATTACTCTAGTCATTAATAAGGTAAATGACCTAAAAAAAAATATTAAAAACTAATACTTGGCTATAATATTAGGAAATATATTAAAATTAATGTCATAAAGTAGGCAGTATTAACTTTGTTTGAAAAAAAAAATCATATTCTGTCAGCCGGAAATTTGCTTGAGTACAAACACTGTCATATAGTGTGTGTATATTCTATTGACAAATTAATACAAATGCGCGATTCATATTTTTTTGATCATTATCTAATATGTTAAATGGTCTGCGAACACAACGCGTTACTCGTGCATTGATTTTAATAAATATTTTTAATATTTGAACAGATTATGTTGGGTTCAAATACCGATGTTTAAAATTTGTATTTTATAATATTTTTAGACGACTAGCAGATACCCGCACGCTTTTCTGGACGATTACTTCCTTTTAAAACAAAGACTATCACGTTATAGCTCTCAGTTATCCTCACTTTTGTTCACAATTTTATGAATTTTAGTTTTTCGGCTGACATGTAGCCTTTACAAAAATTGCAAAACATCGAAACATTTTTTTCTCTCCAATTTCAATAAAACTTAGTATATAAGGTAATTTTCGCCCAAAAAGTACAAAAATCGGGAGCATTTGTTAACTAGTCTAATAGTTTTTGAGATACGGATTAAAGTCGATCCAAATATTGCGATATCTCAGAAACTCTACATCCAATTATTAAATTAACCTGATTTTTATACTTTTTGGATCAAAATTACCCAACCACCGAGTATCATCAAATTCCAAAATAAAAATTTGTTTGCGTTTTTCTCGATTTTTTCAAATTTTTTGAAAATTTTTTCACTTTTAAAAAAATTGCAAAAAAACGAGAAATTTTTTTTTATCTGCAATTTCGATAAAACTCAGTATATAAGGTAATTTTTACGCAAAAAGTAAAAAAATCGGGTGCAATTGATGACTGGTCAAATAATTTTAGATATACGGACTAAAATCAATATAAGTAAACCTGATTTTTATACTTTTTGGATCAAAATTACCCCAACCACAGAGTTTCATCAAATTCCAAAGCAAAATTTCTTTTTGCGTTTTTGTCGATTTTTTCAAAAGGGTATTCAAATAATTCTAGGTTCGTTTATTGTACTAATAAACGATATTTCATTATACACAGCAGTGGTAGAAACTTTGTTACTTTTGAAGGCACATGTGTAAATGTATATTATTATTACTATCATTTTGACGTGATGACGTCACAGGACAGTTTAATTTTAGATATTTCAGAATAATTATCGGCTGTATAAATAAAATGAAGTTATTGCATTTAAGTAAGTTTAATGTTACAAATATTAAAATTATATATGTATGTATTTAGGTGTGTATATTTTAAAAGTATTAAATGTTTTAAATTTAATTTTTTATTATTTATATGCTAATTTTAAAACTAGATCTGTTTCATGTAAGAATTATTGGAAAATGTTTTATAATAGTCTGTTTAAAAATATTTCATCACTTGTATGTTTAATATAATAATAACTTTTTGGATTCATAATTTACTATTCATGAAAGTTTCTTAATTATTGGCGGTAAAATTAATTGTATGTGCGCTCTTCCAACAAGAATGGTAGGTAAATTTTGTATAATAACACATAAATTAATAAATTGGCAGTACATAGTCGGTGTGGTACTGAAGTCGTGTGATTGCGACCTCTGTAGTCTTCACGACTAACTTCCCAGAGGGGGAAAACGCATTAAAAAGAAGGTCTTGTTAGACTTCATAGATTATTCGTCGAACATGTTCTGCAGCTTATGCTGGAACGATCATTATCTCCATAGATAAATGATGTGTTTTATCCACTTTTGCAGATAATGTTTATTCAGTTTTTTCCAGTTTTTTAATTACCATAAAAACGGCTCAACTAATTCTGCTGAAAACTTTCAGTTCTTTCTTTCAGTTTTCAGTTCTTAAATACGTAATTACGCGCCGAATAAGTCAATCAGTCACTTAATGTAATAACTGGTTCGCGAGATAATCGAGGCGAAAGAATCCGAACAAACATACGCACATACGTACACACACATACTGACATTACATTGAAAAGGTTTGATTCGGATATTGCGGCCTTGAACCCGCGGAAATTTATAAAACTGGAGATTGTCACTTACTCTGGGAAGTTGAAAAATTTAAAGAAATTGCCTTCACAAAATCTTGTATAATCGATTCGTTTGTGGTATCGTAGTTCCTACTCGGATAAACTGATTCATATTTTTAAAGGTAATTTGATCGAGAGTGTTCTTAGCTATGTTTTAAAGAATCTGCTTAGCTGATTGAAGATCATCACCTCTTTTCTATCGGTAACGAAACCCTACACTCGAACTTAAATAAAATTCCGGTTGTCCGTCCGTCCGTCCGTCCGTCTGTGGACACGATAACTCAAAAACGAAAAAAGATATCGAGCTGAAATTTTTACAGCGTACTCAGGACGTAAAAAGTGAGGTGAAAGATCGTACATGAGCAACATAAGTCAATTGATTCTTGGATCCCTAGGACCCATATTATAAACAGTTAGAGATAGAATAAAAGTTGAAATGTAAAAAATGTTCCTTATAAAAAAATAAACAAAATTTTGTTTGAAACATTTTTTTGTAAACATCACTGTTTACTCACGAGGGCGTTAATTAGGTGCAAATTTTATAGTATGTATTAATATAGGAATATCAGTTGTGTGTGTGTCTATTTAAAAGTGAATATCTTTTGTTATTTACGTGATGTCAAGAAAACAAACGATTGCGCATCAACACTGTCTATACATTTTTGTATGTGTTATGTGATAAAGAAATCAACACTGACTATGCATGGTATTTCAACAATTAACTCAGTCAATTGTTTCTTTTCACTTGTTTATTCAAGTTTTAATAAGTAAAAGTATCATTCTTATAAGTTAGTTGTGAATAAATAGTTTATGATTTGAACTTAATATTGGAACTATAAATAAATCTACTTTCAATATTAAAAAAACTTCCTGTACCTCGTAAATCATTATTTACAACTTCCATCTTCGAAACTCACAATTATATAATATATCTTATTGACTGTAGTTTATCAAATTTAACATGAGAAAAATTGAGATATATGTAATTCTACAAAATTACATTGCATATAGTTTTTTTTTTAAATCTATAAATTTAATATTTACTAAAAAAAACTTTAATACTTAATGCTGGTGTAAAATGTATGTATTTTCATTCTTCAAGCTTTTAGTTTTTATTGTATTAATAAATCTTAAAACACATACAAATCGTCTCATTTGCATTTCAAAATCTAATTTATATAACACAATTAACAATATTTTATGTTTGGATGAAGTTATTTAATGTATTATTTTTAGCTATACAATATAAAATGATAAATCTTTTTATCTGTTGTTTTAAATTTGTTATTTTCTAAAGTCATAGCAAATAACATAAGTTTTTAAATCATAGATTATAATATACGAGAATTTTACATATTTGTAGTTTTTTTAAGTTAAAGCTTAAATATATTCAATCGGTAGTCATAAAATAAAAATAAAGAAATCTTAAATAAAAATATGGAAGATAGTTTTCACACAGGCATCTAATATAACGAAAGTATCCATTTTTAACCCGGGCCATTGGTCAGTATTTACGATATAAATTATTTCATATGTGAACGAAGAGTTTTATAATGGCCCTTTTTAGTGCAATTCATGAGATATTATTTTTTTGCAATCTCAATGTAACCTTATCAAAAATTAGAAATTTTGTTTATTTTGAGATCAAAAGTAAATCCTACGATTAATAAGATTTATATTTTTAACGTCAATCATATATTTTTCCATTCGAATATTTGTTTTCTTCTAAGGAATAAAAATAGTTCAATTTAAAGTCAAAACACAAAATAATGAAATAAATATAACTTAAATAATTATTACAGCTTTACCAATCAAATCAAACTGAAGTTTGCTTTTAATGGTTTGCTTATGAGTTTCTTAATGGACTTATGAAGAATGAAGAATTATATGTATTAAGTTAATACACATAACAATAAAGCGAGTGCTTTATCTTAAAGTTAACATTCGCAATCGCATTTACGAATATTAGAGATAAACATTCGCATTCGCTACAACATTCGCCCCATCACTAGCATATACCAATATTATAAAGAGCTAAAACTTCTTTGTTTGTTACTTTGTTGGATTAAGCTACTGGACCGGTAAATGAAGTGTCGTTGGATTTCCTTTAGTGCCGCGATACCTACAAGCTATATAGTGTACCACTATACCTACATATAAAATAAATTTCAATTCTCTTTACAGGAAATGGTTGCCAAAAGATCGTCATGTTTGTTTAAAATAATACAAAATTCGAACTAAATTTACCTCGTTTAGTATGAAACAAAAAATTTTTAAGATAAATAGGTCGCATGAAGATATAAGGAGGTAAAGAAAGATAAAGTAGATTAAATAAAAAAGAAACGGCTCCAAAAATTGCAAAAAAGTGTAATTCGCGTGGCATTTAAGAGAAAAGTAAATGAAGAAACATTAAATAAATCGAAGGTTAACCCATAAAAATAATATAAATTTCCATGATTGTAGGTTCATTGATAAGTTAATTTTCTGCAATTTATGTTCAAATATGATATTGATCAGTGGTTGTACCGTAGCTAGTTCCAATATGTTGTAGTCTGGATGTCATAATTTCCACTTTTTATCGAGCAGTTCATGGCGAAGGCCGATAATATCATGGCAATTGTCGAATTTTAATTAGTCTTGTGTGCGTCATGTGTCAGTACAGTCAAACAACTTTATATATCCCCACAGAAAGTATTCTTTGGGTGTTACATCACATAAACGTGAAATTTTTCACATTCATCTTGCAAACTATACGCTTCATTCGAGACAGACAATGTACTGATTAGACGCAAAGTCATATTTTATTAGCTTTCCAACGAACCCAATATCGTGGCGATTGATTTTAATTTAATGTGTTTAATTTTAATATAATTTATTCCCTTTTAATAAAAAAACATCCTTTAGCACTCAACCGAATTTTTTTCGTTAACAACAAATTGAATGATAAAATTGTAAAAATAAAAAGAATCGAACGACCTTAAAGTAAAAGACCTTGAATGAGAAAGTATACATATACAACAGAACTATTAAAAATAACAATAACACACTTTAAATAATAATTTTTTTATTATTTTAATAAAAATAATAATTATTGTATACTAATATCTATCTTCAAGTTCTCATCATATCTACATGCGTACTAAACCTATAGTTATCCAGTCAAATTAGTCCATAAAATATAAGTAAGGTTACAAAAATTCCCATAGAGCTAAAAATTGGTATGCATGTTCAGAATACTATTATCAATGAATTGTGAAAAGTCTCCATCAATCCCCCTTGCGCAAAAAATTTTATTGAGGGGAAAAGTTTGCAAAAATAGGCTTTTCGCGTTTTTCAGCAAAACGATGAGTTTTACAGCAAAAATAGTTCAGACAAAAATCACGAAAATGGCAGCACTTATGAAAAAAGGTGCAGAGACACATTTTGTAGCAAATTGAATGATCTACAATTTTATCTCAGCTATTTTTGCTATTAAACTCACCGTTTTGCTGAAAAACACGAAAAACCTATTCTTGGAAACTTTCCCCCTCAATAAAATATTTTGCACAAGGGGGATTGATGGTGACTTTCACAATTCATTTATAATAGTATTCTGAACATTACTACCAATTTTTAGCTCTATGGGAATTTTTGTAACCTTCAAAGTGTAATTTGACTGGATAATAGAATAAACAAGTGAAAACAAACAATTGACTCAGTTAATTGTTAAAATACCTTGTATAGACAGTGTTGATTACTTTGTCACATAACACATACATGTGACACATACATGTGACACATACATGTGACACATACATGTGACACATACATGTGACACATACATGTGACATATATATACCTATATAATACATAGTATACAAATTGCGAATAATTTGCGCCCTCACGCAGGTAAACAGTGATGTTTACGAAAAAATGTTTCAAAAAAAGTTGTTTATTTTTTTATAAGGAACATTTTTTACATTTAAATTTTTGTTTTATCTCTAACGGTTTACAAGACCCAAGACCACATTGACCCATGTTGTTCATTAACGAACTCGACCTCACTTTTTACGTCCTAAATACGCTATAAAAATTGATATATAAACAGCTTGATATATCTTTTCGTTTTTAGTAATAGTGATGACAGATGAACAGACTGACGACAGACAGACGACAGACAGACGATAGACAACCGGAAATAGACTAATTAGGTGATTTTATGAACACCTATACCAAAATTTTGGGCGTAGCATCAATATTTATAAGCGTTACAAACTTAGGACTAAACTTAGTATACCTTGCATATTACATATATGCATGGTATAAAAAGATATAATATTTAGAATTAAAATTTATTAATAACAATAATAAAATGAAAATACATATATTATTATTAAATAATAATCATACATTTTAATATTATTTATTTTCATATTTATAAACGCTTATAAATATAAAACATACAGAAATATTTAATTGGTTGATAATAAATTATAAAATTATTTTTATTAAGTATATTTTTTTTTTTAATTGAAACCTCGTTGAATAATGAACGAAATTTTGCTTTCACAAAAAAGAATTCTTTTTTTTCAAACCTTTTGCCACTTGTAGTCTTATACCTTACTTTGTCAATGCTGGGATCCTTAAAACTAATTATTCTATATGCCAAAACTGCTTAGTTTACTTTTCCGATACAAAAGCCAGTAAATAGGTAACTTTAGTCTTACTACATTATATTATCGTCATTTTTGTATTTTTAGTGCATATTAATTTATTTTGGAAAAGTTTTTCTTTTGAAGTCGGTTTTCTTTTTGCTAAAAGTTTTTTTCATATACCATAGACAATTCATAAATACATTTGTTCTTTTTAAGATTAAAAATAAACAAATTTCATGGTGTAAGAATAAATAATATCATATTTTGAAATTTTCTAAGTTAATTCAAAATTTCTAAAATAACTAATTATTTACAGTAATGATTTAATTTTTATATTCAGAAAATATAACATCCGTTCGACCTTGAAAGGACCTTGAAATCTAAATGAAGCATTATAAAGTTGGTTGCGCCAACATATAAGTGAAACATTTAAACGCCGTGTTACTTGAACATGTGCATGATATATTATTGATATTAGAAATTCGAGATTCTTAACCCGGAAATGAATCTATTTTTGTTTGTATTATTTACAGACTTATATATTATGTATTTACTCATTTATGTGTGTCTGTTTTAAAAGTGGTTTCAGACATTAAACCACTAAAAACTTTTAAACAGTAATTTTCTTTTTTTATTAATTTACAAAAAAGAAATGTGACTTAATAACATGCCGGTCAGTCATATAAATATCGCCCACATCAATTGGCATACGTAAAAAACATTGAAGAAGGCAAGTTGCTAAGATTAACTACCTCATAATGTATATACACACAATATATAAATATAAAAAAATGTATTTTTATAATGTATGAGTTTATTCGCAATGTCCGAATTCAGTTTATATTCGTACTTTGTATCCAAAAACATATCCAAATAACCAAATCGCATTGCTATAGTTAATCTCTATCTCTATCTCTATATCTCTATATATATTATAAATGCGAAAGTAAGGATGTGTGTTTGTTTGTTTGTTACGCATTCACGCTAAAACTAGCGAATGGTTTTTAATGAAACTGTACAGCAATATAGCTCATACTTCAGAATAACACATGAGTTATAATTTATAAATATATATTAAAAAATAAATAAAAAAATAAAATTTAATTTGACATTTATCATTCTTTAAATTTTTACAGAAATCTTTAATTTATGGTTCAAAATGATGATTATAGATGGTACAGATCTATAATCATCATTTTGAACCATAAATTAAAGAATTCTGTAAAAATAGTAAATGTCAAACAAATCCTGGCCAACTTTACTAATATACTTTATGAATTATGACTCTTTTTTTAAATTTAACAAAATTGAAAACTGTGTATAACAAGAGAGGGCGGAGACTATAAAGTGGTGGTTTTTACTTTTAAGCTCAGTGAAGCGGGAGGGGATCAAACTAGTAATCTATAAAAACGTGTCTTTTAAAATTTAGCAAGTCGTTTATACTAAGCCAATGAACTCGCCAATAAGTATCCTGACGGCTTAGAAAAAATATTGGGGAATGAATGTATTCATTTACAATATCAACTTAAAGACATCTCAGCAAATTTTGAATATGAACGTTCGGCACAAAACACATGTAATGTAATGCATTCACGAAATTTTCAATCTTAATGTAGATATTGCTCTAAATACCTACGTATTTTTTAAGCATCTTAGCCACAAACTGTTCAAGAGAAAGAGCTTTTTCCACCCTGAAAAGGGAAAAAAATTAGTTACCTACGTGCAACCATTGGCCAAGATAGACAAAATTGATTATAAAGATGTATAGAATCGACGTTATTTTGCGCAAATCAAAGCCAAAAAGAATAAAGTGATTCTATAAGTGATTATTTAAATAAAAATTTAATTATTTATTTTTGAAAAATTATATTCAAGTTTATAATTTATATTTGAAATTATAATTAATAAAATATTATCTATAAAAATTAAATAATATTTGAAAATTAGATTCTTAATTTCAATAGTCACTCCTTTAGGAATTGAAAACAGAATATTAGGATTAGGAAAGCAAAAAAAAAAATATCTCCCTCACAAAGTAAAAAGGACGACATATTAAATAAGTTGGAATGTTTCCTCAATTTTTTTTTTAAATTCCAGAGACTCTTCTCAAATTTATGATTACAATAGCTATAGTAAGAAAGACCTTACTATAGCTAGTGTAGTCATACCTTTTCATTCTCACTTCATTTCGCGTATAGCTGAAAAATGCAACATGACTACGTGTCGTAAAGAATGGCATACATAGTATTAAAAAAAATGTGTACTAAAAAAACGTTCTAAAATTTTATTGTCACAAATTAAAATTAATAATTCAATAAAAAAAATTTCTACGCGATAGCATTGATATATATAATATATATTCGATTCTATACCCCCACACGTAATGAAAAATGTCACTTGTGAAAACATTGAAAGTTATTATTAGATCATATAATTTAAAAATTATTACGTCATATAAAAAGAGTATAACCTTTCAATATAATGACGTCAAATACATTATTATTTTCAATACCTATAAATTATTCTTTTACCTTGCAATTTAATTATCATTATTATTTGCATGTCTGTAATACAATATAACAATCGTTATTATTTCCATTTGATTCTCTGTTTCTCTGTAGGTGAAAATATGATCAAATGTAGTAACAGAAATATGCATGGTTTCGAGATGTATTTTGTGGTTTATCTTTTCTTTTGTAAATTAAGTTTAAGATTTTCTATTTTCTAAATCAAGATTTAATTAAAATTTATTTATTTAATAAATAATTAAAATAATAAAATAATAACAAATTAATTTTATTATTGGTGTATGACTACTAGTTTTTTCATTTTATCTCAAAATTTTTCGCACTTTCGTTCATTCTCAAAAGATTCGTTCATTCTCAAAAACATAGATCATCTAGAATTCTAAACTTCGAGAATAATACTCTCGAGGATTAGAACCGTAGAATAATACTCTTATCTAATTTATTTTTTGTTTAACAGTACTTGGACGCCGACAATTTTAGGAAAAGAACAAATGTGATAAAACAATCAGACACTCCAACACAACAGACAATTATTAAATTATGGAATTTTTTAAGGTACGGGCGCCAAGTTTAGAAGGTACGGGCGCCAAGGCAAGATGTGATTGATATTATTTGTACCTTTTTTAACTTTCATGATTAATTTTGTTATAACTTCATGAGTAGACGAAAAATAAAAATAAAATTTTTCGATATCTACCTTGGTTTTCAAAATATCAATCAAAAGCTAATAATTAAAAAAAAATTCAATTTTCGATATTTTAAAAATGACTCCATATATTTCGAAAAATTTTATTCTAACTTTTCGTCCTACATTGTCAATTTATAACATAATTTTCCATCAAAAATGAAAATCTATATATTTTTTTAAATTTGTATCCCCACTACCGTACTCATACATCCTTAATTACTCGGACACAACGGGTTTTTTTTCAATAATTTATTAAGATTTTAACTTTAATTTAAATAGTTTTTTTTTAATTTCCACCGACTAGTTTTGAAGAAATCTATGAAAACATATCATCTATCTACCGTTTTCTCATAAGACCAATGTTAAATACGCCTACTTTTGAAGTCGTTTATATATTTAAATAATCAGACAACCCCTCTAAAATTTTCAGAATTGAATTAAACTTATTGTTAGTCCAACTTCATAAAAAAAAAAAAAAATATAAGGAAATATCCTTTGAAATTTTCAAAATGTAAAGAAGCCTTGACGTAAAACGGCTAATCTATTTCGTGTATTTTTTCCATATCCCATACTTTCCTAAAATTCATTCTGATTAAATAACGTCTCAATTCAACAAGAAAAGCAGACTTCAATCGATTTGTTTATCATTAAGAACCAGTATTGAGATATCTACGTGAGTTACGTAGTCATGAGATTATAACATTTACCAAGGCGAAATATGTGCTAAGTGTGTTTTAAACTATTTCGATACGGAACACTAAAAAGACATTTGTAATGTAAATATTCACCTTTATAGACATAGTGACGCTATTATTAAAATAATCGTAAAATAGCAAACTGTTGAAAAATCTTGAGGGTGAACACATGAGATTATGTTTAAAAATACTATATAAAATATATATATAATTTTCCATCAATTCATCTAACGAATCGAATTTATGTCCTACATAAAGGTCATTAAAAATTTTATTTCTGTAATATTCGAATTACAAAATGTTACGAAATAGAAATCAATTTAAAAAAACAATTTTTTTTTATCGGGATATTTTTAATATAAATAAATAACCATCGTAAATTTGATCGATTCGGCTTTTTTGTAAGCAAAAAAATATTGAGAGGTATACTAGGGCACCCGGTAGGAACTATATTCCTTTCGTACCTTGATACCTTATTAATGTAGCGCTTACATTTTTTATTTAAAAACACTTGTTTGATTCTTTAAAGGATTTAATTTTATATCTACTTTTAGTTTTTACTGTATGAAATAATTGTAGTATTTGTTTAAAAAAGACTTCTGATTTAGTTGTCAACTCAATACGTGAGTACATTACGTTTGGTTTGATTAGGACATTTATTATGACATAGCATAAAAATTGCATTGTACTTACTTTAAATTATCTCTGTTTTCTTTAACTTATGATAACTTTCTCAACCCAATTTTTTTAATTAATAAAACATAAAAAATAACAAATTGACAGCTATAAAAAGATTTTTACATTTTCTCAAAATTCATGGTAACCTGAATCGATTGAAAAAGTTTTAGTTTCCTAGGTAACCTAGATGTCGGTTTTTAGTGACTGTTGCAGTTTTTTGGGTTTAACTCACAACAAGCAAACAAATATCGTGCGATAAGGAACATAGTTCCAATAGTTCCAATACAATCAATCCAAATAGTTCAAATATAATCAAGTTTGTTTTACTTGACCTCTACTTGAAAATTTATTAAAAATCATTCAAATAATGTTACAGCAAAATATCACCATTCAGAAGTCGAAATGTTTAATTTATCTCGTAAATCTGATATTAGAATTCCTCCTATTTTCCTCTAATTGAACTTTCACAATTCAAAATTAATTCAGTTTTGATTGACGGTGGATATACATTTTTAGGTTACTCTGTCCAAATATATAATTAAATAATTATTTTTTTCAAAGAAAAAATTTTCGAAATGTAGGTTTAAAAAGCGTCAAAAAAGTTTGATTAAGATCCAAGTCCCATACGAGAAAGAGAAACGCATGAAATTGCGGTTTTAATGCCAAAACAGTAATAGCAATTCTAACGAGGTTAATCGTCATATACCCAAGCTAAGATCAACCGCAGCCACATGAAAAAACATGGCACTACTTCAGAAAGTAAAAATTTGATTTTTCTTGTAATAAAGCTCACGGTTTAACCAAAAAATCAAAAAAAGCATACAAGTAATTATAAAGTAGTCAGAAAAAAATCCCATTCGTACAAAATCAATTTCAATGGGTGCCTCCAGGATGACAATCTCAACTTTGAATTGGAACGAGACAGATGAAATTAAGAGGTAATCTCTTTTCACCAACGGGTAGATGATATGAGAAATTTTGTATCTGCGAACATTCTGGTGTAAAAAGTATACCTGCGTTGACATTAAAAATTTTTCATATCCTCAAATAACCTACTCTAAATCTCAATTTCAGAAAGTATTTAGCTGTTCAAATAAGTATACAGACCTCGTTAGCAAAACATAATCTTTGACATTAATGAAAGTTGATAGAAGATTATTTCTCCTAAATTCTTCGCCCACCATAGACATATCCAAATAAATTATGAACAATTTCAAAATTGCACCATTTATTTCAGGTATACTTAATATCGTTTGGCACAAATTAAACGATTTTCATTTAAAAATGACAGCATTAGTAACTGAGATAATTATTAAATGTCGAATTAATTAAAACAAAACGCCATAAAATTTACAAAATATAAACAACCTGTATTTAATTTTAAACTTTTTTAATATATTAAAATTAAAATTAAAAAAAAAAAAAATGTTGAAAAAAGTTTAATTAAAATTTTCAGCGGGGGAAGAAAGGGAAATCGTTCTTATCACAATTGGATATTTGATAAAAGATGATGGTAGAACCATAGTGATACAAGTATCGTTCTTCATATCCCAGTGTCATTATTTGCCCAGATAAATCCTTTTTATCGAGGATACCTTCAAGAGAAATATATATCCCCTTAAAAATCAATAATTAATTTCCATACAACCTAAAAACGGATTTTCTTGAATTTCTCACAATTTTCAAAATGTTACTTGGATCACTATAGTACTACCGTCCTAATAAAAAGTATATATTATTGGTACCTTACCAATTGTTGCAGATTTTTCAATCACATGTACAGTTGTTTGAATTCCCATTAGTATTGTGGCATTTAAACTTAACTGTGGCACTTTTTTTTATTACTTAATTTCCACTATTTTCCTTGTCATTGCTGTATAAAAGAAAACTTTTATTTTTATTTTGAAAAACACTTCCAAGAAAAAGAACACAAATTAGTTTTAAAATCACACAGAAGTACTAGAACGAAAAAAAACCGTCACTATTCACTTTTTCTTATTTTTCTTGATATTTGGTTTTTAAACCGTTACTAATTAAAAAATTTTAAGAAAACTATTTTTTTTATTTACACATGCGCTGTGTTTTTTTATAACACCGTTAATACACTTGTTTTAGTCGCAAAGTGTATGTATGTAAGTAAAGCTTGAGTTGTATGTAAAAAATAATCGTAATTAAAATTAATTGTAATTTAAACTTAATGTCAGGCGGCTAATGTTCAACTAACTACCAACATTTTGTTTGACTTGTATATTTCCCCACCTCATACTCCCGCTAAAAATTTTTATTACACATTTGTATAAATATAAAACAAGACACATATATGTATACGAATATATGTATAGGTACAGAGAGTTTAGACGTTATTCAATGCGAATTTCTCGTTTTATTTTTCTGACTGAGTATATTTTCTGTTATTATTATCTTCTGCAAAAAAAAGAGATAAGATACTTCTTATTATTTAATGTTATTTATTAGGTTTTTCAATTAAGATTTCAGGGACATTAATGTCACAAATATCAGCCAGGGTAATTTTGACCCAAAAATTACAAAAATCGGATGCATTTGCCGACTGGTCGAATAGTTTTTGAGATACGGGCTAAAATCTATCCAAATATTGCGATATCTAAGAAACTCTGCATCCAATCATTACATTAACCTGATTTTTATACTTTTTGGATCAAAATTACCCCATCCACCGAATTTCATCAAATTCCAAAACAAAATATTTTTTTGCGTTTTTCTCGATTTTTTCAAATCTTTTATGTTGGTTTTCCTATAGAAATCTACAAAAATAATTCAAATTTCTATCTTCTTTTAAAAATCCCTTCTTAGTGCTCACGTAAGTTACTTAAGGAACGTGTGTACATAATATCAGGCTTCTAGACCAAGCGGTTTCAGCTGTGCGTTGATCGAACAGTCAACTTCCATTCTTTTATATCTTAATATATATATTTCTTGTGTGCGTGTGTATGTAATTGAACTCCTCCTAGACGGCTGGACCGATTTTGATGAAATTTTTTGTGTGTGTTCGTGGAGATTCGAGAATGGTTTAGATTTACAATTTGGTCCAGTACAACTGTTTTTGAGGGCTCCGTACCAAAAAAATGAAATTTCATTAAATGGTGGGAGCGCATATAAATCATATCACATTATGTATACTATGTGTACTATGTATTTTTAATAGTATTCAGGTATTGTCAATAGGCATTTATTAGAGCCATATGCGAGCGCAGCGAGCTCTACTATCAAAGGTCAGGCCAAAGGTCGAAGGTCAGGCCACTCCAATAAATAGGAGTTAAATTGGGGTTTAGCGGGATGGGTTTAGCGGACAAGCTAAACGTAGTATAGGTATTCATGAATTGGAGTTACGTTTTTACGGGACAACGTCCGTCGGGGCCGCTAGTATTATTATAGATTCGTAAAATTATAAATACACAAGACCACCCTAATAATTTCGTAAGCACTATGTATAATATTTATAAAAGATTTACTTCGGTTTTAACGTAAGTGGACTGACATTATATTATTTTCGTGGCATTCGTTATTAGAGTTATATTAGCGATACAATTTTTATTTTCCTTTCAAATATCATTTCTCTATGACTGATTAATAAATATATTTTATATTTATATATATATTAAAAATATAAAACGATATTTTGTAAATGATTTATTTATTTCACATTATTTCATATTAATTTTTAAGTTATTTCTTTTTATTAAAATAATCATTAATTTATTGTATAAATTAAAATTTTAATTTTTTTTCTTATAATATTGTATATATTCATGGAAAATTAAACATTCACACTTGTTGATAGAAAAATTTACTCGCATAAAATAAAATTTATGTTTAAAACGCGTCATATATAAAATTATTTATTATGTTGAGGGTCTTATTTGCAAAAACTGTTTTTAAGTTGATATGTATCCAAAAAAAATCTATTTGAAAATGTGTTACTGTGTTAAACATGTATTTAATTTTGACAGTTTTATTACAGGATTATATCATCAAATCAAAGACGTCAGATAGATTGGACAAGCAAAATCAATAGAGCAATATTATGCCTGTTGTATTATTTTTCACATTATATTATATCTTTTTCAGAAATTTATTCTGGCCTAAGAAGGGTGATTCACCAGTAACAGAACAAAATTAATTAGTAGATAATGATCCCAATTTTTAGTACCTATGTTATAGTTATGTTACGAAACATATATCAAAAAAAATTTGTGTGTCTTACCGATCAATTAAGAGAGTTATTATAAGATTATTCATGGGGAGTGTTCTTAGATATGTTTCAAATGCAAGTTTAGGGTTCTGTAGCCGAAAAATTTGTTGGGGGTTTTTAAAATTTTGTAAATTTCACTTGTAAGACGGAAGTCTTCGATATTAATTATAAAATCATGTAATTAAATAAACTATGTGCGTGTGTTCCTGTCTGTAAATTCTTTAATGACTGACATTTACGTCATTTGTAATGCTACTAACAGGTAGTAAACTTAATATCTTATTTTCAAAGATAAAATATAATATGGGTATTAAATTTACAATAAAAAATCACCATATTCTATCAATTCCTTTTGCATCGATATATAATAAATTCACAATGTCATGCACATAATGTGCAAACTAGACATTAAAAGCATTCTATTCTTTTTTTTATTACAGTAAAATTTTTCTACTTAAATAAAACTACTTTTAAATAGTTTTACGATGGTGGGTCCACACGATACAGACTATTGTGTACGGACTGAAAGTCTGAGTAAAAATGTTCATGTGCAGACTTATCATTAGTATGGGAATACTTCCAACTTCCGTGCTCAGACTTTTTTAACTCAGACTTTACCATCATTCAGACTTTTGTTTGCACTGATTTTTTGCGCAGGTAAAATTCTATAGAAGTCTGTGTGAAGTTGGTATCGTGTGAACCTACTATTAAAATGTTTCAAGTTCAATATATTTCTTCTTTTTAAGAATTATATTTCTAAATAATACTACTAAAATATAATAATTGAAATCTATCAACCTTCAAGAATTATATCCCAACATCTGGATATCACTGAGTAATCTGTTAACAATACTAGTGACTGTTGCAAATGGCGAACACAGTTTTTCTAAACTAAAATGGATAAAAAAAATTACTTGCGGTCTACAATATGTCTCAAACAAGATTTACTAGATTGGTCATTGAAATAAAGTTGCGGAAAACCTTACTTTTGCCTGTCCTATAAGGATATTTGCTGACAAAAAAGCAAGAAAAATATAGTATTAATTTTTTTTATTGCTTTTAAATGTTTGATGACGTGACTGACAGACAATATAGATAGGTAGATTGTTTAGAGAATAAATGGGTAAAATATGTTATTATTTATGGATAATAAATGCATGTTTGGAATTTTCTATTAATTTAATAAAAATATGGTACAAATTCGAAATATAACCAAATAAGTATGCCTAAAAAGTCCCCAAATGCGTGACTCGTCCTGAGCGCATAGATGACTAGGAGCTGGCCCTGAATGTATTGATATAGAAATAGTTTTGGTACTCAAAATAGGGTAAGTTCTTTAGTCAATTTATTAGTTCAAATTCACATTTTAAATTATAAAACACCCAATTTTTATGAATGAACTATAAATTAATATTATTTTATTGTAATTCAATATCGATATATTAATATTTCCAAGTGGTATCTAGATATTATATTATACTTACATATACTGACTTAGTAATTTAATATTTAAATAAATCAAGGATACTTCTAATCAATAATATTTATAAATAAATGAAAAAGTATAAATAAATTAATAAAATTTAAAAATTTAATACAAAAATTAAATGACAATTAAAAGGAAATAGCATTCAAACGCGGCATTTTTTTTTCAAATACGCTACTATAAATATTTGGATGTAAAAGCCATTTTAAAAGTTTCAATATCTGTTCTTAATGTAAATATTATGTGAAATATATGAATTTCTTTTCTAGATACAGAGAGTTGAAATTTTGAAAAAAGACATTTTTGAGAGTATTACCCAATCGGATGCTTAGAAAAATTGAAATTTTAGCACACAGTAAGGCTCTCTCGATTTAAAGCGTATGCTGATAAATTTCGAAAACCACCAGTGGAAACTGGAAGTTATTGGCCTGAGGGTTTTTTTCGAAACTGGGTTATGGAAGACCTTTATCGGCACCGCTGGAATTCGTTATAAATGAGCTCATACAGTTTCAAATTTCCAATTTTTCGAAACAGTCGTTTCGGAAATACAAAAATTTTATTATTTTTCCCAATTTTATCCCGCTATATCTCTATAAATGTATTGAGAAATTATCATTATTTTAGTGTTATCCACCATTTGCTGAAATGCTGTTTTTTTTACCTTTTACCACCCTGTATAAACTTAAATACCAATTGTTACAATCTCGTTGTCTAGTAATTTGAGTTATTTATCCAAATAATTTATAGAAAATTTTGAATATATACTGCTTTATAGAAATTTTATAAACAATTGAAAAAAATAGCAAATAAATTCTTGTAAAAAATCAAAATATAATGAATGAAATTTTAAATCAATTTATACAAATTGGACTCAATATTTTGACGTACAAAATTCTTGAATGTTGTATAGTTGTTGTTGGTAAATTATGTTATACAGCATACCAATCCATAAATGAACAGCAAAAAACTGGAAGAAAATTTATGAGATATTGTGAGCATTGTCAATTAAACAGATAATGATCAAAATTTCTGCATTATTCTGCGAATTTTAATAATTAATTTTTGGTGCATTGGAAAAAATAGCAAGAAAATTTTCAAAAATGTCATATTTAAGTGAAACCTTTAAAACTACAAATAAGTCAGATTATAAATGGCCAAGTCCATTAAAGACTGTTTCAAGGTAAATTAGCGATTTAGAATTCAGATGTAAATAACAGAAGTTTATTGATGAGTGTTTATTTACAGACCAACTCCTCCACCAATCGATGAGCCAAAAGTGTATATGGAACGGCCAGTCGAAGAAAATTGTCATTGTGATATGCACTTTTATTATCCTTACATGCAACAATATAAGGAATTAGGAGACAAGGAAAAAAGATTAGTCGAAGAACTTGATGAAACCAAGAAAAAAGTAATGTGTTATTAATTGAGACTACTATTTCTTAAAATTTACAAAACCAAAATTCATCAAAAAGCCGAACTCTTACAAATTGAAAGGAGTCAATTTAGAATACTTACATTTGCATAAAGTCATTCTTAAATCCTGTAAACTACACGGTATGTTGCTCTCTACAGGTTTTAACACGAAAAGGAAGAATACGCGGTTTGCATATTATTTGAGAGCGACGATTTTTCGCTCAAAGAATTCTGTTTTGAATGAAAAAAACTCTAATTAGATGAAAGTACTAAATTGTCAGGGAACAAATGACTCCCTGATTATTTGAATTATTATCAAATAGGCAACGCAAGTTCAATAATTATCACATATTCCGCAATAATGACTAGTAGTCGAATGTAAACAAACGGTGCAAGATATACTACAACTTTTCTTGGCAATACAATTTTATAGTTATGGGAATCGCCATTGAAGAGTGATTAATCAGATGAACCTGTTGTAGTTCAGAAACTCATTATAAATATAAAATAAACTATAACATTATAGATCGTAAGACTAATTGTTTTTCTTTGTATTTGGCTTTTGAAGAATTAATAAAGATAGCCCATTTTTAAACCATGTTAACATTCACATCCCCAACAGATTCATTGTAATGGATAAAAGTTTTTTAGTAGAATTCTAAAGTTATTATTTATTTTAGTTAACTTCACTAAGTAACAAAATTTTAAATCACGCATGTGACGATGATGACATAAAAATGAAAAGTTTATACCAAATTGATTATGCTAGACGAGGTAAACGGTAAAATTAATTTTTACAAATCTATAGCAATTAAAAACTCAATTTGTCGTTAATCAGGTGAGCCAATTGTTGAGTACCGACCAATTCGTGCAGAAATTGATGCACCAGAAGGAAGTCCAATCAAATTTAAGGGAATCAATTTAGCAGAAGGATTTCGTGATCCACATCGTTTTCGATATCAAGCAATAGTTCGTCCACGAATTGGAGCTGATCGCCCAGTCACATTTATTACTAGTAAGCTTACAATATTTTTAATTTGTTGTTTAAATTTATCAGTACATGGATGACCGCTTCGCTCGGTATTTTTTTAGTTAAAAAGACACAAATTTTATCACTAATATTAGAAACGTTTAAAATGCCTGCACACAAATACCAATTTGAATATCCCGATAATGTACTTTATTCGTTATCTACGATATACGTATATCACACCAGCTATCTATCAACCAAAACTGACAAAGCCACATACGAAGTAAACCAGGTATAACCTATATACTCGCCAATAGATGTCAAGAAAAGCCATATTTTGCACTTGATTTTTCAATTTTCCGGAAAACACGGATAAAACGGCATTTTATAAAAATGAAACCTTGCTAGTTATATTTTCGCCCCCGAAACCTACATACTAAATTTCATGAAAATGGTTGGAGCTATTTCTGAGATTGTAGATAAACATACGAGATAAAAAGTGTGACTTTGTTAGAATGGTGAATGCTATAGAGGATTCCATAGATCTCAAATAAACTTTCGTTCAATAGAAGCTTTAAATTTCAATCAGCATTTCTTCGAAGGGGTATAGATCAGACGGTTCTAACAGAAAGTTTTTATTTTTCCAACCACATATATCCTTCTGGATTTTTCAACTATGAACCATGCAACGTGCAAATCAATCGTATAAAACTTGCAGGAAGTTGTACAATTTTTCGAAAAACAAATCGATTTCATTTTCTCGAAAACCTCATTCGTGCATCGATGACTTTTCATTAGATTGTACGACACAAAATTTTGGCTAGTAGCAGTCGGTCTAACATTTTTCTCAGTATCAATCATTATTCTCAAGGATGAATCACCTTTTTCAATTTAGCAGTTAATCGGAATTTTAACCTTAACTAAAAATTAATTAAAATAAAATCATTGTTTATCTTAAACAATGTGAGAGACATATCCAAAAGTATTGTACTTTATACTATTCGGGTGTGAATGTGAATTTCACATGTTCTTTATATGCTAAAGTGTTTATATACAAAGCAAGGCAATCTTCTTCCATGATGTTTAATTTACTATAGTTAGAAATGTCATAAAGTTTGTTCGTCACACGAAATAAATAGAACTTTATATACCTTTATATATGTAATTTTTTTAAATATAGAAAATTGTATTCAGTTTGTTGACGCATAAACATAGTCCAGTCATATAATAACGGTAAATCACTATCAACATCTTGCGAATAGGTAAGCGAATAGTAGAGAATATTCTGTCTCAGAAATAAAATGGAAGAGTCAGGCCAAAAAAATTTCGTTGAATTTACTAAAGCTGATCATTTGAGGTTTGGTTATAGTAGTTGTGTACACATACATACTGCGGTCAGTCAAGCGAACGATATAACAGGGGCCAAATATATGAGTTTTACGTGGTACTAAAATGAATTTACTAAAGCTGAAAATTGTTATACAGTTTGTATATTGAATATAAATAACAGTTATGATTACCAGTCAGTTACGTGTTAGAACAGGGCTGGTCAGTCAGCCCTTATTTATGAACATTAAATAAGACTTATTTATGATTTCCGTGGTATTTTTTTTAAAGCTGAAAAATGTTATACTGAAAATTATTTGACGCTGGCATCTACGGATTCAAAACCACAGCCATTGTCTTTGCATAAAATAATAAGATAATTTTAAATTTTCGATAATGGTTCCACTTCCAGTGCTACATTCTGTAACACGGGATTTTTGGGGTCGCTCATCATGAAAATCGCGTCAAAATTGGTCACTGAAGTATCTGGTGCCCGGGGTAAACGTTTTCCCGATTTTTCGGGAAATTCGCTATATTATCTCGGAGACCAATTCTGACGATATTCGTGTTCAGCGACCCCAAAAATCCCCTTTTAACAAGTTTGGAATCATTTTCATCTCTATTAACCGAATTGTTAATTATTGATGCAAATTGCATATTTTTAGATTTTCGTTTCAGCGACTATTAATGTACTTTTTATATTAAAGTCAAAAGTTTACTTTTATTTTAAAATGAATCACCTTCGTGTTAATTCGGCTTAGGTGATTATTGTAATATTTTCACCGGACTAAAACATGTCTCTCATAATATGTGCAGCGAAAAAAGACTTTTGTGCCTCTTTTAAACATATGTATGAGTATATATAGAAACATTACATTTATTAATACAATTTTTTGTATTGTTAATTATTTTTACAGATGTTTTTTACGAGTTAATAAATTTTCTTGTCATATACAAATGTCGACACATTTATCAATTGAAAAATTTAAAAGAATTTTCTGTTTGATTTTTAACTTAATGAGAAAATTGTTTAATATCTGCTAAGCTTTTCCACATTAATTTATTTCTCCCTTTAATTTTTCTTCAAACTGTATAGCAATAAATCATAAAATTTGCTCATCATTTTTGAAATGAGGAAGTAGTAAACGAAACACTAAGCAAAAATAAAAATATTTAAGACAAGGTTAAACTAATTTTTTTACCTATTTTCTAAGAAATATTTAAAAGTATAAAAAAAATTCTTGAAAAACAATCTTCTTTTTACAGCACCGAAATCAATTGAAGCGTACTTTACTCAAACAACACCAAGAAGTGAATACCAAGGTACAATCGCCAAAAGTGGTCATGCCAATTTAAGGAGTATGCAACAATATAAACAACCGTTACCTTCTTCTCGTCGAAGACTGGATGACGTGTGCTTATAAACATTTTATATTTGTTATTACATTGTTAAAATTGTAACCGCATTGTTTTGAATTTGTAATTTATCCATATATTTAAAATAATATTCTGAATTGATTTATTTTATTGTCAAGGAATGATGGGTATTACAAAACTAGGTCAGTCATTAGGTTTGCAATAATTGATATACGTTAGAAGTGAAATAACAATGGTCACGTTTTCAGAAAATTAAATAAAGGGAAAATGTACCTGTAATTAGTGTACAGCTCTAAAAAATCTCCAAATTATGAGAACCGAGAAATTAAAATTACCTTCGCTTAAGTTTTATTTTTCTGCATTTTACCCAGTCAAAATAGTCATATTTATCTATTTTTTTGACTAAAGCGAGAATTTCTTTCTCAACAGAAGGTAAAAATTAGTTTAGAGATATGAGAGTTAACATTCAAAAAACTAGTCAGATAGATCAAATGGCTGTATCTCTAATCTTAAATACATTGGAAATGCAGATTCAAGTTTTTATCTCCAGGAAAAAATAAAGATGTCTGTAATAGATTTGTCTAGCCAAATGATGTTAAAATTGCCAAAAATCTGTAAATAATTAAAAAAAATCTGACTACAAAGTTTAATAAGCTCTGTAATTTGAGATACCAACAATAGTCTTAACTAATGTCAATGCGAGTTTTCTTTTATCTTAAACTAATTCTTTTTGGTTGATCATTGGCTCATCCCCAAATCAAAACTGGTTTTGAATGGCATTTCAAAAACAAAAGAATATTCACCAGATTAAAATTTAAAATTATTTGAAAGAGTTTACTTTGGTCAGCTTTGTAAATATACCAAAATTAGTTACTTCTTTTCACCTAACTCTCATTCACCTTCACGACTTCAATATCAACATACAATTATTCATTAACTTTCTTCATAGATAATCGATATAATAAGCTCTTGAACTAAAAATACAGAAAAAACGAATGCAGTAAAATTCGTTGAATTCTTTCAGAATCAGACATGCAAAGAGTTATTATCTGTCACACGATAATAAATTTAGAAAATCATTTTTCCGAAAACTATTGATGTAGAAACTTTTATTTATAATTCTAAAATTTGATTAGCTCATCATAAAATTCTAAGATAAATAAACACATTATGCTTTTCAAAACTTGATGTATTTTTATGGTGATTTTTCCATGAAATCATGATAATTCTGGATAAAAAATTCTTTGAAAGTATATACATACAACTAAATGTACTTAAAAATAAATTAAAAATTGTGTCTGAACTGAAAATGGGGATCATTCATTTCTAATGAAGTGTAATTATTTCAATTTGGAATTTACATAAATCAAAAGAAAACACAAAATTTGACGTTATTATTTGGCTTGGGAATTTTATTAAAAAATTAACAGAAAAATTTATTATTTCTTTAAATTTGTATGAAAAAATGGCGTTCAGAACTGTGTATAAAGAAGACTATATTGAACATTCATTTAAGTCCATGAGGTAAGCAAGTTTTGAGAAGTTTTTAAAATTACCTAAAGTAGATTGTTTATTATCTTGTCATCTTCTTGAAAGTTACTTGATCGATTGCTAGCTATTTAATAAAAATAGTTCAAGCTCCACTACCAGTAACTGGAACACGATTCTGACAAAATAAAATATATAGTCTAAGATCCCAATTAGGATCGACCTTCACCCATCTGTTTACCGAATGAAAGTTATTTTTATGAAATATAAAATGTTAACAAATATCCCTGCAATGGGTTGCCTAAAAAAATGTGGTCAAGACTACTTTTAGTGAAAATATCAAGAGTAAAATTTTTTGAAATTTTTCACTGACTTACATATCTAACGAATATTGATCTACTCGAAAGTAAAAGCCATAAAGAATATGCAGCAGCTATGCTGTCTGCCTCTTTTCGTTCACTATTTTCGCATTTATACAAGTTGGGAATAGTAATTACGTTCATCTGTTAATTCATTGCCTCACATAATTAAATAAAGATAATTTTATTGCAAATACGGTGCTATATGATTGTCCACAAAATATCAGTCAAAAAATAAAGTTTACAAGCTTTCCAAGTTTTGATATTTTTATTAAAAGTTGCCTGGGCCATATTTTTAGGGCAACCCACAACAGGGATATTTGTAAATATTTTACATTTCATAAAAAATAACTTTCATTCGGTAAACAGATGGGTGAAGGTCGACCTTAATTCGGATCTTGTGCTATGAATTTTTTTGGTAAAATTTATTTAGACATTATTTTTTAGAATGTTTTTTCTAGAATGATTATTGGAAATTGGTTTACGTAGCACCCGCGTCAATTAGTCTTTTTATACTTCTTATATTTGGGATACTTTACAACCTATTTGTTTATGCTTCGAGAAATTAGACTTAAACTAGAGGTAGTCGGATTTGAAGAAAATCTCGAACCTCTTTCGTTAATTATGATTTAAAATCTTAAGGTTTTTAATAGCACCAGACCAAGGTCCTAAAATAGTTGATTGCCAGGTTCTTCTGACCCTTCCTTGTATTCTGTTTATTACTGTAAAAATATCAATGCTTAAGGACGTTCCTTGCTAAGTGATGATATTATTAAGTATAACTTCCGTTTCATATTTTCAGAGTCGATTTTGTTAGAACTTGGGAAATTTAGACAAAGATTAAGAGTAAAATGAGTGTCACTTGTTATAGTTTTCTTTATAGGAAAATATTTGTCATGCTTTTAACTATTGAATAATTTTTTCCAAATTAATCCTAATGATAAAGGACATTAATGAAAAAGCATACTCATAGCGTCATTAAGTATACTCAACAGGAAAATTACATTTTAACTATGGTTAAGTTTTGAAAAGAGAAAATTTATTATCAAAAATTTGAAAATAATTATTCAGAAAAGATATGCTGCTAATTTCGGAGGTAGTTTTGCTCCAAAATAATTAATTCCATTTAATTTTCCTGGAAATAAAACGTGTAAATAATTTAAATTATAATTATAAACTATTTTTATGTATAGAGATTATGATCCAATATGTGCAGAACTTTTCAAAAAAGAAAAAATAAAGAAATCGTTAACATCAAAAACTGATTCCATAAAAGCAAGTTATACGCCAGAAGAAAAAGAAGAATTAATAAGAAACAGATGGGACCGATTTTATAAAACTATTTACAGAAAATCATATTGCCAAAAACGTAACTATTCTATTTTTATATCTTACCTTAACCTCTCAGTATAATTGATCAAGTGTTTGGGTCAGATAGCAAACTTCAATTTGAAAACCAGTAGACACCTGCATGACTATACTACACATTTCATTTACATATTATCTAGTATAGTGAACCAGTTTTTCCCAAATTTTCGGAAAACTATTGTAAATTTTCTTTTCTTAAAATCCTTTTTCGTATCATAAAAATACCTTTAAACACAAAATAACCAAATTTGACCAAGCGTTCTCTATTGATCTTTTCTTCATAGCGAACAGCGATTTTCCGGACACCTTTTACAACTGTTATTTCCTTCCAAATCTTACTCAGTCCGTCTGTTCAATTTCAAGTTAGTCTTATTAATGAACATCATATAATTTTTAACAAAAACATTGCACTTTCAAAAAGCAAAATTGGTATTATGTAATAATGATAAAGTTGCATTAGACATTGGAAATGGAAGCTACCACAACTTACACGTACACTCACGCTCTCAATTTTAACGAATTTACGTCAAAATTGATAACTTGAAAACGAAAATTAATATCTAAATTTTTTTATTTTTTTTATTCTCAAAACATTCCTTTCGGCTATCTTACTTTTTTTCAATTCTGTCGATCGTATTTTTTACGATATTAAAACGAGTTTTATATGCTTTGAATGGAAAAATCAGCTACGAAATTTGCAGCAGATTATCTCGCGATTTAAACAAACAAAAATTTTGTCACTTCGGAATCTCGCAGCTAACATTATTCTGAGTGTGTGAAAAAATAGGCTAAATCTATCGAAAAGTACATTCATGCTAGAAATACCCTTAATATTCGTACTTAGAAGCAAGACAAAGCTAAAGTAGAAGTTTTTCGAGGTCACTTTTTAAAATTTGATTAAAGGATAAAAGGTATGAGTGACAATTTGTCTAAGAGGGCTCCTACGTTATAAATACAATAATTCATTTTCTTCACTTTTCAAATAATTATTTATATGTTTACATATTTGCACATAATATATATTTGTAATTTAATATTGTTCGTAGACCATGATGTTTTCATGTACTTAGTTAAAATATTATATTATATTTTTTAATAATTTATGATTCATATGTATAGTTTATTTTTGATATTTTTCATATTATTCTGTGGTGGTACCAAATGATTATCTAAAAAAATAAAAAACGTTTGTGAATGATATTAATGATAGGAAAAATTTTTGTACAGATGGATTAAAACATGTATTTTGAAATATTTATAGATTTTTTATAGAAAATTACATTTATGACACAGTTTTAATTTTTGTACAATTTACTTTATTTATTCCATGATGGAAAAATCCTTTTTTCATTAATTTTGATAAAAAATTAAATTTCTATAATATATACGATCCGTCAATATATAGGATTGAACACCGTTTTGATAAACCAAGTATGAAATGCTACTAAATTTGGGTCATACTTTTCAAATTTGTGATTAAAAGTAACCTAGCTCCAATGGGTTTCATGAATGTGGAACCTTGGTTCCGCAATTCAGCACATAAGTGATAACTATTGAAAAATTTCTTAAACATTACCTTATAGAAAATAGTCAAGAAAAATATCTAGCTTAAAGATAGTTAAATCATTTTCATTTGAATTTTTATTAAAATATGCTAATGCTGGTGTTTATTTATCTTTCATAGCTGTTAAAGCTGATAAAATCATATCCGAAGGTGTAATGATGATGGAAATGGAAAAATTATTTGAAGCCATAGACAAGGGCTATATCATGCCTAGAGTGCCTGGAGTAGAACGAGGTATAATGCAATTTTTTATTTCAAAAAAGTGTTTATTTTTTTTTTATATTCATAGTACTTTTAATTTTATATTTTGGAAATATTTACCAAAAAAATTATATTAATAAGATAATATAAGAATGAATCTTATTTCAACTTAAAAAGTAACAGATTTGGAGTTTGTTAAGTATTGGTAATGAATTTTATCAGAATAAGTTGAGGAATAGGAAGTCACTTAAAAATTTCAAAATCTTCTGGAACATTTTAGATTATTCTTGAACATTCTGAAACGGGAAACCCTTATTAGACCCAAAAGAACATTCTGTAATTGATTGGTTGAAGTTTCGACTTCAACTCTTAATCGTTTTTCGATAGAGTGAAGTCTGGAAGGTAAACTAACCTTGGAACACGCGCTTCGTGGCAACAAACAAATTGATTTTTATAGATTATTCGGTAAAAATTCGACACTGTATGCAAAATTTCTAACTCCATAAGCTTTGAAAAAGAGCGTTTTTGGATACATATTCCTTATATCAAAATGCTTATTTGGGGGTACCCTTTCACCCCCTAGATTATTGACCATTTATTCTGATACACGCCATATATTCATTATACGAAGTCAATTAGATAATTGAAACAAAAATGGTTAGAATATAAAAAATAAACCATGCAGAGTCGAAATAAATTAATACATTTCAAAATAAGTTGCCAAACAACATACTTGCTTCAATTAAAATATAATTTTCATTTAAGTGGGCAGTAATTTAATTAATCGGTTCGTTTTTTGACTGCAGTTGAGAAAAAAATAAGTATTTCATCCAAAATATATATAATCAAATTAACAACACTGTTTTAATTTACTTTGGTCGTTTTTCTTTGTACGCCACTAGTAGAATAGTAAACAAATTATTATTTTTTAATTCGAAAATGTGCAAGGTGAATAATCTTTATTTTTGCAAATGTTGTGAAGTACAATTTCCTGTATATATTTCTTTTTCAAAATTAAATTTACTATTTTCTTAGATTTTAGTACACATTTCATCAAAATAATTGAACATATCAAAATAATATAATGCAGGAAAATTATCCTTAATTTTATTCGCATCATATTGGGAAAATCATTGTGCCGTGCGACAGTGGGTAACTTTTAGTGCGATAACAAGCTTAAACGGAATTTTAATGGGCTTTGAATAAATAGATATACAGGATTGTTCATGGCTTGATTTTAACACAAGGTATTCGAAAATCATACTTGCCACCATTAACGGATTTTCTTCAGGAACTTTCTTTGGTTACGTTAAAAGGAAAACGTATTCAGTGATTTTAAGAGGAAAATGGAGGTGTGTAATAAATTTTATTTGTATACAATGTGATTATTTCACAACAAAATTTTTCAAATACGATTCTTATTTATTACAACAGTTTCACATGAGTTATTTCACTGAAAACTTAATTAAGTGATAGTGATCAAAAACACTAAAAATATTTACAAACAATAAAATTATATACACTTTTTTTCCTTTAAATGTATCATCAGAAAAATATGATAATTGGCTATATATCAAATCATGATCTTGAAGTCATTAAACTGTCATAATATTAAACTTAATTATTAAAATGTATATTTATTTAGTCCAGGTTTTATCCATAGTATTAATAATTAAATATTAAGTACAATTATATTACTTTAAGTGGATGAGTGTACTTGAGTTTTAATTTGTATATACCTTTACTACAGTCATATAAAGCAAATTATTCGACCAACTTCCTCTCACTTTGACGCAAAAGGCGAACTTTTGGGGTCACAAAGAGGTAAAATCTACGAAATCTCACCAAGAGGGGAGGGGGAGTAAAAAAATCCTTAAAAATACCTCACGTAATTAATGCAGATCCTTATATACGCAGCACTAATGTTACACAACACGTCAGCTGTATAGCTACAGATATACTGATATAAGCTCGTCGGCGCGCGCACAGCATGTCGGTAACGCGAACCCATAACATTTTCTCTTATCAAAAAGTGCCCAACGTCGCTAAAGAAGTTTTCACTTCAAAAACATGTATGTGCTTTATATGTTTAAAATGGTTACCATAAAATTCTTGTGATTTAAAGAACATATATAATTCTCGATAAAAAAGTTTCTTATTGAAATTTCTGTATTTTGCACAGCACTAGAGAAAAACGGGAACAGAAACTTATATGTGTTTTACTGTTTAAAAACGTTACTATAAAATTCTTAAAAATATTGTGTGATCATCGTTTACAAAAACGTGCATATCTTGAATACAACAAATCGCACGGGAGTGAAATAAAGTATCTGCTTATTAAATAATAGTTTTATTTCCCGAACAAATTGATCTATACAAAAATCTACAATAGGGGGAAGGGAAGCGATTTTGTTACGCGTTAACTTAATTTTGTCAAGTCTAGTATCGTACATACTTCATCTATAGTTAATAGATAAATAGGGAAATATTTTCTTCAATTCAAACATCTTACGAAAGTCCTAATATCCCAAATAATACGCATTTAAGAAATTACGACTTACATTGAAAGATATATCTAGTATAACAAGAAAATTGGCGTCAATTGAAAAGTAAAATAATTGCATTTTTAATTATAACATTATCATTACTTTGAACTTAATAAATTACATAGAATTGATAAAATTATGTACGCTAAAAGACTGTCTCATAGTTCTACGAAAAATTTTGAAAGATTTTCATTGTGCTCCGAATATAAATTATTATTATTAAAAGCGTGCCTTGGCATAAATTAAAATTTCAGTAGTTGTTCGAATTTGAATAAATCACTTCTTAACATAAAATGTATTTCAACTTAAAAAACTGTTTATATTATAGAATTAAGCTGAAAAAAGTAATTGGAGCATTAAATGAACATTTTTATAATCAAACTTAAATTTTGCATTAAATTTTTAAATAGGTACTAAATCAATATTTCTTCCTTAAAGCAATATCATGTCATTTTAAATAGTCGAGACTGTTCCAAGTAAAATTTTGTCAAGAGTACGTCAGTGCGTAAAAAATTCTGTTATATGTGTTTAAATGTAAACTTTGCTTTATATTCTCGACATAATATTTTCAGATTTCAAACCCCTATTTTGATTATTTTGAAACATATTCTTTTTGGAATGTTACGATGGTTATCTTGCTATGGGTATATTTTCAGAAATTTCAAATTTTTGTATACACTTATAAAGGATATTATCATACAATTACCATCAAAAGTTGAAGTCAACTTACCGTCTCTGACTCGGGATAAACTTAATTAAAGTTCGAATCATTAATACGAAGAGCACAGAAAGTTGTTTTCTAACAAATTTTTTAATTATAGGGAAGAAAATACATTTTTATGAGTAGGTATTATCAAAACAGTTGTTTAGGGAAATTGGAAATTTGGCAACACATATTCAAGCCAGTGGCGTTAGAAATTTAAAAAAAAATATAAGTTTAAAATAGTTTTTTCGAGCCAGGGTTATGGCACGACCAAGTCTCCATCGCTGGTTTTCGTAAGTTTACACCATAAGCTTTAAATCATGAAGGATTCTAAATTTTCTAACCAACCAATTTGGCAATACTCCCCAAAAATGTCATTTTTTTCCAAAATTTCCACACCCTGTATCAGGAAAAGAAGGCTTCGCGGCTATAAATACATTGAGAAATTAATTAGACCACTTGTATAGACTAACACTTATTAAATTAATATTATACGGTGTATTCCACTTATGCACCTCCTTGTACAATGACTAAATCACAAGAAAAGGAAACAGGTTAGTATACTTCAAAAAGATTTTGATAAAATGTTGCTATTATTGATTAATGAAAAATCGTTTATAATAATAATACTCTTGAAAATTATTTTTAAACTAACACATTGGTTTATTATAAATATTTATTATTGAAATTGATTAGTAAACTTATAAATTGAAATAAAACTGAAAGAAGAAAAAAGAAACATACGGTTGCTAGTTTTAATTACTAATAAAAAATAATTCTAAATGATTTATGTTTTTGAAACTTTGTATGTTAAAACATTATTTATTAAAAGAAAAAGTTTATTCATTTCGTTAACGAAAATATAAAAAATACACAAATTAGAAAAAACAACAAATTTTCAAAGCCGCCAAATTAGGTGGCCGTCAGCATGTTATGTATGCCACTGATAAATATATCTCTGAAAATTTTTGTGTTATTTTTAATTGTTCCCTCTACGGTATTTATTTATTGTTCATACATAAGGGCTGACTGACCAGCCCTATTCTAACGTTTAACTGACTGACTGCCATAACTGTTATCTATATTCAATATACAAGTTGTATAACATTTTTCAGCTTTAGTAAATTCATTTTAGTACCACGTAAAACTTAACCGTTTCGATAGCATATATCTGACCCCTGTTCTATCGTTCGCTTGACTGACCGCAGTATGTGTGTGTACACAACTACTATAACAAAACCTCAAATGATCAGCTTTAGTAAATTCAACAAATTTTTTTTGGACTGGGTCTTCCATTATAAGCCGAAAATGTCAGTTTTTAATAAATTTTTTAGAAAATTATCCCTGCTACGTGAAAATTTTTACCAATACAAAACTTTCAAATGTTTATTTTAAGAATATTATCCAAATAAAAAAAAAAAATTTTCGATAAATTATTTTGTGTAGGGGGTGTGTTTGACCATGACTCACGCATATTTTCGTGATTCATATGTGCGTCTGTACAATCACCCGGAAAATATATATATTATTGTCATATCCAAGATATTATACAATTTTTTATACAAAATTAACAACACACATAATGCATGCATAAAAAATTCTTAGGAACCGTATTATACGGCGCACACATGTGTCCATGATATATAAATTGAAAAATTTTTCTATCACAGACGAGGCGATGATTCAGAAAACTTTATTGATGACGATCTATGTTTATTAATCGTGTATATGTATTTTTACCGTGGTGATAAAGTAAATATTTAGTATACAGTCTACTAATATCTATGAATTTATGGTTGACTTGATTTAGTTTTACCCGTCTGCATAACGACAAATGAAATAAGGTATTCATGTGAGTGCGATCTTTATGGTCGACTGATTCAGCTTCCTAGATGATGAAAACAACTTACTTAAATTCTTAGACGAAAACCTGTTTTTATATATTTCTGGTAAAATTTAAGTTATATTTATCCGCTATTGTTAATCAATTTTAGGAAAAAATGCGTGTGCATTTCGTAGAAAAAACACATTCCCAGACTTCTATAGTTGACCTATTGGCCTATTTCCTATTGGCTTCCTGAATTCCTATGTGGAGCTTTGAGGTTACATTGATTGAGTACTGATTTCGCTAAAACAAAGTTAAGATAAACACACGAAAACTTCTTGTAGAAAAGGAAAAATGCATCTTTCTTCAATTCATTCCCCGATTTTATATCTTATTTTGTTATATAACCAAGGAAATTTTATGTTCAATTTCAAATCAATTTCTATTTAAATGTCAAATTTATGATTTTGGAACTAAATCTTCGTAAATTATTACAACTGGGGGATTTTACAGATATGCCGCGCCCGTTGACATTTCGTTCCAAAGGTGTTTTTCAAGAATGTATTGTTTTTATTCAATTGAATGGAACGTAATCCAATAAATTTTTGTTTCAGTGATGGGATTCGCATCAAAAGATGAAAATAATACACCATTGACAACATATCAAAATGCTTACGATCGTGTTGGTTATTTCGTAATAAAAACTAATAAAGAACGTATTGCAAAGAAAGAAGCAGATAAGCATCGCGTATCTGTAGCTGATCGGGAAAGAGTTACCATACCCAATCGAAAACAATCAGGTATAAACCTATGAAAATGGATAAATATTTTGGACCCGATTGTAATTTTTACTTTTATCGAACTTTTAAAATGTTATGTATTTAAGGTGAAAAAATCGTTAAAAAGAAAAACTATAGCAATACATCAATTAGTTCTGATCAACCAAAGGATAAAAATAAAAGCAACTCCAGCACTAGACAAATCTTTTTTGTAACACCGGAAAATACATCGGAAAAACATCCACTTAGATTTGAATTCGATACAAAAAATAAAAATGTGATCCAATTATAAAATAAACAAGTTTTATTCTTTTTTATTTAATTATTCTTCATTATGTTCTATCAAACTAGATTTAAAAACCCTGGCAGATAAATTTCTCGGAAAGTATTGACTTTTCGAAATATTCTTAAATATACGAAATATACTTTGCTTAGAATTCACCACTCGATCGATTTCCTTTGTCATTTTCAACATATATTCTTCCACCCCTGGGAAAAAGCCCCACTCGGAATCATATAGCTTTTGTTTCTTGGGATCTTATCTACTTACCGTCGAAACATGAACTCAAGCTTTCATTTAAAGGATGACCGTCATGATTTCAACAAAGATGCCACGCTTGCTTAAACTGGGTTCCAATTCCATGAATGGTGTAATTATTCCATTCCTGCTGCTTTTTATAATATTTAAGCTTGGCAATATCCTGAAGTCAAGCCTCGGACCATTTGTTATTTTGATAGTACTAAAAGTATAAAATGTCTAATTATCACTTTATTCGAGGAAGATCATATCAAAATCATTATCGCTATACTTAATAATTACCTAACTAATTAAAATTTTCTGTTTATGATGATATCAATACCGTTTATTTACTATTTACCGATTATTTACTAGACCGTATGCCTACGCCCAAAAAATCTGATGACTTCAAATTCACCGCTGAGACTTCAAATAACAAATGAAAAATCATTTTGCCTAACCATCAATAAAACGGGGTATCCCTTAACCGACTACTTATAAGTAGCAATTGTCTATGTACCGATTAGCGAATACCGTGTAAAATTGGAGCTAAAATGACTTATCAGTTGTTGTTCGAATATTTTTCTGTAAGTATAATCTTTCAATTAAAATCTTGAGGTTTTTCGGACAGATGAAATTTTCTGATATCCATGAAAAAAACGCCGAATGCATTAACATAAAGAACAAATACAAAGTGAGTGAGTTTTTTGGAGGTAGGCCTATGGATTATATTAAATGTAAACGATTTCTAATAATTTATTAAGGTTTTTAAATGCATAAGTACATATTATAATCTGAAATTGGCACAACATATATTCAATTTCTTCGAAAAATTTTAATGATCTGTCACTTGCTTCGCCTAATATTGTAAGCAAGTGTGTTAGCAATTACGAAATTTATATTTTTTTATTACTTGATTAAAATTAACACAAACATTAAAAAAATTGTTATTCTTATTTAAAATTACTATTAAATTAGTGTTGTTTGATGATCATTATTTTAACACACATTTATTAGGTAGTAACAGCGTTTGTAGTAATATTGAAAACAAAGATTATAACTTAAAATTTCATTCTTTTCATTTCTAATCGTCGCATCGGTTTGAAACTGTGTACAATATAATATTTATAAAGATTATTGAAAAACATACAACGAAATAAATATTAAAATCTAGTGGAAGCGTTCGGAACAAACGAATTAATTATTTAGTATTTCGGTCTTCGGCTCCATACCTAAAAAAATTGTTAATACCTTATCGGTGAAATGAGGACTGTTCGTTTCTAAACCAAAATAGGACAATTTTTCCCTTTAAGAAAATTACGTATATATGGTGTTCCTTCATAGAGCGAGTAAAATTTTAGATTGCACAAATGAAGTAGAAAATAATGGATTTTGGTTGTTTTTTTTTTTTTTTTTTGTTATTCTAATTGAAAAATCATCGAATAACAAATATGCAAATCATTTTGATTGCTATTGGATAAAACAGGGTGTCCATTGATCGACGTGGTATCTTAAAAATGGCAATTTTCTGAGAAATGATCAGCCGACTGTTTTAACAAATTCAGTCATAGTTAAAAAAATTTTAAGTAAAAACCTTTAAGAAAAAAATTTATTTACAATGAAATGAATTTATGCGCTGTACTAATCGGAACAATATCTCAAATTTCTGTCTTTGATAAAATGATTTGCTTAAATGCTCTAGACCTATAAGCATATGTTTAAATTTAACCTTTGAGTTGAGAAATATTCGTGATAAACTAACTTTATTAACTATTGAAAAAACCAACTCATTTTTCCCCATTCACCACAATAAACCATTTTGGCCTTATGTGTACAGTAGTAATATATATATTTTTTTTTCTTATTTGCAATAAAATCAAAATGGCAAACAAAAACATATTAGCATATATAAATTTTAACATCAGAAGCCAAAAAAATAATGAACCATATTCAAACATATACACTATAATATGTATATGTTACGGATAAAATATATTGTACAACTAGTACGATAAATTGTCCATTGCACACGAGAGTCGAGTCAGAAGTACAGTTTGATCTTGTTTATTTGAGGTAAGATTGAGGTAACACGGAAGAAGTATAAATTCAAAGTAACGATCACAAAATAAGGCTCGATAACACGAAGGCTCGTTTAATCTCAGCCCAGAAAAATGAGGTTTTACTATCACTAATTTAATCGCTCGAGTGTGTAATTGACAATCTTCCAGCACGTTTTATCGAATAATGGCATATAGATAGTTATCTACTGCATACGATAATGAAATATGGGGCATGCAATGAATAATAAAAGAGAATACTTTTCTTGCTATCTAGATTATCTAAATTTCTAGATTATTTTTATCCCCAACAAATTCAACCAAATAAAACTCAACCTTACCTTATTGGCTCGAAAGTTATGAGCCATTTATTAATGTATATACGTCACTTATATATGCTAGTTTATATTCAACTAAATTTTGTACTTTAACTGTAACATATACATAATGTAAAATAATCTGTTCAATAAAAAATAAATTTATTAATAGTTTACATTAAGCTAAATCAGTCTTGAAAATGTTCTTTTAAAAGATTTAATGTAGATATTTTTAGACATGCTTTTTTTTAAAACAATCATCATCACTATTGTTGTGTTTGGTACCTAATGCCGACACACATAGATACAATATATAAAATAGTGTTGATAACGTTTTTGTTTAAATGTTATTATGACAGTTTTAGATAATGGATCTAATCAAAATATTACATACAAATTATATAGATGATTTATATACTTTAATGAACATTATGCTGAATCTTTTGTATATAGGAGAGTAGCCATAACTACCATTCAACCTGATTTACTTTTTTAATTTATAATCAATAATATTTAATATTTTCGCTGTTTATTGAAATGCATATACAATTAGCATTTTAGCAACCGGTTGTATATAGATGGTAAACACTCTGGTATTACAGGTAAGGAATTCATTAATCTCCAAAATCAAGCTTTTTCTTGTTGATAAGAAAATAAAGTTGATAATATACAGTTAATCATAAATTTAATTGTTTTTTTGATAAAAATTGCACAAAAAAATTGATAAAAACTCTGAATAAGCGTAATTTTTAATAATTTTTATATGTTTATAGTATAGAAATTTAAATGATGGTTTTCAGCAATTCTGCATCGATACCATTTAACATGGTAAAATTTTAAATAAAAAAAAAAAAAAACCTACAAACAAACAAAAACAAAATATCTAACTTCTATAATTAAATAAAAATATATATTTTATCAATAAGCTACTCCTAACAACTAATTAAAAATTACTCCCCTAAGTGATACTGGGTTATTTTGCATATAAGGAACTGATTAACATCCAAAATCGATATTTTGTTGATAATAAATAAAGTAAATAATACAGAGTAATACAACCAAATTGGGTTAAAATAGTAGTTATTATTAATGTATTCGCTGTTCATTTAAATGTATCATAAAATACCATTTTGACAATTTTGATAAACCTAGTATGTAATTGAATCAAATTTTTTAACTTTATGACGTCATCAGAATTCAAAAAAATTAATCTCGCTCTATCACATCCAAATTTTTTCCAATTTTGATAAACCAAGTATGTAATCCTACTAAATTTGGGTGATTCTTTTCAAATTTGTGATCAAAATTAACCCAGCTATAATAGGTTTCAAGAATGTGGTGTCCTGATCCCGGAATTTAGCAAATAAGTGATAGCTAGCGAAAAACTGACATCACAGCTGAAAATTTCAACCGAATATTAGGAACTTAGAGTCCTAGGCCATGCTAACAAAAGCTTAGTAAAAATGTTAGTATATTTAATAATCGTCCGTAGAATTTTCATCATGCAAACATTAGGTAGATTATATTTATGTATAGGGAACATGTAAATATTTTAGTTCTTAACAAATAATGGGCATAAATCCAATTTCTAAATATATTTTTCATGTGTGACTATACTGACGTCATAATTTACGTTTTACAATGAAACATTGGCCGCCTTGATCTCAAACATACACACACATACATATATAAGATACATGCACACATTTGAATGATTCCTTTTCTCTAATTTTTTTTCGATTTTGTAAATCAAAAATTTTATGCACATATAATTCGTTCTAGTCTGTTTATTATATAGGCATATAGTTACGTCAACTATCAAAAATAAAATTATTCAAGTATGGAATATTGATTTCCAACATTTATGTTTTTTCTTCTTTTGAGATTTTAGTAAATTTTCATTATGTTTATGACCATATGCTTTACTTTCGCATTAGAATAGAGTAACATAGCGCATGAAATTCTGAAGAAACAGTTTCTTTGCAATTTTTACAAATTAGACGAATCAAATTAATATACAAATAAATATTTTTTAATAAAAGAATTAGTACAAAATTCACCACAATTTTTTATCATGGCAGTTTTTCTGTTAGTCCGGGATGGACCGCAAAATTACTTATCTCATCGGTAACGGGCTCAAACTTTGTAATAAAGTGACAATCAAATTCGTTAAAATGGGCTATGGCAACCCTAGGAAGCCGAGTTCAAAAATGAGGGAGGGAGCAATTTTCAATGCAAATAGTCGGGTATGAGTGACTCATAGATAAATTTTTTTTTCTACATTTTAGTACAATAAAAGCTTGTCCCTAAAAAGTATTTTTATTAAAACTTTTAATTTAATACTAAAAAAAATGTTATAAATATATGAAATATGGTGGAAGCGATGGGAAAACCAGGACGCCACAACCTTATCATACATTGTCATCCAAACTGCAAAATTTCAACTCAATTGGAAACCGTAAAGTGGATCAAATTTGACTTGCAAGATTTGATTATAGACAACGAGACAGGTGAAACTAAATAAAAGCTTGTAAAAATAAGAGTTGCCATACTTTATCGACCAAGTTGACCTGACAACCTATTATCTCTTCAAAAAATTATAAAAAAAAAGATTGTAAAAAATGAATTTTCTACAACTTTCCTTATTATAAGAATTTCAATTTGACTAGTATATAGCTCTGGCCTTCTAATTATATACGACAGTTTTATGACATCCTTTTTTATATATACTATATTTTTATCGTATTAGAAACGACAAATCTAATCCCACACATTTTAAACTATTAGCTATATTAATTTAAATATGTGTTCCATACAAAAATTAGTTAACCGATGTTCATAAAATTATGAAATATAGATTATTACGCAATGTTTTTTTCCAAAAATTTCAACGGGAATATAGGCAAAAACAAGAAGAGAGGATATTAATGTGTACTGGTATAATACAGAAGCTACGGGCTTTATGAACAGTCCAGACGTTACATAAATGAGTAGTGAGTTCCATTCAGAGGTATTCGATTTTAACGCCAAGATGTCAACACCACGAATTAAAGAAATGTAAATCATACAACAACTCAGCTGATTTTTTCATTGAATCAAAAGGCAAAAGATACTTACTTTATTATACATTTTAATGTGCTGTACTCTTTTATATGGGTATGGTATGGGCGTATGATTTACAAGATGGAAAACAAATATTTCCGTTAAATATTATGTATCTATGGGCATTGCAAACTATAGTTCTTTTTTCTTTCGCTATTAACTTACAGTCAGACTTACCTACAGTGGCAACAAAAATGAGCAGCACTGAAATCGTTATTTTTAAGAAGTTAATTTCTCTTAGAAATTATTTGATGAATTTAAGGTGATCACCATTCTAGTAAAAAACTATAACCGAATTCTCACTGTAACTATCAACAGGTCAATTGAAAATTTAATTTTTGATTTGAAAGGTATTCAAATGTTTTAATCAGAATGAATGGAAATTAATCAAAATTAAAATTATTTTTTCTACTTAATTCCCATTCATGATTAATAGTGAGAAAAGTACGTAATAGTTTATTTCGAGAATACATGAAAATGCTTAACAAATCCAACGATGCTTTACACAATCTCTATAAAGTTCATTATATATCACAAACAAGTCAATTTAATAAATATGGTGGAAGCGCAAATAAATATATTTTTAAGTAATATGAATTGAAAATTTTCATTTTCTAGTCATTTCTTAATAATCACTTAATTATTTCTTGACGACAAATGTATTTATTTTTTATTTTATTCATAAAAGTATAAATTTGTTCATAAGTCGTCCACAAGTAGAGGATTTTATAAATATATTTTTGAGTCCTAATAATAACATTACTTATATGTAAACAAATTTTGCCGTCTAAACATGACCATGTACAACTTACAAAATTTAAACACTAATTTATTATATCATCATCACAAAATATACATATCATATGCCAAAAATTAAGGCATATTTAATACTACTTCACTTCTTAATAAACAAACGCTGTGTCTATTCACATGGTATCATAGTAAAAACAAATACTTTCTATGATCGACGGAAGCGATATCAGTTGATTTATTTTCATATTTCCATTTTGTTTCATTTCTTTACTTCAAACTTATAAACAATCAACTTCAACAGTCCGAATCCTTTTTATTAATATTTCTATTAATAACTGGGAGTAGCAACTCGCAAACTTGCGATAATAATTCTTACTAATTAAAGTCAGAAGAAGACCCGAATTCATTAGTTACAATTTCGATTGCTAGATGGCAATACTTGTACTTATCATTTTTTAAGGTCAATAAAAAATCAAATCAGATAAATCCCGCCAACTTGCGATAAAATTTGTACTTTTAAACAGGAAATGGACCGCTTTTTCAGTAGTTTCAATTTAGACCACCTGATTGTTTACCGTTTATCAATAGCACTGATAGGATAACACATAAATTCGGAGCCAAAAACAAATCTGCTATTCATGCATTTTGTTAAAATATATCCCCTTAAGGACCCACAATAAAAATATTTAGCTAGATTATAAAATTATTAATTAGCTAGACCGGTTTCGATTGCTTTGGCAATCCTCTTCAGTAGCATTAATTTGAATAAAAATATGCTATTGTTCTCAGGAGCCAAGATTTTTGACGCCAAGATATCAATATTATTAATATTATCAAAATGCGTGGATTTTCATGAATCACAGTTCTTTTAGTTTCAATCAAAGTAACCATTCGCACAACTTAAAAAGTTAAAATAAAGTTTAAAGCTCAATGATACCTTCAACTGATCAAAAAATATTTCTAAATGTCTCAAAATCTACCGATGTGGTACGAATTTTAAATACTTATTCATTTACTAATTATATTTTATGTAATTTAAATGCCTTTCCACAAAAAACAACAATTTTTCCAAAACAACATTTTTATAGAATGTCAGTAACTATACTCATTCACCATGTGCTCTGATTAATTGATGGTAGATAGTATTGATAGGTATATTAAATTTTTCTAACGTTCAAAACACTAATTATTCCATTTCCGACTATTCTTCCATCTACGAACCTATCCGATGTCACGATAACTTAAAAACAATTGAAGACAGCGACCTAAACTTGTATGTTTTAGTCCTTAAAATGGCTTAAAACTCGTGAATAACCATTTTAGACAGTACTATTTTCATATTTCCATTTTGTTTCATTTCTTTACTTCAAACTTATAAACAATCAACATTTATTTGAAGATATAATCGGCATCATGATTTGATAAAATTTTAATCGGCAGCTTGCATGTGATTCTCTTTCAAAATATATCTATAGGTACAACTATAATTATCATTCCCGTTAAAATATCTCGGTTTAACGAGTGAGTAAATACAGGGGATAAATAAAATATAAATTTATTCATGTCCATAAAAATAATACATATTTTATCAGGTTACTAATGCGTAATGCTTTAAAATGGCTGTTTTAAAACTTAGTGACGCAAGTGTTCTAAAAGTCGGTGACGGAGATATTAGCATCTTTTATTACAATGAATCAAGTTACCTCAAAGTCTAAATTAGTATAGCTTAGCAGCTTCCAAGAAAACTCGAAAAAATATGGAACTCGTTAATATTAAGATAGTTTAACGAGTCACATCGCGTTTCGTAGATTGGAAAATTAACCAGAACGAAATAAATTATTTCACTCCTAACTAAACCAGACTTAGAAGGGCACTTGCTTCTAAAAATTTCTAGCCTGTCCCAATAACAAGATCTTGGAACAGCTTGAAATTTTTTGCACAATTATACCTAAAGATATTCTCTATCCCCTGAATTATTTTTTGATCTAAAAGCTTTTTTCATAAACATTCTTCGTCTTTAGCAGATATGCCTTCACGTTTAGTGCTGCATCTTTTAAATTGCAGATAATAAACTGCAGGTTGCTGGCTCCAATCTTGCGGGCAGCAATATCATTATGCCAAACGTTTAGCGCCTTTAATATTTTGAAGATTGCTACATCCAACTTTGCCTAAAATAACGTAGATTTGATCTGATACTTTTGTACATAAAAATTTCATTCATTTTGCATAATAACCACCGAAGCAATTTTCTTATGACATCTATATTAAATTTTAAAACAAAAAAGACATTTATTTCACCATTTTTTTAATAAAATTTTTGTCATTTAATGACTTACACAATCAAAAGATCCAGGGCGATAAGGTAAGAACAAAAACATCTTATAAAAATCACATTATGGTTAATGATTTGGGCAAAGCTATACATTTTTTATTAGGCTCATTTTGTTATATATTCTCCAAATTAATGTATTTTAAAATAATTTAGGCCCAAGCAAATATTACACATTTTCGAAGGAAAATGTAGAAAGTAAAATGTTTTCCAATTCATCCTTAAAACTCCTGTGTTAAGGAACACGCGATAAAAGTTTTTCTCTTATTATAATTCCTCCCAATTTACTGATATTATCTTGATATTCTGATTTTCCAAGAATAAATACTTCTGAAAAACAAAATCGAAACATTTATTGCTAAATTAATCTTTATAAGGAAAATAGTATTAATTTTTTAAGTGGGAACTAGTATTAATAATAATATATTTAGTGTCAATCAAAAATATTGATAGTATAAGATGAAAATATCAATTATTTTATATATCTGAGCTATACGGGAGAAACCAGAAGAATATAGACAATTATAAACAATTCTTACCTTCTCTGAATCCAGTATCTTCTCGTTTCATTGGAGGTTGTTGAGTAACGTCACTTGATGAACGAAAAGCTCTCGATCTAATATTTGGTGGATGTTTATCACCAGGTAATCTGACCGGTGGAGGACATGGTGATATACCTTCTAATCGAGCGGCCGTCAATAGTTCTCCATAGCTATCACTGGGTATTGAGTCTGTCTTAGAAAAATCTACCATATAAGTGGTTCTTAACCGCTCACGATTTACACGTGCGATCAAATCATTTGGTGGTTCTTTTTGAAGTACACCAAATAGATAAGGATATTTCTCTTCTAATTTTTTCAAAAATTGGTTTGGTTGATTACGCAAACTTGCTTCATTTCTATTAACAGGTCTACTCTCATATGCTGGAAATATTTTTGGTTCTAAATGTATACCCATCGGCCCTAATCTACTCCATTGTTGTTCTTTTTGTTCTTCATCCTCATTAACTAATTCTTCTCGTTCTTTTTGTTTATCTTCCTCTTCAGCTATAATACATATGCATTCTTCAACATCGATGTTACCGTTAAGTTCCTGGACCCTTGAACTAAATAAATGTAGGTAATATTCTTTAAAATTGAATGTTTTAATGGTATGTTTTATCACCTCAAAAATAAAGATGCATATTCTCTCTGAAAAAGTATTTCACGAATGTAATTTTCTAAGGGGTTACTTTTTCCTAAACTTATCCTAGACCGTAATCGTTAAAGTTACAAAATTTCTTCATCGAAGTAATAAAAATTTTATTAAAAACTGAACAAAAATTAGAATAGTTGTTGTCTGAGATTAAAATTTAAAATAAAATTGTATATTTTCTTTAGATATGTATGTTATTTGAGCACTGTTTCTTTATTATCTTACTGCTATACTTTTCTAGCTTCGAAGTTAATTCAATTAAAAAAAACCGAAAATTACAAAAATACATTTAACGTTCTAATGCAAGATAAAGAAACTATTAAAATTTTGAAAGATTTCGGTTTTCAAAATTAATCAGGGAAAATATCTTTAATTCCATTTTAAAAAAAGTAGGAAAATAATTTTGCTTTTTATATAAAAAAAACTTTTTTTAGTAACTCTGACCAAATTAAACGTTAGTTCATACGTATGTTAATTTAGTGCCCAAATTACATATACCCGTATTATATTTACTGTGATGGCCATGTGAAATCTCTTCTGTTTGTGCTTAACCAATTATCCATTATGTAATCCCAAAGTTCAATCAAATCACTGAAAATTTTGCCAACATTACCCAACTTAAATTTTACTGGAAATTTAGTTTTTTTAAATCATTTACGATGATATGGATCCAAAATAAAATTTGTTGATGAATTAGAAATAAAATTTAGTTATTGTTCTACATAATTCAAAAATACTATTGTATGGCTAATAATTTTGTGTTTGTTTATCTTTTAAGTTAAATTTACCATGGTAATTATAAATTTTCTGTTTTCATCGGTCATCTTGATTAACTTACATCCATATTCGTTGAAGACAATTAAATCCTAAAACGGGGGGGCTAAAGTTATATTTCACAAATCTTAACAATAATAAGCATGAAAAAGTTCTCCATTTCACATATTTTTTTCTTCTTTCACACATTTGGAATTAAAAAATACGAGTTTGCATTTATGTTTTACAAGTTGCATAATAAATCTAATTTCTAGATCTCATCAATATTATTACACTCCTGTTCTTAAATACCTGCCAGCATGCTGCCCAGCACGATTTGATAATTGAAAAGAATACAGAATATAGAATTCCCTCCTTTAAATTTAACATTTTCACTGATGACATGACATGACATAATGATGCTGGTCATCCATGTTGATGCTGATCAGCATGATTTTGGAACGCAAGTTACAATAAACACGAATTAAGTCTTCCAAATAAATTAGAAGTTTTTAATATCAAGAACAGTTTTGTTACTACGAAAAACATGCTATTTGCCAAAAAATGAATCTTTGTATACTTTGGGGTCGAACTCATAATTTTAGAAAACCAGAAATAGAAATTGTTAATAAATATGAAAACAGCTGAAAAATATTATTTGCAAATCCAAATAACAATTCATTTTCCGCATAATTGGGGATTTGGATAATTGCAAATTATATAAATAATTATTATTTTTACCTAAATTTGTCCAGGTTCTATAACAAATTAACATTCTTTTTTAGAATATCTATTATTTCAAAATAAAACTCAAAATATTCATCAGAATCAATTTTATTCAAAATTTAAATAGAATTGGCTGTAAATTACTTTACAAAAGTTACTTACAAATCAAAAAATTTATTTGTTTAGTTCACCATGCATAGCATAATCGATAATGAATTTTCCGAGATCGCTTATATCCTTTCTATACACAGTTTTTCCAGTATTAATTTTCATAATTTTTTGCATTTCATCTATAAATGTAATGTAATTTGACTCAAAACTATTAAAATAGAAAACTATATAAGTATAGGTATAAGAATCTTACCACTGAATACAAATGCGTCTTTCTCTTTTCTTTTCATATTGTGACCGCGAACATCAACATCAATCAACAATTTTGGATTCCTATAAGAACATGTGTGACTTGTTATTGGATAGTGCCAATTATCTGGTAAGATTGCATGAGGATCGTTATCAGACCGTTTTCCTTTTTGTACGATATCGTCTGTATATATATTCATAAAAATAATTGTAAATCGGTTTTTAGTCAACTTAGTATAGTTTTTTTTATACCTTCACGGCAAATATCCCTTTGATATAAGCTTTGTAAACTTCTATCATACTCTCTGCACAATAATTTGTCGTATAGTTCCTTTTTGAAGTATCTTTCCGCTAAAACTGGATTCTAGTATTTAAAAAAATAACTTTCATTTAAATACTTGCAAACTGTCTGACCAAAATCTTCTCATTTGGTTTTGAAACCAACATTTTATATTGCTTATAACATCGGTTTGTGACCTCGTAGTTCGTAGCTCCCAAACGAATAGAATTATCACGAATTATCAATTTTTTTATTTGAAAGATGATTTAGTCGGGTGGGGGTGTTGAGTTATTTTACAGATAAACCGACAGATTACTTGTAATTTATAAAACTCTTCATTTTAAATTAAATTTTTACCGGATGAAAAAAATTATCACATTTTACAGTTTTCAATGGCTGTAATCGTCCCTAATATAAACGAATCTAAATTAAAAATGAATTGGAAATCAATCGAAATGAATTGGAAAATTCAATTTCTTAATATTTCCGTATGAAATTTATCCAAATATTTAATTCGGGATGGATGGAAACGAACAGGGAAAAATTATTTTAATATTCATATACAGATGTATTTCTAATTCATTTTCAACAGAATTCAACTGGAATTTTTCTATTCATGATGGATAGGAAATTTTCGATTGATATAGATCATAAATATCAAAAGAAAATAAGAGGAAAGGCAATACAATTTAAAATAATTTTATTAATTTCATAAATATATATAAATTCTTATGTAACAAACTTAAAATTATTATTAATCATAATCTTGAATATTTACAATGACAACAATAACAGATTTTAGGAGGATTTATACTCATTTTTGGTGCTTTTGACTGCTTGTTATTGTTGTTCTTTTTTTTAGATGGCATTGATACGCTTGACATTGATCTACTCCCTTTCTTACTTTCTTTCGATAATGATGATCTAAATGAACTTAATGATCTTGTCTAGACAGAATGATACAAAAGGAGTGAAAAAATGAAATTGATATCAAAATATTCGTGGTTGAAAAAATCCGATCTAATGCATGTTTAAATTTCCATTTTGAAGACAGATTTCAAAAGAAGAAAAATAAATTAATAGAAATTGAAATTATTTCTATCAGAAATAGCCCAATCTTCAATTCACTTCAACGCGATTCAATAAAATATTCAATTATTTCAAAGATGGATTTGATTTTTTTTAACCACGAGCATTCGGATTATTATTTTAGTAAATTGTTAGTAATTCCTCCACTAAATATGAAACACTGGGCAGATTAAGATTTCCGTGCCGGGATTTGAACCCTTGCATTCACAACTGTCTCGAGTTTTCTATTCTTTATTCTTCTTTTCTCCAACAAAAAATGAAATTAAACATTCTCAAATGTTTTATAAGTGACAATCATACCCGTTTTAAAAATTCTGATTTACTTTCACTAGGCTCATTTGGTAAATGTTTACAATTATCCACTTTTAAATGTTGGGGTTGACGAAATGGTGCAAATAGAGGCTCTGATTTTTGAACTTTTTGAGGTATTGCTCTATAAAGATTAGTAGTTAATTTAAATTTAATCATTGATATAATTCAGATTATTCTTATTATACTTACTCAACAGGATGTCTTGGAAAATCCTTCCGATAAACAGACAACCAATCATTGGTGTAATAAAACTGCATCCTGCCCAAGTGTAATATACGCGGCCAAGTGTCAAAGTATTTTTTTACGGAAAAGTAAAACGGTTTATTTATTAATAATTTGTTGCACTAACAACAGTGTCAATTTAAAAAAATAAAATAGTATCTTAGAAATTTATAACAAGCGCAGCCTGCTTAGATGCCCAATCGTTATATAGTTATAACAGCACCATCTAAGATTATTCGAATAGAAAATATTAGCAAAAATTTGGTCAATTTCGATTCCTTGTAGCAAAAGCATTTGTGCCATTTCAGCAATGAGAAGGAAAGAAGCAAAGAGAGGCAAAAATAGAAAAAAGTTTCAAATACATTGTTTTTTAGGCCGTTAAATAAAATTGGGGTATAATTTCAGTATTAATAGACCTTTTAATTTCAATTAAGATTCATGATTGTTTCGGACAGACAGTAATAGGTTGGACAAAGATACAAGATATTTGTTACTCATTTTATCAAATTAGTTTTTTGACATACTGTCCGAAACATAAGATAATCAGTTTATAAAAAGAAGAGGTCTATTAAACACCGAAGAGATGACGCAGGAAGAGGAGATAAAGCAGGAACGATAAAAATATTGGTATATACATATTTAAGACCTAATGTGTACCTATAGGTATACAAGAAATCACCTACACCGATTTTGATGAAAATAAAAATTCTTGCATATAGAAAATTATCTTATTCTTCTTGGAAACTATTTCATATACCAATTTAGCGGGTATAAAATAACGATGTCAAATTTTGAGTTCTATATAATACAACAAAATTTATTTGTACTAAAAAATTTTTATTAATAACCAACACATAATAAATAGACAATATAATTTACATATCAATCATTTAATAATGCCATTTGTAATAATGGCATTACCATTATTGTAGATAAATCACTTAAAACATTTTCCATATTCACCAGAGTATCAACTTGCATTAAAACATCTTTACGAAATGTAATAATACACACAGCTAATACAGCTATAATCTCTAATGAATCATATGCCAAAATTTGATCCCATAAAAATAATAATTGTTCGGGTGGTAAATGACCACTAAAAGCACGCATTAACCATTTAAAAACCAATCGTATTCTGTAAAAAATAAATACATATTAAGAATCGCAATTTTTAGTAAATGTACCATATTACGGGATGTTTAGGCAAAACGTGCTTTTAGGCTGATTATTAAAAACGTTCACCAACAAAAATTTTTTTAATAAGTCCATATGCGAACTAATCGCTGAGTTTTTCGAACGGCATGGGCATTTAATTGATAAGATTTGCTATTGTTTAAAATACAAAATTTATGCTTTCTAATTTTTTGGATTCATAAAAAAACTCCCGCATTTACGTACTATCCCGTAATAATGTACTTTTAACTTAAATTTTTTTTAGCTTACGGTTGTATTCCACAATTTTTTATGTGACACCAAAGTTGTGGTTCATGAGTTTGAAGTAATCGCTCAAACAGCAAACACAAAGATATTATTCCTTGTGGATGGCCATTTAAAGAATGTAATCGGTAAAAATACCGTAAGTAAAATGCTCTAAATGTATAGTATAAAGCAATTGGATCATCGTACAGATAACAAAATGGTGTAGCTAAAACATATTTCGAAAATGTTTTAATTATTAAAAACATACTGGAGCTTCCATGTTCATATTTAACTCCGATTTGATTATGGCGATACGCTAATGGCATCTTCGAGTTAAGACATTTTATACGATGCTAGATTATTGAGCGCGTACTTTAGACCGTGGTACACCATGGGTTTTTTCAAATGATAAATACATACTTGAAACTTCGTGAGTAGCTTCATTTATACAAAGACAAAACTAAGCGCCATAATACAATCAGAATTAACATGAATCATGAAACAAGGAAATTAGTCCAAATGATTTTGTCCAATTGTATGCTTACAATACATTGAAAATCCATGAAAAGGTATAACTCCACTTGGTGGGAACAATACTGTGTTACCAATACCTTCATCATTTCCAATTTTATTCTTTAACTGTACTTTTAATGGTGCTCCAGGCTTATCTTTTAATAAAAATAATATTTCAGAGTCTCGAGAAAAACACAATAGCACCTTAAATTAAAATATGAATTAAAATTATATTTTTTAAATATTTGTTGAATTGTAGGAACGAAAGTTTGCCGTTTCTTAAATAACATAGGCAATGTATATTACATTTATGTAAATGTTGTGTATTAATCTATATATACAGTCCATGTTTATTGGGATGCGGTGTTTATATTTGATTCTATTTGTTCAGAGATCCATTTAACTGTTTCGCAGTCCTATTCAATTACAGTAAGTACAGAAGGTAATTTTTGATTCATAAAATATGTAAAATTGGAATTGTCCAACGAGGCAAATAGGCATTTGCTAGTAATATATTTTGCAAATAGCTAGTATTATATTATTAGAAAACCAAAATGAATATATTTGATTTTTAATAGGTCTTAAACAATAATTTTCATCTATAGACGAATATAAATAAATAATTTTTTTGGGCTAGCAAAGTAGAAATGTCACTTCGAAACAGATTTACATCATACCAACCTTACCTGATATAAAACGTCTTCGAATACAAAATATTGATCATCATTGGAAGCTGTTAATTGAATATCTTTAATAATTATTTTATCAACCATTAAATCATATTGCAACACTAGTTTTTTAAGTGTTTCAAAATGAACTCGATGCTAAAAAAGAAAAGTTGATTTCAAGAAAAAAACATAAAAATTAATTTATTAATAACTTGATACCGCTGGTTTCAACTCAGATCCTAATACTTGTGCCCATAATTTACTTCGTAAACATCTTGGACTACCACGTTTTAAAAACTCTTGTGCAAGTGGTGCATGATTCTCTGCAATTACTTTTTCCCCTTGTACAGTACGTTCTGCTTCTAAAGTTGGAAAATTTGTATTTGTTGTCATGTATGGATTGACACCTAGATGAGCTTCTCCACGTGATAATTCTACATACAGTGTACGCTAGAAATATTGTTACAAAAAGTTCAATAAAATAAGTTCCAATTACTTTCTATCCATGTAAAAGTTCGTAAAGCTTATTTCTCCTTTCAAAAGGAGAGATCGTCTTTTAAAATTTGTATCGTTTTAGCGCATCAGAATACTATTTTTTTAGTATTTAGCATGAATAATTTCATCAATATATGATAAGGAATCTTATTTAGTGCAACGAAAGCCACTTTTATAAATAATGTGCAGTGGCGGATTTAGAGATTTGCCGCCCGTAGGCTATTCAATTTTTGCCGCCTCTAAATTTTGATATCTTAGTTCACAATCATATCAATTATCTATCAATAAAATTGCAACTTTATGATTTGTGCTCCATTATCCTCATTACATCAACTTTTCCGGTATGGTTAGTATCATCGAGAACTATGGTACCGTGTTAGATCCTTGATTATTTTTACAGCAAAGAATTATCAAAAAACAATATTTTATGCAAAAAATATCTCAAACATGTACCAATTTTAAAGTAAGTTAAGGTATGTGTTAAAACTATACAATACTTATCTATGTAATAGGAATAAAGCTTACACAAAAAATCTAGATTTGGCGAACGTTGATAAATATTTATTATTACACTTACAGTTACAAAACAACACAATAAATATATCCTTTCTTAATTATTTGTTAGTATTATAATTCAAGTCAAATTATAAAAGCATTACAATACTATTTTGCGACACTTTGAATTCGCAAAATCATTTATTATATCGTCGTACGAAATCTTGTTTATTAGCTCTGACTCTATGCACAAGAGAGCTAAAGCGTTTAGCTTTTCTTGACTTAAATTCGATCGGAGGTAGTTCTTTACTCTCTTCAAGCAAGAGAAGCTTCTTTCACCTGAACAATTTGTCGCTGGTGTACAAAGAGCCATACAAAGTACTATATCCAAGTTTGGATAAATGCTTCCTAGATTCTGATCTCGCAGGAATAAAGACAGACTTTTTAATGATTCAGAAATTGGTTTTATTGAAATTCTTTCAGATGAAAGGTAGCTTTGAAAGTGTACGCATTCCTGAACTAAGTCTGTTTCTAAATCAAAGATATTGTATCAAGATTGAATTGTGTAAGGAGATCTCATAATTATTAGGTACACGGAGAAAAAATTATAGTAATTATCAGTGAAGAAAATATGTAAAAATAACTAAATTTCGACTATAATATGGAATCGCTATTGCGATATTCTAAAAATTCATGATCATTACATTATAATCAAAAGCGTTTAGCAATTGTTTATGTAGAGATTTTGAGATATTTATTATCTAGCACTGTATATAGGACTATATTTCGGTTTTTGTTGAATATTTTAATTCCTCTATAATTTTTGAAATTCGTATTTTGTGTGTGTATTATAATTTTTTCTAAATTTTGTCAATCGAAATAAAAAATTTATGAACTAAATTTGCCGCCCCTTAAAATTTGCCGCCCTAGGCTCCAGCCTACTCAGCCTGCTGGTAAATCCGCCACTGATAATGTGGGCAAGACGAACGCGGCAATTATAAAATATGCCAAGAAAGCATATTATAGTGTTTGAAAAAAAATTGAAAAATATTAGAAAATATGTTTACCAGTTGCGATAAAGTTTTAACTCGCAGAGGAATGTGTGTAAATTGTCTTCCAACTGCCTCGCTGCTTGCAAAAAGTAATCTATTTTATAAAATGAATAATAATCTTTGTATAAAAAGGATTCTAATAATGTAAAAAATAAAACTATTAGAGATATAGATTATAGAACTAAAAACTGAACTTTTTTCAAAATTTGTATAATTTGAAAAGTTTTTAATTAATTTATTTTCTTTAATATCGGATATACATAAATTTCTTGTTGGAGTTGTGTTAATGTGTACCTCAGACAGGCGAAGCAAAAATTTTGAATCGAAAAAAAGAGCATTGTAACAAAAACTTTAGACTTTACAGAATCGAAAAATCGGCAGATTGAATTATACACAAATGTATATCTAGTATTTATCTACGCCCGTGAGTAAGAACTACTTATTTGACTCATTTTGCATGGGATAAATAGTTTATTTCCGCAATGTTCTAGTTTTCTTAATTACTCACGGCAAATTTTAAATTATAATTATTACCGTTTATTTTCACATTTTAGAGGAGTAGATACTAGTTTTGTGCGATATACGTGTATCACGTGATAACACATTATTCAACTTGTATCGAAAATAACTATAATTTGATCGTCTGGTGGGTACACCTAAATGGAACAAAAGTTAGTCGTAGAACGGAGGAAAAGCAGACCAGATTGAATAGAAAATAACTCGAAGAGTTCTTGAAATTTAATAACGTATTAGCAGAAACTTTTTGTAGCTAATTCTTATTAATTATATTAAAGAAATGCTATATTTTACACTTGCCGGTAGTTTAAAAAAGTAATTTTGCAGATAATTTCAACATATAGGTACTCCAACTTGGGAAATAAAAATTGTTTAAGACTCTTAGCTCTAATTTCGATCAGAAACGTTATTTTATTGGAATAATATCAGTTTCAAAGGCATATTTCTTTAAACAAACTACTTACTCATCTTTCTCTTCATTTGGAACGTAAATTGTAAGTAAAACTTCTAAAAAATCTTTAGGTGCATAAACTGGTTTATAATTCGATAAATCTAAAATTAAAAATCAAATATAAATAAAAATTAATAAATAAATAATTTCTTTAATTTTCCACAAATACCAAAATCCAAAGTGCTAAGTTCGTTCCATTTTTCTAAAAACTCTTCACGTTCAGTATTTGTACGTACTTTAGCTAAGCTAACTTTCAAATCATTTCCCATTGAATGTATTGACTTATGTATTCGTTTCTCCCAATGTACTTGAATTTTATCCAAATGTGTTTTCCAATCTGTATATTTTTCATCTTCTTTTATTTTGTGGTAATTATTATTATTATTTAATCTCATCCAATGATAGACACTATTTTTTAGTTCGGTCTCTAATCCTGTATTTTTCAACGCTGTTACCAAGGAATTTTTAAAATCGTCTTTTTTAACAGCAGTTGACGATACAACTTTCTGAAATTTAATTTTTTGTTTCTTTAAAATTTATAATTTGTATGATGTTGGGACAAGTGAGAATTCAGAAAATTTTTGGAGGGGGCAATATACACTTTTAAAAAGAATATTTTGGGATTGAACTTCAAGTTTTTGATACTTTCAAGTGAATTTTCTGCGGGATATCGCCCTTCGTATACAATTTTGAGCCAAAACTCAAAAAAAACACGCCCAATCTTAAAATAAACATTATTATTATGTTTTTTGGGAAAAATTTAATTAGAAAATAATTTTATCCAAATCGGAGATTTTGCCTTTAAAATTTTATGAAACCTTTTGGATAGGGTAATTTTGATCCATAAAATACAAAAATCGGGATATCATTTAATGCTTGACTGAATAGTTTTATATCGTCTAAAATCTCTGACAAATATCGATATCTCAGAAAGCATCGATTTCTCTCTCTCTCTCTCTTTTTTCAAAGGGATCCAATTTTGATATTATTTGGGTCAAATTACCACAGTTTGACAAATAAGAATGATTACATCTAGAATTTTAAAAGCTTCCAGCATAGCATAAATAGCTTGTATATAAGCAGACAAGGAGCTAAGTATAATATATTTGATTCCAGGGTTGTGAATACTGTCATTGATGGGGGAGCTATAGAACCATACATACAAGCTATAGACTTTCTGCGCTGTAAACTAAGTTAGATAAAACCTTAAAAACGGCGATTTTCAGAAATTCAATCCCCACGGGCTTCGATGTTTTCGCGGGTGATGAAATAAGAAAAAAATTATTAAATTTTATGTACCTATATAATATATAAGAATAGAAAAGAAGTACGGGTTTCGATTCAAACTATTAATTATTTTAGACCCAAGAGATGCTAGCTCAAGGTACCGTTTTTTTCACTACGACCCTTTTATAGACTCGAAATCTGCCAATTTCTTCCAACAGCTTCAAGGTCGAACTTCTGAACAAAAACAGTACTTTGCTTTCGGAATAAACTAGTTTTTCGAGTAAATAAACCAAAAATCTATAGGTAATGTACTACTCTCAAAAGATAGAGCTCTCCTTTCTGAGCTGCGAAAATATTGATCCATATTACTCATTTTATATTGAGTATATTATGGCTGTGTTGGTATATGCGAAAACTTTGAATAGAATATTTTAGTTACACAGAAAAAACGGTGATTACAGTTACAATAAAAATGTGTTCCATTCTAGCTTTTGTTATTTCAGATTTATACAAAAACAACAGTTCGTATATGCAATGCGCGTATCTTATATGTTATACACTCGGTATATATCAGTATATATTTATGTACATGACGATGAGATGGGCAAATCATTGTACAGTTATATTATATCTCGTTCTCACTCCAACCTTAGGATCTTATGGCGTTCTGCACATGTCTGACAATTCTGTGTGGTAGGGGAAACAAAAATAGTAGTAAACTTACTATTAGGTTATGGTAAAAACCTTTCCAATAATATTTTATTTAATAATTTTAAAATATATATTATTTTAGTTTCTATAACACAAGTTTTAAAAATTCAAATTTCAATTGTTAGAAAAGTCAACAAAATTTTAAAAAAGATGGTTAAAAAATGTTATGTATGTAGTCGTAGAGTATGTAAAATTAATCAAATCTCTGTACATAGGTAGGTTGTATTATGTATAAATATTTGTACTAACAATTTGATATATTTAATTCATAATATTATGTTTTTAGCTTCCCAAAAGATTTGGAAATACGACAGAAATGGTTAAATGCTTTAAACTTAACTAATAAAGATGATGTTTCTTGTACGTATGTTTGTTCTTTACACTTTACCGCTGATGATATTGAAAGAGGATCAGACTTATCTAAATCCCGCTTAAAAAAAGGAGCAGTCCCTTCAGTTAACATTTCAAATCCAAATGGTTATAGTAAAAATGGTTATGATATGTATAATTCAGATATAGACTATCCATTTATGCCAGGGTTCGGTGTACTTGCTCAACTGTCGGAGAATATGTATACAAATGATAATTCGTTTGTTGATACTGAACATCTAATGCCAGTTTCAAATGTGCAATGTGATGTCAGTTTTAACGAAGAACGTAAATATTATTACCGCACGAAATTTGGTCAATGAAAATTATACATATTACATTGGTGAATTTTTTTAGCTGAAAAAGAAGTCGAACAACTCAATTGCCAACCAGATATAGAACTTGACTGTACACCAGACATAGGATTTGATTGTCAACCCGACATAGAACAACTTGCCTGTCAACCAGACCTACCTAGTGTATCGCACAGTGAAGCGAATGGTAACTTAAATAAAACGAGTAAGTTATAATATGTACTAACCATTATATATTATGTACCGTTACGATATATTGGTGGCCTTGGTGATGTTTATATATACATACATTCAGTGAACGTTTCACTTATTATACAATGTATAATACAAGCTAAATTACGCATGCGCATATCACATTTATAATCAATAAAATAAGACTTTGTTCTCTTGAATACAATGTCGCATGTAAATGTATAATTTTCTAAAATTTTATCAGAAATCTATTTTTCCTGAATTTTTATGAATTATCAGTTTTTTTGTTTATGTCCAGTTCTAGCAATTTTCCTTACATTTAAACTTTTTTAAATGAGGCTTTTCAGGATTTTCGCCATTGTGGCCGCGTGCGTAACTATTTTTTTCGTAACGCATAACGTCAAAATGAAAAATTAAACAGTTACATATTAATAACAAAATATATATTTTCAATAGAACTTCTCTAAGGCTTGCCGTAACGCATGGCGTAAACGTATGCGAAAAGTATAGATTTAGATAATTCCTCATGTAATTTTTATTGCGTTGGCAGTCATTAATATGCGAAAATTGAAGAAATCATAAAAATTATTTTTCATTGTTTAGTTTTTGAACGTATTGTGTTATGTACCATTCCCCTTCCGATTTTTACAAAATAAGATTGATTATTTGAACCTATCTTGTTTTGCCTTACCGTATGGCGTATAATGAATCCCAAATGTATAATAGGGCCCAAAAATTTTTAATTATTTCAGTCGTCCATTTGAATATAATTTTAGAAAACTATTAAAATCAATATTTGGACATTAAAACGCAACTAAACTTGCGTGATCAACATATTACACCAAACACTTTGTGTATTATAGAATATGAGTATGCTGCTCGATAAGTTCGTTCACACATGTCTAGTGTGAGAGTTTACAATATGTAGGATGGTACCAATCGTACTGTCAATTGATTTTATATTGCAACTGTGACGAAAAATTATTGATTTATTACTATTTTAGATATTTTAAAAAATCAATATAGATCAATTTTTTACAACCAATTAGGAAAATATCGTTTGAGAGAATCAATCACATGCGCATTTACATCATTTTTATTGAAACACGTCTTTACGCATACAACTAGTGCGCAACCTTTAATATGTAGTCCTCCATTTTGTTTTCTGGCAACACATAAAATGTGGTTTTTGACATGCGCATTTTATTTCAGCGTGTATAAATTTATTTAAAATAAATTTCTTTTTATTGGAATAATTTTCAAAATTATCATTGAATCCCTCCATTGTTGTAGAAAATATTTATAAGTGTAATAGATAATTTTTTAAATGTATATACCTGAACTTCGGAGTATAAAGATGAATAGTGTGCAGATTTTTTCAAATCAGTAACTAATTGTACGGCTGAATGATGTAAACTGTCAATTCTATTATTTTTAATTTCAGTACTCATACTTTTTAAAAAAATTTTGCACCTTTCTTTCAAAACAGTTAATTATATCCACTATTTTGTTTATAAACTCCCTACCTCTAGTTTTCTTAAATACAGTACATCAACACTAAAAAGAATTATACGTCATAGCAAACTTGAAAACTATATTTTGTTGTATTTATTACGTTTTTATTCAAATATGTTTTTATAATCATTTAAAGTTTACAATACTTTTCCCCTATTTTTATGTTTTTTTATATTTATATTACTTGTTAAATTTCTATTCGATATTTTCAATAAATAAAATCGGTGACGTAATCATCAAATTAAAGAAAATGATTTGTATGCCAATGTCATCTCTCGTAAAACAAATCAACGTCGGCGCTGTTAACTGTTTGATTCGCTAAAATAAATAAGTAAATTTGAAAATTTTTACTTAAATCATAATTTCTAAAGAAATTTAATTAAATTCACCTATAATTCATCATGTCGAATTTATAGTAAATTAAAAAATTTGATGCAATTAATAAAAATTTTACCCGAATATATGTAGTCTTATAAATGTAACATAACCTTAAAAACTTTCTCAAAAATGGATCCTTGTGAACTTTTACAAGTTTCTATGGTAGAAGATGATAATCCAATGGAAATATCGGCCGGTAAATCTTGATTAAGACACGAAATAATTTAATTTATTCAAAATTATATTTATTTTATTTAGAAAGTGACCTGAGAAGTAATGAAGATGGTTTTACGGGTTTCGAAAACACTTACGCATCGATGACAGTATCCCCTGAAGAATATAATTACTATGAAACTTTGTTTTCCGGTATGTAATTATAAAATTAAAAAATTTCCAAATCATGGCCTATAACTTAGTAATATTCTAAATTTTCTTATAGATATCGACAGCGTTAAATATAAGAAATTGCATTGCACGGCATGTAATGTTCATATGGGTACGGCTCCAATTGCACATATTCATCGATACGAGCATCCATTACTGAAAGTTTTAATTTGTGAACAATGTTTCAACTTTTATTCAAGTGGAGATTTCGAAAAAGATGCCGATGGAAGTGAACTTTATTGTCGATGGTGTGGACAAGGTGGTCAAGTGTATTGTTGTGCGAAATGCCCTTTTGTATTTTGTAAAGTGAGTATTTTGATTGTTTCCGAAGAAAATTTTTCACTAATTGTCTTTTTTTTTTTTTAAAGAAATGTATACGAAGAAATATTGGTCAATCTATGGTTACACATATCGAAAGTAGTGATGATTGGTTGTGCTATGCGTGTGACCCCAAATCAATTTGGATGTTACGTGGATTGAATTGGGCGTTAAAGAAATATTCTCAATCGAAAATGTCAATAGGGTCAGTTTCAATATACAAAATACACTGAAAGTTTCTTAATATATGCGAAATCTTTGAGAAATATCCCCTGAGTGTTTATTTAAAAACTTTTTAATTTTGCATTTTTCGAAATGTGTTTCAGCGTAAAATACAGTAGATTTTCAATATGATAGGCGTTTAATCGAAAGTAAAATATTGAATCTGGAAAAATTTATTAAATATTTTAGAATCAAAACATTTCCTGTCTCTGATTTTGGAATATACAAATAAAGTCCAAAATTTACGTAAGAAACCAGTGTGTTACGATTAATTCAGTAGTTGTTGAAACATCACCGAAAATATACCATTTCGCGCATTTTTTCGGGTGGTTTATTTTTATAAAATTTCGAATGAAAGAAATTATTCATGAATTTTTTTCAAAGGAGTACTTAACTTTAAGAAAGTACAAAATAATAAAAATTTACACCTAAAAAACTCAAAAATCAAGATTATTTGATGATTGGTTGCATATTTTTGAGAAATCGTCCAAAATATTTTACGATTAGCGATTTCTCGGGTCAATTTTTTTGTTAAATTATTTTGTAAATGTAATGAGACAGTATGAGACTAAAGTACAAAAAAAAAAAAAGATTAAACTTATCGAAACTCCTCAAATTTATTTCATATATGTTTAGAAACAACGCGCCAAATTTTAAAATTGTAAATAAAATTAATGTTTTTTTTCTTTACAGTACTACCACGCGATCCGAACAAGACAACAAAGATATTGTAACAGACTATTCAATGTGCTGCAAAGACCGAGCTGCACAACAAAATAAAGGAGCCAAAATAACAGATAAAAATAAAAGAAATTCAATAAGCTCCAATCACAGTGATGGTCAAGTAAAGAGTTCCGTTAAAATATCAACTTATTCAAAAACACCAAAAGTGTCATTAGAACGTGTGAAAGTACCCGTTGATAAACAAACTGGCTTTGTTGTTAACAACGTAAAATCACTCGCCCCAGAAAACCCGCTCGCACACAAATCAAACATTAACAAACCACGACCATTGTTACCAAAAGGTAATTCTAATTCTGCAAATGAAGTGGTTTGCACACCAGATATAATTTCATTAGATGACGATAGTCCGCCAGCCACGCCAATGAAATTTAACAAACCGAAACCTGAACCACCAAAGAAATTTTTACAAGTAAAACCTGCCTCAAAATTACTCGATCCTGTTAAAAATGATTCAAAAATTTATAAAACAATACAATATTCAACATCATTAGTTTCCACACCCGTTAATTTACAAACATTACAAAATAATCCAGTTGTATCGGGAATGATTCAAAATTTGCAGAAACATTTACGCCCTGGCGAACCACAAAAAATTATCAAAATTGTGTCACCTGATGGCCGTGCATTTTTGATTGATCCCATGAAAGTACCAAATTCACCTACGGGTCAACCTACTATCATTGCAGCACCTGAAACAACACATTCTCAACCTTCTCCAACAATTTTGAATGCACATAGTTCAGTGCCACCCCCTCTTCATGTTCTCAAACAAACTGTTTCAAATGCAGTTCCAGCTCAACAACGTATACCAGTTCAAAGAACAAAAGTGTGGTTTGACACCAGTATTAATGGTTTAAGAAATATATCTCAAATGATATCTACAATGATAGTGAGTTTAGTTAACGATCAAAAAAGTTTGACAAATTGGGTATCGTTGTACAATAATTTTCAAACGCATTTGAAAACGTTATCCGATAATGTGGAAAATTTAAAATTACAAATACGAAATGAATACCTTCAAACAGTACACGTTGGTGAACCAAAAAGACAATTATCCAAACCCCAACAAATGCCACCAATGAAACCAAAAAATAATGATTATGGACAACATTTTTTATCATTTGTGGAAGAAGGCCATCCTAATATAGATCCTCAAATGTTAACAGCAGCATCCCAAGCAGCAATGAATCCCGGCGTTATATTATTAAATGCTCAGCAACCAACGCTTATTCCTTTCAGTAATAATCCATTAGCGAGTTTAGAAAATGTCCCAATCGGTGCAAACACAAATATTTTAAAATCAATGTTAAATAAACCAGAAAATGGTAATAATGATGAAGAAAATTACCAAAGTATTCCAGATGATGATGTCATGTTTGATCCAAAAGACTTACTTGAACAAACACTTGAAATCGGTGAAGGTACTGTTGATAGTGAAGAAAATGAGTCTACGAAACCTGTAAAAGTAAATGAGCCTATAGTGGTTGCGGAAGATGAAAAAGAAGAAAGTGGCGATGAAGAAGTGGACGAGGAAAAAATAAAAAAATTAAAAGAACATTTAGCAGAAATTCAAAAAGAAATTGCCAAACGTAAGACTGAAAAACATAAACGTAAATCTGAGAAAAAAACAGATGACATTTTTGATATGGATGTTACGTGCGATTCTGATGACGAATCTGTACACAGTATGCTAAGTACTAAATCATCTGATTCTGATTCTGATTGCGTTGTTGTGGATAGCGAAAATAAAAAACGTAAAGTGAAAAGGAAGAAAAGTTCTAGTTTAAATCATTCTGAAACAGAGAATTCCGAAACAGTTAAAATTGAAACAACAAGCGAAGATCTTAATTCAACAGTTGAATCCAATGAAGAAAATAGCAAAAAGAGAAAATTAGACGACGTTGGAGATAATGAAATTGAATCAGAAGTTGCCTCAAAAAGAGCTAAAATTGATGAAAACGGTGAAACTGCTGAAACGGATAATGACAAAAATGAAAACCATACTGAAAGTAATGAGATTGAAGAAAGAGAAAAAGAAGGTGAAAGCTTAGAAAATGAAGAAAAATTACCAGAGGAAAAAACAGAAAATGAATCATTGTCAGAAAAAGAAAATACAGAAAATAGCGAACAAACATCTGCTGCTGATGAGTTTAATCCAACTGATTTAATGTCTATAGCAAATGCAATAAGAGAAAGTATAAGAGAATCTCGTAATTTAACAAAACCTAAAGAACCTAAAGCAAAAGTTGGGGATGTTGAACAATTATTAAGTAGCAATGTAGTATTCAGGAAGTCGGAAAATGAAAATGGAGAAACATCTTCAACTTCAAAATCATCGGAAAAAGTTCCAGGTAATTCTTATGGTGATGCATTTTCCAACTTTTTAGCGTCATCCGCAGATGACGAAGGTGCCGAATTAGAGAATGAATTAGTTGATGAACAACCATCGAATGATTTAGACTTACCGGAGAGTAATAATTCGGAACAACCAACAAATAATTTAGACTTACCGGATGATAATAATTTGGAACACCTTACGAATAATTTAGAGTTACCTGATGACAATAATTTGGAACAAACAGCGGATAATTTAGATTTACCGGATGGTAATAATTTGCAAGCGGACAGTATTAATTCTGATAAAAATAATTCAGTTGAAATAAAAGAACTAGATGAATTAAGTAAATTAGACGAGTTACAGAGAATTACTGAAAATATAATTGCAAATGTGACAAAGGATGTTTAAAATCACAAACACTATCGCGTATGAGTGACGAGTTTTTTTTGTATATAAATTGTACATAGTTGGAAAGAAGTTTTCTATTACGGTATTATTCTATAATTGTTTTTAATTTTTCTAATTTTAAAAAACAAAAACACGTTAACAGCCCATTCATGTGCCCTTCATTTTTTTTTAATTAATGGATATTGTGTAGGTACAAATTATAATTCGAAAAGTAAGTGTGGTATATATTGTCTGTCCATACAGGTAGAGTGCATCATTTTTTTGGTGATTTTCAAAACAAACTTTCTACGACATTTTTACTGAAAAAATTACTGAATAATGTATGTTTACACTCGGTTAAAAAAAAAAACTAATTTGTTTGCACGTTTGAAATCTTTTAGGCTTTACAAGTGATTTAATGAACTGTCTCGATGTCGTGTGAATGGACTGTTAAAAAATGGTCGTATCAAACTTATATAAAGTGCATAAACTTCATTGTTATATGTTTACGCCAAAGATTCTAGCAAGTGAATGTTGGATTTATGAAGATGGTGACGAATATACAAAGAGTTCAGCGGAAATTTGAAAGTGACCTTTTAAATATTAGAAATTAAAACGTATTCTTTAGCAACCAGGGGATTTAAGACTGGCAAAATTTTTTATTAGTTTTAATTTGGTATAGTTTACCTGGCTGTGATTGAATATCAAGAGCACAAAAGAATATTAATGATTGGGAAATTTACAACTAGAGCATCTTATAATTTTGAAAAGAAATAGACTTTTAATGCATGTGGTGTGTAGACTCTTCCATGAAATATTGCTGGATTCGTTGGTGTGATTATAAGGTATAAACATGATTTAGATAAATTTATAAAAATATAAACAAAATAATAATTATAAAAACATTTTTCAAATTTCCGAATATTAAGAAAAACTTTTTTGAAAATTATTTATTAATTTTATTTAATTGTAGTCCACATCACAGGGAAGTTCAAATCATTTTACTTGCAAAGAAATGGATAATTCACTGATTTGATGCAGCGTTCACGCCCTTTTCATGTTAAATTTGACTGAATTAATACTTAGATTGGGTATATTTCAAAATTTTTCTGAAAGCATGTTCTATTTATTAAAGCTTGTGGAGACTTGAAAAAGCTCTTAAATTTAATTACTTTATTAGTTAATAGTAACCGTTTCTTTATTAATGACATTATGATTCTATCACAAAGTTCGTAGACCTTTTCTTTAAAAAAATATTTTTTAAGTTGCGGCTAGTATGTCAAATAACTTAAAAAATAGCAACATAGGTTGACAAAAATATAAGATAAATAGAATTTTTTTTACTTAGACTCGGTTTTTTGACCACTAGTCAAGACAAGCGAATCGACAAAAATGTTTATTTTAGATTTCGCTTATTTACTGTCATTACCGGAATTTGTCTATAAATCATTCTTGAATTCATCTTAATGTGAATTATCATTGTGCCATTACTTATTTTGTCTACCGACAGTATGGAAAAGAGGATGTCAATTGCCAATGTGGACTCAACTTTTCCTTGTGATGTGGATTTAATATTGACTAGTTAAAAAAATTGTAAATATAAATAAATTTTTATTAAGTTTTCAAAAGCTTTCTTTTTATATAAAAGCGACATAAAAGATGCAAATTTAAAAAAAATTATTTTTGAGTAAATGCAATAGAAAAAACTTGAAGTTATGTTTAGTACTAAATTATTATTTTTATTTTTAATTTGTTTAATTGTAAAGTAAGAATATATTATTTTTCTTATAAATTGAATTAATTAATCAAATAAATAGAAATTTAAAAAATAATCTGTTTTTCATATACTTTTTTCATAATCCAATGTTAAAAGAAATTTTTTTAAATAAAGCTATGTTAAATTGAACGAAATATAAATTGAAAATTTAACAAGATTGGTATATAAACCATTTTATCCAAAACGTTAGAGACTGTATTTACCCGACTGTCAAGGAGTGGTTATGTTTTTCGCGTGTATCTTGTATGTATATTTGTTTGTAAATTTCTTTATTATCTTGGTAACTTCCAAACGGGTGAATGGATTTTTAGATTTAAGGTATCACTACATTTGTCTCAAAAACCCAAGTATTCTTAGATAGGTGTTTGAATAATAATTTGGTTTAAAAGTTTTATTATAGTATAATACATTTCTATCAAACCAAAGTGGTACTGCGAAAGAGATATATATGTATGTGCACTCATATCTACTCTCTTACTCATTGCCACTTTCGTTTGATAGAACCCGAAGAGAATTTTTGTAATGCTGGGACATTAAAAAGTCTAAAATAAAATAAATAATTATAAAAATAAAACACCCAAAAAGAAAAGAAAAGTAAGAAACAAGTTCAGCAGTTTACATAGCGACTTTAACAGTCGGGGCCTATTAAAATCTAGACCGACTCAAATCTTCAGAATTATGGGCCTCGACCGTTAAAGTCGCTATGTAAACTACTGGACTTGTTTCTTTCTTATCAGATTTTATTTGACACAGTCGGGTGTTTTATTTTTATAATTCTTTATTTTTATCATTTTGGTAGTATAGGTAAATGACTTAGAGCATAAGTGGAACTACTTATTTAGTTCAATATGGCTATCTAATTTTAATTTAAACTATAAAAAGTTCAATGTATACTGCCCCGTAAAAAGTGGCGTACTTAAAGAAATTTTCGAAATTTCAAACAGGTATACCTTGACGAAAAATTATTGGATTTGAATAAAATATATTTCATCCGATAGCTTGTAATTTCTAGTTTTTGAATCAGCACCTCAAACTCTGCCTTTAATATCATGCCTTAATATTTTATCCTCAGGATTGAAATGCTGAGAATATTAATTAATTAATTTGATATGGAAAAAGCGTTCAAGAAATTGAGTAATGTGCAATCGATAGCTTGATTATTTCTCTTTAAAATGCGCTTATATTGATATTTATACGATCTTCTAAGACCAAGTTATTCGCCGGCAAAGCAAAATAGACACTTTTTACATTTACTCTTGTCGCATCTGCTCAAAAAATTACCCTAAATAAACCTGAACTCATTCGAAATCTCAAACGATTGAAACATAGCTAAAAATTTATATAATCCCTTATCGCTTTGTGAAGTGGGTTGGTTTAATTTGGGGGAATATTTTCAATTGTTTATGAACTTTAAATGGGTGCACGGAGTCCTTTCTTAACGTTTCATCTCAGGGCCCGATCTAGGTATTTAGCCGCTCCGAGCAATAATAATATTTGCCGCCCTTTACACTCATACCATATACAAGGTGATTTTTTAATGCTTAAAACTCGATAAATAAAGTTAATCTATGAAAATGCTTCAAACGAAAAATATTAGTCTCAATGGGGCACATCTTATACCGGTATCGAATTCGATCTAAGTTTTCACTCTGATTCATAACTGACAAACATTAGATGAACGCTTTAAATTAGAAAGTTGTGCTTTATAAATACGCAAACATTTTTTGTTGGAACCTTTTTTCGTAAATCGAATAGTTTAGGCAGTAATTAATAGCAAAAATCTAGCTTTACTCTATGAAATAATTCCCTTAACAATAAAGGTCGATTTATCCTAAAACATAATTTCTTTATATTTTGGATTCTTGCTCATTGAGTTGTTAGTGAGGTTAAAATGATTTTTCTAGCAGGCAGTTGAAGTATTTTTAAATATTATGTTGTTTATTTCGCAAAAGATATTTGGAGAAAGAAGATTCATTATTGCCCTTCATTGCTCCGATCATCAGGACAAACTACTTCAAATAAAATAATATACGATTTACTTAAAAAACATCTTTATTTTTTCTTTCTTTTTTTAGATAATTTTACACATTGTTCATTAAATTACAAAAAAAAAAACAGCGTTTTTATTACAAAAGCACAAAATTAAAGTAATATTCATATTTGTCATAACAAAAACTATTCAAATAACCGTTTCTTACAAAAAAACGTGATTTGAATAAGAAATATAAAAAAACTATGATTACACTTATTTTTCGTATAAAAATATGTTTAAGAAATAAAAATTTATTCAAACAAAACAATTTAAAATATAAACGGAGATTCTCTCAATATTTTTATAACAAACAAATGAGATTCTTTTTTTTTAAATTCTAATTCGAGATATTTTTAATTCGTCACGCGCCCTCTTGGCTTCACAAAAGTAATAATGGCAGTTGAATTTGAAAAATTAACAAGCATATAAATTATTTATTAAATATGTCTGCTTAATGTACACATTTATTAAGGAGTTTTACACATTTTTAATAATTGCAACATTGATGAGCATTTAATTTTATATTTAGTACCGGAATTGTCCTTTCTTTGCTCGACCGTTATGGTATACGCGTAAGGGTGTGTACGTTCCATTGCTTCCATTACCATTCATACCTAGAACAAAACATGTAATGAGAATTTTATGATTTTTTCAAATATCTGATTTTTTACTATCAGTATGCTTTTAAAAATATCCCAAGATGAGTGGTAATTTTGACCCGGAAAAACACAAAAAACGTGTTAATTTGATAATTGTTTCTCATCCAAAATCCCGTACGAAGAGTGATTTATCGGATCGATTTAGAAAATATTTGTCTAATATTTAATGAACCAGATTGTCGTGACTTTTTTGATTTTACTCTAGAAAATTAAAAAACCGAATTTATTTTAATTTTTATAAGTTATAGAAACCGTTTAAATCACAATCAATTTTGATTAACAAAAACTGTCTTGAACCCCCGACGCATAAAAAGTAAAGAGGTGTTATAAATTTAACCGCTATTTTTTGCTTGTTTGAAAATTAATTTAATAGAGTGTTCTTAGCTGTGTTTCAAGAAAATCAATTCAGTTTGAAGAGAGCAAGAAAAAAACCACATTTGTCAGGAATTTTTAACATTTTGAGCAAGCATTCTAAAAATTTACTATGGTGTTGTCAATAAAAATCGCATTCAATCTATTTATCTGCTTTGAAACTTCGAGAAAGTAGACAACCGATCGATTCTAATATGTCTTTTTATTTTAAAGGCAAAAAAGTACCTTGAGTAACTGTTGGAGGTTGTCTTGGTGGTCCTGTAGTTGGCGCACTGTATCGTGGTTTTAAGAAGAAATGATATAAACAAAAATAGTAAATAGCAATTACTGCCGATGCAATTGCCATCCATCTATAAACAAATTGATATCCTTGAATTTTTGTTTCGCCATGACTAACTAATAATCCTCCTATGATTGCGCCAATACATCGTCCTGAAAGAAAAAGAATTGTTAAAAAATGCGAGTGTTCAAAATCAATATAAATGTAACTTACCAATACAAAAGTGTGCAATAACAGCTGAAGCTTGACCAGTTACAGTGAAACGTCTTGGTACTAAATGGCGTACGTACATGATCGCCGTTACCCACATTAAAGCTAATGTAAATACTTCTAACGATTCAAATAATAGTGACCACCATGGGCAGGTGATAAATGATAATCCTGAATATAAAAAAGAATTTTATTGTTTTGGATCTTTTGAAAAAGAAAAACCTTACTATTTTTTGAAACTTACCAACATAGCGAATAATGTAAATCGTAAAGGCAGTGATTAATAAATTAGAATGGCCACAATAATCGACCACTTTTTCAGCATTCCATAAGAATGGAATAGCTGGTAATGCTCCTAATGTTAATGTTAATCCAATCAAAAATTGGGATCCAGATAATTCAGTCAAATGCCATGGTAAATAAGAATCTAAGGCGCTCCAAAATACTCCTAATAATATCAATACACCTAGTAATGCACCAATTTCTGAACCATATCGTTTGACTGCTGACATTGGTAGTGCAAGCATACCACTTCGAGTATGCCACCACCATTCTGGAGGACCTAATGGCATATCTCTGCAAAAAAAGAAAAATATGAGAGTAAAAATTTAAGAGAAGTTTAGGAAAAATGGCGAAATAAATTGCTTACTTTGCAAACAAAATAATTGCAGCAGCAATAAACATAAATATGGCAAAGAAAATTATAGCAGCGCTGTATGATGGGAAAGGAGGTGGAGTGGTTGCCTCAGATATTAATCCAACGATTGGAGCAAATACTGCAAATCCTAATGCACCCCATGCTAGTTGTCGCCCGATATCACCACGACCAGTTGAAGTTTCACGGGTAGCAATTACAACAGCTGCATCCAGTAAGGCAATAGCAGCTGTTGGGAATATGTCGGCTATCGAACGGATTATTAAATAGAGCCAAAATGTTAAATCGGGATCACCAATAGTAGCATCGCATTGGCTATCAGCAAGAACACTATTGGGAGCATCATATGGATCATCTACATCACACTCAACTACTGGTTGGCAAGTTTTATTTCCAGCAGATTCTTTCAGAGCATCCACAATTGATGGTATTATGCGACAACTGAAGTCGGTACCTTAAACAAAAATAAAATTATTAAAAACTTAAAAAGATTATTAAAAGATAACTTAGTTAACAGAGATCACAAATCAGTAAATTTTTCGAGTTCGAAGGAATTCTTGTGTTGATAGTTTTGAAAGGACTAGATATAAAAATATTAGTTTATTGCTAAAATTTCGCTCTTACCAACTGGATAACGACACCATTCTTCATACTCAGCACTTGGATTGGTTGGTTGAAGTAATGTTATATTTGGATTTAACTGTTCAGAAAATTCTGTATACACTTGACAAATTTTCACACCATTAAATTCTTTGTAACAAAGATGTGGTGGAGGTTCTAGATCTCTTAATGATAGTTGCCGTCGTCTACGGTCTGTACGTTCTTCACCGCCATCTTCGTCAAGTGGTCCATTACTTGAACCATCTTCAGCATTTCCATCATTCTCCCCATTCAAGTCATCCTCATTTTCTTCTAAGTCTATATCCTTATCACCGTAAATTGCTGCTGTATTATTCGTTGAGTTGTAAATTTCGTATAAAGTTTCTGGAGGCTTATGGCATGCATATCGACAATTGCTTAGTAATAATGCACCAGTCTACAATTAAAATTTTTTTTGTTAGCTCTTTATTGGGTCATTGTAATTGTTTTGCTCTTTATTAGGTCATTGTAATTGGCAACTCATTTTATCAAAGGCAGAAAATTTAGAAGCTGTTTTGAAGAATGAGTCTAAGAACTTTGTTTTCCACGAAAATTTTCCTTACCTCTTTGAAAGAGACCGAAAAAAATTCATCTGTGCCACATTCTTAGATTTGATGAATATTCATGCGATATTCAAATAATATAATTGAATAACAAACAAATCAGCCTCTCAAACTTCCGTCCTTAATCAAATACGTTGCCCTCTTATGGAAATTAAATTTTATCTAAAAAGGCTAATAAGCGATGCAAGTTTTTCCATATGTCAATATGGCCATATCTATCAAATATGGGTAAGTTTTCGAGAAATTATAAATGAAGGAATGAAAGTTACAAGGAATCGACTACCACTGTTTAAGAGTAAGAGTGATTTTAGGAAACCCTTTATGTTTTCTTTACCCACCTAGGATTTAGACTATTATAAAAATGGAAAATATTTTACCTTTTCGTGATCCCAATGATTACATTTTCGTTCGGCATTACATCGTTCCTGTAATACTTCACCTCCTTTTTCATTACATGTAAACGTAACGGAAGGTCGCCTTGCCTAAAAAATTTAAATATGAAAATGAAAATTCTTAAGAAAATTTAACTATTATATTATATTTTACCTCAAATCTGGCAACAGATGGTACTAACATTAATAGTAAATAGAAAATAGCTGCTAATAGAAAGCATAATGCGATCATAACACGTAAATATCGTCCAGTTTGTGTTTGCTTATTACCACCACTACCACTATTTCCGGCCATTTTATCAGCTAATGGTCCAACAATTAATGGACCAAGTAATGCAACACATGGTGCTACAATTGATATGATACGAGCTTCTTCTAAATTTAATCCTACTGTTATCATATGTATTGGTAAAAAAGGTAATAAAAGTCCTACTCCTGAAAAATTTAAACAAAAATTTATTAATATTTAGCATATAAAATTAATCCTAATTGCCAGGTTACAAAATTTGTAAGATTTTTAGAGTATCAATGCACCGTCGACTGTGAAAATTCTCGAATAATTATTTCCCTCAAAAATTTCAGTAAAGCTTCTCAAATTTAAGTGGATTTGATTTTACTACTTTCCTATAACTAGTCGTTATTTCAGAGTAGATAGGCCAAAGAAGAAAACGAAATTTTAGATTAAATAAATGCGTCATTTGACAACAAAACAAAATATAGATTATACATTTTTTCTAGCTCCACAATTTCGGATTCGAAAACCAATATATCCAATTAGTAATTATTTTGAAAATCATATTTCGAATTAAATTTTTAAGTAGAGTATATAATTTTTGGACCAAAATTATCAAGAAATATTTCAATAATTGATCTTTGATATTTTAGATTATTCTAATTAGAGTAAGTAGCCTTCAGAAAATTGTGAAGATCCGCAAAAATTTTATCACCGTCGGCTAGCATAATAAGGTAACTTAAGTAACATTTTCTAGATCCAAATTGTTTTATGATGAATTTTAACAGAAATACGTCATTTAAACTGCTTTGTCTACTAATATTATTTTCTTTTTTGAACACAGTGGCGCTATGCATGAATTCAAGGAAATATTATGCAGTAAGTGTACATGTATTTTTTATATCATTTGCATAAAGAGTATATTAACTGCACATTCTTCCAAAGGTAAAGCCTGTTCTTTTCATACAAAATAAGTATAAAATTTTTTTGAATGTTTTGTATCTTTCTTGTAAAAAAATCACTACTAAACCACTCTATCGATACTGTCACTGTTAAAGTGTAAACAGAAATTTATTGTATAGAAAGAACAGATTTAACAATAATATAATCATAAATGTATAAAAATGACAATAATTACCTCCAAAAAAGAAGAATAGAACAAATTTAATCGTAATTAAATTTGGATTAATTTTAAAATATTTCATTTTGGATGTGTATTTTTGTTAATTGATTTATTTCATAAATTCTAAATTATTTATTAAAAATATGAATAATAATTAAAATCCTAAATGATATCACATCACTAATTGTGAATTATTAGTAATTTATTGGTAAAATATTTTTTTCTGTATATGTTATTATTTTTATCTTCTATATATGTCATCTCATTATTTCTGACGAAACTCTGTTTTTTCTTAGTATCCATACAGCAATGATTTCATTATCTGAAACAGAAAAATATAAATAACAAATTAGTCAATTTATAAATATAAAATATGCATAATATTATTATGAATTATTTTATCACAGATTTAATTTAGATAGTATTGGGGGTGGCTTAATGTACATTAGATTTTGAAATTAAATTTGTACCGATGAAATAACGAATCTCTTTTAGAATCACTCTCGGTGTCTGCTTTTCGGACAAAGCCTGTTTTAGATTTTTAACTTTTCTTTTCAAAAACATTTAGCGTCAAAAAAGAATTTCGAGTGAATTGAAAGTGACATGCGAAATGGCTTGTTTTAAAGAATATAAATGTGATTTTAAAATATGTAAGTAGTTTGAAATATCAAAACGCAACCTTTATATTATTTAACAAGTGAAAACAAACAATTGACTGAGTTACTTGTTGAAATACCATATATAGACAGTGTTGATGCGCAATCGTTTGTTTTTTTGACGTCACGTAAATAACAAAAGATATTCACTTTTAAATAGACACACACACAACTGATATTCCTATATTAATACATACTATAAAATTTGCACCTAATTAATGCCCTCGTGGGTAAACAGTGATGTTTACAAAAAAATGTTTCAAACAAAAGTTTTTTATTTTTTTATAAGAAACATTTTTTACATTTAAACTTTTGTTCTATCTCTAACGGTTTACAAGATGGGTCCTACGGATCCAAGACCCAATTGACCTATGATGCTCATTTACGAACTTGACCTCATTTTTTACGTCCTGAGTACGCCTGTAAAAATTTCAGCTCGATATCTTTTTGCGTTTTTCAGTTATCGTGTCCACAGACGGACGGACAACCGGAAATGGATTAATTAGATGATTCTATGAACACCTATACCAAAATTTTTTTCGTAGCATCAATATTTTTAAGCGTTACAAACTTGGGACGAAACTTAATATACTACAAACGAACAAATAATTTTCTCAATAGATTGAATCTTATAGGTATAATAATCTTGCAACAAAACAGCTCTTTGTCGCAATTTTAAATTCAAGAAATACTAGAAAAATACGACAGTTAAAGTGAGATGGATTTAATTCTCGTTTAGCTTTATGTGAAGAAAATGTGTGTAAGCTTATTGAAATTTTATGAGCATTCTCTTTGGTTCTTTTTGGATATGCCTAAGTTGTGGCAGTTAGAGTTAACAACATAAAAAAATAATTTTGTTGTTTTTTCTACCAGACAGGGCCCCATCTAGCTATTTTGCCGCTTTTATACCCATACCATATACAAGCAGGGTGTCTTTTTTAGGTTGACATCTGCTTGAAGCTCAATAAATAATTTTAATCAAGGAAAATTAAATGAAAAATTTTTGTTTCAATAACATCTATCGATCGATTACTAGTTATGGAGTAGAATTAGCTTGAAAACCTAGGTCACGATTAATGCCTACGTAAAATGTGCACCTACACAACCAACATTTTCCCAATGGTGTTTTGTTTTATTTATAAATTATAATGAATTTTTTCATACAATCCCAGTTTTCGAAATACCCTCCCCCCCCGGGATCGGGCCATGCTACCAGACCCTATCCGAATTACGGAGACGGTTCGGCTTTGATTTATAGAAAACGTTTACTTCGTGCAGACTTATTAATTACTAATAATTAATCAATAAGAAATAAATATAAATTTGGCAATAAATTTTCTTTTGTTGTGGTATAGTTTTCCATTTTAACATTACTGTTTACTCGTGAGAGCGCAAATTGTATTGTATAGAGTATATAAGTTATATATGTATATCAGTTATATATTACTTATTAATTACTAATAATTAATCAATAAGAAACAAATATAAATTTGGCAATAAATTTTCTTTTGTTGTGGTATAGTTTTCCATTTTAAATGTCAGTATAGTATTTAAAATTAATTTACCCTCTGGGCCTTATAATACAAGTTTATATACCACATAGGTGTTAGACACCAATATCAAAGCTGTTTTACAGTAATCCATTTTATATGTTAACTATGTTAAGGGGAAAACATACGATATGTAAGAGATATGTTATAGATTTTCCATTCATAAAGACTAAGTAATATTTCCAATAGCCCGAAGATCTTAATATGATGATTTTATAATATATTCATGAGTAATTAGACGAGATATCTGACATTCAATGTAGTTGACCTTGGCATCTTAAAATTAAATTAGTACTTATTAATAATTATCCAATTGATAGTAAATGAACAAAATTTGCAAAATTTTCATTATTATTTTAGTAAAAAAATGTTGTTTTTTTTCTTTTCTTTTTTTATTTCGCATTTATAAGATTTCTGTTTTGAATTAAACTGCATGGAAAAATGTGATCACTTGCAGAAACAAAAGTGTTTTCATGATTCAGTCAATATAGACGAAAAAAAGGCCAGACCTGGAAAAAATTACAATAGTGACTCTGAGGTTATAGATCGTTAGGGGGGCATGTAAATAACTTTAAAAAAAATTAAGAGAATTTTTCCGCTGTTTTTGAGAAAATCCAAAAAAATGGGAAAAAAAAATTTGGAATGCGTTTTTCTCGGAATCTATTGGTTTAAGGGAAAAGTTTTAAAAAAAAAAATGTAGAAGACATTGTCAGCTACATTTATGTCATTGGAGCAACGTCATACGAGTTAAATTACAAAAAGTAGGTGGCGTTAAAGTATCAAAAAAAGGGTTTTTCACGATTTTCATTAAGAAAAAATGATGTTTTTGTAAAAGTGTAAATGAGAAAGTTGTTTGACTCAATATTAGCTTCAACTTTTATTTAAACAATTTTTATGAAAAACTTACCGTTTCCGAGCTATAGTAAAACAATGTATGTTTAAAATAAACCAAGAAAATAAAAAGGGAATCAAGTACTCCTTTTCAAAATTTTAAAAAACTTAACTTTCAGATTTTTTAGCAAACTGTATTTCAAAAACGGTAAGTTTTACAAAAAAATTGTTTAAATAAAAGTTGAAGCTAATTTTAAGTCAAACAACTTTTTCATTTACACTTTTACAAAAAAATCATTTTTTCTTAATGAAAACCGTGGAAAACCCTTTTTTTGATACTTTAACACCACCTACTTTTTGTAATTTAACTCGTATGACGTTGCTCCAATAACATAAAATGTAGCTGACAGTATCTTCTACATTTTTTATTTGAAAAACTTTTCCCTTAAATCAATAGATTCCGAGAAAAACGCATTCCAAATTTTTTTTTCCCATTTTTTTTGGATTTTCTCAAAAACAGCGGAACGAAAAATTCTTTTTTAAGTTATTTACATGCCCCCCTAACGATTTTTAACCTCAGAGTCACTATTGTAATTTTTTCCAGTCAAAATGCCAGATTTACTGTACCATCAATTTAAATCAAAGTTGCTTATGATGATATTTCCTAGCTACAGAAAATATGAGTCATTCTTTTCAGGACTTCTTTTCAGTTGTGATCAATTTTTCGCTAGCTATCACTTATGTGCTTAATTCTCGAAGTTTCAAGTATGTATATATTCATTTAAAAGAAGGATTCTGTCCCGCGAACTATATATATTTACTCAAGTTTAGTGTCTTCTAAATTATTTTAAAACAATAATTTATCTTATAAGAAGTGTCTTCTGATTAAAAATAATTTTAGATCGAAAATATTTATATTTCTATATCTGTTTATTTACGTATATACTCTATACGTGATACACGAAACAAGTAAGTTAATTATGGATAAAAAAATTGTTTATTTGAACTACTTCATAGTCAGATAACTCCTGCATAATATACAAACATTTGTTGTCATTTCAAATACCAATAATATAATCAGATTAAGTCTGACACAGTATTGCTGCATTTATAATCTAATTTGTATCAATAACAACAAACAAATAGTATAATTCTAGGACGTAGGTACTATAGCAAAGTGGCAGCCATATTACGTATGCACTAATGACGTTATTATATAAAATATGAACAAGAAAATATAAATAAACATATCATATTAAAAATTCTCATATGAAAAATATGTTCATTTTTGAAGGTATTTTAATCAAATTATAGGGGAAAAAAGTGCCCTTCTATGAGATCTAGCTTTATTTTTATACAGGGTGCTTTCAAAGGCTTGTAAAATGGTCCACCATGCACAGTACACTTCAAAATAAGTGAATCTAGTGTTAAACTTACAAGCTAGGTGGCTCTAAAGTAGAATATTTTGAAATAATTTTTTGTAACTTAATTCCAAACGGGAAATGCTATTTTGCTAAAATTTGGTAATATTTTTCGAAACAACTTTTGTTTGAAACATTTTTTCGAAAACATTACTGTTTACTCGTGAGAGCGCAAATTATGCGCAAATTGTATTGTATAGAGTATATCAGTTATATATGTGTGACATGTATGTATGTGTAATGTGATAGAGTAATCAACACTGTCTATACATGGTATTTCAACAATTAACTCAGTCAATTGTTTGTTTTCACTGAGATTTCAAATTTAAACATAGTTTATAATACCTAATTAATACCTATGGTTGAAGCTGTAAAAGTGAATGAATAATATCTTAATCTCTTACGTATATCAATTGTTACACATTATTATATTTTGGGGGAGTTAAAGTTTAAGAACTTGTCAAAATTAACAAATAGAACTTATATTACATATATGGTTATTATTATGAAATGTATTCATTGCATGACAAAATGTTATTAAGGGTTAGGTTTATTGGTTATAATAAATATTAAAGAACAAAGAAAATACGTTTTCCAAACTAATACTACGACGTAGTACTAGCCTTTCCATTGTGTTCTGTAACATAAAATAATAAACCCTAAATTTTCTTGTGAATATAAGGTATTAAAAGGTATAATAATGTCAAATTTAAATTTATTCTCCGCTTGTTATCTATTATAAATCATAAAATGTTATTCAATTGTTTTATTCTTCAATGCCATCATTGTGATATTCCTTACAGGCATTATCTATTCTTTCAAAGAAATAATGCTTGAATTTGGGAAAATATTTCTTGAAAAACTTTAGTGAAGTGGTAACATGATATTTCGAATTAGTAAAACAATGACTTTTATTAAAACTGAAAACAAAATATATCGTACGTTTTAGGGCACTGGCTACAATCCAGTAGCCTAGATTGGCTTCACAGGGCTGATAAATCATTTCATATGGTCCAAGATGCCAAGGCTCCTGGACCTTACTTATTATCTGATGGACAAAATATTTACAATTGACCATTAGTGTGTATAGTGAACATATATATTCTGCGTCACAAAATGTGCACAGGTTGCTGTAACATATCATATAGTAATTTCACTTAGAATGAATGGTAAAGCCTGTGCACATTTTGTGACGCAGAATATACATAACCGCCAGCTTAGGCCGAAGGTCAATTCTTAGGTACCAGGTGCTACAGCTCTGAGGACTAATTCTTACGTATATTGTAGGGAATATAATAAAATACTTGAAATTAATACTGCAAGACACCTTTGGTTGGCAGTATTTATTGCCAGACACTTTAAATATCGAAAGCAAAAAACATAAAATTTTGGCAACCGCAGAAAACCAAATCCACTTGATAATATATGTTGCAAGACACATTCCTACAAAATTGACACAACCTTGACCATTTGGAACACTCCGGAAATTTGTAAAACCCCCAAAATTATGTTTTTTTAGTTCTATACATGCTAGAAAGATGAGGTTTTCAACAATCGACTCGAAATAAAATCAAATTAACAGAATTGTTCGAAAATTTTTTATTACCAACATCGTAAGCCTCCGGCAAATCGAAAAACCATAAGATAAGCATTTTCATAAATCGGAGAAAACAATAATATTGGCTTTTTCATAAAGAAAAACTTTCTAATTTAAAGTAAACTTCTATCTCTTATTGATTATGTGCTTGAGTAGATTTTAAATGACTATGAAGTTCAAAGTAGAATTCAAGATCTTTTAAAGATTTTAGCGTTCAACAACATTTGTGAAACATTTTCTGAATCGTACTTATCCTATAAGATATTTCTTAAAAAGTTAGTTAAGTATAAAACAAGAGTTAAAAAAATTTACTTAGATTGAATCTAATTAATTAATTTAAATCCAACAAGCATGGTATGTTTAAAAACCAAATCTATTCTGAAAATAACTATCTCTAGAGGTAAAAAAAAAGTAATTACTTTAAAAAAATTAATGAAATTGAGTTTAAACTAATAACATCAATATATTATTATATATAGGAAATAACAATTTTTTACTAATCATGCTCAGTGAATTTAACATGATATGAGCTATATAACCCATAAAAAAGCCAATATATTCGTACAGATTATATTAGTATAAAAATGATCATTATTTAGAAAAAAATTTCAATCTTTTTTTCTCATTATAAAATAACAACACTTATTATAAGAAGGTTAATACCCTTCTAGTAATGTAACTACTTTTAGCTTAGAATAGAATTTTTTTCTTGAAAGTAATATTATATTATGTATTAAATAGATGTAAATAAGTGTATGTTAAAAAATATGTAACATGAGTCAATTTTTTAGTAAGCTCAGCAGTGATTCGCTGTTGTATTCACGCCCTTGCTGTATCCTTCCTTTGTAATAAGTAATAAGTATTTCTCTTCTGCAATCCAATCCAATCCAATTTGAAATTTGGATATGTTATAGGTATTCATATTTTACCTGCCCTACTTTTACTTTTCGAAAATCCTGTTAATTTTCCCAATTTTCATTGTTTACATCCAGGTACAGTGGAATAAGAAGAAGTACCTCGGTGTGAACAATGAAAATTGGGAAAATTATTAGAATTTTCGAAAAATATAAGTTCCCAGGGCAGGTAGAATATGAATACCTATAACATATCCAAATTTCAAATCGATAGAGTAAAGGCTATAATAGCAGTGCTTGAAATTCAATTGGAACTTTAACCATTCTTATCTGGAAAACCGCTTTTCTTTATTTTTTAAAGAATATTTAAAAGGGTCTTTCTATACCAAAATTTTATTGGTAGCATCAATATTGATAAAGGTTACAAACTTGGGACTAAACTTAATATACTATGATGTATTTCATATATACATGGTATAACAATAAAGTTCGGAAGCTTTCCAATTCGATTATCTCTAAAATGGACATTTCGTAACGACATATTCTGTAGAAAATTCAATCAGCTTCACTACCAAACAAGCTTACCTGCTGGGAGATACTCACGATACTAAAAATTGCGACCGAATTACCTCGTAAAAAGTTAAAATACTGCAAATAAATTATTACTATATAAAATAATCATAATAATAAACAAGAACACTTTTTCGATTACCTCACGGTATAAATCTTATTAGAGATATTACATACATAATATTAAAGCACTTGTACGTAACAATTAATTGAGATTTACGATTCATTTTTAATTACTCTTATATAACATAATAAATATTATTACGTCATTAACGAAGAATGTTTATTAACAATGATCAAATTTACTAGCAAACATTTAGACTGACAATAATAATAGACATTTTCTTACATAAATAAATCAAATAAATGTGTTTTTATTGTAAAGCTTTTTTTAATAACAATATTTTAGGGGTTAGTGTTTTAATTTTCTGATAAAAATTATTTCTTGGAATTTTGTTTTCTACCCTTGTTTTATTAATAAAATAATCTATAAATTTGTTGTAACAGAGTGATCATAATAAATTGTAGGTGTAATTTATGAAATCATATAATTTACTCAAAATAATACTCCAAAAACCGTAACAATTGCTGTGTTATTAATCGTACCGATAAAATCCTAAAAGTCAAGTTTCGATGAAGTCGAGAAAATCGAAAAAATTCATTCCTATTTTTATTTAGTCCTAAAAAGGACTAAAAACTTCAGAACACAACCAACTTTTCTATAGTCGACAAACTCAACTCAACCAACCCGTAATTACAACAATAATCCGGGCCTATAAAATTTTCCGTCTATTTTACAAGCTTTTATTTAGTTTCACTTGTCCCGTTGTCTGTAATCAAATCTTGTAAGTCAAATTTGATCCACCTCCCGGTTTCCGATTGAGCTGAACATTTAGTTTGGATGACAATGCATGGTAAGGTTGTGGCGTCCTGATTTTCCCATCGCTTCGACCATATTTCATGTATATACATTTTTTTAGTCTTAAATTAACAATTTTAATAAAAAATACTTTTTAAGGGACAAGCTTTTTTTATTGTACTAAAAACTAGAAAATAATTTTATCTTTGAGTCATTCATACCCGACTATACGTAAAAGCTTGAGTCGCTCAATTTAAAATATCAAAAATGAATCAGAACGCCTCATCTTTTCCACATGCCTAATTATTTTTCGATTCATTCTTGATATTAAGCGCCTCAAGCTTTAACAAAGAGTCGGGTATTAGGGACTCATATATACAATTATTTTCTGCTAAAGCTTGTCCCTTAAAAAGTATTTTTTATCAAAATTTTTATTTCGGTCTATTTTTTTGCTGGTCATTTTTTTCCGATTACCGAGAAAATCATTTGTTTGTGATTCAGATATTATATGTGAATTAATGGATAACTTAATAATATTGTAAGAATGAATGAAAACACACGAACGGCTTGTGTGAAGTGCTAAAACACTTGACGTGATAACCTGAAGTGTTTCTTCCACTTCTCTACAATATTGTAAAGTGATTGATGTAATATGGATAAATGAACCGTAGTTTTAATATAAGTTTAATCTACCAGTCAAACAATTCTCTATATGCAAATTTTTAAAAGTTTAATTAAATATGATTCAATCGATTAATTTTTAATACAATCTACAATTAATAAATTCATACAAACTATGTATAAATTCATTTCAAGTGTACTTTATCTTACCCGTATAATATCATCTATTGTAAATAAATTGCAATATTATTTACATGATTTTGTAGTTGGTTCAATGTGCCTTGTCTTCTATAGATTTTTTTACTACACTACGTCTCCCCAACTGCAAAACAATCCTAAACTTCTTCCACACTATATCCTGTTTAATTTTAGCACTTTCGTTTTCTTTAACCCGTTTTTCACTATCGAATCGGATGCAACTTAATCTATTATGTATGGCTGAAACAAAGTAGAGCTGCAAGGTCGAGTGCAGTTTTATGGAGATGGAGGTTAACGAAAAATGCAGGTTTATTTATGATGGGTTTTGTATTAGACCGTGGGATAGCGGGATGCTTTGTTAAATGATTAATACATACTTGAAACTTCGTTAATGTCTTCCTTTTGGCGAATCTACCAAACTTTCTCAAAAACTATTCGACCAGTCATCAAATGCACCCGGTTTTTGTACTTTTTGGGTCAAAATTACCTTGTATACTGAGTTTTATCGAAATTAGAGATACAAAAAATTTCTCGATTTTTTGCAATTTGGGCTACGTACCCCTTTGAAAAATCGAGAAAATCACACAAAAAATTTTGTTTTAGAATTTGATGAAACTCAGTAGGTAGGGTAATTTTGATCCAAAAAGTATAAAAATCAGGCTAATTTAATGATTGGATCTATAGAAAGTTACAATGTCAGCGAGTATCTTGGGCAATATATTGTGTGCAAGTGCTGCTTATAAAGATAATATAGATATCGCTCTTCATGCATCAATACTCTAACTATAGTCGTCTCTGTTCATCAAATGATGGATCTTCGATGAACTTATAATTAAATTAAAATTTTGTTTTTATATCATCGACAACCTTATATTTTTATGGTATTCTTATAAACTACAAGATTTTCTAAATATTTTAGATAGTTTTTTATCACACTCTCTAGATTTTTTGATATAGAAATATCCAATTGAAAAGTATAACCTATATGATTCATCATTTTTTCAGCCAACTTTGAACGATAAAATTATAATAAAAAGCCCGATGACCTAGAAATTTTTTGTGATTTTTGAAAACTTTGTTAATCAAAAAATGTATTTATAAGGTTTTATTGAAATTCCAAGTATTATTCCATCTTTACATACCTTCTTAACGGGTTTTTCGTGTTGCGTATGCATAATACAGATAATGTTATGTGCATAAATAATTGTTATTAATTGAGGAAGATGTTGGCATAACAACTTACTTTAAATGTTCGTTTTAAATCAATTTTAGTGTCTTAGATCATGATGAGATGTGTTGTCTGAGATATTGTTGATAATGTCATCATGATCTTACCGCAAGATCTGAAGAGGGATAGATAGAGACGAAGAATATAATTGTATGTGTGTTTATGCGTTACATTACATATTAAATTACATGTCTGATGTCTATGTTCAAGTGGAATTCTAGAATTATAGAATGAATTGAAATCAACTGAAATGAAAATTCAATATCATCACCGTTAGGTATTTTAGTTGATTTATAAATTATCTTTGGAATTTACGTGTTTAAGGTTTGTACGTGTAATTTTAACAATACAACTTTATTCACTTTAACATGTCTACAGTCTACGTATTTAGACAATTTTCTTTAATTTACTTACCTATAATTCGAAAGCTATCTAGTCTGCAAATCTATCTATATCTACAAATTCTTTCGTCATATCGAAAAATTGAAATTATGAAATCTACAACATACGTAATTTTTACAAAGTTGCGAATCTGTTATGGTATTTACGTACTTATATTTCACACAACTCGTCAACACTCGCGTTACGAGAATTTTTATCACACACGGTTTAAAACATAAATAAATTTCATTTTTCAAATGTTTTGAAATATATTTTTGAATAATGATTTTTTCAACTTCCATGCAGGACCGTAACGAGGGTACATAGCGCTGGTGGCAAGTATTTAGGTTGCGCCTTATATATATCGGCATTGGCTCTAACGATTTTGATGAATTACAAGTTTCAAGAATGTGGAGTACTGGTCCCGGAATGAAGCACATAAGTGATAGTTAGTGAAAAACTGACATCACATCTGAAAAGAATGACCCAAAATTAGTGGGTTTAAAAAAAACTCCAATAGGATCGGATCAAATTTGCCAATAGTTAAATTATTAACTCGAAATTATAATACTGACCCCCGATGAGAAATAGATCCAGATTTCGCAAAAATGCCAGTATTAATTTTTTACCGAGGTCATTTTGGATGAATATTTAATTTTATGATGTTTATCAACATGACAAATTTTACATAAAAATGCAATTTTTATATGTTCGGTTACATAAATATTCCTAAACAATGCTAGTTTAAAAACACAGCTTGTAATATATATTTGCATACATTTGCATACAATCAAATATCAATGGATAAATTAATAGTAAAATGTCCCTAATGAATTTTTATTTCATTACAAAATACAAATGATAGTCGAATATCGAATATTCACATTGAAATGGTGTGTTATATTATAATGTAATTATCGTAATTCTATTATTTGGCAATAGGCTTGTTGAGTAAATTTTTTTATTCTGCGTATATCTAATATATATCAAGGTATATTAAGTTTAGACTTAAGTTTGCAACGCTTAAAATTATTTATGCTACGAATAAAATTTTGGTATATGTGTTCATAAAATCACCTAATTAGTCCATTTCGGATTGTCTGTCAGTGCACACGATAACTCAAAAACAAAATGAGATATAAAGCTGAAATTTATATTTATAAATTCATAGGACGCATCTTGTAAATCGTCGGAGATAAAACAAAAGTTTAAATGTAAAAAATGTTCCTTATAAAAAAAATAAACAACTTTTATTCGAAACATTCTTTCGTAAACTTCATTGTTTATCCGAGAGGGCGCAACTTAGGACAAAACTTTGGTGTCCATTGTCTCCAAATTTATAAAAGATAAAGAGTTGAAAATTTGCAGATAGCAACTAGTGATCTTGAGAAACATTCTCGAAAAACAATTTTAAGCGTAATATGGCAAATTCGACATCAGACAACTACCGCATTGTACTTTATAATGTGTACGAGATCAGACGGAAGTTTCATTCAAGTCGAAAGCTTGTACTGATTAAAATCAACAAGCAATAAATTGTTTTATCAAACTTTAGAGTGTGATATATTGCAAACGACTTAAATTTAGACAAAAATCCTTATTGAAAATTTATTAGTTTTTAGTAATATATCGAATGATGCGGGTGATTTGACTGTTTTTCAAATTGTCAACATGGATTATTTGATTTAAAATTTACTTTACTCGTATGCCACTTCGTGCTGCACTATATCTTTATATGGATATGTGCTACCATTTAGTTGACCATGTTCCATTATATCTATTTAGGGTATCTGTCTGAATAGAAAACTTTATATTGTGTTTATTGGGAACGGAAAACATCTCTATATAAATATTTAATCAATAGATATTACTTTTACCTATTTGTTCAAGTTTCACGATCTTTATTAAATTTTTAATATACTCTGAAGAAAAATGTAACCGATTATTTCTAAGTTATAAAAGAGTTTAGACAATATTTTTTAATTAGATATATAATTAAAATTTTCGAGTTTTCGACCTTGAAAAATTGGTGATATTTTTAATTTAAGGCCAATGTGAGAGACAAGACAATAATTTTTGATCTAGAAGGAGAATCATACCAGAGATTTTTGGCTTAAAAATTTCATAAAAGTATTTTGGCATAAACTAAAGAATGAAAAATCCAGGTCTAGGGGAGGACAGCTGCCCCGATCTACCCTCCTCTCAGTATACCCCTGGGGGTATATTCAGATATAGACTATCTTAAATATAACAAATGATTGTAGAGCATGCGATTTGATATTTTTTATTCCTCAATTTCAATTTTCTAAGGCCTCCATCACATTTTATTTGAAATTTATATATTTTTGTGGCTTTCTCAATTTTTGAATTTTAACTTTATAAACATAAATGATATAAACACTGTTTAAATTTTTTTAAATAATATCCACACCTTAAACAAAGACTTTATGAACAATTACAAACAATAAAAAATGCAATTATTAATTAAAATCAATAAAAAATGAAGAATAGTTCAAATACAAACACGTTAGAATATTTTTTAATATGATTATTGTCACGTATAAAATTAATGTATCGAATACAATTTATTCTGTACGTGGGTTAGTTAAAAAACACGTTACTTAAATAAATTATTTGAAATATTCTTTAAAATATGTTTATGATTAATTTTTATATTGTTTAATAATAACGTTTAAAAATATGACGTAGATCGAATTTTATCATGATTATCGCACAAAAATATAATCAAAGATATTTCTGATCTTTTTGCTATATCTTAAGAGTGACGAAATGTATACGAGAGTTCATTGCATGCAATTTTATCTTATAGGCTGGTATTAAACCTGAAAAATGGATCTTTACTCTGATCTGGACCCCTTTCCCTAAAAAAACATTTATAGCCTACTTTGAAAATTGGAATTATGTTCCTTATCGCATGTTATCATTCTGATTTATTTGCTGATTCTGGTTGGGAGGTAAAACCAAAAAAAATGCAACAAAAAAAACGACACCAAAAACCAACACGTAGGTTAACTAGAGGCCCTTAAAGTTTTACAATCGACTTGCATGGAGAAAATACAAAAATATTTTTATAACTGTCAATTTTTTTTTTGTCAAAATTTTATTTATTATCATATAAATAAATTGAGTTGTCAAAGTTATCAGACGTTAAAGCTTACAGAGATAATTTAAAGTAAGTACAATAAAATTTTTATGTGTCATAATAAATATCTTGATCAAACCTCTAAACTAATACTACAATTAATTCATAGAGTAAAAACAAAAAGTAGCTATAAAATTAAATTATTTAAAGAATCAAACGAGTATTTGACTTCTAAAATTAATACCTTTCAATTCAAATTTTCAGAAAATATCTTGTAAATATAAAAAGTAAGCGCTACATTTATAATGTACCAAGGTACGAAAGGATTATAGTTCCTACCGAGTGTCCCAATCTTTTTTTCTTTTCTTTTTTCCATCCACGATTAAAAATCATTTCTCCATTTATTTTAATACAAAACTGAAAGAGCCGAGAATTCTTGGACTTTTTCTTGCTCTAAAATATATAAAAATCGTGAAGCTATCTATGAGTTTTGTTTCAGTTTCGCATTTTTTATCAATGGTATAAACGACTTCAATAATCGGAATAGGCTAGACATATTTTTTGAAGTCGAGCGTTGTCCAGAATAGTGCTCCGAGCCACTTTTTGTATAGGTGATTAAAATACTGAGGGTTACATACTTTCTTATCCTTTGAATTAGCATTATGTGTACGAATTTGATTATGTTGATATTTCACCCGTATGTGTTTCAGACCAGTTAAGGTACCAAAATTTCTTTATAGTATACGTTTTAAAGTTCCTCGTAATTCACATTTTTCTTTGAATTTCGCATCGCTAAGCACCCTATAAGTTAACTACAAAAGGGGGGGGGATAAAAATTAAGTTTTGTCATAAATAAAGCACAAAAATAATAAACTGTTTGCTATATCCTCTACGTTACGAAATGATAAACACAAAGCAATACGGAAATACTATGATTATTATCTCTTTCTCTTTGTAAAAATTACATTAACTACTATCCAACGAATAACCAGATTTCAGCGTGTAACGTTCTTTATCAAGAATAGGTAGATGTGTTTATGCTTGTCGCTGTCCAGTCATCTGGAAGTGGGATGAATCAAAGTATACTTTTTTAATGAATATTTTACATAGTTTTTTTTATTACATTTTACTATTTCGCTTTGTTCTGCTTTGCTTATTTTTATAAAAATAAACAAACCATATTGCGTTCACTATATTAAATAAAAATAACGCGAACAATGAACAAAGCGGCACTAAAAAAACACTGTACATCTGTTTAATATAAAATGTGATTTGAATTTATATTAAATATATAAGTACTAGGTATATTATTATTGTTGATAAAATCTAGAGTAAATTTCCTTTTGTAAAAAAAATGGTATGTACGAATTTTAAATTGAAATATATTCAATTTCCGTTAATTTAATAACTAACTTTTAATTGAATTTTCAAAGCTTGTATATTTAATATGTATAACCTATAATGTCTATTATTTACAATTATACTTTAAATTCTTAAGGACTGCCGAAAAAAAAATGGTTAGTCATCGGAAGTCAAGTCTTAAAACTTTGGAATAACTGTGTTTTTTGTTGAATGCAGGTTCGTAAGTAAGCCGTTGCAAAGGAAGCAACCGCCACCGGGGCAACAGAAATTGAGGCGCAAAAGAAAAAGTATGTTTTATACGTAAAACAAAAAGTTTGTAAAGAATCATGTAAAAAGGCGCCCATTAATTTACAATATTATAAATACCATAATTTGTAGAAAAAATACTATAGACAATTTTCCGAACTCCGAAATAACTTTTAATATTAAATTAATTTTGATCAAAAATTTGAATAGTATTATCCAAATTTAGAAGGATTACATACTTGGTTTATCAAAATTGGATAAAATTTGGATGTGATAGAACAAAATAAAAATTTGTTTGATTTTGATGACGTCATAAAGTTAAAAAAATTGATTTTTTTGATAACGCCAATTTGACACGATCTTATTGGAATTTTTTTTGAAACCCACTAATTTTGAATCATTCTTTTCAGCTGTGATGTCAGTTTTTTGCTAGCTATCACTCATGTGATTAATTCCGGAACCATAACTTCAAATTCTTGAAACCTATTAGAGCTATGTTAAATTTGATCACAAATTTGAAAAGTATTGCCAAAATTTATTAGGATTACATACTTGGTTTATCAAAATTAGATAAAAATTGGATGTGATAGAGCAAAATTAATTTTTCTTTCTGATGACGTCATAAAGTTAAAAAATTCTATTTGAATTTTGCGGATACAAACATGTGGAAGCTAAATTTTTATATATAAGATATACGTGGATATAAAAAACTATTATAACTAAAAAAGACAATAGCACACAACGTTGTCAAGCGGTCTTACATACAAATGCTGACTATGTATAGTTGCTTAACTCGGATCGGTCATGAAACAGTGTTTTCAATTCAATTTATTCATGAAAGACTATTATTTTAAAGTTGCTTAACTTCAGAAATTGGTCGTGAAACGGTGTTTTCAATTCAATTTATTCATGCAGTAGTTTTTTTTTATAATACAAGTTGGCAACGATAATTTTGCAAAAAATATTAATATGATGGGTACCATTATCCATTACTCATTTTGTGTCGCTGTAGAACGTAAAGGTACACACATGTATCATGTCATTACAACATTCATCTCGGTACAACACAAGTAGATCAAGAGTTAGTTTAGGTTACATTGGTTGTCCACGAAGGACACATTTAGGCTATAGAGCCCATTGTGATACCATATATGTGTTTTACCACCTTTCCGCTGATAATTTCATTTATCAGCCTCTCAATTTCAGAGGCTGAGTGCACCTTCTTCATGCATAAACCATGCACTACATCAGCTAATCACAACTATTAAATTAATTTTGTTGCGAAGGCGGGAATCGAACCCGCTACGCTAAGCATACCGTAGACGGAATTGGTTACGCCTTAACCAACTGAGCTAATAGGGCGACTCGATCAAGAGTTAAAAACAATCGAATTTCATAGAGATACATCAACATAACCTTTAAATTTACAACACTCCACTTTTCTTTGGGAATTAAAAAATATCTGGCGGATATGCACAATGTGATAATTTAAAAATGAGTATTACTTTCAATGTATAAATAACAAACCAGTAATTGTAAATTGAATGTAAACAATTTTTAATTTAAAACGTACCATTAATGTAACCGTAATTTAATACGCACTTTTCATTCGTTAAGAGAAAACCACCACCCTTTAATTAAAAAAGCAAACTTTTATTATTTCCTGTTGAAAAAAAATTTAATTGCGTAAGTTTTATTTTTGAAACGAACGCATTGACAATAAGTTACTAATTTATTCGTATATAGTTAAATATGAAAAAATATGTAGCTGATAAAAATTGTGACGCCGTACGTGTCTACTCAAACGCTAGCATAATTCATTTGCAATTCATTTTGATATAAATATCCTCAGATGAGTTTGTTTTAAAATCAATTTAAAAGAAATAATGAAAATCCTGAAAGTCAATTCAGCATATATTTTTGTCCAGCAAAAATACTCAAACAGAAGGCGGAAGACGAGGAGAGCTACTGAAGGCGAAGTGGGCCCCACACAAGTACAACCTAAGTTACGAAATTGACAAAAACTCATTTATCACCAGTCTGTAACAACAAGATTGTCTAACTATTATCACAATTTCTAGATTTTTCGATATAGAAATATCCAATTGAAAAGGATAATCTATATGATTCATCATTTTTTCAGCCAACTTTGAACGATAAAATAATAATATAAAGCCAGGTGACATAGGAATTTTTTCTTTGTGATTTTTGGAAACTTTGTTAATCAAAAAATGTATTTATAAAGTTTTATTGAAATCCCTATTATTAATTATACACAAAACGCGGCATATGAGTTTGAATAGGTTTTTGCCGTTTAGACATTTCTGCTGGTACTTAGAGTAATAAAAACTTCTGGATTTTAAAAACAAGCTTTAGAAATTGTGAAGCAAAATAGTTTAGGTAGTTTTATCAAATACAATGTTATAAAATCAAAATATTAAAGTACTTTTCTAAAATTTTAAAATGAAAAAAAAAGTTTGGTTTAGATTACCCGTGAGACCCGTTTGAATTGTTCTTACGAGATAAACATTACTCGCGTGACTTTTTGAGAGACTTCAGAAAAGCTGCATACATACATTGATTTAGCATGTGTGTGAAAAAAAATGTTATATACAAATTGTTAATGACTTTTGAACATACAAACATGAAAAGTGAAATGAAATTTATTATGAATAGATCAAAGTAAATAGCGCTTGTTTTAAAACATATTATTACACTTGAAATGAAAAACAAGATTTTCACATAAGTTTGTAACGATATAGTTAGTATGTTGTGTATAATTAAAAAGAATGTCTGTCTAGTGTCTGTATTTACTTGTTTGTGTTTTTGAAATGAAAATTTATGTTGAAAAATTATATACAAAAATTTACTTTTGAAGTAAATGATTATGAAGGCTTATGCGCTTTTTTATGTCGTGTACTTATTAATTATTTACAATTAAGTACATCAAGGTTTTCTACGATAGTTGTTAGGTTTTGATATATATTAAAAATAAAAATGAACTATTTATTTTGTTTGCTATACAGGGAGGACCATTTTAATTAATTATGGCTAATAGCTCGTTTTATAGTCAACCAATGAAAAAATAACTTCAACAAAAGTTGCAGAGTTTGATGGGGGTTATCATCAGACCTAGTTCTGCGGGTTGTTTTAATAGTCAATTTAGATCCTAAAAGGTAAGAGATAAAATAATAAAAGAGGCAATTTTCTGTATCACTTTAAATAAATTGAACCATTTTGTCAGTATTAATGAATAAGTTTTCATAATTTATTTTTTGAGGTGCCTATAAAAATGTTAGACCCTGTTTTATAAACACTATTTTGAATAAATATTTATTAATAAATATAGTCATAGATATCATTATTTATTTATAACTTATATTATAAGGTTAAAAATGTGAAACACAGGATGAGGCAGAAAAGTGCCCAATTTTGAAAACGCTGTAAAACTAAAAATTAATTTTTCCAAATTTTTTTTTTTACTATCGTTAAATGCACAAAATAGCTTTTAAGAAAATTTAAAAAAAAATTTTTTAGGTTAATTTTATATTGTATTTTTAAGTAAAGTTAACTAATGAAGTTAGGTCAATTAGTCGGATTTAATTCTTGTGAATTAACATAAAATGAATAGAGTCAAGAAAAAATGGAACAGGCAATAGGTAGTACAATCCTTAGAATCTAATGAATAATAATTTGCTCTCTTGATGGAATGCTTATGCCTGTTTGGACGTAATTTTACTGAAATTATTTTCTGAACTCAATTACAATTCGTGAATTTTTTTAATCGCTTTTGTGTAATTTGACAATGTATATAAGTTGTTAAAAATTCTATTCAAGTAATTTTCTTAGATGCTTTTTTATGTATTTTAAGAAAATAAATTGATGGGTTTTTGTTTTACAGCGTTTTCAAAATCACATACTTTTCTACCCCACATATAATTATTAATAATTTTATTACTAATATTTATCAATTATTATTTCATTACTATTAATAGTAATTATGTACAATTATGTACTAAAAAAGGTGAATAAAAAGAAATGTTAATATCGTATAAAAATATCGATATAGGTCAATATAAAGATCAATAATAAACAACAATTAATATAATATGACAATAACGATCAAAAAAAGTGAATCAATATGAATGAAAAATTGTATCAAGCTCTCTAGATTGGTATTATTACGTTCGAGTGAGTGTAATAACATATATTATCCCTATATATTATAAATCTGAAAGTAAGGATGTTTGTATTTTTTTTGTTACGCTTTCACGCAAAAACTAATGAATGGATTTGAATCAATCTGAACAATAATGTAGCGCATACATCAGAATAACACATGAGCTCTAATTTATAAAGATAATGTATATGTTTAAAAAAAAAAAACTAAAAAAATTTAATTTAATCTGACATTTTACTGCTATATCTATGGTCATCATTTTGAATCATAGCCATCTTTTCTGATGTATTCAATGAATTATGACTATTTTACACTTTAAAAAATTGAAAACTGCATATATTTTAGCTGTGTGAGACAATCCCTTCGAGTTTTGTGGAAGGAGGACAGATTCCAGCGTGTGCAATTAAGTATACTAATTGAAAAAAATTAGAATCTTCAAACTAAAATCATCGTAAATATTTACAGTTTTTTTAAATATCGCTGTACATAAACAAATAAAATGACATTGATTATAAAATATAGATTGTTGATAACTAATATAGACGGGGTAAAGTGAGGATGATGATACGTTTGGTTATTCAACTCAAAATTGAATTGTTTATATAAAAAATTGTTTTATTAATAAATGAAATTATCACGACTACCATCTCTGTATTTGTTTAATGTTTTAGTACAACATTTTTTTTCAATGCAGTATTAAAATTGAATAATAAAAAATTTTAAATTGAATATTAAATTATTTCAACGTAAAGAACGAACATTGATTATTTAAATTTTTACTTCTACATTTTTATGGTTCTAAATAAACCATTTTTAGCTATTGATCTTTATTGATATGAATGTTTACTTGGCTGTCTGTGTTGCCCACCTGTGAATATTATATTTCGAGGCGTACAGAGGTAAAATAGAAATCCAGCTCTTTACAATTTTAATAAAAAAGGTAAATTATGAATAATTATCCAAAAGTAACTATTTTTTTGATATTTTTTATGTGAAAACTTTTCGATGATGTTTACAATGCTAAAGAATGTAAATTTTAAAGCCGATTTGGGAAAAGCATTAAGTTAAGAAATTCGATTCATCTCATTCGTAAACCATCTCGGTTAATAAAAACAGAAACAAAACAAGACTTGTGTAGGGTCTGCTGAGGTTCATACGTTTTCCGGCATAATAAATAATTATAAAAATAAAAACTCGACCAAATGTTATAAAATTCATTTCGGATCATATTGCCGTTAATGCGCTTCGATCGACACCTCAACGTGTGTGTGTGTGTATACGTACATACACACACATACTTCTTCTCCAAATTGGTGTTAATAACTTGCCCAGACCATGAAACGTATAAATATGTTGAAAATTTCTATTTTGAAAATCGGATCCAATACAATAACATTCCTATACTGGGAAGTATTGTCGTTTCCTATATCTATTAGACTTGTAAAAGATTAAAAAACGACAAAAAGATTCTATTTCAGAGATTTGAAAAAGTTTTGAGTTAAAAAACTTCGCCAAAAAATCAACAGGGTTGGTTGATAACATTGAAATATCCTTTGCTATATTATTTAGATTTTTAACTGATATAACAATGACAAAGACATTCCACTTCAGAGATTGCATATCTTTGTAATATGAAAATCAATATTGTACAGTAATTAATCATCCTAATCATTGATAGAGAATTAATATTTCACGGTATTTACATCTCAAAAGCTTATAATAATATATATGAGATAATTACTAAGACATGAATTTGGCACTATGAACAAGCTGACACGAAAGGATTAGAAATTGGGTAATAACGAAATATTGACGACAACTACCATAAAGAGGAATCGAGAAAAGTTTGTAGAATACTTTGCATTTTTACTTTTATTTTTGGAACTTAAATTAAGTTGATTGTCTAATTTATTTGTAGTGACATTATATTTTTGGGATGACAGAATGAGCAATTTTATGTCTCAAATTAGTGTATTCGTCATCGAACCAGTAACTAAAAAACCAAGAAGTTGTTAGCAATCAAAGATTGCATTCAATCAACTTCACTTTTTTGCCTGTGCAGTGAGAATTTTTCACCTGAAGTGATAAAATTTAGTCCGATTCCCTATTCTTTGAAAAGTTATGAATGGTGTACGCTTAACCAATGTAAAGGAATTAATAAAGCAATCATAAGTACACATTATATTTAATAGCAAATTGTTGGTTTGTTCATTCAGTTGAATGATTAACGATGTTTAACTGTAATATTAAATATTGTATTATTATTATATATAATAATATTTAATAATGATTGAAGAGAGTTCAATGGTCAATTACAGAATGAAACAAAACCAGTTTTGATATTAAAACTATGTACAGATTGTATACAATAATTTTTTTAAATTCTTTTTGTTTCGAATAGACTTGATTGTGAAGTGATAAATCGATTTATTATACCTATATTATGGATAATGTTGACATGTTCGAATTAGGTACAGGGTATAATTATTCATGGTTATCCGTGATGATCGATGATTGTGGTTTAATGATTTAGATCTCCATTAAACGGGGCTGGTTTTAGCTAATATATAATTTCAATAAGTTATGAAATATTAATTATTCATACTAGGTAAAATTAATTAAGAAATTTACAAATTAGGCTAGGGATACAAAATAAAAAAATAAATATATTTTAAATTTTGTTGGTGAATTATGTTATAATCTGATAATATAAGACGAAAATTAAGAGTAAAATTTGTCGATACCTGGAGTAATTTTCAAAATATCGACAATTATAAATTTTGTTTAATTATTTAGCTTTCGAGATTTCGAAAACTAAAGCAGATATAAAAAAATTTTATTCGTATTTTTCGTACTACTCATTAATTTCGACCTCAAAACATACAAAAGCGGCTTCGCTTTTGCACGAGTAGTTTCTAAAATATTGCTTAATCTTCAATAAATTTAGACGTTTTCTCGAAAACCGCTCATTAAATCAATTTGTCTGATTCGGTGACACAGGTATTAAAAATTGTAAACCTTTGCTAATTCCCAACAGTATCTAGCTCAATTTTCAATATCCTTTTAACAGTGTAACTAATACAAAGTAAACACCATCTAATTCTAATGTTATCAGCTTCTTTCGATATAAAAGAATTTTTAATCACAAATACTCGTAAAAGTAATTAAAAAAAAAAAAAGAATAATTTACAGTAATTTGTTAAAAAATCTTTTTAAAATTTTGTCAAAAAAACACATTAAAACTAATTGCATTTGGAGGACTTTGATTGATAACTTTAAAGTATACATGTATTTTAAAAAGTTTTGATGAAGAATGCATTCTTCATCAAAACTTTTTAACATGATAAGTATTATAATAAATGATTGTAATTATGCATTTAAATGAATTCATAATTTTATACAATTAATAAAAATAATAATAAGTGTCTGATCTGTCTGTCTGGTCTTATCTCATAAACAATTGAATATTTCATTGTATACCACATGGAATACAATTGCGGACTCATTTTCGTAAGTCAGAAGGTTAAATCAAAACAAGATAAATAAAACAGAAATATTATTTAAGTAAAACAATTGTAAAAAGTGAAAAACGCATTATCTCTAATTTAATATACTTACTTTAAAAACCAGGCTTTGGATCAGTTCTTCTTCTTCGATTTTCTTCGAAAATTCTGTAAGAAAACAATATATAAAAATGTAGTTAAGAAATTGCATTCAACAAAGGTAATCACTAAAGTTAAAATTTGAGCTTTGTAATACATGTTTGCCCAAAACTTATGTGAGCTAACATAATAAGCTAATCGAACACAAGTGAAATTTACATAATTTAAAAAATCCCCGAAAAGTTTTCGGGTACGGATCCCTAACATTGCACATGAAACATAGTTAAGAATACTCTCCGTTAAATTATCTTTCAAACGAAATCAAAAAAATTAAAATCGGTTTATCCGTTTAGGTGCTACGATGCCACAGACAGACACACTCACACACATAGCGGTGAAACTTTTAACACCCGTTTTTTTAGTTCGGGGGTTAAAAAGATTATTTTAACAGTTATATATGACTTAAAAATCAAAAATATAATTGTGAAGGTCCTCCATATCAGTTTTTATTTTAGAAAGCCCGTTACAGTAGCACGGCAACTTACATAAAACGTTAATAATTATAATAAAGTTTTTGGTATTTTCACTCATAATGTCTATGAATATTTCTGAATGATATTAATTTTGATTGTATATAGTTGTTTCTTGAAACAATTACTAGTTATGAAACTTTTTTCTAATATTATTACGAATGTCGTTATGTCGTAGATCAAGGAAAACGCTGAGCAGATACTCAAATTGTATATTCCCCTAATTTATTTATCCTGCAAAAATGCTGCACACTAGTGGGAACCCTACGCATAGGGCAGTAAAGATAATTCGAGTGCCTATCGACGGAAACTTCCTAAGTTCGGTGATAACCAGGAGTGGTTTTTTAAGCAAAAGTAAAAATATTTAATTAAAATTTATTCTTTCTCTTTTATTGACATTTTTAACCCTACTTGTCACAATAAACGTGTTAAAAATAATAACAGTACCTAATTAACTAATTAATTAATATACATTGTCTTAATTAAAATATTCCAAGTAAAATAAAATTGATTAATTACTACTCTATAAAATACATTTAATGAGGTATTATAAGTACTGGTGGCCATTTATAATTCATTATATTAAATTAATATTTTATTAATGAATGCAATTGATATTTTGCATTATTTGCAGGTGCAAACAATAATAAAAGTTTATTAATATTGAAATCGTGTTTGTATTATTAATAAATATTACTTTTTTTTAATGACCGGAAAATTCAATCTAAGGATTGATTTTATATCGTATTGAAATGTCTGTACAAGTAATGAACGCTTGTTTCTATAACAAATGATCATAATTAGTATAAACATTGGCAAAGAATTGATTACCGGATACTTTTGCCGTTAAGTTCCTTATTTTGTGTACGTCATTTCAATTTAAAATACTTTGACAGTTTTTATAAAACAAGGCAGTTTTGAATATCCATAATTATTTGTCTTCTGACACTCTCATATTTTTTACGATCGAAATGCGATCGCCATTTACAAAAGATGCGATCGCCAAATACAAAAATAAAGGTGTTTGATAAATAGCATATGGATTAATTACTATATCTTGAATTTGAAACGAATTTTAAAGACAAAACTTTTATTTAACAGTCCGTCTTTCACTAAAATATATCAAAATATTTCCACGGATATACGTATCGTACAAATTGATCGTAATCAATACTAAAAAGCCGTGGATAAAGTCTGGTGCGACTCTTGAGGTTCACACGAATAACTTCACAGCATAATAAAAAGTTATAAAAATAAGAAAAAATAAAAACTCGGCAGACAAAAAAGGTTCCATGCCATTAAATAAAATTGGTATTCGATTGGCGCTGATATTTGTAACTTCTGTATTTGTAATATCTGTAATCTTCATTTAAGGTTTGGATAAGGTAAGAATCATAAAAATGCATTATTGAATACTCAGAAGAAAGGAATAATGGCGTGGTTATTGAATTTTTATTTTAAAATGACAAGATTTATCACTAGAAAAGATATAGAATCATCAGAAACTTGTTTCAATTTTTGAGGGACAAATTATAAAGCCAAAAAAGTTTCAAATTTTAGTTATCTTGAGATATTTTTGGTAATTATATTAATGTAAATAATTAAACAGTTCAGATATATGGAATAAGCTCGACTACTATTTTTACTAAAAAAATATTTTTATGAAACATAGGTTAAAATGACTTTAATTAGAATTTCCTTTTTATTAAACTAAACAGAGGCAGTTTTTTTTTCATCTATTCAATAAATTAGTGTACAAAATAAAAGTCCCACTTGATATGAAAACGAATTTAAACTTCCTGGACAAAATAATAATTTACCATAATTACTTTATAATAACTGTAACTAAATTGTTATATTAAAATGGATATATTGTTCAATTAATTTGATAATTGTATTCGTTAAAATTAAATCTGATGTGATCTACACCGACTCGTGTGACCTTCATAAAAATACTGTTAAAGCTAAATACTTAAAAAAAAATTATTTTTTCAAACTACGTATAGACACTTGCCACTTTTTTTGTTATAGATAAATTTCTAACTAGAATTTCGATTTTCGATAAATTCGAATTTAATAAAATTTTTAATTTGTATAAAGTGTGCTATTTACTAATCAGCAATCTGCGGTAATTTTCAGAGGGATCTTAATTCGTCTTTTTATTCGAACTATTATTCAATTGACCAGTATCAAAATCACTAGAAAGAACTAAGAAATGGACGCATTAATTTCAACGTTTTTACCTACTTCTTAAAAACGGATGATATTCAATTTTCTTAATAATTAAGAAAAAATTGTTTTGTAAATATCTTAATTAAAAAGATAAAAAATTCACGAAAATGTCGTCCGCCAAGACAGACAGAGTCAAAAGACGATTATTTATTATTTTAGTAATTAAATAATTACATAAATCCAATTACTAGTGATGTTAATTGCTGCTATCTAAATTTTAATAATTAATTTACAGAATAAAATTTTTAATTTCTGTTAAAAAAAAGTTTTGAGAGTGCTGTAAAATTGCAATGTCCTTGATTGGATGGACTTTGAGATACTTTTAGAAATATTGTAGAATTTTAACAAAATTTTTCGAGTTTTCTCTTTTCATAATTTGTAAAAATAAACAATAGAGAGCGATGGATGTTGATACATCTTTTTCTGCTGTGAATAATATGTGTTACAATGATCAATCATTAAATACCACACGTTATTTCCAATATTGGTAATTTGATAGGCTGTCACACAAATCAAACAACATCAATCAGAGTTAAAAGTATCAAAAATTTAATTTCGAACTACTTTGTTTGTTATATCAAAAAAATATTTATTTAAAAAAAAAAAAAAAATATTTTTCAAAAATGATATATTTAAAAATAAATAAATCTGTTAAAATACATTTGGTGAATTTTATTTAATCAGACAAAAAAATAATTATTTTAGTAAGATGCTGTGAGTGACATTACGACCTTATTAAGTCATATTTACAAATAAACTGATTACGTTATATTTTTTCTACAATGATGTCACACTCTTCATTTCACTTTATTAACTTAACTTACAACGCGCGATTATAATATGAATGGGTTTTTAACTGAAAGGAAACCTACACACAAATCTAATAACACAACATATGAAATTTGAAATAAGGGTTCCGTAAAATTTGTTCCTTATTTTAGTGAGAAATGCAAAATTGAAAGATGCGACGAGAAACTATTCATAACACTAAATATGATTATTAATATTTATGATATCGACTAGTTTGCCAACCCTTGTTCAAGCTTGAACCAATCAAATAAACTAAGCCTTAATTTGTCCATTTTTGCCTACCTTTCACCCATAGATTAAAAATTCTATAATACTTTAAGTCTTGATTTACTAACCTTTGTCGAAGCCTGAGTTAAACTTGTCCAACCCTAGTTAATTTTAATCTAACAAGCCAAACTTGTTAATTCTTGTTCTTATTGATATTTTATGCGGATATGACCGAAGATAATAGACGAGAAAGTAAAGACATCCAGTATATAGCCCTTGATCCATACTTGCGCAGAGGATCCTCGTCGAGTATACTCGCCAAAGTTAGTCCAAGTGAAGCATTAAATATCACACTCTGGTCTTACTTTACAAGCATCTCATTTCCATGGCTGACATCGAAGTGGAAACGCTGCTCCAGTATTAACATTAAATTAACAGCAAGAATTATTTTTAGTTTGTTGAAAACAAAGGATGTGCGAGTGCCAGGGCAGAGTTGGACAAAAAGCTTGAACTAAGTCTTAATCAATACTGAAAATTAGAGGGGGGGGGGTTTACTACAACTAATAAGTAAAAATTGTAAAACGTAACAACATAATATACATAAAAACCATTATATTACTTAAAAGGCCGACCCTGGAACAATAATTATTTTGTACTTGAGACCAACAAACTTGGGCGAAGATTTGGCACGATGTTATCATTCGGAGTTATAAGAAGATTTGACACACAAGCTCGCGCAAGGATTTAACATCCCTGCTTGTCACTATGTTATCATTTTGAGTTAAATCAATTTGGACCACTTTTGAATTTGCTAGTTGGATCCAATCTTCAATCGCTCAATTGTTATTTCTTATGGTATACTATTAGAAGAACAAAATTTTTTTTTCAATCCTTTTGCTTTATCTCTTTTGCGGTGTCTTAAACCTTTTAAATAAAACTTGATTTGAAGAATGGACTTTGCAAACAATTATCAAGTATGTGTTTTTGATAAAACTACAGAACCTTTATTCATAAATTATAAGCGCTGACAATCACTTAAAAGTTTAAAACAGAGTGTATTGTGTTTATAAGAAGTCAAAACAACTAAACATACTTAAGAAACCGACATAAAAGTAAGTGGTCGCTCCTCTACCACTGAAATACTAAAATATTATTATATAAAACCTTGAAAAAAAACTAAATAAAATATACACGTTTAAATTTATTACTAAACTACACATATGATGATTATTATGAAATAAACTGTAAAACCACACACTCTAATGTCTGATTCATTACCATTACCATTCAAGCAAAAAACTAAAACAGACAGACATATTAAAATTACTATGATAATAATGATGATTTTTAAATATATAGAAATGTATTATTTAATTAAAAATATTGTTGGATAAATAAATAAGTGATTAACTAATATTAGTTCTGTCGCGGGATATGGGGTTTCGTAGGAAGTAAAACCGGAATGAGTAGACGCAGCGTTTTCTGAAGGTTTTTAAGTCGATTACGAATATGTACCTCCATTTTACGTAAAATGGAACTCGGAAAATATCAATTTTAGCGGGGCCATACTTCAGCTCTTGAGGATCGTCGCCTGACAAGTTGAAGTGCTGGGAATGTATTTGAATTTTTGACAACCACTTTTGTCGCTATAATCTATAGTTTCTGAGTTACAGCGATTTAAACAATTAAATAGTTAATAACTTTTGTTTGCATCACTTTACGATTTGCGATAGTTTCCGCATTACAACAATTTGGACCACTTTACGTAAAATCGAAGCATATATTCGTAATCAGCGACCTAAAAACCTACTTGAGCTCTTCAGGGGCTAAAGTATGGCCTTGCGCTAATTACCGATAATTATCTCCATAATTATCAAAAATAGAGTTAAAATCGATTAAACCTTTTTTAAGGAAATTTTGACTGTGCACAAGTTTTGCTAACAACCTTTATCACAAAAATTGATAGTTTCCGAGTTACAACAATTTGCACCACTTTACGTTAAATCGACGCATATGTTAGTAATCAGCGGTCTAAAAACTTTCAGAAAACATTGCGTCGTCTCATCCTCGTTTTACTTCCTGCGTATGGAAAATTCTCTATCCCGCGTATGGACTAAGAATATGTAATATTCAGTTTTTTTTTCGTTTTTTTAGTTAATTAGTTTTGTGGTATTGGTCATTACTAATTCATAATTTGTTTCCGTTGATTTAACGTTGATTTATGTATAAATGAAGTATAATAATTAAGTTAAGTGTTGATTTAAGATGAAGTATTCTTAGAAAAATACTGTATTGAAAAATGAAATTTATTTTACATTTGCCATGATTTAAGGCTAGCCACACTCGGCTAATATCGTCGAAAGAATTATATTGAAACAAGAATCTTGATTAAATGTGGACAATAAAACGTCCAGTCTACGTCATACGATTAATATTATTGAATCAATATCAATATATTGATAGCCTAAAAGTGAATGTTATCTTTGTTGAAATAACGATTTAAATTGATCAATATTATTGACTCGTGAGAATATGAGATGCAACTATATTTTTAGTCAATAATATTGCTTCAATGATAGTGACCGTGAGGCTAGTCTAAGATCATTTTGAGGATTTTATTGAGCTTAACACATAACCTTCAATTACCAAGTTTGGGCATCTATATTTTTTACGTGTTCTCTAAGATCCTTATTGAGAAAATACAACTGTAAATTTTGTTACAACCCGTGTAGATTAAAAAATTTTAAAGGCATTTTATTTGACGACCGAAAACAAAATTTGAGATGTTTGAACAACACATTTTAACAATTTGATGAAGATAATGGACAAATTATAGGTTACATAAAAATGCCACTTTCTCAAAAGAACATAACTCGAGTTACTTTTTAGAAAACCTTTCATATAAGAAATACTCAGCTCCAAATTTTAAAATACATATCGTGTATATCAATATTTACTCATTTTCATTCTTAGACTAATTGAATCATCGGTTGTTTCCAATCTAAAAACAGGTGTTTCTAAAATCGGAAACAAAAAATTAAATATTAAATTAAATGGAATTTCTGTTACGGAAAAATAAAAAAAATACTATTGAAGGCTGCGAAAGTATAGGTACAAACACCATATTAGTAGGGGAAAAATTTATAATATCTAATCGGAATGAAAAAATGCAACATCTTTTAAACAATTGTGTATAGTTTGCAATTTGCATAATATTAAAATTCCAATAAACACATGCAACGTTGCGGTTAACCGCTTACATATTCAGTTATATCCTCATGTCATTTCACACAAAATCTATTTTAAAACCCTACACAATGTAATGATTACATTTTAAATGATTTATTTTCAAATTCAAGTGATGCGTTGTAAATGATGGGTGATTTTAAATGATTGATAGTAACAAAACAGAGATTTTATAAAATGAAAGAGTGACTTGAAGTGGGTGGTGAAAGTATCTTTCAGAATTTTGCTTAGTTAGAAATTTCCCACGTAAATGCATTTTTCCAAGCTATTCCTCGTAGCTATCGGAAATAAATTTCAGTACTACTTCCTCAAAGGTCTTCTTTTCTAAGATACACTACTGCCACGGAATCCCCGCTTAATAGTAGAGTAAGGAGTTGAAATATAGGTTGAAAGGGATGTGCTTCAGAAACTTAAAAATTTGTGTATCGATTAAGCTCAAATGTTGACAAGCTATACAACCAGCTTCAAGGATTATTTTAACCTATTTTTAACCTTCGGGGAGGTGAAAAAATGGAGCGAAATATACCCAAATTTTCAACATGAAATATGGGAGTGAGGGTGAAAGTGGGGATGTTGCCCAGCAAAGCGGGTAGTTCACAACTATTTCTACTAAAATTATCATCGGACTTCTACCGTCAAGGAATACTAGAGGGAATTTATTTAACACAATTCCAATTACCACCGTGAACCATCACTTAAAAGTTTATGTTGGTTGTTTCATCAATCATTCACTCAATCACTTTCAATTTCTCTGTAAATAATTTTCATCAATTTTAATAACCTCCATAATTTGATAATCTTTAGAAACAAATTGATAATTTATTATCGTTGACCAAATTAATTTTTGGAATAAAATCAATTTCGTTTTCTTTGCATTATGTTTATGTATTTTCTCTCTCATATTAAATGTAAAAATATTATTGAAATAAATAAATAAATTTAACCTACTTAAACAAAACTGAGTAGTATTTTATTATTGTATTTAAAATGATGAAATCATCAGTTAAAAATATTTTACATAAACGTCTTGGTCCGTCGTTCCTTTTTTTTAAATAATAATATTTGAACATTATTTGCTTCTTTTAAAAACTAGTTTTCTTAAATGTTGTGTTCCAACATTTATCGTGTTTATAAGTATTGTTGTGGTACCTTTGTTTGTGTGTTGTTGACTTATTTAATGATATTCATTAATAAAATTGTTATATCGTATTTTAATTTGATGTTGTTAAAATGACCGGATGTATACGTTAAGTTTATAAACGTTATCTGATTTACTTAACTAAGATTGCTTCTAAAAAATTACTTTTAATTAAAAGCTGAAATGGAAAAATTAGTATGAGATTTAAGATCATGTTTTGGCTGATTATCTCTGCCTTTTTCTGAATAAATTACCCGACTGTCAAGGAGCGGTTATGTTTTTCGCGCGTATCTTGTATGTTTGTTTCTTTTGGTATGGATTTCTACATTTAAGATATCGTTATATTCGTCTTGAACGACCAAGTCTCCTTAGATAGGTGTTTGAAAAAAACAATATGACGGATTTTTGGCACGAAATATAAATTAGGAAAATTGAATTAAGAATAATACATTGGTTTAAAAAGTTTTAATAGAGTACCTATAAGAGGATTTTTTTAGTGCCCGGACAATCAAAAATCCAACTGCATTAAATAAAATCTGAAAAGAAAGAAACAAGTCCAGTAGTTTACATAGCGACTTCAACAGTTGGGGTTCATTAAATGTCCGGTTCAAATGTTTTAAGTAATGGGCCCCGACTGTTCAAGTCGGGGAGTACTGGACTTGGTTTTTTCTTTTTACATTTTATTTAACGTAATCGGGTTTGGATTTTTTAAATTTTTTATGTTTGTTGTATAGGTATATTTGAATGGATTTAACTTAAGTTCAATTTGCTGGATTTTAATGAAACTTTCTTATCATACAATATAGATCATATGTGCTACATAAAACCATAACTTCATTTATGGAGTTAAAAATAAACCCATTATATCCCTGTACCTATATAAAGAAAATGTGTTACTCCGATGTATAGGTTATCCCAAACTTTGGTGTGAATAAAATATGAATCTCTTTTTATTCAAAAACCACTCTAGACTGTATAAGTATACCAGAGATTTCACTTCTCTGCTGTATACCTATATCAATGTGACGTAATATGACGTTAATATTTTATGAGAATTTCTGTAAAATAACAATACCTTCTCATTGCTATTGTTATTTCTACATAGATGAATAATGCATCTTGGACATATGCATACAATTTTAAGAAATGAATAGTTTTCTTACATTGATTCATCATAAGTAGTTTTTAGATCTTTTTATAATTTGATGTCATTTATAACCGTTATAGATTTTATGAATCAGCCATCAAAAGTATTTTTATTTTACCACAACAAAATTGATTCTGTGACTAATCTTATTTTAAGAATTTTGAAAAGATCGTTTTTCGTCCAAAACTTTTTTTAAAACTGTTTTAAGGATTCAGTATCCATCAAATTTTTTGTATAATTGGCATTCCCATCTGACAATCTATACAGCATATAATGCTCATATTTTTAAAATTTTGTAGATTAGAGAAAAATTTTAAAACACCAATAATCGAATTGACTAACTGAAAAATCAATAAGCTGACCTCAATCTAACATACCATGAGCTCATATTGAAGTAAAATTCTGTGAAATATTGTTTGTAAAAGGAAAAAAATTTATATAGCGTTTACTACAATGCTGGTATTGTATAGTATCTATGCTGACTTAAGTATTATTATAATATTGAATAGAGCTATCCATCAGAAGTATTGTGAAACTGTCAACCAGTATGCACCTGACGCCCATACTGCAATGACTCGTCCGCTATAATTATTGTTATTGTTACTTTTCCCTCAATGGTCAAATTAGTATGGTGTTCTCACCGATACTGATATAGTAATATCCACAAAAAATGTTTTCTGTGTATAAATTGTTTTTCGACAAGTGTTTTTAACAAGACAATGCGTAAAATAGGAGCCTGAAAAGAATACCTACCTATACATAAGTTTGGAATGATACGAATACAAATAATGAACTATTCCGATTCAAATGTAAAATAAAAATAAAACCGAAACACGTTCGACACATCATTCACTATTGACCGATCTTTTCAACGATTTCTTATCAAAATATATTTCCTATACAGTCAGCATTTTTAAATTTTTTTTCATTTTCCAAGAACCATTCATATGAATGAATCTATATAAAAAAAACATGAGTTATTGAATTATTTTTTGTATATATAACTTTCGATGAATAGGAAATAATAAGACCTTCTAGAAATATCCTCCAGAATATTTGTGTTACAATTCTATAAATGGTAATGTAAGGACTTTCGAGAACATATTATCTATCTAAAATATCTGTTGAAGAACAAAATTATTATATTCTTTTTCTGTGAAAACTTCTCAAAAATATATTCAATACAGAAATGTTTCAAAAGTCACTATGTATCCATTTTTAACATGCTTTTATTAGCTTGGTATGTATCTACGTATCTATCTAACGAAATCTTTGAAGGTGATTTTCAACCACTTTAAGGCGCCGGATTGAATTATAATAATGCGCAGATAACATTTCATAATATTAATAAATAATAGTCTTAAACACTAAAAAACACACATTTGTAGCTAATTGAACTAAAAAGTAGAAAATAAACAAAATTTAAAAAAAAAAAGAAGATATTTTCAATAACCAAGTCTGGTACGAAATAAGAGGGCATAATGTGTACATTAAAAAACTGTAAGTTACATGAAAAACAATTCAGCTGTTTAAAAGTTGTGAACTTTTTTATCGGGGGTTTATCAAATTTCATCTATTTTCATGCAACCACAAGGTCCCACAACGAAGTTTTGTGGAGTACAGCTAGTTTTTATTTATATAATTTTATTTTCGGATTTACAAATACTAGAAAAAAATATTAGGATCACACTTTTGGTTACAGGTAGGAATTTCTTCACGAGTTACATACAAAGTATTAACCTGATTTTCAAATTTTCGTGCATTATACAGTTTGATAACAATTCCGAATGTGTCTTACTTATTTACCCAACGTTTAAAAATTGTGTAGTTGAAAATCTCTTAAGTTTGTTTCCAAAATTTAATTGAGAGAGAGTACGTTAATGTTCATGAATTTTATTTTTATCCCTAAATTTTTTTTAATGAATTTTATAGCTAGAAAAAATATTAGCTTCTTAATTATATCAAAATAAATTGGCCACCCAATTTTTCAAACGTTGTAAATAAATCAACATAATATTAATAGTCTTTTAACGATAAAATTCTACCTAAGTTATGGTCATGTTCCGGCCAATAATTCAAAACGGCTTTTTAGAAATGTGAATAAATAGTAAACATATTTTGGAATTCATATTTATATAGTTGTGCCAAAAAAAATTCAATAGACACTGCCGACCTTAATTTTGGCGTAATTCATTTGCATTATCCAAAAAACAAAAAAATGTACCGAAAATACGGGTAGAAGTTCTTAATTATGGGATGTAACAAATAACGAAATGTTAAATTGTTCAAATCTGTTTTTAGAAAATATTTTATGTTTTTTTTACATAATATTGCATAAAACGCGTCTTTTAATTTATTGTCACATATAAAATCTGGAATAGGTAGTCACTAGTCTGACATAATGTGAAACAAATGTTTGTGCCCTAAATATCCAACAGAGTAGAAAAAAATTATTATACGTAAGTTAATAGTTGACAGTTTGTTTTACTATTTTATGATAATACTAACTGTAGTAGATACCTATAAACTACTAGACATGACTGACTACTATTATTACTCATCATAATAATAAAACTGACAATCTATTTATAAAAATTTTTATTTATAGCTTCTTCGTTCATAATGTTCTAATATTTAATGAGGTATAATAAATGTTTCATATACAAATTAAAATTCATTAATTTATTAATTTAATATAACATATAGTCCAAGGGCTGAGGTAGTTCAATGTTGAACATCTTTGGTGTTCAATAAATCCATATGCAAATCATTCCATAAACGGCCAAAATATGGTCATCGCTACTAAAGGCTTTAAGATTTTATCAGGAAACCAAAAATTTGTAATCTGCATAGTCAAGTATGACTTGTATACGGAACTTATGGACAACATCTTACGCATATTTCGTGATTTGGCAACTCTTGTACTAATTTCTAGGAATGTTTGGCATTTTTCTAATGTTTGTAGGAATTTAAAAAAAATTATAATCAATATTTAATTGAAGTCGATTCAATTCTCGGTTAAAAATAAGAAGAAAATGGCAGCCGATAACATAATTACCTTTTTTTTACAAAATAAGATAGGCTGTAATGGTAGAGATTAGCATCGAAAAACGTTACCAATAAGATTTGCAATAAACCAAGAGATTGAGATTAGAATGTAGTTTTATATTATGGTCTTTTCTTTGAACATCACATAGCTGAGCGTGTTAAGGCACGAGTATGTATTTTGTTATTTTAGTGATTACTTAATTCGTATTCAGTTAATTTTTGATAACTCTGTATTGTTTTAATAACGAGTTGGTCGGGTTGAGTTTGTCGACTATAGTTTAAGTTAGAATTTTACATGCATATATTTATATATAAAAGATATGTGATGCGCGCACATAATTTCCTTCGCCGTGGTTTCGCAACGACTATAAGTAAGTATAAAGTCGTGTCTCGTACAATCGAAGATATCCAGAGTCTATATTATTGTAGATAGGAACATGAAACTTTGATGATATGCTTCTCGAAGATAAGGGCACACATCAACAAGAAATTTTTTGAAGGTTTTTTAATAAGGCAGTAAAATAGGGCTTATTGTTTAGGTTCTCTATATTAACGCTTTTTAAACCAAATTAGAAAATCTCTGTTATGGTGTAAAAGTTACTACGATAAAATTTTCATATTCAAATAGAGAAAAGTTGTATCCACCATGATTGTGTTATGATGTATTAAACTTTGTTTCAAAAGTTTTAAATTATTCTTTTCCAGAAATATAGGACGCTTGTGCAGAGAAAAAACTAGCGCATAAACAAAAACAGATATAAAACCATAACTTATTTCTCGTTCGACATTCCCATTTGGGGGTTTTATCGTACAATCAAAATCGTATGGAGTGAAAAGAACCGTGGTCTGAAAATACAGACAAAATGTATAATAGTGAAGCATATAGTATCCATACATATAGTTGAATGCATTCAGTTTGAGTACTTTGTTGTAATAATTACAACGTACAACGAAATAACCTGCCTTCTGGTATTTTAATCAACTCTATAATATTACATAACATTTATATCACTTTATTTCGTGTCATCTACCGTCCGTAGTAAAGTGTTGTACCTTGGAGCCAATGTACCTCACTCTCCCGGTTTTGAAACATATTGTAACTTTTGATACAGCAACGATACCTAAAATGAAGTCCAATTTTTCTAACTAGAAAACAACAAACCGAGATTTTTAGTGCGAAAAATTAAAACATTTTGTTTTTACTATTAAAAGGTCATTGTTAACTTAGGTCACGCAAACAAGGGGGACGAAAGGGTATTGTATAGGGTTTCAAATGTGACAAGGAGGAAGGGGGTACCTAAGCAAACGTGTCGTTTATAGTTAGTTCATTGGCTATTTTATTTAAACATTTGTGTTAAGTAAATTTTTTGGAATTAAAAATTCTTCGGAAGTTTATAGAAATTGTGAAATTATAATGCAATCGAGGTTGCAGGAAACATGACGAAGGAGAGTTTACTCATATCCGAAATATGATTAATGAAATCCGATATATGATTAATCTACTCATATATCGGTTTTAGCAACTTATTGAAAGTAGTAATGACCAAAATGTGTACATATGCACATTATATTCATATCAAAATGTAGGTACATATCGCTTATAACGGCTATCGTTTATAACGACCATCATTTTTGGTCCCTCCGATGTCTTTATAACCGATTTTAATTGTGTTTCTATTGTTGTATTTGTTTTAAATAGCTTTAAAAATCATGTTTGTAAATTGGATCCAAGGTATAACACTCTCTCATATACGATGTCTGTTTGTGTTTGTGTCGGGTATTTTGCACGGTAATGGGTCGGTTCTGTTTGTAGAACTTTGTTAATTTTTGTTTTTAAACATTCAAAACACATATGAGGAGTAAAATGTGTGAGTGAGACACATACGAGACATGTTTTTAGCTGATGACGTTGACTGACTGTGGAAAACATTAATGTTTGAAAGTTTTTTTTTGTCGTTGTTTTAGTTATACATGTCGTTGGTTGTTTGTAATTTTATAGAATATTGTAGCGATATACAATCAATAAAAACTTACTATATTACACCACAATAAAAAGATACTTTGTAAAAGGTAAGGTCTTTTCATACTCAGAATCAAAGTTTTAAATGAGGGGTATTTACCACAATGCAAACCTTGATAAGGTGCATATCCAAGAATTTGTGTATATGTCGCAATCAATTAGCTTAATTAGCTGATGAGTTAACATCCTGGTCTAACTAAACGGTGCCGTTCAAATAGCGGCCTGAATAATATTCAGCCGTAGAATTAAAAAATTTGTTAGAAAAACAACCTCTTCAATGTTATCCCTGGTAATGATCCGGGCCTTAATTTATCTCGAGTTACAGACGTTCAATCGACTTCAAATTTTGCTGGTAATTTTGTTATAATATCTTAAACAGACCAAAATTTAGAATTTTCTGACACTATGTCCATAGCACGCCAACTACTTTAAGATAAGATAAACGGCGGGTAAATCGAATTTGCAAAAAAAAAAAATAATAATAATAAATCGTTATTTTTCTATAAAGCACATTAACTCTTTTAAAACTTATAATGTGTGCCTTATATTCAGAATGATACCTTAACTCGACTACAGCTTCTTTTAATGGGTCTTCGAAGGAGGTTTAATGTACACTTGACAGATTCAATGAAACTAACTACATTTTGTTTCTAAAAAATATTAAATGGTATAATGTTTGCAATATTTTCATGTAAAGAATGTTTTTAATACTCGTAGAGGATTTATCTTGATATACTTTAAAGATTGTGTTGAATCACCTCCGGGAATATTTAATACATTCGTAAACTTCTGTCGTTATCAAAACATAATAATGTCTCTGTTGTATAAATGGGAAAATTACAGTTGATAGATGAATTTTATAATTGTATGAAAAAACCTATCGAAGATGGTAAAGAATTAAGAAGTTGGTTTTATTTCACAATTTCGTTTGTAAATGTATAAATATTTAGAGACTGTAAATGACTCCGGGTGTTTAAACACGACAAGTTTAATAATAAGTTTGAACACGACAGTAGAGCTTAAAAGTGCAGAAAATTCTACTGAATCTGGTTTGACTTTGTAAAAGAAGACCTTCGATTTACAGAACTTGCAAGTTTCTTATTTTTTTTGACCACGCTAATTTCAATAATATTAGATTTGAGGTTAGTTTGCTATAATTAACATAATCTTTTTTTAAATTTTTAAATACAAGTATATAAAAAATATAAATCTTATTAGCTGTTATTAGTTATTCGCGAACGCAAATATTCGTCACATCACGACACCATAACATAGAAGTCGCTCTTGAAAATGTGTGTTGACCTTAAAAGATGCTATGGGATGTTTGCGGGATTTTCGTAATTGCTTACGTTTCATGACAAATTTTATTAAAATGGCTATTTTTAACTCAAATGATAAAAGTAAAGGAAGGCTTTCTGTGAAACTTTGTCTAACCCACCCTAAAATGTTCTTTGCTCGAGTAGTTTTCGAGCGATTTAAATTTTTTAAAGAGTATTTTTGAGCTACGAGCGATCAAAGCTAACATATAGGACATATACGACAAGGAAAATTGCTATCCGTAAAATTTTTTCAAAAATATTCTTTAGATCGTTCTGATGAAAATCTCTTACGGCCAAAAAATTTTTTAACGAGTAGTTTTCGAGATACGAGCGATCAAAGCTACACATACATTAGGTAAAGTTATATAGCCGGTAGCTCGAAAAAATTTTATACTTGTGAAAGCTTTTGATCAGAACGATCCGAAGAACATTTTGGGGGAAGTTTCAAAAAGTTTCAAAGAAAGCCATTTTCCTAGTCATATACTAAAGCTATAATATGTACGTAGCTTTGATTGCCCGTAGCTCGAAAACTACTCGTTAATAATTTTTGCGGCTGCGAGAGTTTTTAAGCAGAACTATCTGAAGAACGTTTTGAGGATTGAGAGAAAGCCATTTTCTTAGCCGGAAAAAAGGGAAGTCAAATTGTTTCTTCATTTGACTTGACTCTCTTTTATTAAAGACGTCATTTATTTTCAGCTCCTAGGCTATTCACGTGTTAGAATCAATAAATATTTATTTAAACACGCATAAACGCACACTTTTCTATAGAAAGGAGTGTTTGTCAAAGGTATAAACAAACATTTCTCGCCACACAAAATCATGATAAAACGTTTCAACAATATAGTATCGCTATTGTACATCTATTTTTTTATTTCGACCTATGGCCTGTTTATTTGTATATTCATACACAATATGTCTGCAAAAAATAGAATAGAATATGCAAAATATTATTATATAATAGATTTATCAATTATGTGTTGGTCCTTGATCATTTCCGTTCGATATTCCCCTCCTTAGTGCATTCGTAGCCATTTTCATTTCAATTGAAACATATAATACATTCTATTCATTTTATTATATTAAAATGTAAATATTTATCATAAAAATTTTAAGATTGTCAGATAGCGACTGTGCATTATTTATTTCATGATATCAAATTATTGAATTCATCTCGAAAATCGGCATAAATTTTGATGTCTTTTATTTAAATGCGTTGTTTGAAAATATTATATTAAAAAAAAACAATTTCCGAGAAAATGTATCCTTTCGAATTTTGACTCGGACTTGACTTACTGGATCCAGTTAGATTTTCAGTGAAATAAAGACATGGAAAGGAGGTGATTAGAGAGCGGAAACTAAAATGTTAGATTTTCTCGCTTAAGGGCCCAAAAAAATGTGTGTTTGAGACTCAAGTTTCCAAATTTGGGGGTGTATTCTGTGAGAACTTGGAAAAATTAGACGAAAACAAAGGTAAAATTTTTCGATATATACCATAGTTCGATCATAATTAGAAGAAATACTTACTTTTTTACCAAAAATGCCATTTATTTCATCACTTTAAATGTATTTGATGGAAAAACGAGTGCCACTTAGTTTTCCAAATAAATTTTAGGAAAATTAGTCTTGTTACATAATATAGCTTACCTTTAAAACAATCAATTTTGGATATATATGCTAAAAACTCAAACTTTAACAGCTCAAATTTAGAAATTAAACATCGTAAGAAGTATTCAAAAATTTACATGCTTAAAAAGGGCCTAAATGATAATGCATATACACAATTTTAAGATGATCCTAAGAAAACGTGATTTTTTTGGGAACGTCCCCAAATACTTTACATGTTGTAAAGTATCTCATATGCATCATAACTCAATCTCAAAGCACAATGGTTTTGAGAATAAAATTCTAAGTAGAAAACTTGTCGGCTTTTGCATTTTGAATTCAATGTACTTGGCTTTGTTAATTTTATAATAGAAAATAAAATTTACTCATCTTATAATTTTGCTATACATCAATGAATACCATAATTTATAACCTGAGTGAATAATAAATCAGACCGAAAATTATTGTTCTGGTTAATTAAGATCATATCCACCTAAACTTTAAGTTACTTCTTTGAATAGAATGAATATTAGGCAGCAATGGCTGCTTAACTAAATAAAGCATCGCGCCTGGCTTTAGCATGACTTCACTTGATAAATAAATTTTATTGAGAGAGACTTATTGATTATATGTTTGAGTTGATGCAAATAATATTTATCACAGATTAAAAATTATAATAAATTGGGTTTGCAAGTCAAGGTTTTGTTATTGCATTTTGAATGTAAATGAATGAATTATTATATTAACATTGATTTGAATTTCAAAATAAAACATCGATGCATGGTGCAAATCTTGATAACTTTAGTGCCATTGTAAACTAGTGTTTTTGATAACTGTTACTGATTTGTATTTCTAGGGAGTCTGAAACTTTCTGCTTTTGTAGTAATTATAGTGTCTGTCAAAAATATATTTACAGCCCAAGCTTTTTTACGATAAAATGATTCACTGATCGATCACTTTATTTTTTTTTTTCCACTTATAGAAATTATGTTTTACATTTTAGTTCAGCTAATTACAAAAGCGTGCTTTTTAGTTTTTTTAAACTATTATTTATTTATGAATGTTAATTAAGAGACACCTACAAATTAAAAAAATTTTAAGCTTTTAAGTATTCCTTAAAAAGCCATTTCCTTTATTTGTTTTGTTCGTCTTACTTTTACTGAGAAAATAAATGAAACTTACCATTCAATGCTGGATAAAATTATATCAAACGGTTTTCTTCAAACGCTAAAACAAAACAAACAAATAAAATTATTGAAGAAAATTTTTCTTGGACATAATCTAAAGAATAAAATGACTCAAACTGAATAAAGCTGAAATCTGAGAAATAAATCGCCACGAGATTTCGCTCCCGGTATAAGATTTTAGGTAATATAACTGAAAAGATTTCTCCCATGAAATTGTTCAGTCAAAATTATCTTTTTCGCTGAGTTTAACCGAAATAAGATACAGTAAAATTATGATTTATTTATTTTTTTAAAAGGATAAAAAATTTTAAAAGTAAAAATCAGAAACAAATTTTATAAAATAAGTAAATTTGATCAAAAAAATCAAAATTACTAGACAAAAAAAGAAAATCTCAATTTTTTTAAAAGAATGAACCCCTTGGAAAAAACGTACCTTGAATTTTATATAAAATTACTTTATAACTAATTTTATAAAGTAATTTGAATTTGAAAAACCAAAAATTAAATTCAGTTGATAATTGGAAGACTTGTGTCTGAGCTATCGATTGGACTCTTGTCTAACAAGCGATATGATGTAATATGACAATTTAATAACATGTTTCTCAGTTATTTGTACAATTGTTCACATTTCGATTTTCTTGTTCTATATATTATTTAGGTCAATGCAAGAACATAATAATTTTATTCAATTCTCTATAAACCCAACATAAAATTTTCAACATAAAAGTATTCCCAGTTATATCCCTTTAAATTATAGCGATAATTCTTCAATTCCCAAAAGGTTAAACATACACACCTACTATAAAAAATAATATTCCTCGTTATACATTAAATTATAGCGAAAATTATCGCATCTCTTTTCTAAAATACCTACGTGAAAGTCAGAAAAGTTCTTACATAATAAATCTTGTTCAATAAAACAAATATGGCTGGATAATAATTGTTAGTTTTTAAAAATACATTTCATTAAAATATGGAAATTATAGGCAAAGCTGTTTTGCATTCAATGCCTGTAAATGGTTGTAACATACATTTTACCTATAATGCTGGCTGGCGATGGTAATTAATTACCTACTAGTTCTAAAAATACAAACTGCATTTGAATACAGATGCAGGGGCGAATTTAAGATGAGGTTACTGCCTGCAGAAATGGGAAATTCCAGAATTAACTTTCGAGTAAAGATCAAGTCAGTATTTGGAAATTCAGTCATGGTGTCCCAGTCCTTGCCCAATCTTCAACTAAATACATAAACCAAGACCAAGACTTGAATTACCAGTTTTTCGATCGATCGATTTTAGTCAGTATCTCAAAAACTATTCGGCCAGTCATCAAATGAACCGATTTTTGTACTTTTTGGGTCAAAATTACCTTATATACTTAGTTTTATCGAAATTGGAGGTAACAAAAATTTCTCGATTTTTTGCAATTTTTTTAAGGTGTACCCCCTTTGAAAAAATTGAGATAATCGCAAAAAAATTTTTGGTTTGAAATTTGATGAAACTCGGTGGATGAGGTAATTTTGATCCAAAAAGTATAAAAATCAGGTTTATTTAATGATTGGACGTTTAGAAAGTAACAATGTCAACGAGTATCATGGGCAAATCTTCATTTTCAAAAAAGTTAAAAAAATTGAAATCCATAAAATTGTGAACAAAAGGGAGGATAAGTAAAGGCTATAATTTGATAATCTTTGTTTTTAAAGGAGAAATTGACCAGCAGAGCGGGCGGGTATCTGCTTGTTTATTTATATAAAATGATCAGAACAGATAATCAAAGGCGGTCAGCCAAACTGCGTTATACCGAAAGTTAGTAGATTAGTTGTTTTTCTCTATTTCTCTGGTTTTACTTAAAATGCGAAAAAAAATTTACTCAGGTATAATAAAAAAGCACATTGAAAAATTGCCTAGCGGTTCATTAATTATTTTCAACAATAAGTTTGGTTAAAGTCTTGTTATGAGCCTTGGTCTTGATCTTATTTCATACAGGTAGGATCTTGGTATTGATCCTGTCAAAGTTGTACTATATCAGTCTTGACCTTGATCTTTAAAAATTTGCAAGACCAAGACCGATACTAATTTTGCTCATCATTAAATTGAACACAAGATTGGGTGAAAACCAGATATACTCGCTTGTTATTAATTTAGCGGCAGAGTTGGTGTTCATTATATTTAAGAAAATAATATTATCGGATCGTTTATGATAAGTGTGATCATACAAATGAACACACATAAGACGCCATTCGAATATGCCTGAAGCAATGTTTAACCTTAATCCTCCCCTGTAAATAATAAAGGTGATATAATCATTAGTTATTGGAAATTATTTAGTCATCTATACCTATGTATTTATGGTTGGTATAAGCGTGCAGCAATTCTTACATCATCAGCAGTTTAATCAGTGTAGTAGGGTCGTTGGACAGACATATGTACACTCATGATTGTATATTCAGAGCGTTTATAAAAAGTGCTGATTATATATATAATTTATCTTAGAAAAGATGTATATTCGCTCCGAGCGTGAATTTCGTTTCCATGACAACGATACACTACTTTAATTATAGAATTAATGGATGCATATATAATTGTGTGGATTGCATTGAAAACTTACATTTAAAATTTAATATTCTTGTTTCACAAATTTAAATAAATAATTACGATAATTAACATTTGAAAAATAATATTTGTACAATTTGATTTCTTATTTTCACAATTTTTAATGCATTAAGTTTAATTAATTAGTGTTTTTCAATCATTTTAATTTGACAGTTTCTATATCATTAACATGTAAATAATTGCAAATTAGTCATAACAGCCCACTTTATCTCCAAAATTTTTCACTTAAAGCGCTGGCATCGATTTTATTATCCCTACCATGACTACGCACACAACGAATATATATTTATGATTTTGGATTTAATTTAAAAAAAACTCGGCAAACTTTGATGAAATTATCCAAAGAATATTCTTTACTTAAATACATTTTTATAAGAACTCTTCGCCAATAACATAGGCAATACGAACTACAGCCAATAACCAAAACTTGTAATTAGAAACTAAAAATTGTTTGCAATAATTCTTTTTAGTGAGTTCCAATAATTCTTTTTAGTCATTTTTAACTGATCCACCTCTTAGATCTTCCTAAATAATCCTCGTTAAAATTTACATTTGATATAAAACATGCTAAGTTTGAGCATATACAAGGATCAAGTCCGGGTCTAAGGGATCCTCAAAACCAAAATAAATTTTCCCTATTTTAATTCTCCTAAAAAAGTGTATTTTTCTGGAATTGGACAAAAAAGGCAAATAAAGTTAAAAGTTTTTAGGAAAATGGAAACAGTAGAAAAAATGTACGAATAGAAGAAAAGGAGAAGGAAGTATAGAAATTTGTTTGTCCAAGTGCCACCATACGATGCAAAGTCGCTGGGCCAGGTAGATTTAAGAAGTCCACGTTTTCAGTCTCTGACCCTCTCCAAAATTAAACTCTAGATTCGGCCTGTACAAAGGAGAGAGGATTAAAAGGGATTTAAGTTTTAGAATTAAGTTTCATTTTTGATTGTCCTTAAGATAGAATTCACATATTTTAGTTCTTGCAGGATGGATTTTTATATTTGCAATCAATTAAAATACAATTTTTTATTACTTTCCCATTAATGGAACAAATAAACAATATATGTATTATGATGAAAAAACAGTATTTTCACACCAGTGAATTCGTGCGAAACAGCACGAGCTCTAGGTTAGCATGACATATCTACAAAATAATTAATTACAACATGTGTTTTAGTACCAATGTACGTAAATGCAAGCTCTACTCCCAGTATAAAACATATAACATTTTCTATACATATTTCACTACGAAATTCCAAAGATAATAGAATTTATAATAAACCGTGATAAATATGATCCTTACAGGAGAGATCAATTATTATAAATTATTATATTCATTGATTAAATATCTATATAGATCATTAATTGATCTATATAGATCATTAATTGATCTATATAGATCATTAATTGAATCAAAACAACAGAACCTTAACTTTTGGAAAAATATTAATTCTTACAAGAAAAAATTATCAAGAAGCCAATGTGTTCCTTTTTCTTTAGCATGGGAAAATCCATAAGTGCCTTAAACAAAAAAAATTCACATAATTTTAAACAAGCGTTGTTCAAAATGACGATTTATGTACCTAGGCCAATTAAATTGTGTATGTACCTAGGCCAAAAAAACAAATTAAACATTGAACCTTGCATCAAAGAAGGTACTTTTGTTTTTGTTTTTTTTTTTTTTTATATGTTGTTTGCAATGTAAAGGCAATGTTAAATAAGTTTTCAGCCTCGGCAAACGGCTATGCCAAAAAAGAAGAAAAAAATGATATTATAAAAGCAGGGACAGTTTTTATTTTAATAATTTGGAAGGAATTTTTAAAGGAAACATGCTTGTATGCGGCTTTTAACGCTTTGCACAATCCCACAAATGAAAGTGTGGGCTAAATGATGGAGCTATGCTACTCACTAACTTTTTTTATACCATGTATATATGAAATATATCAAGGTATACTAAGTTTAGTCCCAAGTTTGTAACGCTTAAATATATTGATGCTATGCACCAAATTTTGGTATAAGTGATCATAAAATCACCAAATTAGTCCATCTCCGGTTGTCTGTCCGTAAGCACGATCACTCAAAAACAAAGAGATATCGAGCTGAAATTTTTATAACGTGCTTAGGACGTATAAATTAAGGTCGAGTTTGCAAATGAGCAACATAGGCCAATTGGGTTCTGGATTCGTGAGACCCATCTTGCAAACCGTTAGAGATAGAACAAAATAAAAAATATATATCCTTATAAAAAAATAAACAACTTTTGTTTGAAACATTTATCCGTAAACATCACTTTTTACCCGTGAGGGCCCAAATTTGTTTAGATCATTATACAGTAATGGGATTATCAGTTATGTGTGTTGCACTACACTCCTGTTACACTCCTTATACACACGACTGTAGCTATCTAAGAGTGACTATCTTTCTTTACTTACATGACGTAAAAATAACAAACGATCAATTCAATTGTTTGTTTTCACTTGTTAAATATTACTTTCACCTCGAAACGTATTTCATTTTACGAGTTGAAAGCAATAATTTCCTAGTAGGAAGTGAATAATATTATAATCTAAACTAGTAACCACATCCATAATAGAGGTTCACACACAATTTAACCAAAGCAAGTAGATAGATACTAGAAAGATATTTCCTACCTTAAATTAGGACAATCTACCTACCTATCATACATTAAATAGGTTAACATGTTACAACTTATCATATTATAATAATACATAATTATAATTAAATATTTGCGTGCAAATTGTATATATAAAATAGTACATTATAAGAGATATAATAATGTATTATTTTTAATTAAATCATGTTACTTTCTGCTTAATTAACTTTTATTACAATATCAATCATACACCTTTTCTACTGAAGGTATACATCACACACGGATACGAAGTCTATAGAAACGTGAGGTTTATATAAAAAGAAGTCCTAAAAAGTGTAGAGCGGGTTCGGAATGCAAAGTCATGTTTATTTAATTTGTTCCAATTACAAGCTCGTCGTCCATCAAAAATTAATCAAATAAAAAATCCTGATATATTGTAGATGTGAAATTTTGTGAGTATGAATGAATGTATCAAATTAATTTGGCTACTTTTTTCTTTAAATTCTGAACTATTTTCTTAAAATCCCGATTATATACAGGTTATGCTTGCCTCTATACATAATTTAACGAGTTGTTTAAATTATTCTAACCAATCAGAAGCAATTGCTATCCATGTATTGCTATAAATGTTTGTTACGCTTTCACGCAAACACTAGCGAATGGATTTTAATGAAACTGTACAACAATATAGCTAACACATCAGAATAACACATGAGCTACAATTTATAAAGCTTTATTTAAAAAAAAAATAAAATTATTCATTTTACTGCTCCATCTATGATCATCATTTTGAATCATAAACTAAAGATTTCTTAAAAAATTTAAAATAGTAAATGTAAAATAATTCATAGCCATCTTGTCTGATATACTCAATGAATTATGACTATTTTACACATAAAAACCTTGAAAACTGTTCATGTATTTTATTTATCTGTGTTACACAAACCTTCGAGTGTTATGGAAGGGGGGATAAGTAAGATCAAGATAGGTGATGGCTATAAAGCGATGGTTTTTTTCTTTTAAGTCCAGTTAAGCGGGCGGATATCAATCTAGTCAAATATAAATGTTAAATATGTATACTTTTGAAGTCCTTTATTGATTTAAATAATCGAGCAAACCCCTCTCCCTTTAAATTTTCAAAATTGATTTAGACTTAGTCCAACTTCATATAAAAACAATCAAGCCTTCTATCCAAAATTGCCCTGGCGCTCGTACATCCTTAAGAAAATTTAATAACATGTTTGTCGCTCCCATTACATTACCGCCCTTGCGCTGTAGAGTTGGTGGTGGAGGCCATGGTCTTATGAGTATTGTAAAGGCAAGATCAAGATTTTATTCTTCATCAATACTATATCTAATGAGAAAGTTTTTTCGCTTTTATTAGAGAGTTAGACTCATTAATTTTTGATAATAGTACATATGTACCAATGTTGCTATGAGGTACTGAACCCTATTTGTGACTTTGTTATTATGAAATACTACATAATTCGATCAACATATAATTTAAATTACGTTTTTATTATGAATATGGTCGTAATTGAAAAAATTAAGAGGTATGGATTATTGGCGCCGTGGCAGTCAACGATATCTCATTATATTTAAACTTTATTGCGAGATATTCTATAAAATTTTATCCTTGTAAAAAAAAAGTTTTATACTTGTTTTCATCAAGGTCAGAAAATTTAATGATATTTTTCCTAGTTTTTCATTCTCAACTTTTATTGGAATTTGAATTCAAGCCCAATCAAAAAATATTCTAATAAAAATTTTGCCTAATTGAAATTGATACACAGGTATTTTGTAAAGATCTTCTGCCTATAATCCGAAAATGTATATAATACACCTGTAATATAAAATACCTGTAATTTTTAATGATTTTTGAACTACGAACAAGAATTTTCAGAAAAAAAAAATTAGTAAGCAGCTCAAAAGTTGTTTCTTCAGACCTATGATATAATAGAAGAATAATAATAATAGAATAATCTATTTCCATAATTTGACGATAAATTATAACTACTAATTTTACGTTAAAATTCTATATTTCATATTTTGATCTTCTTTAAGTCAGTATTTCAACATGTGAAATTATGATGTATTCAACCAGATTGCTTTAAGTTGTAAATTAAAATTATATTAATTAATATTACATATAATTATAAATAGAAAGAAAACAAAGAAAAACAGTGGAAAGTTTTTATGAAAAGTAGTAAAATAAAATTTAATAAAACTCATAATTATTTTTTAACAAAGTGCACCTGTTGATGAAAAAATCGCAGTAAAAAACCTAAAGTATTTTCTATCAACAATTTTTTATTTATATATACGTAATATAATAAATTCAATAAATTTATTTTCTTTTTAAAATTTTGTTTTAATTTTCCAGTTTCCTTTTAATATTTATATTCGTATTTATTACATTACTTAACTTTTAAAGCTTATGCATGTTTACTGTTATTAGTTAGCTATTATGATATGTACAGAGAATTCGAATATTAATAACGGGAGAATTATAACTCGAGTATTAATAGTCGTTAAAAAATACACGCTAAAGAGTAAGTTAATTTTAGATCTGGAACTCATCACAGTTATTCTCAAATCTTACGGAGCTATATACTTTTGAGATCTGTTGGCTACCTTCTATCCTCTTCAAATTGTGGAAAAACGTACTCAGCCAAGTTATTTACTGATAGAAATGGCAATAAAACTTAAAATAAGAGGGTAAAATCAACTTTAGAGGTTACTCTAAAAACTCTGGCGTAAGATTATCATTTCGCCTTCGGGATGTAATGAGTACCAAGTGGAAGTAATTCTCATTAACAGGGCAACTAAATGTAAGATTTAATAGTTTAAGCCTAACGGGCAATCAAAAGAAAATCTGATATTGGTTGTTAGCTTTAAGGATATTTCAGGGAATTGTACAGCTTTGATATCAATTGACAGGTTCTCTTGAGATGATATAAAGCTGCCAGACTCAAATATAATTAAACAACCAATAATCTTTGCCAACTGTAAATTATTTCTGGATGAAAATATCGTAAGAAAAAAAGACAAAGAAACTTGTTGTCAATGCCATTTCGAAGAATAGAAAATACGGCGGAAGCTATAATACAGCCATAATTAACAAACAGCTAAATAGTAGGTAAGGACCATACAATCACGACTATTGCAGGAAGGTCTCGAATGAAGTGCAACTTTTCTATCAATGTCAAGTTCCTGCTATGACAAGACTCATCACTTCGAGCCTTTTATTCTTCTCAGAACTTCTTAATTTCAATTTTATTGACGTCATAGCATATCTGTTTTTCTTTAATGATTTAAGCAGTAATTAAAGGAGTCCTTTAGGCACTTATTTCTCTTTTCAATATTTCATAAACCCTCTCTAAGTAGATGATGTTATATTTTATTAATAAATCATTTTAAATTGCTTATATAAGTTTCTATTATGACAAAAAAATTCTATTTTACTTACACATTCTATTATTTATAATGGATCGTTTGAATATAAAAGATTTCCTCCTATCCGTAACTCCGTACTATCATTTACATACTACAAACATATTAAATGCAGAAGCAAAACGTTGTTGTTCGCTAATAATAAATGAAATAATTTGATTTTATATTGAAAATATGACAATATATTTTTAGAATATCAACTATCGTATGTATTATTGATTTTCAATATTAAGTATGTTTCTGTTACATACCTGTAGGAAAATAAATTTGAAAAATTAAATTATTGATATTATGTCAAATCTGTCAGTTTTACCTAACATTTATTTTAAACGCAAACATTTATTTTTATTATAATAATATATCTTCGTATAATATTTCAATCGATGTCCCAAAAAATTATTCACATTCACAATTTTTTTAAACGCCGCTGCCATAAAGTCGAAATAAAATTTAAAAAAGTCCCGGAAGAAAAATAGAATATCATTAATGAACGCTTCCACATTATTGTCAAACGGTCACTTAATCGGGTTGCCAGATCTCTTGTTTTAGCGGTAAATTGCATGCTTTTTTACTCACCTTGCTATCGAACCAATCGTAAAAGATTTTTGTATCTTTTGAGTAAAATTAAATTTATAAACTGAGTGGATTTATAAAATAAATATCGGAAAAAAAGACTGAAAAAAATTTCTGTAATAGTGTCCCATTTTTGAACGCAAGAGCTAAAAATTTCAGAACCCAATTAACTCCTCTATAGTCGACAAACTCTACCCAATCAATTCGTAACAACAGTACTCCGGGTCTATAAAATTTCTTCTCTCCGATTATTATCTCTTTTTTTCAATTACCAAACTGAGTTGTTATCTCATTTCCATAAAGCTCAGTGCAGGTAATTTTGATCCAAAAACCACGAAAATCGAGTTTATTTGATGATCGAAAGTTTTTGAAATATTGTTCTAAATCCATACGAAAAACGACTTTTAACCCCCTATGTGTATGTGTCTGTAAGTAGCAAGTGCGACTTTAGGGTTCCGTACTCGAAAATATTGTCGGGAGTTTTTTAAATTTAGTAAATTTTAATTGTTCAGATTGATTTCGAGCAATTTCTAAGAAAAAAATTATTAAGTAGAGAAATAAACCGAATTTTTTTTTTTTTTTTTTTTAAGTTTTATTTGCTATTGTTTTTTGGAAAACGTATCCAAAATATTTTCATGCTCATTTCAATGCCTCATAAGACAACGATCATAAGGTATACAATTTATTAGTACTTAAGACTTTGAAACAAAATATTAAAATTATTCATTTATCATACAATGAAAATTAACTCCATTTATTCTCAATATTCATGAAAATTTTAAAGTAGAAAAAAGTTCATCAATTGCAATGAGCAGATTAGAATTGATGTAATTAAAAAATATGTTTAAAATTGAATAGAAAAAGCAATTATTATTTCTATTAGTAGTAGATAGTTCAATTTAGAATAGAAGAAATAGTTTGTTTATTTAAAATTTAATTAAAGGTTACCTTGTAATTCAATCTAATGAAGTTCCACTATACTGGCTACATACAAATACAATTGTTATAATGTAATTTATTTTTAAAATAAGGTTAAATTAAATAAATTATAATAAAACAAAATGTTAATTGAAATAAGTAAATAAGTTACAAACCATAGTGTTTAGGATTCCGAACAAAAACCTAACTTTCATGAGAAAATCAAATTTATGTATTCGCACACCAAGTGTCATTGCATTTTTATTAAGTTGGATTGATGGCTGTCCTAAGGTCGGAGTGTGGTACAGTTTTAAAATGGTCCATAAGGATAATAAATATATAGCTGCCCCTTCCCAGTCGCAGTTCTATGAACCCTTCAATTTTTTTTTAGGAATAGGAAGAGCGCATTAATATCAACAGACTTCAAGAAATGTTTTTTTTTATTCCCATTTTTTATTATCAGTTCTTAAAAGAACTATAATTAGATCTAGTGATTAAAAGATTGACTTGAACGGTAATCTACCCACTGTTGATCACCTTAATATGCTTAAACTAAGTATATTAATTGTCTTTATCTAATGATTATGTTAAATAAACCTAAATTTTAAATCTAGCACATTTTGTCTGTTTAGCCTGTTCACAATGACTGTTAAATAAACCTAAATCTTAAATCTAGCACGTTTTATCTGTTTAGTCTGTCCACACTGTCACAATTATCCAAGAGTTTGATCACTTCAGAGTTTGGATGCTGCTCAATGCGTGTCAGGTATCTATCACTGTGGCCACTTCGAAACTTAGGGTGAATATCGTCCTTACGCATATTTCACGGAAAATCACTAATCCTTCGCAACACTTTTGATTGAAATCTTTGCAGAATTTCGATATAACTATAGCTAGCAGTTACCCATAGCTGAATGCTATAGGTCCACACCGGTTTAAGTATTGTTTTTTTACATACTAACACTTTATTATTCAATGATTGCTTAGAATTTTGACCTAAAAGCCAGTATAAATTAGAAAATTTCAAGTTTAGCTGTTTTCAATCAAGAAGAGGTAGTACACTACGTAACCTTGTCATATGTGTCCCCGGTGGACACACTTTTAGCTGGTTTTTATCAATATTCATATACCTACACAACTTTGTATAGCAATATAATTGTTATAATTGTTTACAAGTTTTTATCAGCAACAGGTAATTTTATTGCACAAACGGTAAAGAAAATTACTTTGATAATAAAAACTCGACGCGCACATCACTTTGTTGGAACTTACTTATAGTCATGTTTCTTTGAAAACACATTTCTTGGTTTATTTATGAAAATGTAAATGTAGTCGATTTATAATGACAAGTTTGTTCGGATTAGCAAGAAAAATATTTTTTACTTATGAACAAATTTCAACTTATGGTAGTGCGAGCGAAAAGGCTTGTTTTTGAAAGTTTAGACTTGTGGTTGAAATTATTTGTACCTTATTTTCAATTTTGAGTAGAATTTTGTTTTAACTTCATTAATTTAAATGAAAAATAAGAATAAAACTTTTCGATAACTGCCTTGGCCTTCGAAAGTTATATAAAAAAAAAATTCAATTTTCGATAGTTTGAAAATTACTCCATATATCAAGAAATTTTACTCTTACTTTTCGCCCTATATTGTCAAGTTGTAAAATGATTCACAAATCTATAACATATCATCCATCTACCTTTTTCCCGTAAGACAATGTTAAATATGTCTACTTTTGAAGTAGTTTATTTATTTAAATTATCGGGCAACCCCCCTTAAATTTTCAGAATTAATTTAGACGTAGTCCAATTTCATATAAAAAAAAGCTAGCCTTTTATCCAAAATTGATACGATCATTTTATATTTATACAGACAAATAATGAATTTAATTCATTGGATTTTATGATTCTAAAAATTATGCAAGAAAGAAAACAAACCTTGATTGGCTGTGTCCTTGGCTTGCATGAATACGCCTTTTAACCAACGCTAATTGTCGAAATAGTATATTTTATACTTACCGACTTCGTTCACTTATGCACCAAAAGGCGTTACTGTATGAGTCTTTGATAACGAAATGACGCATATTCAAACGAAAACATAGACGGTAAATCTTGAAATTTCCAAATAAAGTGTTTTATGAACATAATTCTTATTTTTTTACGTATTCGAAAATATTATAACCAATCCTTATTACAGACTTTTACGAGCGTTCAGAATCAAAGTATGACTTCTTTCCCATCCTTAGAAATTTCGTACTTAGAAACAACAACTTTATCATAGGTTTGTATGTGAATTATTTATTAATGTTTATACCCGCTTGAACCCATTTGAACTCGTGAATACAAAAGATAGATGCAGTATCTGTATCAAATGTGATATAACAATTACTTACATACCTATAAAAACAATATGCTAAAAGTTTGAGTGCTACTGAATTAATAATGCAAGACATAAAATAGGTACGTTTTTATAAGAATGACATAAACATAAAACTTTTTTTTTTTGTAACGAAAAAATTGATTATTTCCATTTGGATTTTAATTTTTTATGAGATCATTATTAATGTGTAGGTTATAACTTCTTTGCATAATATGAGGGCATCAGTTTGTACAAACTGTGTATTAAAATACTGGGTATTTAAATAGTATTAAATTCGAGTCAATATACTAAGTTTTCGGCAAACGGAGAAACTGCTGATCCCGTTATTCTTGCTCTTGTGAGACCTGATACACTACGAGTACAGAGGATAAAGCTCTACTTGGAGATTTAAAGAAAAAGGGGTAACTAACCCCTTAAAGAATTGTTAAAGAAAATAAATCTAATACTAACGAATTAAATCCTGAGGCCGAAGCCACGTCGAATGATACCAAAAGAATTAAGAAAGGTGGATGTAGCGAAAGTTTATTAATATACACTCAAAAAAGCCAGTAAAGAGGGTCTCGGCATTTCAGGTAGAGAGCCACTGACACAATTATCAAGAATAACGGTTATATAACAGTTTAACAATAATAATAATCTTTTAATTTTCATATACATATTCTATTGTTGTTTTCTGTTATAGAAATATTTACCACACTGATTTGATAAGTTTAAAGTTTATACCATTATAATAGGTAAGTAGAGTAAAGTGTTGTACCTTGAATACAATGTTCCTTGGGTCACTGTTTAGTTTGTTTAAAGATCTATGAACTATATAGGACAAGAAAAGATTTACTAGAAATTAATTTAAGTCGAGAGACCAAGGTTTTTTATTGAAATATTCTTGAAAGACTAATAATTTTCTCAAAGAGATCATGATATTGTGGCCACGGCATCCTCAGAAGAACGCAGGTCATGCAGAAGATCGTCAGGTCGAAATTCATCCATGTCAATAGATTTTTAAACCATGTATATATGAAATATACATAGTATATTAAGTTTAGTCCAAAGTTTGTAACGCCTAAAAATATTCATGCTACGAAAAAAATTTTGGTATAGGTGTTCATAGAATCACTTAATTAGTCCATTTCCGGTTGTCCGTCCGTCCGTCCGTCTGTGGACACGATAACTCAAAAACGAAAAGAGATATCAAGATGAAATTTTTATAGCGTACTCAGGACCTAAAAACTGAGGTCAAGTTCGTAAATGAGCAATATGGGTCAATTGGGTCTTGGGTCCGTAGGACCCATCTTGTAAACCGTTAGAGATAGAACAAAAGTTTAAATGTAAAAAATGTTCTTTATAAAAAAATAAACAACTTTTGTTTGAAATTTTTTTTTGTAAACTTCACTGTTTACCCACGAGGGCGCTTATTAGGTGCAAATTTTATAGTATGCATTAATATGGGAATATCAGTGTGTGTGTAGCTATTTAAAAGTGGATATCTTTTTTTATTAACGTGACGTCAAAAAACAAACGATTGCTTCATCAACACTGTCTATACATGGTATTTCAACAATTAACTCAGTCAATTGTTTGTTTTCACTTGTTTTTAAATATACTCTGTTAAATAACTTCGAACTCTGATATTTGGTAGCTTCTGATTACTGTCCAATGTACAAAGACAGCTTTTGACATAAAATTTAATAGACATTATAAATAATAAAATATCTATTGTCATAACTCGTTAAACGAAAACTTGAGAAAAAATTATTAAATAGTAATTTATTACAGTTCCTTTATTTTACTATCAATAATTTATAATTTATAACGAAAAGAACATAGTTTTTTTCTTGAAATGGAACTTATTTTCGGATGTCCCACGACACCTATCGTTCTTTTTATACCATGCATATATGTAATATTCAAGGTATACTAAGTTTAGTCCCAAGTTTGTAATGCTTAAAAATATTGATAGTACGCTCAAAATTTTGGTATAGGTGTTCTTCATAAAATCACCTAATTAGTCCACTTCCGGTTGTCCGCCCGTCCATCCGTTTGTGAACACGATAACTCAAAAACGAAAAAAAATATCAAGCTGAAATTTTTACAGCGTACTCAGAACGAAAAAGTGAGGTCGAGTTCGTAAATGAGCAACATATATCAATTGGGTCTTGTGTCCGTAGAACCCATCTTTTAAACCGTTAGAGATAGAACAAAAGTTTAAATATAAAAAATGTTCCTTATGAAAAAATAAACAACTTTTGTTTGAAACATTTTTTTGTAAAAATCACTGCTTACCCACCAATGTGTAGCTATCTAAGAGTGGATATCTTTCTTTACTTACTTGACGTCAAAAAACGATTGAGTCATCAACACTGTCTATATATGGTATTTCAACAATTAACTCAGTCAATTATTTTTACTTGTTAATGTAAGTTGTGATCCAAGGTACGACACTATCCCATATATATATATTAAAATGTAGGTAAAACTGAAAAACATAAATTCAATGCATATTTTATTTATATACTTTCTCGTAAAGTCTACCCGTATCTAAAAACATTTTACTATTACCTATTTATATTTCCTATATTATAATGTTTTGAGAAAATTGTTTCTATAAAAAATATTTTTATGTTACAAAAATAAGTCGACTGTAATTTATTTAATGAATAATATAAAACAGAGGAATTTTCTTTTTATTTAGAAGATTATTATAGTAAAATATTCAAATCCTAATTTAAGAGAGCAAATAATAAGATAATAAAATAATGGAATCAATTTCTTTTTTATGTCGAACTAAATAAACATTAAACAAGTGAAAACAAACAATTGATTGAGTTAATTGTTGAAATACTATGTATATACATGTCACACATCAAAAGTTGTTTATTTTTGTATAAGGAACATTTTTTTAAATTTAAACTATTGTTATATCTCTAACGGTTTACAAGATGATTCCTACGAACCCAAGATCCAATTGGCCTATGTTGCTAATTTACGAACTCGATCTCATTTTTTACGTCCTATGCACGCTATAAATAATTATTAACTTGGTATAATAATTTCATGACAGGCGAGCAGACGACAGGCAGACAGGCGGACAACCGAAAATGGACTAATGAAGTGATTTTATAGCACCTATAGCAAAATTTGTTCGTAACATCAATATTTTTAAGTATTACAAACTTAGGACTAAACTTAGTATACCTTGATATATATTACATATATACATGGTATAAAAAGTACACGAAAAAGTACCAAGTTTATAACGCTTAAAAATATTGATGCTACGAGCAGTTTGGAATAGGTGTTCATAAAGGTACCATTTCCGTTTGTCCGTCTATTCCTTTGTTATCACGAATAGAAATTTTGGTTCTTTCTTTCAATAAAACCTACAATTTCCATTCCAACTCTGTTGTAAAATTGTTTCACACTTAATTTGTCATGTAAACATTAAAATATGACTTTTTAGGTTACAAATATTTCGCTTTAAATTATGTAGACGATTAAACAATTTTTCTTGGTTTATTCATCAGAATTCATTTGTAAAAAACATTTTACTGTAAAAAAAAAGTAATAAAAAATTATGTAGAGGAAATTTGGCTAAATTGTACCGCCATTTATAAGTTACCACTACTTCAATTTTCATTAAATAATCTATTTTTCTATACTGGTAATTTTTAATAAATACTATTGCAAAATGCATAAATCTACCTTATATAACATTGTCGGCCACTGAAATGCATAAATCTACGTTTAAATGGCGGTACAATATATCCAACTTTCCCCTATAAATTGAGTAAAAATTTCTTTTTAATAACATCGAATTTATATTAATCTTACATCGCACTTAATTCTTTAATTTAGCATGATTCTTTGCAATTACATGTCCATGCGGCAGTCATTAATAAAATTTAACATTATTATTATTAATATCATTATTATATTTAATTGTTTCCAATAAAAAACTAAAATTCTCTCAAGAAATTAACTATGAAAAATGTGTTCACATTTTTGCATGGAATCATTATTGAGTTCAATTTACAATTGTTGGTAACTGGAACTCATAAATTAAACTGAATTTAAATTAAATATTTAATTGTTAAGATTAATCTTTAGATAAAATGTTTATAAAGGTATTTTTCAATTTCAATTCAAATATTTTTATTTAAGATGCTATTTATTGCAGGGTCTAAGTACACTGTGTAAAATAAGTTAATGAATTGATTACTAACTAATCAATTACTATGGCTATTGATATCTTCTTATAACAAGTAAATATTTCTTGAGTCAACAATCTCAATAATTAATTCAAGAATATAGTATTTGACTGCTTAAAAAAATTTACTTGAAATAATCATGTATTTTATTTGAAAATATTACACACATAGTCTTACAGTATTACCAAATTTCACAATTCCTCTAATTTTCTTATTTTGCGCTTAGTTTTTTTTTTTTTTTTTTTTTTTTTTTATTGATCTACACAACATAAATCAACCATTTGTTTTGATCATTAATAATAAATAAACGAAAAATTATTTATAACTAGAGTGATACCCATCCGCTTATCCCCTTTCTATAACACTCGAAAACATGGTAAGGATTATTTTACACAGGTAAAATATATGTATGATTTTCTACTTTTTTAAATGTATAATAGTCGTAATTATTCATTGACTACATCAGATAGCCGTGAAATATTTAATATTGACTATTTTTAAAAAAATTTGTAAATTATGGTAATGTCAAATGACTACTTTTACAGACATCTGTAATTTATGGTAATGTTAAATTGAATTAATTTATAAATTTTTTTTTATTTTTTATTTATATATCTTTATTAATTATATCTCATGTGTTATTCTGTAGTATGAGCTATATTGCTGTTCAGTTTCATTAAAAACAATTCGCTAGTTTTAGAATGAAAGCGTAACAAACAAACAGACAAACAAACAAACATGCTTTATATACAACGTTTCTGTAACAGTCATTGCCTATGATATTTAATTTAGAAACTACTGTAGTGACATTCATTGTTTGGAGTGCCAATTTTTTGGAGATTTATAGCTCATATGATTAAAACTGTTGAAGTCGCGCATCTATATAATTATTATTTGTCTATGCCACTCACTATCAGTTAGTCGACAATGATATTGTTTGTTTGTAAATGCATCTAATAAGGTTCATTGTTATGATTCTAAAAACTCTATAGCATCACAATAACACATCTTCAATGCTGTGTGTACAGTCTCACTTAGATACATGCATTCCAATGCTGTTTTTGCAATGCTTCACTGATTATAGAAACTCTACTGCATATCTTTCTAGCAGGAAATACAATTTTTAAATATGGAAAAAGCTTAGGATCAATGGCGCCTGCTTTGAAGATAGATAATTTTCAATATTAAATTACTGATATTGATCGTACATATCAATCAATAATATCTCGCAAAGAGCTCGTTAGTATAATATTATTTAATAATAATTATATTTTATGATTATATGGTAGATTTTCAAATTACTTTGATTAATTAAAACAAACTGTAAATTTTTTTTGTACATAAATATTATTTATACATATAGTACATATGTGCACAAAAAAATATTTCAAATCTTATTTTCATAAGTTTAGTTATAAAATAATTTTTGATGCCTATACGTCACTTAATACCATTTATGTGGAGTTACTATTTACGAATGTACTTCGTTGTAGTATGTATTAATATTTTTTTAAGAATAAAAGTCGAATACTTATTCCTTTGTTAGTCATTAATTCTCCAAAGTTAAAATCTTGCTACTTTTTACGACATTGAAAAATTCTCTCTAAAAAATTGAAAAAAGTAGGAGAGAGAGCACCACGTCGTTTTGTTTTCGAAATATTAATTTTGGCGTAAATTGTCTAAATTTGGAACTTAGGCATTAATTATATCGTGTTTTAAACGGTCAAAAATTCTGAAACTTTGGGATTTAATAGTTGTCGCAGAAACGAAACAATGAAGTCCGAAAAGTCCGAATAGTAACTGGAATAACCAGGTACCTGTAGCCCGATTCTCCCCGCGATATTCGTGTTCAATGACCCACAAAAATCCCGAGTAACGAGTTTGGACCGAATTTCCCGAAAACGAGTGGGATACCCTTTACTCTGGGCACCAGGTACCTCAAAAACCCCCGAGTAACAAGTTTGAAATTATTTTCATCACTATTAACCGAATTGTGAATTTAGTATATTTACGGTTAATTTAAAATGCAAATTTTAATTTCTTATAAATCAATTTAGGTCACAAAATTACCTGACGCTCTAACGAATAGAATGTCGAAAACCACATTCCACCACGTTTTTAGTGTTTTGTTTCTTCGACTATGGTAAGTCCTATTCTTAGTGTATGAAAAAATTCGTTAAATTCTGCCGAAAAGTGGGTTTTACCATAGTTTTAGCTTAGGAACTGCAAATACCATGCTGGAAATACCTTACGAACTTCCCTATACTGGGAAGTTAATAATACAATGACTTGGAAATATTGTAAACATTTGAAGCGTACATTTTTTTTACATGAATAATACATTTGTATACACTTATAAATGTATAATTTTAATCATATAATACACGATTCAATGGTACAGTTAACGTCCGCTTATAGTTTAAAACAACCAGGTTATTCGTTAATGTTATGAAACCACCTGCTCGCGCGCGTTCGATACCTTCCAACTTATACATTTATACATATTACATGCATGTATATCGCTATCTGCCAAGAGCGAGTTAACGAGAACAAACAAAAAAAAATATTCAACACATGTGCGCGCATTGAAGCTTCAATATATTGTGTAGCATAGCATGAAGATCGTTCTTTTTAGATTGGTGTAGTAATCTAAAAGTAAGTAGAAAAAGAAAGTGCTATTACAAGTTAATAAGACTATCTTTATTCGACTTACACTTAGTTTGTTACACGAAGCTATAAAGAACAATTGTGTGGAGAGTAAATGTATTATTGTTGATATTAAATATTTATATTCATTGTTTATATTTTTCTTGAAAAAAAAAATTAATTTGTTTTACTTTTTACGCAATTTAAGATGGGCATACTTCCAAATTATTTTCTTTTTTTTTTTATAAACAAAATATTTCTTTCTATATAGTGACTTTCTCATGCAGGTGTCAGATTGCGAAATTGTAGCACCAGATAACGCAACCAATTAAAATATTATGATATAAAATTTTGCAGGTGCCTAGAGTTGAGTTTTTTAAAACAAGTATTCTGAGAGTGCCATCTGCCATTAAAATATGAATTTTACTTTAATTTCACTTTATTGCTGTAAATAGTATAGTTTTCTGTCAAAAAAATAATGGGTTTCCATCTCTCCAGATTTGATCGGGAGACTTCATAAAATAGTGTAGTTTCTCCCGATTCCCGATATATCAACATGAATGTTACCAGCTGAGTAAATAAGGAGAATTTTTAATATCATATTGAGGCAAATTCGATAGTTCTGGGCAGCTTTTATTTTAAATTATTTGATGGACATTTGAATTTTTAATTATTGAAAAAACTGGGTACACAAAACATCAAAAACATCACATTATTAGATTAATACGGTGCCATATTACTCATAAAAATGTTAAATTAGACTTGATACCATGACAAAATTTGAAAGTGAAATTAAACAATTTTAATTTTGTTTAAAAAGCGAAGAAGTTATAAGCATTCAAAGATTGTTGTCCATCTCCTTTTAGCAAAATAAAGTTTTATATGTATTTCAATGGACATATCGGGCAATGACGTCACTAGCCTATATCTTCCTCTTTGTTTAATAAGGAATTTTAAAATTTTTAACGTTCATATTTTGCGTACTTCTAAAGATTTTCAAAAACCAACTTCACTTTTCTGCCAGTGCAGTGAGAATTCTCCACTTGAAGTGATAAAAAAATTTAGTCAACATGCCTATTGGAACTAGAAGGCGTATATTTTAACACAACTTTTTTTATTCGTTTCTAGGTGAAAAGATCAGCCCCTTTTTTAACACCCCTCTTTATGGTTCGGGGGTTAAAAAAAAGAGAAGTATTAGGTAAGTATTACGCCTATTAAAACATTGACAAACCTTCAATCATAATTACAAAAAAATTTCCTAAATATTTTAATTTTTTTCAATATTTTTTCTGTCAATATCATTGTTTCCATATACTCCTTTGGCGATCAATATTGTGGTCAATATCGATATTGATATTATTGATAATATAGACCGTCTGGTCTAAAATCTTAAAATTCAATTTTCGATAAAAAAATGTTTCTACAATAATTTTTGTTATTGTGAATGTAACCTTTTATTAGAAGACTTTAAGAAATTTATTTATTCATTATTTCCGTTTTTTTGACATGATAATGATTAATAGTAAATTGAAACTTTGCAACGAAAAGTAATAATTTACCATTTTTCAAATGTCAAATGAATATACCAAACAATTGTATCAGAAAATTGACAAGACAGTTTATCAATTATTTGTATTTATAATGACGTAATTATATTTATTTCAATATTTTTCTATAAAATAAACATTCATTCTTACATATAACTAAAATCTGTCTGTATTTATTAAAGAAAGCTTAAAAGATCTATATTTCTTGCATTACTTTTAATAAATTAGAAAATTTTTTAAACCCCAACAAATTTTTTGCCCTAGTTTTCGAAAAATTTCAAAAGTATTTTCTAAAAAACGCTTTTTTTTTGTTTTTTAAATTTACATAATGTTTACGAAAAAATGTTTCAAATAAATTTGTTTATTTTTTGATAAGAAACTTTTTTAACACTTAAACTTTTGTTCTATCTCTAATAGTTTACCAGATGGGTTCAACGGACCCAAGATCATTTACGAACTCAAACTCAATTTTCACCAATACCAAAATTTTGTTTGTATCATCATTATTTTCAAAGTGTTACAAACTTGGAAAAAAAATTAGTATACCTTGATATATATATTTCATATACACAGGGTATAAAAAACCAAAATTTTATTTTAAGTGTTAATTTAATAACCGTACTTTTATGGTAACTTGACAAGCCAATATTTAAAACTTTCATCTTTTATGTAATAACATAAATCAGGCTTTCATTGCTGTTTTGTAAAATCACAAACTAGGATTGTATTTTTACTAAATGAGGGTGTATCGGAACTACTAAAAGTTTTTCTAAAATTACCGTATCAATCTTGTTTTGTCCTGTGTACATTTATTATCGACTAAATATACATATGAAGAACCGTGTCATGTAAAACTGAAGATTTAATTTCCATAAATATAGCTTTTTTTACTTTCTCACATCCATTAAGAATAAACAACATGTAGAGGAAATCATTAAAGTTACTGCTACACCTAAAATATTCCCAAGTATAAAAACAAAAACAAACTAGTTTCAGTAGCTTCAACATTTTTAGTCTTCCGTATTCTTCGAGGGCTACTTTGTATTTGTCAGCATTCACACCTTACAAGATTAATGATAAATCTAATGATTTTATAATGACCCTCAATATTAAAGGTTTTTTTAGTACCTAATAACTTTGTGATAGGGTATTATTGTTTTCACTCCGAAAATAAGAATAAAAAATGTATCATACCTTAACGTTTTGAGATGTCCGTTATATAGGTTAGGTTAGGTTATATTGGCTGCCCACGAAGGACACACTTAGGCTATAAAGCCCATTGTAATACCATATATGTGTTTCACCACCTTTTCCGATGATAATTTCATTTATCAGCTCAATTATTTTCAGAGGCTGAGTGCACCTCCTTCATGAATATACCATGCACTACAGCAGCCCATCACAATCATTAATCAAATTAATTTTTGTTCTGACGGCGGGAATCGAGACCACTCCCCCAGGCATACCGCGAACGAAATTGGTTACGCCTTAACCAACCTAGCTACTGAGGTTGACGTCCGTTATAAAATAGTCATTAAAAAATTCAATCAGCTTGAAATTTTGACCGATATAGTAGAGGACTAATAAAAATTATATCCCGGTAAATTTTCAATCAATTCGGATTTGGGAAAGTGGGCTGTAAATATAAAATTTTGAATATCCCAGTTTAAAAAATTACATTTAAAAAGTTATCACACGGGGAATCAAGAAGAAGGAAGATTCGCCTTGGTAAACGATGTAAAAAATAAACAATGGGAACAAAGCGTTGAAAAACTTCATAAAATTCATTTGCTCAAGAAAGTAATCTTTTTATTGATCGTCTAAAACAACACTTTTAGAGTTTTTCGATGTATTAGTCAAAGGAAAAAATATTTATTGTTACAAAATTATGAAAAATAAATTTTTCCATAATTTTTAATAAATTGATATTTGTCTAAATAAGAAAAATTCTTTAGAAAGTTTTTGTCTTCGAAAAATCGCAGTCACCACGGTATACTTTTTATTCAAACAAGGGATGATGAATTATGAGGAAAAAAAAGCAAGAATAGGAAAAAAAACATCCATTATCAAGTGTAAGTAATCGATGGAGAATAAAAATATATTTTAAAATAAAATATTTACTGTTATATGATCTGCTTTTATCTTAAAAATTGTAGGCGTTTTATTGATTTTTCAAAACAGTTTCTCAAGGGTAAAAATTATATACATTTTAATTTAAAATAAATGTTTACAAGTAATACCAAAATGCAGTGGGATGTAATATCGAAAGTTTTATTCACATAAGTTGGTAAAATGTACACACAATTAAGAGCTTAAAAATATCAGAGATTTAAAAGTTCGAAAAATCCGCAAGGTGATGTTTAATGATTTAATCATGTATCTGGTAAGTGGTAGTAATGTCTGTGGTTCGATCCCCGATATGAGATTTTTTCGTCTTACCATACTTTTCGATTTTGTGATAAAAAATTTTAGTGTCCAAATGCTATTTGTAAATATAACTCAAAATATCTACAAAAACGGAAATTTATTGAATTGCAGTTGATTCGAGTTGGTAGTCGGAAAAAATAGACCCAAAATTTTTTAGGGTCGGTTGGATTCTGACATTTTTAGCCCTTGCGTTCAAAAATAGGACACTATTACAGAAATTTTTTTCGATCTATTTTTTCATCAATCCGATTCAAGTTAATGATATATACGAAATATACGAAGGTATACTAAGTTTAGTCCCAAGTTTGTAACGCCTTAAAATATTGATACTATTAACACAATTTTAGTATAGGTGTTCATAAAATCACTTAATTAGTCTATTTCTGGTTTTCTGTCAGTCTGTCTGTCGTCTTTCCGTCTGTCATCACGATAACTCAAAAACGAAAAGAGATACTAAGCTGGAATTTTTATAGCGTGTTTATGACGTAAAAAGTGATGTCGAGTTCGTAAATGAGCAACATGGGTCAATTGTGTCTTACGGACCCATCTTGTAGACCGTTAGAGATAGAACAAAAGTTTAAATGTAAAAAAAGTTCCTTATAACAAAACAAATAGCTTTTGTTTGAAACATTTTTTCGTAAACATCATTGTTTACCCGTGAGAGTGCAAATTGTATAGTATGTACTATATAGGAACATCAGTAATATATGTGTGGCATGTATGCATGTGTAATGTGACAGAGTAATCAACACTGTCTATACATGGTATTTCAACAATTAACTCAGTCAATTGTTTGTTTTCACTTGTTCTTTCAAAATTTATAGTAATCTAATTTTCAGTATGATAAATTTTCAATAACGAGATGCTTGTATTACATACTATAAATAAAACTTTAAACTAACCAAGAAATGAAAAAAACTTCAGATGTTCACAATAAAAAAAATTTTTATATTATAACAGTGTTATAAAATAGCCGAAAGGCATTATTCAATACATTTTTTTCTCTCATAGCATTATTATAGAAAAATAAAAACCTTTTTTATACAGGTTGTCCCTCATATTTTACGACAAAATTCTTTCCATATGAAAATCACTGGTTTCTTGCTTGTCGAGGGAATAACAAAGCCGAATATTGTTTCAAGAGAGACATCAGTAACCATTTAATCATATCAGTACCCTTTTTAAGAAAATTTTTGTCATTGCTTTTATTCAAAAAATTATTTTTGTTCAGTTGTTTTCCCTCGAAATATTGAATTTTCTATCAAATAATGATGCCATATAGAAAATTCAAAACTTAGATAATGAGATCGTTAATCAGTTTAAACAAAATTTTAAAGATTGGGAATTAAACAAATGTTCAAACTTTGCCAATATGGTGTTGAGCATGTCAACACCGGAAAAAATATTATTGGAAGAAAAACATATTTTGTATCAACAAAAAGATACTTAGGATACATGAAGTCATTTGCATTATCTTATTATTATGACATGTTCTGTACAATGCGTATATTATTAAAAGAACAATGAATAAATATTGAATTAATCAGAGATTTGCACTCTTTCACGTTGAATTCATATTGAACAGAATATTTCACACAAGTATTGTTTATTTTCTTGTCCGGAATAGTAATCTTATGTTTTTTTTCCAAGTTTTTACAACAACAAAAAAACTGTTTGACATAAAATCCAATCTTTCATCTTGTAAACTCCAGCTGTAGGCCACTCAGTATTTTTTTTATACTGAAATATTTATCATCTTTGATACAAAAAACTAACACAAACAAACAATAATTCGATTGGTTCTATCTTCATTTGTAATAGGAATTTTTACAATTCAACTCCTGATTTTATTCCTTTTTTATAATCTGTTTTTTCCAGTTAGGTTAAGTTTCTGAGATATGATTTATATTTAATTTACAGTTTTTTCATACTTATTTTTTGTAGTGACAAATAAAATGAAGTGATTATTTACAAATAAATAATTTTAAAAGAGTGTTAAAATAGGTGACTATCTGGGCTGGGCTTATATTGGTGTTTTTGTAAAAAACTTCTTTAATTTGAATTCTCATTAAAACTTTTTTTGTAAAAATTATTTAGAAAATATTTTTTTTTTTCACTAAGTGAACCCAAATTGTCATAATAGTGGACAATTTTCTTCTGAATTAATTTGGAATTTGTATGTTTTGAAAATGGTTTTTATAAAATTTTGGATCCCGAAGCTCCTAATTTTTAAGCAAAACTGGTGTATGATGTATATTTTTTCCACGATGCAAAAAGAGGGGTATTATAAGTTTAACCGCTTTGTGTATGTGTTTGTCTATTTGCACTTTCCCCACATTCCACCTCTCCCCCCATATATTTTTGTGTAAGGGTTACAGTTTTCCTGCAATGTACATGTCATCTTCTTTTCTTTGATACCCCACATGGGTATATTTGAAAATTTTCGATTATATTATACCTTTCCATCCCCACTCCCGAAGATTAAAAACAGATAAAACAATCCTTGAAGCTGGTGGTATGTCTTGTCAATATTTGAGCTTAATCGATGCAAGTTTTTGAAACATATCCCTTTCAACCCCTTACTCTACTACATTATGCATGTATTATACTCTTTCCTCATGAATCACTCTATCTATTAGAAAAAACCATATCAAAATCCGTTGCGTAGTTTTAAAGATCTAAGCATACATTGTGACATTACAGCAACATTCAGCGGGAAGCGACTTGGTAATGAATTAAAAACATTTGATAGTATTTCCTCAAAAATAATCGTTCCAAACTGAAAATTACAAACTGAAAGCTTAAGGATTACATTAGTATTACGTAAATAACAGCCAGAACAGCTCAGTAGACACCAAACATAATGCCGGACAAAAGCAATAAGGTTCGTATATAGGTAGAGTCATTATTAAATTATTAGTTATAAAAAAGTCTCGTGACATTAAAAATTTTACACTTTTTTCAATCTTGCCCTTATCTGCTAAATGTATAACGTGCGATAAGGATATTCGTTGCATAAATAGATCACAATTTCAATCTTTTTTAATTGTAATTTCCTGCACCACCAATCGTCTTCATTCCTGTATCACTTTTCTATGGGTGCACAAGAAGCCGCAGATTAAATTAATCAAATAATTATAATCCTTTTTCAGTTCCACAACCACACAAAAATCAATAATAAAATACAAAACTACATAAATAGGAAGAAGTAAGTACCACATAACCCGAAAAATAAGACGAAGAAAATTGTGTGTAACATATTTTCTAATGTAACAGGATAACATAAAATGTACCGTACATGTATACAAACTATATATCTTACTACGAAGGTTATCCGGGAAATGAAACACCACTCAACAGCTACTTGTGTGTCCGGGTCACGGTAGGCCTTTTTATCTATCATCTGTTTCATTTCCCACATTATTTCGTACATAAGACGAATTTTATTTACGAGAACATTAAACTCTCCAGAGTTTTTATGTTATTAATAATATTACGTTTATTTAAAAAAAAATTTTTAATACAATTCATAAATCAGGTAATATTTTAATATTTATGACGTAACATGAACAAATAAATTTTTGATCATTAAAAACCGATCACATCATAGCCCAAAAATACTTTTTTTAAATGACTAACAATGTTTTTTTTTATAATAAAAATTTGGTGTTAATTTTGTCTCAAAAATACGTTTATTTCATTGCATGTACAGAACATTTAATAAAATTTTAATTAAACTAAACTACAATTTGATCACGATATGTAATAAAAAAATTTTTAAATTAAAAGAAATACAAATATTTCAAGGTTAAGGAGAGAAATATTAAAATATTTAATTCAATAAACAACATTGATTTAAAAATTTAATAAACAAAATATATATCATGAATTATTCCTGTAGGATGAATAAACTGTTTTGACCTAATTAAACAACAATACACAATAATAACAATGGATTCATTCATAAATAATTTACTTACCCTTATTTTTTTTTTCTATTTAATATTGCTCACAATTAAAAAAAAAATAAAAATATTTTCACAAAATCTTTGAATCACTAGAAGCACTTCAAAAATTGGCACTAGTTTATAATAATAATAATAGTAAACCACTTAAATAAAATTTGATGATTCGTTTCGGATTTATGTTTTCTTCGATATGTTTTGGTTTGATTTTCGGAATAAATAAAATAAAAAACGTGTTTTTTAGTTATTTGAACACGTCTTAGCTGGTATGTTTTTATTTTTTTTTGCTGGTATGTCTTTGGAACGTACTTTTTGTATACAATCAACAACTAGTTCTTATACATTCAACACGCTACACCACAACAGTTGAAGTACAACTATTGCCTGCTGAAACAAGCAAGTGCCCAACAACTGAGCCGGCTTCAGTACACACATACATATATACAAACATGGAGGTTTTATATATATGTATATAGATTTTCTGTATGTTGGTATAAATGTGAATATAAAGTGTATATTAAACGATCAATATTAATTTTAATGGATTGAAAACTCGTTTTTTAAAGAAAATTCTTTGATAATTTTATTATAAATTATTGAAAACACAATCGTTTTTCTTTCAACATTGAAATTGTCAGAATGTATTACGCCGCCATATTTGTAAATTTCCACAATTTTATGTGAAATTGCATGGGATTTAAGAAGCATTTTGTTGATCTCACTTGGATTGAAAGAAGAAATTATAGAAAATATATCAATTAGAAAAAAAATTTTTGGAGGAAAATTGGCGAAATATGTAATCAAATTAAAAGCAATAAAGTTCGAGCAAATTAATTGCCGTCGATAACTACAAACAATTGCGTATGTTATAATTTATTTTCTTTAAATTTAACAAAACTTAACGTTTTGTAATATCCAATGAACGGGTAAAAAATTACGTTAAAAATGTACTTGTAATGTTTTTCATACAATTACTTGGGCTTCACGATCGAGATGTGTCTTAAGTGTTCGAGAAAATCAAGCTTTTTTCTTTGATGTGTTCCTTGACCAAAAAAAAAAAACATCGATTTTTTGAAATATTAATAATATTCTCAAGAAGGGCATGGTCTGTGATTATAGTGCTTGCATCTTATGTAGAAGGTTGTCAGTTCGAAGCACAGGTAAGTCAATATCTTTTGTTTTAAATTAATTTGATCTTTTGATTAAAAATTTTTATATACATACTTTAAAACGAAAGGAACATAGTTCCTACCGGGTAGCCTGCGACACCTCTCATTTTTTATTAAACCGTTTCTGCAACCACAGCAATAAGAAAAACATTGCTTAATATTTAAATGGATACTCTTTATTTTTTTGGTCGAGATTCTTTTCTATTTCTTTTCTATTCTCGAATAAAGGATACAATCATTTTGACCACGTAATTTTATGACATCGAACGCATATCTGCAGTTAAAGTGCATAGAAAAAGTAGAGAGAGTTTGGAGTCAGGTGAAAACCCAAAACTTGGCCTCTGGTAATTGATCATAACATTGTAAGAAGTAAATTTTACTAAAACAAATCAACGAATACAATAATTTTATAAACAGATGTATAATTATTGATTTTTATATTATCAAATTTTACGATAATAGTAAAGTAAATCGTCTAAGCTGAGTTTAAAAACATACTCAGGTAATACAAATAATATACTTGATAATGCAACGATTGCTTTGTAGTTTTTATATATTTTTATTATATTTCTTCTTCCATATTATGCCATATACGTTGTAACTATATTCTTCTTCAACTCAGTTCTTAAGTCAGTATTTTATACAAAGAAAGAAATATCCGAAGATATTACACCAGTAGTGGATGAGTTCACCTTAAAGAAGAGAGTTCATGAATTAATTCGTACGTACATATAAGTAATATATGTGGCCGAGTCCGAATGTCCGTAGTATATAACATAAGGTGTACAAACGAAATACATAACTGTTGAATATAATACTCCAAACACAATAAAACCAAGCGCGTATCCAGAAAATCTTTTGGTAGGGCCAATTAACATTTACTGAATAATTATGCTCTTGCTTTGAAATTTAGTTTATTTCGTTGTCGCTTGATAATACTGGATCTTGGGTTTACTACACAAAAAACGAAAATCGAGTCCATTATGTAATTGAACGAGAACTTTTAAAGGTATTGATATAGATTGTTCTGGGATATCACTCTTCATATTCGGCTTTGGGTGAAATTACAGAAGCCTCAGGTCAAATCGTCCCAATTTATGATTTTTTTGGATTAACATTAAAATTGAAGAACATTTTTGTTAATTTTTTTTTTGGTTTCCCAATCTCCGTGTTTATTTAATGTTTAGGTGAGAAATTTATAACATAACGCCTAAAATCCTGCTCGTAAAGTTTTTATTTCGAAGCGATGTTTTAGATATCTCGAAAAATACGTCAAATGAGGTGAAATATTTTGGTTTTTGGATCCTAATTGCCTCAAATTTTTCTGTTAAAATTAAGGGAAAAATAAATGATGGTAGTAACGGTTAAATAAATTATGGTTAATTTGGTAATTGAGCGGATATGCTGAACAAATTGTCCACTCTTTGTTTGCGATTTTAAGAGTCAAAATAACTATCAATGTATAGTATAAAACCAAGCCGCGTCGGTCCGCCTGTCTCTAATCGCTATCTATGCGTAAATCTTTGAAACTACGTAACGGATTTTGATGCGATTTTTTAGATAGAGAGATTCAAGAGGAAGGTTTTTAAGTATTATACATGAATAATATAGTAGATTAAGGGGTTGAAAAGGATGTGTTGCAAAAACTTTTGTGTGTAAAAGTTGTGCATCGATTAAGCTCAAATATTGACAAGACATTCTACCAGTTTCAAGGATGTTTTCATCTATTTTTAAATGAATTGGAATGAATAATCGAATATTTTCAAATATACTCAAATGGGGTATGTAAGATCATGACGTGTACATTACAAAACTGAAACCCCTGCGAGATATGGAGGGAGGGAGTGAAAGTGGGAATGTTGTCCAGCAAGGCTAGTAGTTAATAATTTGTATACAAATCGTTGACATTTGTTCGAGATTTAAGAGGTCCTTTTTTATAAATGTATAACTCTTAATTTTTTTTTTGAGATACTCCTTTCTGGCTACGGATTATCTCTCTATAATTGTCTTTTATGGCCAGAAACTATCTTACTTCTGAGAGGTAGCAATTGCTTCGGTTGCCCCTCTCTGGATCCGTACTTGAATACGATCAACTAAAAACTATATAATACTATTTTTTAAAATGTATTTTAAAGTTGTGCGAATGTAATAAAATAATTATTGTTATTTTTTATTGTTCCTCTTTTACCTACTCCGCAATTTATTATTGTTAAACCTGTCATATGTACAGATTTAGTACAATGACGTCATGTCCATTATTCAATTTTATACAAAAGAATAAGGATGGATGTACGATTGTACCATTTTAACATGGTTTTTGTTGTTATAACGCTATCGAATATTATTAAAGTTAATTTCATAATTATGAATTATAATAAAAATGGTACCTGTAACTTCCTCTGATAAAAATGGTACCTGTAACTTCCTCCGCGGATTTTTTTTTATTATTTATCTATATTGCGTATTGGAACTAAGTTACTAATCGGATGGGGGTTAGGCAAAAAAAAGCGTCCGCCGCCGACTGACCGACACTTTTTTTATAGTTTATTATCTTGAACTATTAAAAATACTCAATAAGGCTCTGAATTGTTTCTGTTCTGTTAAATAGTTTCCAAAATTTTTACTGTGACCTAAGGCTTTTTTTTATTATTTTAATAATAAATTTTAATACTATTTTGAAAGGACAATCTGATTCAACGACGTATGTGTGAAGTATTATCTGTGAAAATTGCTCCGGAATATCACACACTTTGTATGCAATTTTGATCAATATCTCAGAAACTAGTCGCTCAATCGTAAAAGAGATCCAATTATGGTATTTTTTGGACCAATATTTCTCTACAAATTAATTTTTATTTAAATCGTCTAGTGAAAATATTTCTTGAATTTGTTTACTTTTAATTTTTTTGTTTCGGAATTTCATCAAATTTTGTATATAAAGTAATTTTGATCTAAAATCGTCATTTAACGATCATATACTTAGTTTTTGGAATATCGTCTAAAATTTTATACGAAAAGCTTTTACTTCGGAACAATTTTGACAATTTTTAAAAAAATACTTTATTTAATCGTCAAATTGGCTAAAATTTTATTTTATTTTTTATATCCAATTACTGTAAATAATCCGTACACCAGAAAATCTGATTAATTTTGACTCAATTTTTGTCACAAAATAAAGCTTTTTCTGAAAAAATTTAATAGATTTTATGAGCTTTTAAAGTTGAATGCCTTTTTAAGAAATTAAAAAATATATAGGGAAAAGCCTCATTTAGTTGAATAAAATAAACTTTTCTAGAATTACCTACAGCGGTTTTTTTCTGTTTGAACTAGTTAAAAAATCGATCCACAGGGCGTTACAAAAATACGCAGTTGCCTAAACTTTACTCGATTCTGTACATAATTACCTAGTAAAGTGGTTTATCTTTTTTTCGAACTCAGGTAAGTTTGGCCATCATAATCAGCCTTTTTTTAATACTAATCTTATATTTTATTAACTCTTCAAGTTATCGTATGAAACTCAAATATTAGTATATATATAAAAAAAATTTCCAAATCTAGACAAATTTCGAAATTGAAAAAAATTATTCTAATTAAAAATTATATAAGGAAAAATCCTTATTATTTGACTAAATAAGCCTTTCGAGAATCATCGCGTTTTTTTCTGTTTGAATTAGTTTTCATCAGGCGAAGTTTGTGATAAAAGTAGGTAACCGGTGTATCTACAGGTGTTACAAAATTACGCAGCAGTCAAAACTAAACTCAATTCTATATGTAATTAGAAGAAAAAACTGAATTGTCTTTTTTCGATTTCGACTTAGTTTTTAGCCATCGTAATTATTCTTATTTTTTAGAAAAAAACTTACATTTTTTAACTCTTCAAGTTATTCGTATGAAACTAAATAAATAATGTAGATCTTTAAAACAAATATTTTTTCAAATCATAACAAGCTTTAAAATGACTGAAAATCGAAATCGTAGGAAAACTTGGAATTGGAAAAAAGTTTCTTAACTTTTTTACTTATTTCTATGTGTTGAATTCGATGCTACATAACTCGTTACGTATTTTTATAACACCCTGTGCATGGGTAATGACGTAATAAAAGTAATAAATCCTACTCAAATAGAGACAATATTAATCCTACAGGATTTATCAAATATTTAAACACAAATATTAAAAGTATTTAATATAATATTTTCAATTTTGTCACTGATCAATATCAAAAATATAAACAAAACAAAAAAGTTTCAATAATAGATAGATGGGCTGATAAAAATCGACCCTCATTGCAACGAATCAATGGTAAATTCGTAGGTCTAGGGCCAGTAATAGTATTTGAAACTTATTTCGAAATGGTTTGGTGCTTTGAGAGGCTGTTAACATCTTGAAATTCTTCTACGAAAATTAACATTGTCAGAAACTTCTTTTTCAGGCGGCTAGGAAAAGTTTTAATTGCACGTCAAGCTTAAAATTCATTCAGAATATTTCGCCCAAGGGTTCAAATCTTTAAGTAGGCAACACTCTTTTGTTTAATAACCGATTTTATAGTGGACAGTTTGCTTGCAATGCTTTATGTTTAGTGTAGTTTGCCATCATAGTGAAGAGATTCACGCCAAATGTATTTTTATGAAAATTAGGGAAATTTTATTATTTTATTTTATGTCACTTAATGGACCTACAGCTTGGCTACGAGATCGTGGGATCTAACCCCATAAATAATTTTCTTTGGGAACATGTAAAGTCAATTGTCTCCGTCAATAAACCAGAGATAGTTGGACACTTGGAAAAATACGACCGTAATTACTGCGATAAGTGTGTAAAAATTGAACATTCTGTCTTCTTATTTGATTGAACATCGCCTTTAATACCTTCATTAATTTCCGGTTATGAAAATTTTCGTATAATAATAAAGATATTATACTTGAGCTTGACAAGTATCTCGTCAATTCGTTCTGAAATTACTTTTAAATACCAAGCCTGGGTCTAGTATTATCAAGTAAATTGATTGAAATGTGAAATAATACCTTTTGTTGACAAATTAAATATTGTTACAATAAATATGGAGGTAGGAACTAGGTAGGCATTGGCAATATAATCCTACACCACAATATTTGATTGTGAAAATGTATTTTAATTGGTTTTCAGCAATAAATATAATACTTAATTGTTCAAATTTTACTTAAGCCAAGTATTATTACTACCAAATTACATTTAATGTAAATAATATTTGTCAAATAAAATGTATTTGGGATATTCCGAGTCGACCAGAACAAAACTGCCAAAAATTTGAAGTAACGTAAATAAATTTTTGATGGTTCAAATTGTGAAACTAAAATGAGGTTTCAACATGGCAGCTACAATCTACATAATAGATAAGAACCGAATCTTCGACATGAATAGTTGCGAAATCTAATTTGAGGCAAATTTTCCAATGACATTCCTTTACGGTGATCAAAGTATCCAAAATATAAAACGGCGTTTAGTAAAGAGAAAGCAAAGTTCAAACAAAGTAAAGAGAAGCAAAGTTCAAACGATCTTTACGATAAGATCAAAGAGAGGTCAGCTTTTAACAATCCAGCCTCATTATTCCTTGTCTAAGTATTAACCAAATTTAATGAACCAAGCATTAGTTTATCAGACAATATTTAATTCGAGTGTAACAAACAGACGTTGCAAAAGTTAACATAAACCATGAATTTAAAACAGAGCAGATAATTTTTCAATTCGATGAATGCTCACCACAAAGGAAAATTTGTTTTCTTCAAAATACACCTCTCAAAGGCAATGCTCAACAATTTTTCAGCAAACTAAAAGCTAGCCAAAACTGTGTATATCTATGTAGTTCCACGTAAATCTATGGAATTCAATTTATTTGTAAATCACTACCCCCCAATTTACAAATATATATACGATAAATGTGATTTAAAACCTTTTACCTTTGTAAATAAAGGGTGGAAAGATACAACATTTACTAAGATGGATGAATTTTAGGGTGAGCAAATTTAGCTAATGCTTTTTTGTTTTTGCTTTTTTATTCTTTTATTGTTTTTTAGAGTGCAATTTAAACATTTCACGGAGATTAAAGTATATACTACCTAAGCCATGCGAATCGTTCATTTATATATTAGTTTACTTTTTTCTTATTCGGTATAACTTTTTTTAAAGACAATATAAAAAGATTGTGTTGACATTACCTAAATGTTAATAAAATCGCAAAATAATACAAAACTTGTTGTATATTTAAATCCATCTAAATCAACAAAAATACAGACAAAATAAAAAAAAAAATATTACGCTAGTAAGGCTAGGTTTATACAAGCTTTGTGCACCAATTTACTTATGCAAACTTCTGGTGGGTTTATTTGTATAAGTTTGTAATCGAAAATAGCTCAAGATTCCAGTTTAATGAACGGGTTAGTGTGGCCACATTTTGATCCACCACTTAGCATTCAAATACCTAACCCCAAACACGCGGGTAATCAAACTGTCTTAGCTTTAAAAATTGAGCACTTACTGCTTATTTATAGGTCTGTATGCTGAATCGGTGGGGAACTGTTCACCTACTTGTTAGAAGGTTACCCGACATTTTCTTATAACATCACCCTAGTTACTATTAATTATTGGAAATGTTGTTTACTGAAAAATTCCAAATTTCATAAAAATAAAAAGAGTTTCTTGAGATTTGCTACAGAAAAACTGGGCATACTATTTGGGCATGTAAAGCAATTAATGAATAATGGAATTTTGCGCTGGAAACAATTGATTTTATTTCAAATAGACAAAATTTGGTTTAATGCATTTAGTTTAACTTTACTCAAACTAATTGAACAGGTTTAATGAAATATGATTGGCAATTATCTCGAATAAACTAACTTTGAAATAATTGCAGTGTATAATTATATATTTATTCATTTTTTATAATGAAATTGGAATAGATTAAATGATTCATGACACTATGATTATTCACATTCTCTTATAAATTCCAATCCTGTATAATATTAACGATTCTATGACCACCCGTAAAGTAACCACTTTCATTTTTCATCCACCTCACAAGGCGACCAGTCACAGAAATATTCAGTGATTCAAATTCTATTCATTAATTTTTTTAAATTATGATAATTTCATAACAGGTTAAAAAAATAAAAGGAATAAAAACATTGAATTTAATAATTTATGTTATAAAATTATATAAATAAATTTAATTACTAAATAAACTAACCCACCCATAATATATAATTTTATAACCTAGATCAGGATGATAAATGCTTTTAAAGCTACACGTAAGTAAATAGTTTACAAGATATAGTACAGGGTTTTACATTTAGAGTGATAGAACTTAAAATTTAAAATAGACAAGTGAAAAAACAATTGACTGAGTTAATTATTGAAATACCATATATGTGTTGATAACACTGTCATATTACACATACATACATGTCACACATATATAACTGATACAGCCATAACATACATACTATACAATCTGCGCATAATTTGCGCTCTCACGGGTAAACAGTGATGTTTACGAAAAAATGTTTCAAACAAAAGTTATTTATTTTTTTATAAGAAACATTTTTTGTATTTAAAATTTTGTTCTATCTAGGCTAACTGGGCAACGTGGTATTATAAATATTGGAAAATTATCATGTAATGTTACGTACAATGTTGAACAACGCATACAAATTATGGAGCTTTTAAATGAGTGTTCAGTTTGATCTTCTGACCGTGATGTTCATTGGCTCATCATCTGGTTCCGTTAAAATATCGAAAATAATTTTTGAAGTTCTACCAATCTTCATGGAAAACCCTTTATAAACTCTATACATTTTTCTTATTGAGAATAATTTTTTTATATATGAGGTAATATTTTATCAGATAAACGGAAGGAAAATGTAGTCAATGTATACAATTACTTAACATTTTTAAAATGTCTTCTGAATAAAATATTGTCGAATAATTTCCTTATCTCTTTTACAAATTCCGCCCGATAAAATAATGGTCTGACGAATATAGTTTATAGCCTTTTTTTGCTCGTACAAAGTAAGGGAGTTTGATGTATCTCTATACTTTTTAAACATGTTAATTCGATAGCTCGAGAAGAAAACTATCAATCGGGAAGCCTGGCAATCGGAAAGTGTAGCAATCGAGAAATGTAGCAAATCGCGAAGTGTACATGCTGCCTAAACAGTGTCGTCTAATCATTTTTTCTATTCATAATTGAACTAAAGAAATTGACAAGAAAAAATAGTTCAATTTTTTTTAATTTTGTGGTATGATATCTCGAAAACGATTTAATGTACAGTTAAAAAATTCTTCTGGGAATTTTTGGTTGAATTTACGAAGATATCATATACACAATGAGTTGATCGAATGAATAATGTTTTACCATTATCCAAAAATGTTTTGAGGGTGAACAAACCGAATAGGAGAGTTTGAAACCATCAAAAATCCATTTTACTGTGCAAAACATAGGAAATGATCTAAATCTTTAGTAAACCTCCCCCCTTAGTGTCCTATTTGTTCAGTGTCAAGGATTTTCAACAGAGATATTTACAAATGCCCCTCTTTTTAGAAACAGCTATAATTTGAAACTTTTTTTCATAAATTCAATTATACGACACGAACTATATAGTAAAATATAAAATTCAATAAATACAATTATCGCAAATATATAAACACAATTTTTCCCATCATTGGCCCTCTAAGATATTACTTTTACTATCGTAAGTTAGAACACATTCGCTATTTAGAACAAGGTATTGCATCCATATTTATATACCTACATTTACTGTCGTTCAAAAAGTAGTTCAAATCAATAAATTACCTCATCTCTACAAAGTTCTACGTATGTAGTAGGTATACATTATTATATTTTTCTATGTTAAATAAAAATTACAGTAAAATCTCTTTGCATTTTCTTCCCCGCTACTTTTTTGCATCCTCAGCGACTAGCTCAATTTTATCGAAAAAACTGAAATTCGGTATGTGGGATTGTTGACTATAGGCTAATCCCTGGGGAAAATAATCTTTTTACGACGTTTTTATGTTTTTAAATTTCAGTAGGGTGTTGTGTCATGTAGGTTGGGTTAGTAACAAAGATAAACTTTTTTGGGATGCCAACTTTTTAGACCAAATCCCTCTTTCTTAACCCTCGAACCAAAAGGGTAGTTATAAGTTTGACCGCTATGTTTGTGGCATTGTAAACTAACTAAACAAATGAACCGGTTTGGATTATTTTTGATTCGTTTGAAAGGTAATTTAATGGGGAGTGTTTGTAGCTATGTTTCAAGTGCTAGTTTGGGGTTCCTCCTGACTGATCTTTGATGTAGATATTTCTGGTTTGCAAAAACTTGAAAATATAAATTCCATTTGAATATAAAAGATCTTTTAATAAGAAATATATAATGAGGGAAAAATATGACTTTAGTAATGGAGTTCTACTGCTCATGAGTTTTTTTTTTTATAAATAAAAACATACAGGAAACATTAATTTTTTCACGCATAATAGTTTTAATAATTATGTGTAGATTATTATATTTTTGTTTGCGATTTTTATCGTAAAAAGTGTACCTAGTTGAGTTCACGGTTTTATATACATTTTTTATACATTTCCACAGAAATGTTTTTAGGAGTGTTTCACAAAACTACTAGTTGAAGCTATCGGCAAATTTTCAACTCTCTATCTTTTATAGTTTTGGAGAAAATGGACATCAAAGTATGTCCTAATTTACGACCTCAGGGGTAAACAGTGCTGTTTACGAAAAAATGTTTCAACCAAAGTTTATAAGAAATATTTTTCACATTTAAACTTTTGTTCTATCTCTAACGGTTTACTAGATGGATCCTACGGATCCAATGGCCAATTGACCTATGTTACTCATTTACGAACTTAGTATCACTGTTTTCGTCCTGAGCACGCTGTAGAAATGTCAGCTTGATATCTCTTTTCGTACTCAGATGCAGACAGACAGACAACGACATCATCATACAACTGGGAAATTTTATGTACACCTGTACTAAAATTTTGTTCGTACCACCAATATTTTCAAGCGTTACAAACTTTGGACTAAACTTTGTATACCTTGATATATATACACGGTGTAAAAATAAAAAATATTTAGTCAAACTTAAAAAATTCTTCAGTTTTTGCATGAACTAAACTAATCTGCTAAACTAAACTAAAGTACCAATGTTTTTCCATGTGTATGCGGTTTCATTCATAGATTTAGTAAGAGGAACCACAGAGATGTTTTATTTATGTTATTTTTTTGCCATAATATTGTGGCGATAGATTAGCTTATTCAAGTTTTATGTTTCAGCAGTATAGTTTTTTTATGGAACAAGTATAGTATGAACAATAAATTGTATAGATGTTGAAAATTGTTTATGTACAAAAAAAACATGGAGATTATATACACATTTTTTTTTTGCATACAATGTTGCATATGTTTCATCCCATTCATCAACAGCAGCGGTATTCATAATATTTTAAAGTACCTTCGCCTGTCTATGCAGCTCGGATAGTTGAATGAATAGGTATAAAAAATATTTGCTTTGAATGAACCACGTCATGACTCCTGTATACAGTCCAAATTTTCACAGAAAAGTAAACTTGGCCACCATCTATGGCTTTCAAAAAGACAATTAAAACCATAAATTGTCTAAGTATCAAAATATTTAATATAGTTTAAGTTGGAGAGCTTGGGCAGGGGGGCCATCACTCAATACGAGTGAATGACTAATTACCATTTCACAAAACTTCGCTTTGAAACATTTCCAGGTATTAACAAAACCCACTGTTTTTTTGAGCTCCATTTCAGCGACACAATATATGTTCCATCGTTTCTTCTTCTTTTACGTAGTATTTGTTATTGTTGATAATCCAGTTTTTGAAGTTGATCTCGACATCAAAATTTCCTGTAATTAGCCCTCTGGTTGTGCATATCGGTCCCCTATGATTTAGAAGTTGCTTTGTCCTATTCTAAACTTCAGTCGCAAATTATTCAGTCATTTTCTACTGCTAGTTTTTCCAATTTGTCCGCCTTCATATTTTTGGGCTGGGTATGGTTTACTGTGGCTGGGCTTTAAATATAAACTGATTTCGCTGTCGCTTATCCAGGATCCTTCTTCTCGAGTTTTCGACAACTGATCATCATCTATCTCTAATCTTTTAACTTTTGACACTTGACACTTTTACTGTATTAAGCCTGCCTTAACACATTGTGACATCTCTAAATGGGCTGTCATGTTTCTTTTCACAATTCTGAGTCTGTATACTCAAAGTTCCAGCATAGTATTCCGGACCGAGCTTCTCGACAACTCATTATCATATGTTATCATCTCTTCACATGCTCTATTTTTACTTTTACTGTAATCTACATGCCTGGAATGTGCTCGTAGTAGTTTATATATAGAGGCCAAAAATATCGTCTCATTTAAAAAAGAACTAGACCGAAATGGATGCACATTCAAAAATGATTGTCCGTGATTCAAAATTCAAGTACCTATCTAACTATCTAATTTCAATTCGACACTTCATTCAAATTTATTCAATACTGATAGGAGGAAGATTCAAACAATCATCTATTTGTAGCCAACGAATATTGAAAAACGATTAAAGATTTAATAACTTCATTTTATAATTAAAACTAAAATGATTTTAGTAATAAGTTTCATTTATAGTAAAGTCGTAATGATATTATCTTCGTACGTTTCTTTATTGTAACTTACAATTAAAAAATGTTTTTAAGTTATTATATTTTAAACATTGAGATCTATATTCACTGTTATTATTATGATTTTACCCTGATGTATATAACATAGTTTATTTTTTATATTCATAGCATTTCAGTTTGTGAATGTATTACGAAAGTATCAGTTAGATCTATATTTTTATTTAACATTCCAAAAGAAATGAACTAAGCGGTATGTAAAACAGATATTCTTTCCAAATTTTGTGTACAGCAGAATTTCTTGAATTAGTGAGTGCAGCTTACCTACACGAAGTAATAAGTCGCAGAGAAATGTGGACAGAAAATAATAACAACTTGATTGACTTGAAATTCACTTTCTGAGGATAATTGATAGAATAACCAAAAATAATATAAAGAAATAAGAATCACCAGGTCGTTATAAACTCCATAAAACGAAAGGAAAACAATTCAAAAAACCATCCTATGTGACTTTGCGAATTATGTTATCTCTTTGAAGTGGAAACTTCTTTAATTAATCTCGTTGAGCGGTGTTATTATAACAGTATTTTAGTAGGAGGTTAAAATTCTAGTTTGGTGGACACTATAGTTTATATCGCCACCTCGAAAGTGAAAGCTATACCACGGTACATTCATACCACGATAAAAATACTGATTGACAACAGATCACTAAAGTTAAGCAATATCAGCTTATTGAATTTAAGACTGGAATCATACTGTGAGTATAAAAAACAAAATATGCTGAGAGCACAAACACATCATCATCAGTATTTACAAAATGGTGTATGGTGATCATAGAAGTGCAAAATGTGAATGTGATGTTGCCTTGGATACCTACTATTATTGGAGATAGTTTTAGCTATATGGTAAAGCTTTCCACTCTAGAAGAGTGAAGTAATATCATATTTACTATTTTAAATGGATTCATTCATTATACAGTGTGTCACATTGGCTCCATGAATACTGATATTGACAATTTTAGCTAGAATTTAAGAAACTTAAAAAGGATATTATATCTTAAGTTTGGTTGTTTAGCAGGAATAAAGGTAGTGCGGGCACCAAGGCAATATTAAATTTAGGGTTGAAACTATTTGTACCTTATTTTCAACTTTGATGATGAATTTTGATATAACTTCATGAATGTAGACGAGAAATATGAATAAAATTTTTCTTTATCTGCCTTGGTTTTCGAAATATCGAAAGCTAACAAAAATTTAACATAATTTTCAATTTTTGATATTTTGAAAATTACTCCAGATATTGGAAAATTTCACTTTTCGTCTTATAATTCAAGTTATAACATAATTTACCATAAAAATTCAAAATAGATATTTTTTAAATTTGTGTCTCAACTGCGTGCTCATGCATGCTTAAATAGTCGGGAACAACGTTTTTTTTTTTTGTAATACTTTGTTAAGGTTGTAACTGGTTTTTTTTTTTGTTTAATTTCCACTGACTAGTTTTGGAGAAATCTATATGAAATCATACCATCCATCTACCGTTATCCCATAAGATCAATGTTAAATATACCTACTTTTAAAGTCATTTTTTATTTAAATAATCAGGCAACCCTCCCAATATTTTCGAAATCTATAGCGTTACACTAAGAAACCCTGTCAAGCTATTACGATACTCTCGTTGGTGATCTAATGAATCAGTAAAAAGCTAAGCCTCCCCCATATTCTCGCGAAGTAGCGTGAAGTCAGGTGAGTACCGCGAAGTAGCGTGAAGTCGTGAAGTATGGATGTGATGCCTGTGCTGCCTCGCCTGTCAAACTTCATTATAAAAACGCTTTTTTGTACTCGACCCTAGAACAACACCCAGACAAGTAGAGGCAAGCTTCATATCCACATTCTTACTTGCCTGTATAATTCGGTGGCTATTGTGTCTTGTATAAAACATTGTTTTTCTAAAGTTTTTTCAACAAACAATATAATTGTTTCTCTTAATTTTATTTTAATAAACTTGATAATAATTGTGACAACTATACGCATAGAGAGCAACCACAGCAGTAATTGCCACTTCGATATCAGCCATATGAATGAGTACCTTGCGAGGTAAGACTAGAGTGTGGTCTTTTGTGCTTCACTTTGGCTAACTTGAGCAATTATACTAGCCGAGGATACTCCGGAAGAGTGTGAATCAGTGTAAACAATGTAAAAAGTTGGATTGGACCTAGTCGTTAAACAAATGAATTATTTAACATGTTTTGACGTCACAAAATCACAACCAGTCTGTATTATTGTATGTAAAAAATGCTTTCTACATACATATGTAAACTGTGCACGTGCACGTATTATGTAAACTACGTTGGATAAAAGTACGTACGTATGTATGGGAGTACACTTTACGTAAACATTCTATATATTATCTAATTCTTTACTAACATGACGCACCTAGAGGTACTAGTCGGTGTATGCACTAACTGAATATCATTACTCTTTTCTCCGTTGTGTAAGAATCTGGTGGTTGGCACAAATGTGGCATCATAAACAAAGAGTAAAGGATTTCCATTTGGATTCTTTGCGTAAAATAGAAATGCGTTTGAAAGGGGCTGTTCACCAAGCCGCTCATATGATGTGAATAGGAAGATGGAAAGGATCCTAAAAAGTGCTACATGGTAGAGGGGGTAAGGCCAACGCCAGTTTGGAGACGTTAACGCCACGTTTGTAACAACTTGCCCCACCATGTAAATAACTAGCCCCAAACAAGGGTAATTTGTTACTTTCTGAAGATTAATTATAAAAAAATCTTATAAAAAACACCCTAAAAACTGTTTTTATTGCATTGTTAGATGAATTATATTAAATTTTAATTTCTCAATACTTATGATTACACTGTCAAGATAGACTACACAGAAGATAGAGGGTATGAATTCAATCTTTTGGGTAGTCTATTTTAAGAACCAATTGATCGATTTCATTTTTTTTATCGTGATTAAAAAGAGAATTGTATTGAATTGTATTGATACCTTTCAAATGAGGTATCATAAAGTAGGAAGTACCATTTGAAATTTCAAGTTGGGGTGGCTAAGCGCGAAGGGGGGAAACTTAAAATTCTCTATACCATTTTCGAACTTCCCTCACGTTATCTAAATCGACGTGTTTTCACTCAAAGGAATAATCATATCAGGCTAAGAGTTATTGAGGGTGGATACTTTTGAAATGAGCACACTCTATATTATAATAAAAATAGATTATTTACTTAGTATTTCATTAATTTTATTCGAGATTCGTAACATTGCGTGTATCTCGAGAATAAGCAAGTTTTTGATTATAAGTTGAAATTCTTTTCATATCTGTGAAAAGAATTGCATAAATTTTTGTAGTAATTTTAATAATAGTTCATTCTAATATTTTGTTTGATGGGAATAGTCTGCTCACCGATTTTGCATATTTAAGATAAGCTAGTGTCCACTATATTTATACATTATTATAAAGATTGATTACATTTTACATTTATTAGATACTCACAAATGACGATAGTATAAGATGATAGGATATTGTAAATTTATTAAGGCTTCCTACGTCAATCAATTTCTATGGGTTATACGTATCTATACGAATGAAGTGACAAGTTGCATCCATCGATGTAAAATTAATAAAAATTGATTATACTGTTTAAAATCGGCCATAATGTATATTTTATTTTAAACAATTTAAACGACTGTTTTATTTTAAACGTTTTACGTAATTACAAACTCGAACATTATGCTTAAAACGGACCGAAACAACAAATAACTAAACTATGAGGTAATTTCGGTTGGTTCAAATGAAATTCACAGACTGGTAATTTTCATATCCAATCAAATAATTTGACGCGTTCTATTTCTATATTAAAGACTCATTCACACACGAGAGCAAATAGATGCATGCGCTTATAAACATAATTATTTACAACAAGTTAACATTTGAATAAGCACTTCAAGTTAATAAAACTTAGAATAAACAAACAATAGCTGACTACTAAATAATCCCGGCGCTAGAGTTTTAGTGTTAAGTTTTGGTTGTAGTTCATGTTTATCTCACAAAAACTGTGTAGTTACTTTCATTTCCCATTGAATTCGAATTTCTGAATAACAAATTACAGTATACAAGGCATTTAAAAAATTGTGATTTTCAAGTTGATGGGAAGAAATAGATAATTCGATCACGATTCTATTTAATTATTTTTGCTCGGCACGGCATCTTTTAGTTTAATTTTTCGAACAGATATTATATACAGTAGAATCTCGATAAGTTAAAGTCCAAGGGAAACAAAAAATATTTTAAGTTATAGAGGTTTTTAGTTATCAAGGGTCTATGTTATTGAATGCATCAGAAGGATGGGTTCAATAAAATACTGAAAATAAAATACATATGTAATCATATTTATTCACATTACTTACATTACATAAAAATAAAACAACAACTAAAGGTTTAGTCTACTTATAAAAATCTGTGATTTTCTTTTGTTTTAAAAAATTCACTGTTTCTAAATCGATTTGATTTTCAATGACAAATAGAGAGGAGAATACATTATCTTCTATGTTGCTACACTGCTCTATAAATGATCGTACAGTTGTTTTGACACTCTTTCAAAATGACTCATTCACACAATTTTATGTTATAGAGGTTGTGGAAACATTTCTTTTAGTTACTGAGGGCCTAACAGAAATTATTTATTTAAGTTATAGAGGTTGCGTATTTTAAGCTATAGAGGTTTTGGGCTCTGATGGGAAGGGAACGTAGTATTTTTTGAAGTAACTAAGGTTTTTATGTTACCGAGGTTTAACTTATCGAGATTCTACTGTATATGTATTTTAAATTTATACGATACATATATTATGTATGTGTTTGTTTGTTTATACAATATTTGCATATACAATAACCACTGAGGAAGTGAGAAGAAAGTTCATTAAATCAATTTTTTTTAGAATACTGTAGGTTTACAATCATCTTAATTTGTAAAGCAAATTTTACGTATTTTAACGGTAACAATGTTTTCTTAGATTTATTGTTTGCACCTATAGGAAAGTGTCCCGCACCAGGACTAACATCTAGAGATTTTTTTTATATTTTGTATCAGCAATATCAGTTAACAAATATATTGTAAAACTCAGTAGGTACATAGTATTATATAGTAAGCATTAAGAGAATCGTGTTTGTAATGCAGTTGCAACAATATTATGTAGTTTACCTCGCAATGTTATTCAGAACGTAACACATATCATTATTTTAGTATGAACGAGAAACAGAAACAGAAATGCATTTTATAACGATGCGATGAAATGTAGTAGAGTTGCAGTTGTAACCAGCAAATAATAAACAATAGCAAATCCATCATAATAATATAGACAGTTATGCATCAATATTGACAGAGATATCTAACAATAATCAGATATTGCTTATAGGTGATTCTGAATTCAGTTTTCGAGATATCAGAGGAAACCTGGTAGCAACCATATTCCTTCTGTACCTTGATACATTATAAATGTAGCGTTTACTTTTTTGTTTACAAGATATTTTTCTGAAAATTTAAGGTATTCTTTTTAGAAACCAAATACTTGTTTGATTCTAAAAAGAATTTAATTTCATGGTTACTTTTTGTTTTTATGTATGAATTAATTGTAGTATTAGTTTAAAAAAGACATACTTCTGATTAAGTAGTCAACCCAATTTGCGAATACATTACGTTTGATTTGATTAGGATATTTATTATGACATAACATAAAAATTGCATTTCACTAACTTTAAGTTACTTTCACTTCTGATAACTTGCACAACTCAATTTTTTTAAATGATAAAACATAAAATTTTACAAAAAATACAAACTGATAGCTATAAAGGATTTTTGCATTTTCTCAAAATTCATGGAAACCTGCATGGATTGAAAAAGTTTTAATTTTCTAGGTAACCTAGATGTCCGTTTTTTGTGTCCGTTGCAGTTTTTTTGGTTTTAACACCCAACCAGTAATAACTTCTTGATCATATTGTACATTAATAATAAACATATAAACGTACCTACAATTTATATTGTGAAAACCACGACGATACGCTTGTCTGAGCTTCATATGGTGTTGATTTCCACGTTTCCATTCTCACCAACGAAATGTATATCCACATAGGTGCATATCGAGAGGTGTATGGACATGAATATATACTTTATCAAATTGTTGAAATCAACATAATATACGAACGAAATATAATATATACAAATTTTAAACAACCATAATGAAGTATTCAGGTTGATTTAATAAACACCCATCTGTCTTGTTTGTACAATTGTTATCTTATTATGAGCATTTAAATCGATTAAATAGTGAATATTATCACGATTCACGAATTAATAATCGAAAACAAATGTAATTTTGGTAATAATGGTTAATTTACTTACATCATTTGTTTAATACTCTCATATTGAAAATAAGCAAATACTCTTTCAAGCCTGGGTGGAGATTGTTAAGCAATGGATCAAACTTGACCATGTCTTGTATTAGCATTAAATGATAACTTGCTTCAATCTTGGGTGTCAGATATTGGAACAAGCCTGGTTTATGATCATCGCAAATTTTGAGGTTCATTGGCACCAGGCACGTTTCCTTAGGGTCCGGGACCAGGACACCACATTCTTGAAACCTATTAGAGCTAGATTAATTTTGATCACAAATTTAAAAAGTATGACCCAAATTAAGTAGGATTACATACTTAATTTATCAAAATTGGATTAAATTTGGATGTGATAGAGAAAAATTAAATTTTTTGGATTCTGATGACGTCATAAAGTTAAAAAATTCGATTTTTTGATAACACAGGCAAATTTGATCCCATCTTATTGGAATTTTTTTTTGAAACCCACTAATCTCGGGTCATTCTTTTCAGCTGCGATACCAGTTTTCAGTAGCTATCATAAATGTGCTTAATTCCAGAACCAGGACTCCAAATTCTTGAAACCTATTGGAGCTAGGTTAATTTTTATCACAAATTTGAAAAGAATGACTCAAATTTAGTAGGATTACTTACTTGGTTTATCAAAATTGCCAATATGGTACTTTTTGATACCTTTTAATGAACAACGAATATATTAATAATTACAATTTTAATCCAATTTTGATTGTATTACTATGTATTATTTACTTTATTTATTATCAACAATATTACGATTTTAGAAGTTAATCAGTTCCTTATGCAAAATTCTCCAGTCATTTAAGAGAGTAATGAGTTCCTTGTTTTGCTCGGAAACGTAGAGAGAAATCAATACTTTAATTTGATCTTATATATATCGATCCCGAAATATATGAGGCGCAACCTAAATACTTGCCACCGGCGCTATGTACCGTTATGGCCCTGTTTAGATTTCAAGTTTAATCCCATAAAAAAACACTCGTTACTTTACTAATAAATTTTGATCTTTTTTTCGATATTAGTAAATTCATTATCGAATTCAACTTTTACAAATGAAAGAATGTCTGGAAAATAAATTTTACAAAGTTTAATATATTTATCTCATCGCCTTTATTATAAAAACATTAATTAACCGTCGATACAAATGGTGTTGTTTTGCGTAATCGAATCGATTTTTGTATATAAAGCATTTGTGTTGTTTTTGTTTCACACTGTTCTTTAATTATTGACTCCAACCACCATCTTTTATGGATATCTTTTGCTATTTCTATTGAATTGCCTATAAAATAAATCAATTAATTATATTATAAAAACTAGCTGTTACCCGCCCGCTTTGCTGGGCAACATCCCCACTTGCACCCCTCCCTCCACATTTCCTTGCGTTGGATAACAGTTTTGTAATGTACACGTCATGCTCTTTTATTTGATACCCCACTTAGGTATATTTGTAAATATTCGATATTTCCTTCCAACTTTCTCGCTACAACTTTCTACCCACCGAAGGTAAAAAAAATTTCTAAATGTAATTTAAAACATTCTGACCAAGTTTTGAACTATTAAAAGCCATAATTTAAAAATATGAATTTTTTAGTCATGAACACCCCCGCAACCCCCCTTGTGGGTAGAATTTCGTAAAATCCGTTCTTAGCTGACCTCTACTTGGCAAAAGGAATATTCCTGCCAAATTTCAAGTCTCTAGGTCTTATAGTTCCAGAGATATCGTGATGAGTGACTATCTATATATATCTATAGAAAGTCTCCTATATATATAAGACTAGCTGGGAACTACCCGCTTTGCTGGGCAACATCCCCACTTGCACCCCTCCCTCCACATTTCCTTGCGTTGGATAACAGTTTTGTAATGTACACGTCATGCTCTTTTATTTGATATCCCACTTAAGTATATTTGTAAATATTCGATAATTCCTTCCCACTTTCTCGCTACACCTTTCTACCCTCCGAAGGTTAAAAAAATCTTCTAAATGTAATTTAAAACATTCTGACCAAGTTTTGAACTATTAAAAGCCATAATTGAAAAATATGAATTTTTTATTCATGAACACCCCCGCAACCCCCCTTGTGGGTGGAATTTCGTAAAATCCGTTCTTAGCTGACCTCTACTTGGCAAAAGGAATATTCCTGCCAAATTTCAAGTCTCTAGGTCTTATAGTTCCAGAGATATCGTGATGAGTGACTATCTATCTATATCTATAGAAAGTCTCCTATATATATAAGATATACTGTAATTTATATCTAGCTTACATTGGTCAATAAATTTAGACGCGCGTTAACTTTGCTGATTCCTCACCCAATGTAAAATAATAACTAAAACACTTTACATCAAAAGTTTATATAAATATATTTCGTAAAATTTCACTTAAAAATTCAATAGAAATGTAAGTTATGGTTATTGTATTTTAGATTAATTAAAAAGTAAATTTTGTCAGTCGCATTTATATGAGACAGGTTCTTTCATAGGCAGTCTAACGTTAAATTAATCTTCGCCCCTCTACCTTTTCAATCGCTAAGTCAATCAAATATGAAAAAATTACCGGATTTTTTTCCCGAGAACGCTTTTTAGTTGAAATTTTATCTTGAAAAATACCTAATTATCAATATTATACATAGAAATTTTTAAAGAACTGCTTCTTCAGTCAATCTTTTGAATATATTGCTATAATAATTCAATTCAACTCAGTTAGCTTGGGTTCAGTTGAACAAGAATACGGATTGAGTCGATTAACCATTATTTTTTGTTCATGTAGATTCTGGTAAGGTATGAACGTTTTTTATACAAGGACTTTTGTTTCATTTTTATTTAACTTATTGTACACTCTTCGAATAACCTTAATAATTAATTATATTGGAGAGCTTTATCATGTTTTTATGGTATAATTAATTACACACGAAATATTGATAAATTACTTAATACAAAAAAACAGTAAGAAAATACTAACCTCTTGGCTCAGTTGAATATACTTTTCGACTAAATGTAAATGGTTGTTCAACTTCCTTAAAAACTTTACTTTTTAGAGCAGCTTCATTAAATTTAATCCCAGTTATTAAAGATGTATTCATACCTTTTAAGAATAATTCCCAACGGGGTTTAAAAACATCTGACACGATACCTTTAAACAAAAATAATGTATTAAATAACAGAAATATTATAAATTTGTATCAATAATATTAATAATTTTTGTATTTTTGTTCATTTTACCCGCCCATTGTTTGTTAGCATAGTCATCTATTTCACCATTTGGTCCCCATAATGTAATTTGATTGCGTGCGTTGTATTCAAATTGACCAGGATATGCCTGGAATAATTATCGTGTCATGTTAAACATATATTTTTTATGTTAAAACTATTTTTTACTTAAATGCTAAAACTATTTGTTCAAAACATGAAATCGAATAATAACCATTAAGAGAAATTCAATTTATTTTTTTATTGGTTTATCGCTGCAGATGTACCTCACGTGAAGCTCATCAGTCAAAGCTCTTATCATAATTATGTTTATACAAATAGTGTGCTATAAAAGTTTTCATTTTTGTTTATCACAAACATTGTTTTTACTAACAAAAAAACTAATCCATAAAAACCAAGTTTTTATCACAATTCGTTTCTTTGATTAAGTCGCCACGAATCTGCCTGCAAAGTTTCAGCTCGATTGCATCACGTGAAAAGTGTAAAAAATCAATCCAAAGCTTTTGCGGCAGGCAAGCAAACGAGCAGACACTACGAGTTAAAAGAAAGGGAGTAAAAATACTATTCTTCAATAACCTGAGCTGGAAGAAATCTGTACAGAGTTACCACCTCTCCGTAGAAACTGGGAATTTTTCTGGAATGTCGTGCATCTAATTTCAGCGCAGAAAAGATTTTAGTCTATTTGAATTTTACATGAATCTTTCTATAAGAAGGTTTTCTTGCAAATTTCGGAGACCACAACTTTACTTAAAATTTGGCAAGACATAACTACCTCGTATTTTTCACCCAATTTTTTAGCCATTTCCAACCAATTTCCAAGTAAAAAGTTTTTATTTGAATTTAATAATTTTTCCACGTCATCAAATATATTTAAATACACTCCAACTATGCGCCTAGGAGAAAAAATTACTATTAAAAGCTTAAAATAGAAACAAAAATAAAAATAAATAAATTTTCTTACTGAAATTCATGAGTATCTCTCTTTTTAAAAGCTCGAATAAATTGATTGTAATATTGATCAGCCAATATTTGCAATGCTTGCCTTGTAAAATCAACGATATCGTATTGGTATGCTTCACTAGCTGGCAAGATATCTGCAGCAGTGACAAATTCATCCCAGGCTTCGAAAAATTCACATACGTCATACCAATACTGACAAATAAAAAAGGATTAATAAAAATTCTTAGAAGAATCAGAAAAGGCCTTAGTAATGCTACCCCGGCATTGGATTAGTATCTTCAATTCAACTCAACGATAGAATGTTACTAGGGAATATTGATGAGCAAATGCCAGTGCTCTTCCATACTTGCCAGTGCTCTTCCATACTTGCGACGGCATGCATAATCGATTTGGCCTTACAGAATATCTCCCAAATTCCAAACGTTTGTCTGATGATCAAAATGTCCACACTCACGACGTTTAAATAAAGATACATACCCATGTTTGTATTCTGGTGCTTGGTCTTAGATTATAAACATATTTCCCATGAAGTCGAATTGTACCATTGTAGTTATAGATTCCATTCTTGAAGACTTGCCAAGCCTTATTGGTGTGTGCCTCAATTTGTCCATATCGTCTACCAATATAGTCTGTAATCCATTCAGTTAAATTCACTGGATTTGGTCGCCAAAACATATCAATCATAAAATCATATACAACATAATTTTGAAGTATTCCTTCGGGTGTTAAGCCTGAACCAATCATTGTAGTACCATTGTAAGTCCTAGCATCAAAAATTCCCTATAATAAAAGAGAAAAAAAAACAATTGTGCCAAAATAAAAAAAGCAAATACAATGGGCCCTATTTTTCATATGATTTTTTCTATTAAGATTCAATGATAAAACTGTCGAATCCGAATAATAGAAATTCCTTTTAGAATCCCCAATTCAGATCTTAGATTCGGAGCAAAATTGTCAACTAATATATGTCTATGAAATAATTTACCTTATTTATGTTTGGAATTGATCCCAAATTTCCTTGAGTGCCGCCAAAATTATGTAACATACACCAAATAAAATAATGACCAAAATATTTATCGATTAATTTATACTGTGGAAGTTGCTCTGCCATTAAATCCAATATCAAAAGACTACCCTAAAAGTTTACAACAACAAATTTATTTCAATTTGAAATTAAAAAATTTCTAAAATTCTCACAATTGGTATTTCAGATAAGAACGCTTTAATTCTAGGCTTGCTCCAATACAATGGTTCATGAACAATAAACCAATTTTGTAAAATCCTGTAGGAAATTTTGGTTTGAAGTATTGTAAATTTCATTGTTTATTACATAAAGTAATTTGTATCATTACCAGATTGCATTCTGATCAGCGGATAACATTGTTGCAAATATTCTTTCTCCAAACGATGCTAAATATGTTTCATTTATTGTACTGGGCACCAATTCGTTAAACGGATCACAGGCATATACATGATTGGTCCCAAATTCTGCGATTGTCTAAAACATTTTTAATATTTTACTAACGTTATAAAACTTCCGGTGCATTAACTACATGTGTCTCCTAATTTTAATTTAAGAACTTTTGATTTTTTTCACTACTTCTACGAAATTTGGTGGTTTTAGCCACAGGTACAGGGTAGCCACGAGTTACGGTAGCTACGGGAGCTGAATTCCTCACGGGTCAAGCTAGTTATTATTATTATTATATTCATAGCAAGTTGCTGACCGAAACCATAAGATTTTACCCTACCAAATATTATTTATTATACATAATTATTATACAAATATTATTTATACATATATTACATATTGTCTATCGCATCTATAGAAATTTTCACTTCTATAATATAACCAGCTTGGAATTTCCCTGAAGCAAGAGTGATATTCGGAGAGCACTCTATGAAGATACAGTTAGTATAGAATGTGACAAATTGGTACAAATATTTTGAATTTGAATGTACATAGGTAAATAATCCAACAAGTAGCTTCTCTCCCAATGAAAATATCATCATTCACATATATAAATTCTTTATTTACATGGCGTGTGCATGTTTATAGCCACAGTGTATTACAGGAATGAATTTTTAATGCATCTAATGCTTACCTATATGTAAGTAAACTTGTAATAAATTTATGTTGCTACCATTCTACATACATAGTTTAGTCAAAGATCAATTCCCAAATGTTTTTCTATTTTATACAATGTTTCAGAAAAAATTTATGTACTTTTGCCAATATCATTCCTTTTTTTTAACGTAAGGATGTACGAGCGCCAAGATAATTTTGGATAAGAGCTTGATTTTTTTGTATATAAAGTTGGACTAAGTCTAAATCAAATTTTAGGGGGAGTTGGATTTCTCCAAAACTAGTCGGAGGAAATTAAGAAAAGAATTTATTTAAATTAAAGTTGAAACCTTAATGAATTACTATAAACAAAAAAAAAAACCCGTTGTACCCGACTAATCAAGGGTGTATGAGCACGAAAGTGAGATCACAAATTAAAAAAAATATATATTTTCAATTTTGATGGTGAAATTATGTTAAACATGCCGAAAAGTGAGAATAAAACTTTTCGATATCTGGATTGATAATTTTGTTTAATTATTTAGCTTTCGATATTTTGAAAAGGAAGGCAGATATTGCAAAATTTTATTCTTATTTTTTGTCTACATTCATGAAATTATAACAAAATTCACAATCAAAGTTAAAAATAAGGTAAAAATAATTTCACTACAAGTCTAAACTTACCTTGGTGCTCGTACTACCTTACAAAATTTGATTAAATGTGTGGCATGTTAACTTTTAGTCCAATTGCGAATAAAGGGTAAATCAGGCTTTGGACCATAGCTACCTAGTCTTTATTCTTATTTACATAATCGATTAAATAAATTGAAGCGTCAATTACCGTTACCAAGCAGGAAAAATCGGTTAGATAAGAATTTTCGTTCATGAAGGTTAAAAAGCAAACGCTGTTAAACGTATTCTTAATACAAACCTCTTCCATGTACAATTTACCAATAATTTTGAACAATGGATCCGTTGGATCTAATAAATATGGACAGCAATATTTATCTTCAAATGAATTCCATTTAGATGCTAAAACCATGTTTGAATTTGGATAAAGACTACAAAAAATAACATTTACTTTTTTTATCCTAGTTATTAGTAAATTAAAAATCTTACTTTTTAAAAGCTCTTGGAACATGCCCAGCAAATGCTGATAATACAGGAGTCATTCCTAATGATCTCATTAGCTTTAATATTTGTTTTTGTAATGCAATGGTTGCATTATGCCATGAATCAGTTAATGGTCCACCGAAACCACGAATATTACCCATTCGTTCCCTAAAAAGGAATTCGAAGAAAATCAATAAATTAAATTAATTATTACTTTTTATTTTTCGTATAACGTTCTAATTTTATTTTTAGATAATTAAATAACCATTTGAAAGTATGAAATGTATTTGAAATCGTTCGGGAATTAATTTCGTGCTAGTTTTCTTATAACGACCGTCTCTCGTGAATCTAGTTAACAGTTATTTAATATCAGTCAATATAGTTTATGTAATTACTATAGATATACTTCTCGATAACATACCACGCAAAAAAACCTGGACCAGTAAAATGTTCATCGATCTCATTATCAGTTAAGTTGAAATATTTACGATAAACACGTTCCCAAATTGCTTCTTGTGCAGTAAATGCTAAAGGTAAATTGATACCGTTTAATGCCATCCAATAAATATGTTTTTCCCATTGGGTCCAATCCCACCATGCGAATGTATAACTCGATGTGCAAACATTTTGATAATAGCGAAAGCTGAAATAAAAATATTGTGTATAAGAGAAAGATTTCATGTAGCGTAGCATCAAATGATATCAGTCATCAGTGATTGAAGATCAATTTTTCTAATTTTTATAACTTCTTTGGGTTGAAAAATTCAAAAATAAAACAATAATTTTTTCTAAAACAAGATTCTAAAAGCTTTTAACATGAAATTGTCGTGTTAGGCAAATGTAACTCTCCATTTGAAAATATTTTACGTTAATCTAGTACCAATCATAGCAATATTCTGTGTATAGGTATGTTGGCGCCCTGCTGTTAAGGATACATTTTTTATCCTTTTTAGGGCGATGAATTTAATGAAAGCTATTCTGGATGGAGAAAGCTATATCAAAATGGAGGGTTTTTGGGTCTCGTTGGTGTTAATATCTTTTATGATGAATTTTTCTACGTTAAATCGAATGGAACGCCTTAATTTGATCGAAGAGTCAGTAATTCACAAGTTAAAAAAAATTCTTCTAGTTACTACCCTTACCCATTGTGGAAATTTTAAGGATAGTCTTTATTGGTGTGTTTTTTTTTTTTGAATCGAATGGAATTAATGGAGCTAGTTCACGAATTATATAAAAATTAAGGGTACTTTGGATACTACTGTATCTTACTTTGAAAATTTCTTAATCTTAAGGCCTTTTTTACGCTGAATTCAATGGAACCGACTCCAAAGATGATATGTGTTAAAGAACTAGAAATGCGTGGTGTGATTAACAAATTACATTAAAATTAATAGCGTTTTGGTCCAGGTCTAAGGTATTAGGCGGAGAGGTTTTGTACAATAAACCGTTATCAAAGCTTACAGACATTCATGTTGCTCCCATATGATGAAATAACATTTAATCATATTTTCAAATACTATATGTATACCACTAATTCGAATTACATCTAGGCATATAACTATCACGAGTATGACAGAGTACATGGGTTAAGCATCTAAGTAAGAGGTATTACTGATGTTATATGAAATGGCAAAAGTTACTTGTATCGTGGCTTCGATGTCTTTTAAGTTATACGACAGTTCTTCTGTTGTGTGCCTGTAGAGAGTGGGGGCCAACACATTTATATAATACCTCTCACTTAGATTCATTGCTCAAGGCATGTATTCTGTCATACTCGTGATATTTATATGCCTAGATGTAAATCGAACTAGTGGTATATATAATTAAAGTACCTCTAATAATTATAGTGAAATAATTATTATGTTTATCCATATTGTATAAATAGATTAAGTATTTGTTTGTGTGTAAAATATGTATAATTTATACAAAAATAAGCCATCCTTATTTCCTTCCTTCCCGTCTGTCTGGTCAGATAATAATGAAAAGAAATTATACCATTTTACTGTTCCGTACACTAAAAACGGAATAATTATGGAAACTTACGTTGTCTGAAAGTTATGCATATTTTTCTCAGCAATTTTTCGCGCAGATAATTGTAATTCAGTAGAGTATGTGGGTAATATTAGCGCAAATAATTCTTTTAACATATCATGCCCCAAATAGTCAATTTAATTATTGAATTTAATGATTGAATGCAGAGTTTATGAGATATCGCAATATTTTTATGGATTTTTAGTCCGTATTTCAAAAACTATTCGACCAGTCATCAAATGAATTTTTGTACTTTTTGGGTCAAATTTACCTTATATACTGAGTTTTATCGAAATTGGAGATAAAAAAAAATTCTCGATTTTTTGCAAATTTTTCAATTAAGGGACCCCTTTGAAAAAATCAAAAAAATCGGGAACAAAATTTGTGTTTTGGAATTCATGGATGCAAAAAGTATAAAAAACAGTTTAATTTAATGATTGGATCTATATAAAGTTACAATGCCAGCGAGTATCATAGGCCAAACTTTATTATCAAAAAAGTTATAATCAATAAAATTGTGAACAAAAAGGAGGATAAGTGAGAGCCATAACATGATAGTCTTTGTTTTTAATGGAGAAATTGACCAACAAAGCGGGTGGGTATCTGCTAATTTTAATACAAAAAAATAAAAAAATCGACCTCATTTCACGATTAAACTAGATTAGACATTCGGACAGAAACCACGGAATAGCTCCTAATTCTATATGAAGAAAATCTCGTAGTCAATGTGCCTTATTGGTAAAGAAGGTATTATCAACGTGATTTTTTCCGATTGTTTAATCGTAGCGTTTTAATGCTAGAAAGAAAGATGCGTATTAACAGCTTTGGTAGGTTGTTTAACCCATTCAAATATCCGCATAAAGGTTCCAAAACAAATACGTACCTATATAAGTTTGGATGGTGTTTTATTTACCTGCTATATTTATACATAATACAGTTCCTTGCTCCACATATGTTATCTAGCTAAATAAGTTCTTTTTCTAACAGATCACAAATAATTAACAAAGACAACAAGCATATTAAATGATTTATAAATGTAACAGGAAAATGGATAACATTAATTGGATTAAAAATGTCTGTAAACTTTTCCTATATCAAACGAATAACATTCACATAATATTACAGTCACGTTCTTAAACAGAAAATTGTATCTAAAATTATTAAGTGACATACCGGTCATTGGCTTCTATTCGAATATCAACATTCGGTAAAGTTTCTGGTAATGGCAATTGTTTTATTTCCCATGCTACTTGACAATTACAAAAGAACTTTAAGTAATGATTAAATCCCCAAGCTGCAGCTACACCACTATTTCCTTCAATGTTTACTGTACCATTATCGTCAAGTTTTCTCAACTAGAAAAAAAAATTATAAAAAATGAATAAATAAATAAATGCAAAATTTTTTAACAATAGAAAGAAAATTATAATTTAAGGTTGTTCGAGTTGTATACGTCTATTAGATAAATTGTTAGAAATAAAATTTCGACAAGACTATATGAGATCAGTAGATACCGAAATCAGTTTATCCAAATATCGACGTGAAAATTTGGTGTATATTTTATTGAAAAAACTCCTTAAAAATTTCAAAAAAGATCACTTAAAACTTATGACAATCAGATGTGAATTAGTTTTGCTCTATTGCAAATAAAATTTTCCCAATTTTATAAACCAAGTATGTGCAATTCTGCTAAAGAGTAATATTTTTAAAAATAAAGAAAACGATTTTTTTTACAAGAGAATGTAAAAACCTAAACAAGTGAAACTCACGAGATTTAAAAAATCCCCCAACAAATTGTTCGGGTACGGAACCCTAAACTCGCACTTGAAACACATCTAAGAACACTCCATATTGAATTACCGTTTTCCTTAGAGGCTTCTCCAAACTGAACCTATTTTGAGGATCATCGCTTTGTTTTTTAGTTGTTTCGGGTACGGATCCCAAAATAAAAATACTCTTCATTAAATTACCTTTCAAACAAACAAAAAAACAAAAACTAAATAGGTTCAGTCGTTTAGGCGCTAAGATTCCACAGGCAGACAGACACACACACACACACACACATAGCCGTCAAACTTATAACACCCCTTTTTTTGTTTCGGGGGTTAAAAAAATTCTTTTTTTAGCACACATCAATCGTTTAATTTGTATCTTATGCCAAGAAAATCACGAAAAAAATTGTTAAGTCTAGAGTTTTCTTACTAATTCTGTGTAATTTTGAAATTTTTTATCAAATTCGCTATTTTTGATCAAAATTGGTTATAAAAATCAATGAAATTTTTTAAATTTAATCTTAACTATAAAATTTTCAAGTTCGTGTAATAGCAAATTACTTGTAATTTGAATAAATGTAAATGTTGGCATTTAAAATTGATGTACTAGGAAATGATTTCTAATTTGAATAAATGAAAATTTTTGTAATTTAAAATTTAATAATTAAATAAATGCACTACACGTGTGAAAATTCAATAAAAGAATTCAAATTTTAATAAAGACATTTAAAATGTTTTTTGCACAAAATTAATGTAGATTGAATAACCTTAAATAAAAGGACTTACAATGAAAACATCACGTCCATCAGATGTTCTCAAAGCAGCATTAACATTAACAACAAAGGAATCAGCTCGGTCTGGTATTAATTGTTGTATCAGACGTTTTACAGTCTGTTCTTGAATGTCTTCAGGCACTTTGGTTTGTAATTGATTAAATACATTTGTCGTATCTAAAAATAGAAAATTGATTTTCCGTATAGTAAGAGATAAAATGGTTTTCAATTTGATGTGAGCAAAATATTTAATATTGTTTTCAATTTTTTGTTTTGACGAGGAAAAACAAGAAATTACGACTTTCATAAGAAAAAAAGTTTCATTCAGAAAATCGCACTTATTTCATATACTTAGTTATTTTATTAAATTAAGAAACGAATTGCCATATAGTTTCAACTTTTGTAGTAGCAGTCAAATCGAAGAAAGAAGCCTTTTAGCAAAGACATTTTCAAAGCTGACCATTGTTAAAAACAATATTTTGTAACTTTTCTCTATAGTCGAATATTTTACATATAAGATCAAGATTTCATCTTGATTTTCGAATCTTCGATTCAGCGACATAAAACAAATATAAAATGAACTAAATTAACCTAACGTTAATTCGAACTACATTCCTATTCTACAGTTACTGTCATCAGTTCCAGAGTGACTGAGATTTTTTTCCCATGTTATTTATTCAATTTGGATAGCTCCGAAAAATGCGTATGTATAACTGTAGATTATGAAGGCTATATTTTCCTATGATCGAAACGATAAAAATTTCGCTTTATAAGGGCTGATCACAGCTTTCATTGTAACATACGTTTTAGAAATAAATTTGGCTTCTTCAACGAGCTTGACAACACCCGTGCGCGTAAACGCGTAAAATTAAATCCACCTTTAAATATATCAACGCATATATAGCCTATTATGTCCATAAATTTTTACTTATTTTGCTATGAAAAAATTGCTAAAAACCTCATCAAACTCCAAAAATATGTATTCTATATTTATTATTAAAGAGTCTTTTAAATGAAAAAATTTTTTTTTTAAATTATTACTTACCTGCACCGATGCAGATGTTTACAACACATGCAACTGTTACAACAATAGATAAACGTAATAACTGCAACATAATATTTTACTAGCCTTCAATCGGCAGTCGGGTAAAATAAAATTATGAATGAAGTTTATAAATGTTTTTATACGAATCAACAAAAAAAAAACAACTATTATAATTTATCACAATGAACTTTGTCCTTTCTTTTTCACTTACATCTTTTCATCAATTATTATTTATCTTTTATAAGAATAATAGGATTCAAATCTAATATAATTTGAGTACACTCAAATTAAATTGAAATAATAAAAGAAATTATTTTAATCAGCTGAATGTATAAAAATTATTTCGTTGTTTATTGAATATGAATTAACAATAATGTTGATTATTGAATAAAAACTTATAGCATTTGTTATATTGTAAGATCTTATTAACAGGTATTATTGCTTGAAATTGCGATATATAAACAAATATTGCTTGAGTATGTTTTGTTCCATAGATGGTAAAAATGTTCACTATATCAATACTTATAATTAAGTTAGGCAAAACATTTTATATAATTTCAATAAAATATCACCAAATTCATCAAAAGTCGGATCTACAACGCCAAGATATCGTATACCTGATGATAACCAGGAATGAATTTTATTACACAACGCGAGGACGTAGGAAAGAATAAATAAGAGATTGTGTATTGTCTGTGAAAACAGACAATAGAATAGAACAGAGACTAAGAAAAATTAATTCCGAAAAGCAACCTAGCTTATCGAACTGCCGTCAACAACATAGTTTTTTACAGCTAAATTAAATACATTAGAAATTAATTAATGACAATTCTCGGAAACTTTGTAAAAAAGTAGTTAATGTAGATTGTAGACTATTTGAAGTAGCCGTCGACAAGAGTTGCCTTGGAACTTTCCTTTTCTTCTTGGGATAGGGGATTGGACTAAATTTTCTTTATCACTTCAGATGATGAATTCCCACTTCTCGAATAGAAAAGTGAAGTTGGTTTATAAAAATATTTACTAGTATGCAAGATATGAACATTTAAAATTCTTAATTAAACATAGAGGAAGATACCCACTAGTGACGTCATACGTGGGTATCGCCATAGAGATTACATATAAAATTTGCTAAAAGAAGATGGGCAAGCTTTGAATGAAAACTTTGAATGCTTACAACTTTTTCGTTTTAAATCAATTTTAATTTCATTTTTAAATTTTGCCGTGGTATCAAGTTTAGTTTTACATTTTTAAAGGTATATATAATATGGCCAATTCGACATCAGGGTTATCCCATATTGTTATTCAAAATTTGTATACATATGTCTGTTGAAATTTAGATGAAACGATGTGAGTGGACCAATTTTCTAGCTTCATTCCTTTGAAAGCTAGTAGAACATGTTTATAGATCTAGAAGGAATGCCTAAAAAATTTCTAAGTAGGCTTGAAATTGGCATTTATTTTAATTTGTTGAAGTTAATTATTTATTTGTTTAATTTTCGAAAAAAATTTACGAGTGGCAGTTATCGCAAAGATATAGAGGAGATTTTGGTAGAATGATAGAAGTATATGAAAATGAATATAGTCAAACCAGTAAAACTGAGCTTTTCAAATATCATGCAGAGAGCAGTAATTACTAGTACCTACTCTAAAAATATATCGGTAAATATTAATGGTTTAAATCTAGTGTTTGTTGAATCGTCTATTGACAGATAGCGTTTGTTATAAACGGCGCATTGTTTTTTAACTGAATCCAGAGCCGTAACGAGGGTACAAGGCGCCGGTGGCAAGTATTTATGTTGCGCCTTATATATATATTGGAATCGGCTCTAACTATTTTGATGAAAATTCATATTAGTATTTAACATAAGAGTAAAAGCAAAATGGGGGAGAGTCGCCATAATCATTTTACCATTAAAAGATTCTGTACATTTAATTGATAAACGTTTAAAATTTATTCAATGATAGAATATCAAATTAAAGTATTGATTTCTCTCTACGTTTCCGACCAAAACAAGGAACTCATTTTTCTTCTAAATGATACTGGGGTATTTTGCATTACCCACCACTGATTAACCACCAAAATCGAAATTTTGTTGATAATAAATAAAGTAAATAACACAGAGTAATACAAACAAAATTAGATTAAAATTGTATTACCTATTAATATATTCGCTGTTCATTAAAAAGTATCAACAAGTACCATATTGGCAATTTTGATAAACCAAGTATGTAATCCTACTAAATTTGGGTCATACTTTTCATATTTGTGATCGAAATTAACCTAGCTCTAATAGGCTTTAATAATTTTGAGTCCTGGACCCGGAATATAGCATATAAATGATAGCTAGCGGAAAACTAGCATCGCAGCTGAAAAGAATGACCCAAAACTAGTGGGTTTCAAAAAAAAATCCAATTAGATCGGATCAAATTTGCCTGTGTTATCAAAAAAATCGAATTTTTTAACTTAATGACGTCATTAGAATCCAAAAAGTTAATTTTGCTCTATCACATTCAAATTTTAATCAATTTTGATAAACCAAGTATGTAATCCTACTAAATTTGTGTCATACTTTTCAAATTTGAGATCAAAATTAACCTAGCACGAATAGGTTTCAAGAATGAGGAGTCCTGGTTCCGGAATTAAGCACATTAATGATAGCTAAGGAAAAATTGGCATCACAGCTGAAAAGAATGACCCAAAATTAGTGGGTTTCAAAAAAAATTCCAATATGATCGGATCAAATTTGCCTGTGTTATCAAAAAAATCGAACTTTTTAACTTGATGACGTCATCAGAATCCAAAAATTTTAATTTTGCTCTATTACATTCAAATTTTATCCAATTTTGATAAACCAAGTATGGAATCCTACTAAATTTGGGTCATATTTTTCATATTTGTGATCAAAATTATCATAGCTATAATAACTTTTTGTTTTACGTATAAAACATACGTTTTGTTTTCCGCCTCTATTTCTTATGCGCCGGTGACAGGTGCCTCTTTTTCTTTGCTTTTGGTAGAAAAACATGTAAAACATAGTTTGCACGGTTCATTTCCTTTATTATTAAAATATTAATTAACAATCGATACATATGGTGTTAGTCGGTACATACATTGTTCTTTAAACCTTGAATCCAACCACCATCTTTTATGGATAATTTTTGCTATTTCTATTGAATTGCCTGCAAATCAATTAATTAATTATAGTTAATATGAAAGTATATTTGATTTATTTCTGTGGTAATTCTGAAAGTCGTCAGAAAGTGGACTTCAATCATTGTACCTATACTAAATATTGATAAAAACAAATAAGGAGGAAATACTAACCTTTTGGATCAGTCGGATATAATTTTCGGCTAAATGTAAATGGTTGTTCAACTTCTTTGAAAACTTTACTTTTTTGGGCAGCTTCATTAAATTTAGTTCCAGTTATTAAAGATGTATTCATACCTTCTAAGAAAACTTCCCAACGGGGTTTAAAAAAATCGGACACGATACCTTTTAACAAAAATAATGTGAGTAATAAAAATTGTAATTTGTAAGAATAATATCAATGACTTTAATTTTCAGTTTACCGGCCCATTGTTTGTTGGCATAGTCATCTATTTCACCATTTGGTCCCCATAATGTAATTTGATTACGTGCATTGTATTCAAATTGACCCGGATATGCCTGGAAAAATCGTAAATAGTGTCATAAACAAAATAATATTATTTAGTTAAAGTGAAAAGCATCATGAAAGTTTAGATGAGCACATAATTAACACGTCACAAGAGTCAGAACATTGGCTGGGGGTCAGAACAAATGTTGATGCCTCTATTCTAAACAAATTTTCAATGAGATATTTATAAGCTGTGCTACTACTTACCTCGTATTTTTCACCCAATTTTTTAGCCATTTCTAACCAATTTCCAAGTAAAAAGTTTTTATTGGAATTTAATAATTTCTCCACGTCGTCAAATATATTTAAATATAATTTAACAGTGCGCCTAAGATAATAAAAATCACGTAAAAATTATAAACTAATAAGAAACAATAATATAAAAATTTTCTTACTGGAATTCATCAATATCTTTATTTTTAAAGGCTCGAATTAGTTCATTATAGTATTCATCGGCTAAAATTTGCAATGCTTGTCTTGAAAAATCAACTATGTCGTATTGGAATGCTTCACTCTCTGATAATGTATCTGCAGCATTAACAAATTCATCCCAAGCTTCGAAAAATTCACATACGTCATACCAATACTAACAAATTAAAAATGAAAATTGTAAAAAGCCTTGAGTAATGATATCCTCCTAGGACCAATGTTTCAGACTCTATGGAATGCTAACGTGATGTAGTTTCCCAGCGATGGAGGATTGTGAGAAAAGAAGAAATATATATAAAATATCGGCACAAGTGAAAGATACCATCAATTAAGGATCGAGAAGATAATATTGAATAGATTTACGATACTCTACTTCCTCCCACCATATTATCGAGAGAATATTATCGAGAAATTCCCCACACAGCTCTGGCGCGCGCGTTTTTAACTGTACGGTTAACCACATTACAAAATTGTTTTGCTAGTGAAGAAACGTTACCAATTAAAACGAATCAAGTTGAATGTTTACTTTCATTCATTAGTCATAATTGTTGAAACATTGGCCTAGTTGTCAGAGGTAGTAATTTCAATGCTCTAGAGATAGTAACCGATGGTTGTAGTTTGGTACTTGGTTTTATATTGTAAACATATGCGCCATGCAGATGAACTGTACCAGTGTAGTTATAAATTCCAGCCTTTAGAATTTGCCAGGCGTTATTACTATGTTGTTCAATTTGGCCATATCGTCTACCAATATATTCTGTAAACCATTCAGATAAATTAACTGAATTCGGTCGCCAAAACATATCAACCATAAAATCATATACAACATAATTTTGAAGTATTCCTTCGGGTGTTAAACCCGCGCCAATCATTGTGGAACCATTGTAGGTCCTTGCATCAAAAATTCCCTGTTATAAATGAAAAATAGATTCAATTTTGAAGAAAATTAAAAATTAACGAATATTAAAATGCATTTTACAATCAAAACAAGCCTCGTACTTAACATAGTTTCATCCAATGTCTAATTTACCTTATTAATATTTGGAATCGATCCAAAATTTCCTAAAGTACCACCAAAATTATGTAACATACACCAAATAAAATAATGTCCAAAATAATTATCCATTAATTTATACTGTGGAAATAACTCTGACATTAAATCCAATATTAAAAGACTACCCTAAAAATTTCCAAAAAAAATTTAACATTTTTAACTCAAACCATAAATTCTAAAATTCTTACAATTGGTATTTTTGATAAGAATGCTTTAATTCTAGACTTGCTCCAATATTGTGGTGCATTAACCATAAACCAACCTTGTAAAACCCTGTAAATTTTGATTTGATATACTGCAAACGATTATTTAACGTATGTAGGATTTTATATCATTACCAGACCGCATCCTGATCAGCGGATAACATAGTACCAAATATTCTTTCTCCAAATGATTCCAAATATGTTTCATTTGTTGTACTGGGTGTCAATTCATTAAATGGATCACAAGCATATACATGATCTGTACCAAATTCTGCAATTGTCTAAAACATATTTAATAAAATGCATACCAAGCTTCAATATTTTTAAGCGTTACAAACTTGGGACTAAACTCAGCATATCTTGATATATATTACATATATACAGGGTATAAAAATAACAAATCTAGCCGGGAACCAGCAACGAATCGGGGTACAAGATGTTCCGTGAAAGTGACTAATTTTTTGAATACAATTGAATTTATAAATATTTGAGCGTAATAGGAGAATTTAAAAAAGTGCATTTAATATTTTCGACGCAATATAAATTTCTTATACCAACCTCTTCTACGTACAATTTACCAATAACTTTAAACAATGGATCCGTTGGATCCAATAAATATGGACAGCAATATTTATCTTCAAATGAATTCCATCTAGAGGCTAAAACCATATTTGAACTTGGAAACAGACTACAAAAAATAGCATTAGCTTTTTTATTAACTACTAATGAATTTAAAAGCTTACTTTTTAAAAGCTCTTGGAACATGCCCAGCAAATGCTGTTAAAACAGGAATCATTCCTAATGATCTCATGAGTTCTAATATTTGTTTTTGTAATGCAATTGTTGCATTATGCCATGAATTAGTTAATGGTCCTCCGAAACCACGCATATTACCCATCCGTTCCCTAAAAAAATTGACATCTTTTATTTCCAACGTGCCCTAGTCGAATACAAAAAGTAAGAAAATGTTTAAAAAAACTTTTTTTTTAAATAATTCAAAATTCACTGTTTTAATACTAAATATAGATATTTTTCGATACGAACCATGCAAAAAATCCAGGTCCAGTAAAATGTTCATCGATATCATTGTCAGTTAAGTTGAAATATTTACGATAAACGCGATCCCAAATGGCTTCTTGTGCAGTAAATGCTAAAGGTAAATTGATACCGTTTAATGCCATCCAATAAATATGTTTTTCCCATTGGGTCCAATCCCACCATGCAAATGTATAACTTGATGTGCAAACATTTTGGTAGTAACGGAACCTAAAATAAATTCATTGTGGATGAAAAAAATACAAAAGTTCTTCGAAAATAATATTCAGTGAAAGAACATTACACTCAGAGTAAAAATGGTTAGATATTAAATAGTAAGTTTTATTTGCAACAACTTTGGTTGTTATAAATTTCAATTTAAAAATTAGGTAATCTAGAAATTTTATATTTTACATCGTATTGAGAAACTTTTCTGATATCAAGTGAGTGGCTGAATGTTGTTATCACGTTCTACAACAGAAAACTGTTTCTCAAATTATGTGACATACCGATCATTGGCTTTTATTCGAATATCAACATTTGGTAAAGTTTTCGGTAATGATAATTGTTCTGTTTCCCATGCTACTTGACAATTACAAAAGAACTTTAAGTAATGATTGAATCCCCAAGCTGCGGCTACACCACTACTTCCTTCAATATTTACCGTACCATTATCGTCAAGTTTTTTCAACTAAAACGAAAATTTAAATGAAAAATGTTTAAACAATAGAAAGAAAACAGATTATCGTTATAAAAAAAGGACTTACAATGAAAACATCACGTCCATCAGGTGTTCTCAAAGCAGCATTAACATTCACAACAAAGGAATCGGCTCGGTCTGGTATTAATTGTTGTATCAGACGTTTTACAGTCTGTGCTTGAATGTCTTCTGGCACTTTTGTTTGTAATTGATTAAATACATTTATCGTTTCTAAAAATGAAAAATTATTTTCCGAAATAACATAAAATTTTTTTCAGTTAGATTATTGGGTGTCAGCTAGACATTTGAATTTTAAATTGTTTGCCTTTTTTTAACGCAAAAAATTTCGTAAGGAATAAAATTCCCTTAGGCAAAAGCGAATTCACACAAACAGTTCAAAATACAACAGGGCATTCAAACAGTTTTGTACTATTTTAAAAAAGTGAAACTGATCAGACGAGCCAGCATCCCAAAAAAAAATACAATCCAAGATTTGTCACACCATATAAAACTTCAAAAATATGTCTACATTTTTAAAATATCATTAAATAAATCATATACAAATTGTATAAATAAATTATATAAAAATTTAACTTACCGCCTGCGCCGGTACAGAAGTTTACAGTCTCAATTATTACAATAAAGGATACACTTAATAACTGCAACATTATCTCACAAACCTTTTATCGGCAAATTGCAGAGATTTAATAATCAAAATTATAAAAAGAAGTTTATAATAAATATTTCACTAAAAACCACTATAATACTTTATCACACTGAACTTTGTCCTTTTATACCAAGAGCTAGGTCTGCTAAATTTTCAATTTGCTGTATTTCTTGCTTTATTTCATTATCTTATATATTTAAACGAGCAATTCTTGTAACATATATCTGGAATCTGGGAAACGGCTCCAACGATTTTCATGAAATTTAGTATACAAGGAGCGAAGAAACGATCTAGCTAGGTTTTAATTTTTAGAAAATGTCGTTTTATCTCGGAAACGGCTCCAACGAAAAAAATAACGAGCAAAGCTCGATCATCCAGGTACTTTATATATTATACATCGAAAAGGTCGGTGGCTCTACTTAACACGCAATTACAGATCGAAAAATTAGCTCTGCGAATATGTGTAAACGGTCTCTTTTCGTCTTAAGTAGTTCGACTACTTATGTCAAAAAATTCTAATGTCTCTACCTTCTACCATCCTTATACCTGTTTACTACAATAAGAAATTCAGCGCATGAGCCCACTGTTAATTTTTCACTTAATATTTAAAAAATTTAACCCCCCCCCCCTTAAATTTTCAGAATTGATTTAAACTTAGTCCAACTTCGTATAAAAAAAATCAAACCTTTTATCCAAAATTGTCCTGGCGCTCGTACATCCTTAATTGAATGAATTTATACAAATAAGTACTTTTATTATTTATTTTTTGAAAAGATAAATATTTCGCTATATCTAGAGATACTGAAATTTTTTATCACATTTTGTTTTTGTTTCCAAAAAGGGTATATAATAAAAATATTAAGTATATCTCAAAAAGATATCTTTACGATATCTCAAGAGGTTTTGAAACATATCGACTAAAATCGTAAATATTTGGTGATATTCCAGAGCAGAATCTTCTCACATACAAGTCTTTCAATTGCAATCAACAAGTTATTCGATCCAATGAATTATTAAAAGGAATTATAAAAAAAAATATGTTACATTAAATCAGTTATTTCAAGATTAAATACGCATTTTTTCGAGATGCTTTTAGTACCATTCTGAAGTAAATGCTTTTTATTCACTATTTTGGCATCTTTTTGAATTTTTTAAAGGGGTTAAAAAAATAACGAAAAATCGGATAAATTTTTGTAGCTTAAATTTGGATAAAAATAATTTTCTAGAGCCATTGCAAACCTTTGAAGGTTGGCCGAGTATTTTTTTAAGCAATTCATTACTAGAAACTATAATAATAAAATTCTGTATGGTCGGGGCCAAGAACATATATATATAATGTTCTTGGTCGGGGCATATTTGAAATACAAAGTTTTTGCAATTTTCTCAACGGAGTGCAACAATTATACAATAGGCAAATCGACTTCGAAAAATCATGACCAACATACAGTCAAAAATAGTACAATTAACTTTTCGTAAATTATATAGAGAGCAGTAAACACTAATGCTCTAAAACTATGTCAGTAAAACACAGGTTTCTTTTCAGCCATATTCATCACTTCAATATATTGTTTGTTCAATCATTCATTGATAGATAGCGTTGTAAACGGCGCGTAAATTTTAACTGAATCTCTGTCGAATATTCTGTCACAACACATACATTTAAGTATTAAAATCAAACAAAAGATTTTTAAAACATATCACACTGAAATAATTTTAAAACTTAAACAATTGAAAATGTTTTCAAGACAAGTAAGTAATTTGTTTTTATAACATAAAATAAATAATCATGACTAAACCTAACCTTTATTTTTAAACTAGATATCACGAATTTTAAAACTACAAAACCAAAATGCATTTTTACCAAGAATGTTTGCATCTACTGAACAAGAACCTTCGAGAATTGAAAAAAGTAAGACAATTTAATAATATCATTTCATATAATTAATTAAAATGGATTTTTTTTATTCTAGCCATAAATAATGTGACATTGTTAGGCCGTGCGGGAGGTGAACCGCAGAAGAAAGGCACTGGTGAACATCCCGTTGTTATATTTTCGTTAGCCACACATTCAAATTATAGGTAAAAATTTTATACTTTAATTTATAATTTAAAAAAGAATAAAAAAAATAAAACAGTTATATTTTGATTAGGTACGATACCGGCGATTTTATGCAGCGAGTTGAATGGCATAGAATTTGTGTTTTTAAACCGGCCTTACGAGAAGCAGTACTCTCATATTTAAAGAAAGGGCAACGAGTTTATGTCACAGGAAAATTAAGTTATGGTGAAGTAAAAAATGACGATGGTACTCCCAAGTATACAACTGCAATAATCGCAGACGATGTAATATTCTTTCAGAATCCCGAAATAAAAAAATAATTTGATATTGTTCAATTAAATTAAGTTATGGTGAAGTAAAAAATGACGATGGTACTCCCAAGTATACAACTGCAATAATCGCAGACGATGTAATATTCTTTCAGAATCCCGAAATAAAAAAATAATTTGATATTGTTCAATTTCATTTTATAAGTTTATATTTTGTTAATGTAGAATATTATTTTGTTTACGCTTTTCAATACAATATCTTAATACATTTTGATTCGCCGTATGTTTTCTTTACCAATCGACTTACAAAAACTTTTTTGGAAAGTTTATTAATACATTTACTCGACTTATGAAATTGGAGCTACCAACGTCACATTTTCTATTAATTTTCTTAGCACTTTTTTCATACCTTTTACTTCGTAATATTTATTGAATAATTTTTACGACAATGTTCGTATACTCATCCAATGAAAAACTCAAGCATTAACAACCATTGAAGTATTTAAGCTCGATTTCTTAAACTTATTCTAGAAAATGCCAATAACTTCGAATTTTAAGGGTAACTATTCTGCGATAGAACCAACTCATGTTATCTGATTAATCTAGATCTATTGATCATAAGAAACATTTTATTTTATGTCTAAAAACCATTAATTTGGTGTCGTTACAGTGTAATAAGACTAACCCCCTGTACTTATACTCAGCGTAAATAGTGTATGACACTATTTTACAAAAAGAACATAATATCGAACTATTCCAGTTTATTTGTTATCGAATTGAATATTGATCTCTTTAAATTATTCGTCCCTGGCTGGTCCAAGCAGTTACCTAAATGATTTGCACATTTCGAATCAAGAAAAAAGGATACGCCTAGTTCAAGTGTATTCAAATTGCTATGCTTTAAATGCTGTACAATTTTAGATAAATAAAATTAAATTTTAGATTTTTTTGTTTTTCCATAAATTGAGTCCCCACTTGTTAGAATATCATTCACAAATCTAGCCAGGCTTACCAGGGAAATGCTGGAATAAATTTTTAGCTTGACGAATGATCACTTTTCTTATCACTTACTGATATAAGCACAAACTGAGAACAACTTTGTACTTACCTAATGGCTAACTCAATTATAATCTAATATTCGTACTTCAAATCGTGCTTTAATACTTACCTAATCGCTAATAATATTATCTCAATAATAATTTTTTTTTAAATAAATTTTTATTTCAATCTTGACATGGGCTTTATACTTGTATGTGAGTAAAATCTTGCCGCCATTTTGAGGATAATGTCAAATAAACAAAATTTTCATAATTAATAATTTATTAATTATATCAATGTTAAAATAAAAAATTATTAATTTAAAAAACTTACCTTTACTTAAAAATAATATTCGAGAACATTTTGTCTATTTGACATAAGCTCAAAGCTCTAGACTGAATGGAACCATTATTTCACATAAAAGACGAAATTGTACTCTTTTATCTTCGAAATCTTATTAAAACCTCTGTATACTTTTTTTTATATTAGAAATATAAATATTTATTCTAGATCTAGCATTTTGAAAGTTTACCTTTTATGAGAAATTGGAAAGACACTTATTTTATTCGTTCATATTTCGGTTTGCCTGATATAAATTTGCATTATAATGCAAGAGAACTGAATTGGTTTAGGTGAATTAAACTTTTTTTTTAAATAAAATTTTTAATACCTATGCCTATTACCCAAGGATGTTTATACGACTTAAGGAAAAGAAAAAAACTAATTTATATTTTTACATTTGGCGATTTATTTAAATGAAATAATACAATACAGGCCATGAGAATTCAAATAAGAAATTCAACAGTGGGCAGGAGATGTTCCAGAGACAATTGATCCAAATGATCCTCTGATGAACAAACTCACAATCAAAAATTATATAATATTTATTAAGATGATGAATCTGCGCACAAATAGTAGTTTTTATGTATTTTTTCTTCAAATTATTCTCAGATATCAATATTTTTTTCGTTTTTAAATTGACCTGAACTCTACAGACTAGGCACACTTAGTTTTTTTTTTTTTATTTAACAAGAAAAACTGTTCTATATGAAAAATAGAAACTTCTGAAAAATTAAACAGTTTAAATAATTTTTTAAATGTATAAATTGGACAATTGTAATAATTTGTCCCAAATATTCAATAATTTTACAACGGCATTTTTACTTTCAAAAATACAACATATTTTTTAATTAAGGTCTTTCTCTGAGTGTGTGATACAACAGTGTGCATTTTTTAATGTGAGAGAAATAAAAGATATAATAAATTCTACTGTATATTATTTGTTTTGGAAACGTTATCTTTCATTTAACAATTAATTATTTCTTTAATTAGATAAGGTTGTAATTGAGACGTGTTGGAGTAAAATTTATGTTTGGTTTCTATATGTAGGAGTTTCCAATTATTCCAAATTTGTGTTTGTGTGATAAAGTAGCTAGATTTTTCTATGGTTTTTCAGAAATAAATGTGCGTATGAATGAATTTTTTTTTATTAAAAATCTGTAATTGTAGGCAGTCAATTGCGTCACAGGCGCCTGAAGAGCGAGAGAGATATATTGCAATTCTCGAAAAATTAAAAATTTTTATTCATGTAATTAAAATTGTATGTAGTAAGTATTATATCAACATTCAAACATTTTTTTTTTTTTGATTTTTTATAATTTTTTTAAATTTTATTTTTTAAGACGATTAACAATTTTCCAAAATAATAGGTAATTTTTTTGCATAATTAACGCCATTCGTACAGTGCTTTGAATATTTCCTACTTATATAACATTTAAAAATTTATTAACGATGGTGAGATTTGTTTTTTTATAGCGATTTTAGAATGAATGTTCATAAGTAGAAAAGTTTAGAATTTAACTTTAGATTAAATACAAATTTAATCCCTCGTATTTTTTAACAATTTAACAAATTTTTCCTTTTTTTTTGGTGTAATGGAAGGTGTAAATGTATTTAATCTTAAATTAAAAAAAAAAAAAAGATTTACAGAAATATATAAGGTTTATGTGACAGAGAGAACAAGTGTTTCGTTACAGTTTGTTTTTACAATGGGATTGAATTTCACAATTTTGAGTTTATGTAATATGTTGGCTAACATTTTTGACATTTCTATTGAACTTTAGTTTTTGTTGGGAAAATTTGAAAAAATATATTATTTTAAAAAATAACTACGCCATTAACAACAATAAAACGTTTCAATCCCATTTAAAAAATCGAACCAAACAAGTACAAATACCTTGAATCATGATTATTTTTTATTCATTTTTAGCAATAATAATATAATTATCAATCGAACAACAATTCCGAAAACACATTATTTTTTTTAATTTCGTTTTTTTTTTAATATTTTTTTTTCATCAAACAATCTCAGTCTTAAGAGTTAAAATGGTATTTTTTTGTAATATCATAAAATACAAGGCAAATGTTTATATAATGCCTGTTTTTTTTTTAATTTCTTTAAATATTTTGTAAAAAAATTAATATACATATTGAGGAATAAAAAATTCAAAAAAAATAAGAAAACAAATTAAGCAAGAAGTATTTTTAAATTTTTAATGAAAAATATTTTGGATTTATAATTATTATTTTTTTTTATATATTGCCATAACAATGGAATTGTAAAAAACCATCAAATTTGCAATAATTTATTATGACACAAATGTTAATTTTGGTGTTTATTTAAAAATTATTACAATTTTGACAATTTTTTCCGAATACCTAACACAATAAATTCAACAAATGGAACAGTAAATTCCATTTTTTTAACGATATTAATATTGTAAGAGTATGGATAAATATTGTTGACACCAAAAAATAGCCTTGTGTTAAAACACCTGCACGCTTCTCAACCGGCAATAATCACTCAGATAAGGCTGATGAAAGAATATTCAGTTTAGGTCGTGCTGGATGATTTTTTTTTTGGAGCTCTCCTAGAGTGAATATTCTTTAAGGTGATGGCACTAACAGTTAGAAGTTAAGATAGTTTTTAGTACTACGACTTATGACATAACTACAAAACACCCAGAAGCTACTTTATTTATATAAAAGACTAACACACGACAAGCAAGCGTAAATATATACTTAAAAATACTTTGTTTTTAATTATAGCCGATTAATTATTTATTATTAAGTTTTACAATTATCAAACGTTCAACAATTCATTATATTTTGGCGCGTATTTTGAAAAAATTGCCATTTCAGTTCAACTTTCAAATATTTCAACTATAGCAAATATTGAATTGTAAATATTTTTTGAAAAAATAATTTTGTGTGAATTGTTAACGATCCGTAATTTGTTTTTTGATGTGCAATTCAATATGTATAGCTAAAATATTTGCATAAATATTGACACTTTAAAAATAATGACCATTTTGTTCATCAATAATGTACATACAGCTTCTATTGCTAATGAATACAATATTTAACAATGCGACTTAAATCGAGAACAAATTATAAAAAAAGTACAAAAAATATTGTTTTATTACAAGCAAAAAACGATAATAATTGTTGCTTTTTTATTTTTATATTTTTTTGTTATGTTTTCTTTTTTTGTTAATTAAATACACAAATAGGTACAATGGCAGGAACAATTACGGACAAAGCTTCATTTTTTTAATTATTTTTTTTAAATATTTTATTTCTACAAAACTACTTTCATCAATTTGCTGCTGTTTTTTTGTTTTTTAATATTTTTGTTTTTCAAAAATGTAGTAGCATAAGTCAAGTGTATATTAAAATATTTTGTTTTAGATTTTTAAAACACATTTATGTTTAATTACTATATAGTTTAAAAAATTAGTGTGTGCGCATCCAAAGTGCAATAAATACTTTTAATTGTTTTTTTAAAATAATTTTTATAAAATTCACTTCGAATTCTTACAAAAAAATTCATATAGCTCTGATTTTCTATAAAAATGGCTGTCTATACTTATAATACAAAACGAAAATCGACCCCATCACATTTTGAATTTATATTCTCCTTTTGACAAGGCTTTAAAAGGTTCTTGTATCAAATTTTGATCATGTTTTAAAAAAGCATCCCCTGTGCTAAAATTGAATGGAACTTTTCAAAAAAATAATTAATTATTTTAAGAAATTTGGTAATTATGCAATTATTTATCTCTTTATTATTTTAATGAATTCCGCTAGGGGCATATGTTTCATCTATTGAGTGTTGAAAAAAAGAGGTATTATTTTAACTATTTAAGCATCTCACAGCATAACATATTTTCATGGTATACAGAATCCTCAATTCATTTTCAATTAAAAAAATATGAAAAATTGAAAGCAACTTTTATTTTATTTTTTTGCAAAAATTGTGTATATGTGATAACAATCAGATTCAAGCCGTTTTAACCATTTTTCGAATTTGCATTTTAGAAAATTTTTCGTTTTTAGCAATGACCATGAACTGAAAATACCTTCTCCTACCAAAAAAGAGAATGGTCAGTCTTCGAACTCACCTAGCTGATTTTGGCTTTTTAAAGTACTAATTTTTACGGAAAATTACAACTGCATGATTGATTTCGTAAATTAATTTGAATATTTTATAAAATTTATTAAAAAAACAATTACAAAAATTTGAGCGAGGGTTCAATGTGTTTGTTTTCTTCAGTGTGTGTTTTTTTATATTTTTAAATTTATTTACAAGCAGGAAAATTGTTATTTGTGTCAAAAAGCCCCTTAATTAATTAATTCATAATATCTATTTAGATAATATTTTTTAAATATTTAATATTTTTTTCACAAAATTCGGAATGTATTAAAATACTTATTATGATTCACTTAATAGCTACGAAATTACTCCCAACAATTAATAAATGTCATAGTCAAAAATATAACGGTAAATGATTGTTCCTTACTTTTTAACACATTATCTTTTTATTCATCCAAAAAATGATTATGTTTACTATTTTTTTTTTTAATATTTGGAACAGCCATGGACACAACAGATATCAATAAATAACAAACGATTTTTGAAAATCTGTTCACAAACAGGTTTTAAAATGCCATGATTGCTGATTTTTTTTTAATATTTATAATTTAACAAATTTTTACTGTTGAATTTAGTTTTGATTGTAAATTTTCAACAAAATGAAATCTATTCGAAAATAAAAATATGTTTATTTTAATTTTTTGAGTATAAAAATAAATTCACATTATTTTTAAACGACTTTCAGTTTTTTTTCTATGCCACAAATTTTCGCTCTGGTGGTTTTTTTTTGTGAAATGTTTCAATTTGATATGTATGATATAGTAAAAAAATTTTTTTTTATTAAAAAAGAAAAACGTTTGAATATTTTTATTTCGAATAAATTTTATAAATCGATGTACGTGATTTCTTGTGTGAGAATTTTAACTCAAATAAATTCTCTCGTATTTTTTCTTTTTTTGATTTTTTTATTCTTAACAACAATATTTTTAAAAAGAGGATTTTGTTCAAAAATGAAAAACACAAAGTTTTGATTTCAACAAATGTCAAATTTAATATAGTGCAAACAAAATTTTTTTGAATATTTTGAATAAATTTTTTTTTTTAACAAACAACAAAAAATAGTTTTTTTCCTTGTATTTCGTTGTACTGTTTTGTGACGTTTTATTTATTTTCTTTGCTCCTCCACTTCGGGGGGACGCATGTATCTTTAAAATATTTGACATTTGTAAAATCAACAATTAATTTTTTTAAATACATATTAATTAATAATTATATAACTGCTTCAAATGTTTTTTTTTAATTTTTTTGTATTTTTTCTTAATATAGAGCAATTATGGTTTGTTTTTTTACAGAGATCATACTTATATTACTAAATTCATATCATTCCACGATATGGATAAATTTAATATTTTTAAGATCACACATATTATAATTAATAAATATAAATACTAATAATAATTTAAATACACAGTAAATATTGGCGAGAGTTTTATCTTCTTTATATGGGAGATTATTACTTTTTTTTTTTTAATTGTTTTGAATATTTATATACATTAGCCCACATAAATAAATTATGAAATAAATTCAAGGAATATTATTATAAATAATTATTAAGACCTATCATACTACTACCCAAATATATCATAAGTACACAAAAGACTAGATTTGAAGGAGGCAAAAAACGCTTTTGGTCGCTTCATTTGGAAAAAAGTTTTCTCTTTTATATTTTAACTTATTAAATATTTTTTTTTAAAAGCTACACAAAAATGGCAAATAAATAATTACCATTGCACACAAAGAGTTTAATAAAACGAAAAACAAATTAAAAATTAAGAAAAACTACAGTTAATTATTTCCTCGTTATTCTATTGTGAGGCATGAAAATATTTTGGTCCGCGATGTCCAGCTACATCGGTCCGACAAAGCTTTATAATTTATTTTTTATTTTATTTTATTCTTTTTTAAATAAGTGTTGTGAAAAATTGGTTTTTCTTTATATTTTATTGGAAAATGTGCTTTATTTTTTAGATATTAATTACAATTATAGAATCATCCCATTTTGAATTTAAACCAGAAAAATTATGCCGATTTAAAAAAATAATTTCGACGTCAATATGTCTTGATTTTGGTTTAAAATTAATGCAAAATGTGGATAATATTTTGATGGGTCAAGAAATAAAAATATCAGAGATTCTACGGTCTTCAAAACATCAACTGAAGAATACCAGGTTAGTGGTTTTCCGGAAATGGTAGATGTGTCTAGATAAAATAGTATGGAGTGTTCATGTTGAGTTGAGTATCGAATTTTGTATCTAGGAGCCAGAGGGGGGAAGGAAGTTTACGTTTTGTATAAGAAGTGCTGTATTTATTTTATTCTCTATTAATATTAATTACTGTTCGTAGATTTTTACAACTCTAACACATAATTAATTACCAATATTAAAACGTTTAACAGGGGGCAATTTTAAATTATGTTTAAAATACGAAGATGGATTTCTAAAAAAAGGAAAAAACAAATAACCAATATTTTCAACAAACATGTTTTTTATAATTTTCATTCTTTAAGAAAAATTTTTTTTTGTATTTTTTTTAGAATTTTTTATATATTTTTTTAAATTATTTAACATCATTTATTTTTTTTGACCAGTGTTTTTTTTTGTTCATGATTGGTATGTTCGGGGTGATGGAGGGGGAAGGCATTTTTCGATGATCACAGTCTGTTCTGTTCGCTAAAAGATTTTCGATTTTTCACAAAATAAATAATGTACAAAATCAAATTTGATAGTACGTTATCCATTTCACAAATGTTATGTTATTCATTTTCGTGGAAATTTTTTATTTAAAAATGAAACATGTAAATATAGAAATAGGCCTCTAAATGCTAAAATTTAATACAAGCAGTCTTATTAGGTTTTTTTTAAGTAGAAAACTACAATTTTTTTCTTTTAAAAATTCATGTTTTTTAAAGAAATTAATACAAAAAAATTGGTTTCCACGAAAAAGTAACTGTTTATATAAACTATTCAATTTTAATGATTTTTTTTTTTTTTGATAATTACATATTTTATATGCAAGGAGGGATATTTCTCAAATATATTTTTTTTTTTTGCAAGCTCTAATAACATTTTTTTTCAAATTGAGCAACTCTATGGTGCTAAAAACCAACTATAAACTGTCTTTACTTCCATAGTTAATTTTTTTAGGCCAAAATCAATAGTTTTTTTATATTTTAATAATTATTTTTAATAGCAAGCACTATGGGAGTACATGATGAATTTGAAAGCTCAAAAAGGTTATGTAACATGATGATTTTGGAATTTCTTCATTTAAAAAGAAATTTTTTGCAAATGATTGTATGAATGCTGATGACGTCATAAATTCGATTTTTTTTTTCAACATTGTATTTTTTTACATTTTTAAGATTACTAGGGGGAAAAATTGGACAATTTTCAAACAAGATATTAATTCGAACAGAGAAATTGTGGTTATATTTTACGGAGAAAAAATGAAAATGACTTTTAATTTAAGAAATGTTTTAAAAAAGTTTTTTTTTTAATTTTATTTTAAATTTTATTTGCAGAAAAATTGTCTTATAATCTACATTCAAAAATTGGTATTATTAATCTCACTATATGTAGTTTCTTTTTTTTTTTAATATTATTTTTTATTGAAATAAACAAATATTTTATGATTATTTATTCATATATTTTTTAAATATTTTGCGCAAATACATTGTTTTTAACATTTCTTGTTTTAATGGCGGATGTTCGGCCGATGTATCTAACCGCAGGCAATTCCTTTATGTTTTTAAATACACGCTTCCATTTAAAAAATACACTTATGTGATCAAATTCATGCATTTATTTAAATATTGGCTTAATTGCCAATCGTGAATATTCTGTGGATATAATTTTATGATTTTGATTTATTTTAGTATATTTTTTAATAAAAGCATGATTCAATAAAATTTTTTCTAAAATATATTTAGTTTTTTTCTTACTGATATATAGAATAAAAAAAATTTCTGTGTTAATAGACGGAAAAGACCGAACAATTAAAACTAAATGATAAGTAATTTTTTTTTGTCGATCATAATTTTTGGCGCAAAATTTCGTCTAATACGATAGGAAATTAAACATTATTTATTAAGATATTTTTAGTTGTTTCTTGTTTTTTTGATGTTTCTGAATTTCTTATGTATTATTTTTAGTCTAAGAATTAATACAAATTACAAACAAGATCTTATAATTATGTACAAATTGATTAAAATATGTTCCCTAGATTAATTGACATGAACGTAGAATCGCTTCGACTGTATTTATATTTATATATTTTTTGTGTCTCACCATGCAAAATAGATTCCATTTAGAACTATACAACACTACAAAAAATTCAGTTTTTCACAAAAATGGTTGATGTGAAACTGTTTACACAAGTAAAAATGTACAGATTGATACACACAATTTCCAAATCTCGTGTATATCAACCTTTATATGTTTGTTTTTTTCTAAAAATTACAGCTCTATCTTATGTCGAGAGAAACAATATTGATTCGTAAAGTTTACAGTTTTTTTGATTATTGGTAATTACTGATATTTTTACGTCAGCTAAATTTTTGTTTCAAAATAATACCAAGGTCGTCATCCTTGATACAATAAGTTTTTTTTTATTAGTATGAATACACTTAGAGTAGAAAGTGCAGACCTCCCCCCTTGCTAACTTTGTACAGAAGAGAGTAAAAAATAAGGTCGCACTGAACAGCCCAACGCATCACTAATAATAAATATTATTATGAAAAATGTTATTTACTTTATGACCGATTAATACAAAAAATTTAAAAAAAATAATATCACTAAGAGGAATATATCTAAAGTATCAACTATACAAACTACGTTTAAAAAATTACTAAATCACTAAAGGTTGTGATATCATAAGATCTAGAGCAAAAAACATGCCTAATACTAATTAGGATTATTTTTAAAAGACTTGGGCCCCAGGAAGATTGTTTTACTTACAAAGATTTTTATAAAAAACATATATTATTTTTTGTTTTACCCTATATATACAAGATTCAATTCATTTATGACATTTTTTCTTCACTAAAATTACGACCATATTGGATTTTTGGAAACTGAATAATACAAAATATGGTCTTTTTTTTAACTTAATCTTAAAAAAAAAAATGTGCAAAAATAACAAGAAAAATTCTCACAAACAAAACACAACGAGATTAAAAATTAATAAGACGACTAGAGATTTGTTGGTGGGGTGAAAAAATGTCATAAATTAATTTTAATTTTTAAATATTTACGATACTTATATTTTTTTTTTTACTTACGGACGTTAAGTTACTATACAATATAAAAAAGTTTATATAATATCATCGTGCAAAAATTTCACCAAACTTTTAAAAAACACACAATACATTCGTTCATAAGAAAGCAGCAATAACCATGCAGAATAATATTAAAAAAATTAATAAAAGAAAAAATGAATTTTTCATTATTCATCCATGTCTTTGTTGGGGTTAAGTAAATTTGACGGAATATACTTACTAAAAAAAAATGTAAACAAATTCTACGAAATACAAAGAAATACATAATTTACGATCTGAAAAACACACACTACTAGATGATAAATATAAACTTTATTTTGACAACATGGCGGAATGCAAAGTGAGAACATAGGAAATTTCCAGAAATGCTTTAGCGAAGAACAAATGAATGTCGAATTAGAGGTTCAAGAATACTAAATATTTTATCATAAGAAAACTTGATTTAATGTAATGCACACCTGTGCCACGTTAAAAAGACTCTAACGGGACATTTGGAAATATAAATTGTCACTTTTAATATTTTCCCAGCTGGTATAGAGATCTATGATTTTCTTTTTTCGAATGAAAACGTTTTTTACTAACGTTTCATGTTCATAGTTGGCAAATAAATATAATGTATTTTTTAATGAGATTGCGTTTTAATATAAAATGTTGTAAATTAAATGTTTATATTCATCACTGAAAAAAAACTGAAAAAAAGGAAAAAAATCAAATAAAAAAATCAATAAACTGTAAAAGAATTGGTATTATTTAAAAAAAAAAGCATTTTACAACAAAAAAATATTCAAAACAAAACATTAATTTAAGAACAATTTGTTTATCATTTAAATTCAATAATATAACAACAAATTAATAATAATAATAATAACTAATATTAATTATTAAATTGGAAAACGGAATACCATTAGTATATAAATATATAATATTGCGGCACAGGATTTGTTCTCTAGGTTTTCTTTGTAATTAATTTAATTAATTTTTGTTTGAGTTTTCTTTTAAATTACTATTGGAATGAGATTGCAAAGCATTCAGAACACTCCCCACAATTCAAACACTACACAAAAAAATGAGGAAAAAAATAGAATAATACTAATACTACACAATATATATTTAGTTGAAAAACTAAATACAAAAAAAAAAAATACTTAAAAAAATCAAATACTTGATGAATTGTGGGTGAAAGTGGACCGTGCCCAATCCAAACATAAAAATTAATTATTAAAGAATTAATAAAAATACAAAAATATATATTTTTTGAGAGAGAAATAGGACTGTGTTGGGTTTTAGTTTTTTAAAGATTTTTTTATAATTTTTTTTTAAATATGAGATCCGTTTTAAATACAGCCCAAAAACAATTTATTCCACAATTTTTCCAAAAAAAAAAACTAAAAAAAATTATTCTCAACTACTACACACTAAATATTTTCAATGAGTAATAAAAAAAATAACAAATAGGAAAAAAATGAAAAATAAATTAAAAAATATAAATAAATTGGTAAAAACAATTAATTCACAATCTTTTTTGCGAAGTTGTTCCGTCAAAAATACAATTTTTAAGAGAGCGTCTCATTTTTATACTCTTTTTTATTATATCTACTAAGCGAATTTGAGTCGTCACAACACATTAAACATGAACATAATTTTATAATTAAGTAAAAAAAGAAAAATTTGATTCGAATTGAAAACAATTATTATAAAAAATATTAATTAATAAAAGAAAAGAAAATTATTTCTTTCTATCAATTAATAGCAAATATTATAATAATTGTTCTCGATTTTTATATACAATTTTGTGCAAAATTATGTTCAAATTCAAGGTGATTTATTCAATTTTCAATAAAATTCCTCCATACACACTCGCCTAGAGAACTATAATAATAGTAAAAAATATTTAAAATAGTAAAATAATAATACTAATATTTTTATAACAAAGGCAGGGATAAATAACAAAAAATAATAATAATAATAAAATAAAAAATAATAATAAATTGCATGCAAGTGCCATTTTTATATCTACAATTACACAGGGTAATCGTGTAACGAATACTCTGTGATTAAGGAGCAATACGGTAGGCTATCTTAAACTTGGCAGCATTATAACAAAATATATTACTAAATAATAATTAATAATACTTCTAAAAATACAAATATTGATTAAAAAAAAATAGTGTATTGTAAAAAAAATTGATGGTGGGGATGTTTTTTTTGTTGTTTGCATGCACCATACAGGATAATATTTATTTAAAAATAAAATAAAATATCCTTAAAAAATAATAATAATAACAAAAATAAAAACCGATGTATCTGATAATATATAAATATAAAAAAAAATACAAATGTCAAAAATATAAGTTATGGCGTTATATGTGGCATTTTATAAGAAAAATGGTACACATAAACAATTTTCGTATTTTAGTTAAGGGCTTAATAATTTTATTCCTACATAAAGTTCGTTTACTTAAAACACACAAAACCTCTGATTTAAATCTTAATTAATTTTAAAAGAAAATTAAATATATGCAAAATCCATTACATTAATGTTATGTATTTAGCATAAAAGTATTATTTATTCAAAATGAGATTAATAAATTTACTAAAAATATTTTTACTAAAAAATCTACTACTTTTGAACTATCGAACAAAAAATACTTTTTTCAAGATTAAAATTCGAGGTAATGTCAAAATCAAATTTTGAAATATTCAGCATGGTTGATTTGATTTTTGTTTAAAATTTATATTTTTTTGTTTTGTTGACTAGGGTCTCTGCTTATAACAAGAAAAAAGATAATAAAAAGTGAGATAGTGAGTCAATATTACTCAAATAACAATATAGAGCGATGAGCAAAAATCATGCGTTCCCCAAAAAAAATGAAAAAATACTTATTATAAAAAAAAACTTCACAATTTTTGATTCACATGATCATTTTAACAACGCATCAATTATACTTCCTAAATTTTTGTTTTTCTTAAATGCTATGTAGTTTAAGTTCTATTTAGTGGACTAAATTAGTCACAAAGACGATATTATGAGATAGACACGAATAATAATAATAATATTAATTAATAGAGTTATTAAAAATTATTATTTTAATAAAAATAGAGCTCATTCATAATAGTAGGAAACTTGTAGTATTTTTATTTACTTCATAAAAATTGAATACTACGTTAATTCATTTTTCATCACCACATAACAAATCTATTCACGATTAGTTCTTATCATAACTAATGATATACGATATTTTACACGTTACGATAGCGCTAACATCTAAAAGTTTTTAAATTTTTAGTACGTTTTAACAGATTGTTTGATGCAGTTAAAAATTTTGTGATATTTATCAGTGGTGTTATTTTAATAGGATATTTTTTAACACACATTATTCATTGGTCACAATAGTTGACTGTAGCATCCTAATTGGGTCACAATCAACGGACGATGCTAACGCAATATCATAACATTTTTGTAAAAACTACTCCGTTTTCTCTCGTCAAACGATTGTCATTTATTTGCAAATTAATCTGCTCCGCCTGTTGATTGTCACTCACATTTAAGGACACCAGTAGTCATGTACTAAAATCTAAGAGTTAACATGTTGATACAAAAATGTTTTTTTGTATTTATTTTAGGTTAGTAAGATTTTTTATTTATTCCGAAAGAAAAAGAATTGTATACAATTTTTTTCTAATAATTCATTCGTAATCAGTCTCATATATTCTGGTTAATAAGTTCCTAGTTTTGGAGATAATTATATAAATTGCCACACTTTTACACATCAATTGCACATCAATTCTTCTTGTAAAAAAATCCTACCACACTTTTGTTTGAATATAATTAAAAAAGAGAGAAACTATAAGACGAATTAAGAGACAATTGTAACAACTCACAAAAATTACGTTTTTAAATATTTTTTACTTAACATTTCATGTCCATTCTTTTTGTTTTTGGAAAAAAATTGCATTTCTTAACAAAGTGAAAATTGTCTATTCAAAGAATGGAACACAAAAATGCCAAGGATGTTTTTTTTCTCATTAGTTAAATGTTCAAAACAGGCCGAATACATATTTTTTGTAGAAATTTTGTGTATTTTTAAGTAGATCTACGTTTGTTAAAAGATGTAGTTGCAGCCTGTTGATGATGTTTCTATAGACCCAGAGGCGGCACTTGTACATATCGGTATATATAGAGACGATAATCTTTGCTTGCCAAAACCACAGACCCGTCATCCATTAATGCCACATCAAAACATTGAGCATGTTTCACTTTACTTTCCAACGCTGACACCAATTGTCCATCTTGTGTGAATATTGTTAAATTAAAATTATTATGGTTATCAGCGATTAATATTTCACCAGCAGCGTTAATACCAACTCCAATTGGATAATTAGTGATACCTTCACCACCAATTTGTCGTAAATATGTACCTTCATAATTAAATACTTTTACGCAATGTGCTCGATTATCACTAATAAAGATTTCTTGTTTATCGTTGACAACAACACCATTTGGAAATTCTAAATGTTTTGAACAACCAAATTTCTGTATAACACCTCCAGTTTGATCGAATATTATTACCCTCATTACTTTACATTCGACCACAACAATTCGTCCTTTATTGTCAACAGTAACACCTCGTGGATGTTGTAATATATTTGCTCCAAATTTACGAACAAATTGTCCGTATTGATTGTATATCTGTATTTGGTGTGTTGGTGACCGTTCGGTTACAATAATATCACCTGAGGTGCGTACAACAGCAACACGATTCGGATATAATAATTGTCCATCTCGTTTTCCGCATTCACCAAATTGGAATTTGAATCGTCCTTCTTTATCGAATATTTGAATACGATGATTATTTGTGTCGGCAACAATAATATCATTTTGTGCATTAACTGCAACGCCACTTGGTTCGGTGAATTGCCCTTCCATTACACCAAATTCACCAAATTTACAATGATATATCATTTTTTGTCGTTTTATTTGTGATTTAGGTGGGAATATTGCTGTTGACATTAATTTGGAGGTTAAATCTAACATTGAATCAGCATGCACCGTAGTTGATGCCAATGAAAAATGTTCTGAAGTACCATTTTGGAAGATACTTTCAGTACCACCATTGGACCATTTTTCATAAGGATTAATACCATTTAAGTTCATATCACCAATTGTAGCTGAGAATGGTCCAAGACTGTTTGCGCTACTAAAACGTTTTGATATAATGTTTGATTCAAATGGTGATGTCGATTGACTTGACGATGATACTAAACCATTTGAGAAAGGTCGATCTAGCACGTTGTTTAAACCACTTAAACCATGAATACCACCATTGATACTATTTGAGCTTCCATTCATACTACTTCCACTACTACTTGTAGAACTACAACCATTCAATAAAGATCCATTTGTTGGTCGTGCAATTGGTGGTTGTTTACTTGGGCCTAAGTTCACTTCGGAACTAGATCGGACATACCCAAATGTGTTTCGTACACCTACTTGTATTGCTTGATAATTTGATACAAATTCTAATTCACACGCAGTTTGAACATTTTGTTCTGGATTATAATTTAATAATCCATTTAATTTTGTATCCAATAATTTTCGGAACATTAATAATTCTACAGCACTTGCACATTTTGTCAAACGTTCAGCAAAATCACATGTTTGATAAATTTTCTCAACAGTTTCTTTACCTTTTTGAGTGACTACACCTAATGATATTTGTTTTGCGGAGAAAACACTTTCTAATTCTTTTAATAATTCTTGTTTTCGTTCCTCTAACATGGAACGATAAAATTGGAACGTATCATTAATTTCATTTTGTGCTTTATGATATTGTACTTGTAAACGGCTGGAACTGTGTTCAACATTTTTCACCATATTTAACATATCAGTGGCTTTGCCTTTTGCCTCTTGTATAATTTGATTCATAACTTCTAATTGTTTTGGAACAGCGTCATTTAAATGTTCCCATTCGTGGAGACCACTTGGGTGTTCTAACATTGTACATTCTTTACAAATAGGAGTCGTACATGTACGGCAATAATATTTTAATATTTCAACCTTGTGGCGTGGACAATATACAGCCTTTTCATCATTATTTCCAAGACCATTATTTCCGCTACCATTTGTTATAACTAAATTGTTTGGTTTATTGTTATCATCTTTTTGATTATTTGATTCGTTGCCACCACCTAAGTTAAGGACACGATGTCCTTCAAAACAATGCATAAATTGATGTGCCATGACGCAATTTAAACACAAATAATTTGCGCAGTCAATGCACCGTGCAACAGCGTCAGATTTTTTACTTTTACAACCAGTACAACGTGCAGCTGTGAATTTTGGATCTGAATTTAAACGTAAGATAATTTGTTTTAGTTCATTCGTGAATTCCGATGCAATTTCGTTAATTAAACAATCGTTATGACAAATTGGACAAGTTAATTTATCTGGATGTGTTTGATTTTTATCAATGCACGTTTGACAAAAAGAATGGAAACACGGTAATACTTTTGGTTTTAATAATATTTGACGACAGAATAAGCAAATTAATTCTGTTGTGGAGTTTGGTGTTGTTGAGGTCTGTGTATGTAGACTACCACCGTTTGTAACACTTGCTAATGCAGTCGTTGTAGTAATTGCTGTATTATTTATTATTGATGCAGAGGATGTAGACGATGATGAAGACGATGATGTTAAATATTCACGGCAATCACCAATTGCTGAGTCGCTAAATGGTGGTGATGAATTATCACTTAATGTTAGTGGTGAATCGGCTAATGGTGAAAATGATAGAAAATCTGTATGATCACCAAATGATCCAACTGAATGTGTTCTTGTTAATGAATCCAAAGATGGTGTTGGTGAGGCCATCTTCAATTACCCGTCATCCCTGTAACAAAAGAATAAATGATTATATTATTTTGAATGTAATCAAAATTTATATAAAGGGTTTTAAAATTAGATCAATTAAAAGTGACTTAATAAGTTTGAAACGCCTGTATATAGCATCTTAGCACACAAAATGATGGATAAATTTGTAAGCCTATTTTATAGATATCTGTATTCAAATAAACTTAAAGGTTCCGGAAGTGTCCGGACAAATATATTTGTCATTATACTTATTTTCTATTCTTTTTTCTCTATAATTACAAAATTAACGATTCAATAAAAAATATAATCCTCTACAACTTCAATTCTGTGAATAATTGACGTATTTTATGTAAAGAAATTAAACAAAGAATGGTTGTTACTTTTAAATAAATATTGTAAATTTAATCAATTTACAAAAAAAAAAAAAAAAAAACTGTTTGGAGAATAGCCAATAATGAATAATGGAAATCACACAAAAATAGTAGGAGAGTATTATTATGTTTGATGCAAGCCACCACCTTCAACTATTCAAATGAGTATTCAAAATACAGAATGACAGTTGATTGTTTAAAGTGTATACTTTTTTTAATCCACAAGACGTCCTCTAAATAAAAAACATATTTTTAATCTCATCGACTCCTCACCATTATACAATTGTTGTAAAAATAATTCTTTCAAAGGTTATTAGATATTCAGAAGTTTTTTAAAATCCGGACTCTTATTTTAGATTCTATTAAATCCTCTTGGTAGATTGAAGATTGTAGAGCAGAGAAAAAGACAGAAGGATCTATTACGTTGGCATTATTTTCCTGTTATATGTGTTAAGAAGATAAAAAAGGAATAAGCATATGGAGGAGACACATGTGTGTTCTTACGCGCGAAATTGATTACCAATCATAGAAATTGATCAAGAGACCTTCCATTTTGAATTTCAGTCAATGAACGCTCAAGGCGCGTATTTCTATTACAATTTTCATTGAGGTTAAACAACAACTGGTTGCAGATTTGATTATACAGTATTTTATTATTAAAGAAAAAATTTATCAAAGATGCATTAATATGGAAGGCTGTTTGTTCCAGTGCGCAGAAATTTTTGAAAATGAGACTACGATACGAGTGAACCTCTAATACTCTTTTTCCACTATAGATAGAAGAATCCTTTCCTTACTCAACGTTTTGAAAGCTGATCTATTTTACGGGATAAATTGGCTAATTTTTCTCCAAAATCTGATCATAAATGAATAAGACTGAGAGAATATTTTGAATAATTAAGTCCATAGAAGCGTACCAAAATTCAATATAATTTATGATACGATTTATGATACCATGTACAGGATCAACTTGTGTGTTAAATGATAATAATATTTAAAAAAAGAAGAAGATACGAACCATATATTTATTATACATTGTATATATGGAAACTGTTCATATAAATTTATTTACACAAACCACTAACAAACTGGGTATGATGATCATAAATATTAATGTTACTCGAGTTAAATGCTAAGAATTATTACTATTATTATACAAATAAAATGTATTATACAGGTTGTGTATTTGTAACTAAATCTAAGTGCTTGAAACTCACATACAAAGACATAAAATTGTTATGGCTGCTAATTCTTTCAAAGTTTGTAATTAATATATTACTAAAAACAGAAATCTGTGGATTAGAAAGCGTCTACCTGCGAGTACCGTCTACTCCCTGGTGTCGTCTTGAACATCAATTGGTAAGTGCCCGTCGTACGGAGTACTCTTCGTCCTGACCTGGTGATCCTGGATGAGACTAGTAAGGAAGTTAAAATCATTGACATCTGTATTCCATTTGAGGGTGCCCTGGATGCCTTATATGTAACTCGCTAGCAAAAGCTCGACACATATAACCAACTTACTAATGCGTTATTTTCGAAAGGCTTTATGGTCTCATTGGATGCTTTTGTCATTGGTTCGTTCGGGTCCTGGCTAGCTCAGAACTATAAGGATGCAAAGTCCATGGGAATATCCCCGAAATATAATAAAAACTTAATTAACTTGACGCCTGAAGTAAGAATTCATGTACTTTTTTGTGAAATATCCTTAGTATCAATAAAGCTGTTGATAATTTACTGGGGTATGATTTAAAGATAAAGACGAAAAATTATATATGTAATTTAAGTTGTTGAGTTAAAAGGGACATTTTGTGGCATATGGTGATTCTGACTTTGACCAACTTCGATAGTTCTTCAAAATTATGTCAAAGTTCTTCCATTGGCACCAAGCTAGTTACTGTTTTGTGAAATTGACATCATTGATGAAGTGAGAATTACTGATCTCAACGGTATTTTTAACGCTTTTGTTGTATATTTAATACACAATCTGTAGGTATGCTGTATGTGGTAGGTGATATATCCATAGTTTATGTTATATACCATCCAAGGCAACACTAGAATTTTATATTCTCTGAAAAGTTACTATGATAATATTTACCACAGCAAAGAATATGTTTAGAGTAAAAATATAACAAAAAAATTAGGTTGTTCATAATAATACACAACATATTGTGCCTACATTTATGTTTTCAGGTAAATTGAACAACATCACCACCAGACTACAGTCTATAGACCTACCGCACACATTTTTAATCGGCGTTTATCTTTGTTGAATCATCTTTGATTATATTGACCATAATTTTTAATTGTTTCAAACTGGGAACTTTATTAGATACATAAAATGTTTAACTTTTATGAAATTTATGGTTTATCTTAAAGTTATTTTTTAGAATGGTTCGATATTTTCTTTAACATTAAAATTTTCTTAAGGCATTGGTAGATTTGTAATATTAGTGTGGTTATATCTCCGTTATCATTACAATCAATAGTAGGCATGCATTTTTTGGGTCCTTATTTATCCATATATTTGTCAAAATACAACTTTAGACCATGTCTCTGTTATAACTTTATTGTGTGCCATAGACTTTATTGTGTGTCTGTTTATCCAAGTCCGCATTGCTCATAGAGGAGGAAGCGAGACGGATATACGATTATTCTACCGATTTCAGTTTCTCTAATAGTAATGAGATAGGTAGACCAAAAATGTTATCTCTCTGGCTTACTCGTATTTTAGGCTGTCACTTTCTTACTCGTATTTTAGGTAAGAAGTCTCGTTTGCCCATGCCTGATGTATATTACTCCCTGAATACTAGATTGTTTGTGTGCACAAGACTTACACCGACGAAGGAAAAAATAAAGTGGTAGGCAAGGGTATTAACATATATTTTAGAGACACAGTCGAAAATAACAAAACTGTAGAAAGTAAGTAATGGAAGTATTGATTAACTAACAAAACCTTTTTGTCGCGTATAATTCAATAATTTTTAAAATCTAATTTGCTCGAAAAAGACAATATTTATCGAAGGATATGAGAAATTGCAGAGTAAAAAAAGGGAGATAGAATGAATGATGTATAATATTGCGTAAATAGGACACAGATATCATACAAAATATATATTTGTTTGTATACATTCTGTCTAATAAATATAAAAATACACATATTCTAGAATTGAGTAGCGCAAGAGTAAAAGTCAGTATGATGATTTGCTCTTTCATATGTTCTTCTCTCATCAGAGTAACATACATATCACTGATAACTGTAACAGGCGAACATACAGGACCAAGAAAGACGGACAAACCTGATAAACATTATCTGTTTCCAACAAAATAATATGAATCATTATTATTATCATTCAGGAACAGAATATTATACATTTTTTACTCCTACAATTGTGTAATGAAAAAAGAAACTACTAAATGGTTTTATCAAATATTATTGTACTCAAATATTATTAAATTTCTAACTCTATTGTATTATTTTTTGAGTGTTGGTTCTTTTGTTCAATTTTATTTTCCAATTATAAACTCAATGTTGTCTAGATCTAAAAGTTTCTTTATTAAAATATACCTTTTCAATAAAACAGTATTATGTTTATTCAATTCAGAAAGTAATATAGTTTTGACTTATATTCTTGGTTTCTTCAACAAATTGAATTTCTATTTCGCGCTGCACGAATCAGCAAAACAACTCATGGCTGGTTGAAGTTTTTTTAAAGCAATCGAGAAGAACGATAATGGATTAAGCGCTTATGGCGTGAGTACCTCTGGCACTACCTCGGACTCTGAAGCTCAGTCAAGCTACACACGGCCGATGGCATTTAAATTATTTTTAAGCAAGTCACTTAACCTTTTTAGAATGAAAATATGTAACAACCTGGAGAATATTGGTTCAGGTCTAGGTGGAGATTATTGAGTATTGGGAAAGGCTTGGAATCAAATAGGCATCACTATTTTTCATTCAGACATTTCTAAGAAAGAATGAAATAATAGGTAAGTAAAAATTCTGAAAATATACTGAAGATATGCAAGAATTTGGAAGCAGCAAACATATTGATTGATAATGTTTTATATTGAAATAATTTTACTTTTAATTAAAATAAATTCGTTTTCAAACAGAAGAGAAATTACATTCTAAACTGCATAATATTGATAGTGCAAGTTGACACTAAACATACACAAAACAGACACTATAAGTAGAAAACACTGCAAAATAAAAATATCTACTTCATGTATTTTATATACAAGAAGAGTTTTACAGTTGTTGACAGCAAATTCACTAGGTATCAAATCACACCTACAAACGAACGGTTTATGTCTTTTTATATACATAGCGTTTGAAAAATAATGCAAGTACGTTTGTTCCGAGAAGACAAATTTTTGCCTGCGTCTAATAGGCAATCATAACTCATCTCTCTTTTTGTTTATGATCTTTTTAAGATCTCAAGAGTTAACAATTGAAATTCAATACATTCGTTAAAAAGAGTAACTTAATTTCTTAAAAGTGAAGGTAGATTCGTCTATAAAATTTAACGAAATCTCGGTATAATAAATACAGTATGTTATTATGTGTGATTTATATACCAAGGAACAAATGCTATATAATACTTTGTGTATATAATATTTATCTGCATAGAAAATCATTCTGTTAGCTACATGTATTGTAATTTCAACTTGATCCGTGTTTTTCTCTCATGTAAATTCGATTTTTTTTTCATTTTCGATTTATAAACCATAATCTATTTTCTTGTATACTCGTGTGCTTTATGGACTACTTACTATTGGCAAGAAAATAATATATTTTTTATCACATTGTTTGGAAACAATATTCTATTTTGTGTGTAGAAATGTCGATAATTGTTTTTGGCTAGTTGCCTATCATAATCAGAAATAAATTATTTTACTTTATTTGTATCGGCGAAAAGTCGTAGGAGTTTGAAAAGAAAACATCAGCGTGAAAATTAGAAAGAACTTTGAATTAGAAGTGATGGATAATGGTTATATTTTAATTTTAATATAGTTTAATTAAAAATCCGCCTCGAAGGACCAGAAATAGTAAGATAAAATTTATGTATTTTGCTGAAGAAAATTTATAGAAGATGAAATAACATTGTATAGCTTCTGCCTCGGTTTTTAGAAATTTCAAGAACAGAATATAAACTTACGAGAACTAGTACGTATTACTGTTATATTGTAGTTAATCCAATAAGAAACATTCTTCCAATTCAATAGGAGTATTTGGCAATGTGTCAGAAAGCTGAAAAAGTAACTGCAAAATAAAGGTTCAAACATGGTAGTTCATGATGAAGCTGATGTTTTATCTCAAATCTTTATAATTTCATGATGTTCTAGAGTAAAAATCAAAGATACTGTAGTTCATTTGTGTTTGGTATCAGTCAAATTCCTATAAATATTTCCCCAATGTATTTTGCAAAAATATTAATAACAATATTTGCATTTGTCTAACTTTACACGTAGAAGACAATCATAAATTTCTTATTAAATATATGTTCCCATGGGAAGAATAATAACTAGACGCCTTATTACCATAATCTTAATAAGTAAACCCAAAGTAACTATAACCAAGCTAGACTTTATTATTGATATAAAAAATTATAATAAATCAGAAATAAATTCTGATAAAACATAAATCAGAAAAAACAGTATCTAATTATACAAAAACAGTATTTTTTAACACCTGAACGTCAAATTAAATTAAAGTATGCTAAAGTCTCAAATGGATGGTTCCCATTACATGTTGTAACATAAATAACTGACTAATAATAATATGTAGATTGAAAAACTGTTGCTCAAAGCAAAGCTCGTAAATAATAGTAATAAAACAACATACAAACAAAAAATATTACCAGCCGGCGAAAGACTACAGCTAGCCAAGCCAAGTAAGCAATGAACCCTCTTATTAATGGAATAACTTGATACATGAAAACACAAATGAATGATGTTTTATAAACAAAAAACAATTGAATGATTAAAAAGAGATGAAGAATATGTAATTGGTAAGTAGTAGAAAAAGTTAACATTTTTATTCTTTTAGTTGTTTTGTATTTACTCCAAATATATAAACACAGTTCGTAAAATATTGAAGGCGGCGAAAAAAAAAAGAATTTCAAAACGCAAAATAAAACTATACAAATTTGTTTTGAGAAACGAGATTTGAAAATACATCCTGAAGTCATATTTGAGGATGGACGACGGCAACCTTTTAATTTTTCACGAGGTACGAAAGAGGACATCTCGTCTCAATAAAAAACCAAATGTTTGTCGTATCTATCAAACCCTAAATAAGATATACAGATTTTTGTAAGAAATAAAAAAATAGTTAAAATCCGGCTCGAAGGACCAGACAGCTTAAGATACAATATTGTAATATTAATGGTTTGAATTTGGTAAATCTAAAATATATATTGAGTTTATATAATCAGGTATTTTCTCTACCCTCAACATTTTAAAAACCTCATGTAAAAAACTTCGACCATTCGTCGACCAATTTCAGAATAGTGTGATGGTAGACAGACGAAGGACGAAGAAGAGTGAGGGGCAAGCAACTAAATATTATTACAGTACAATAAAATAGTTGTGACAGACATTACATTAACGTTCTACTGTAAATTCACTCTCACAGTTTTTGTATGAATGATGATTTCAAACGACCGTCAGTGGCGGAATATGGCTGCAACATAACTAGCATTCATATACACCACGATCGATGGACGGATGGTCTAGCTAGCAGCTAGTGTTAGTGTGCATATGACAGGGGGTGATGATATGATGTTGATGCTTTTCATCACTCGAATATTCTAAGTTCAGTGAATTTGGTTAGAAAACGAAGAATAGTTGTGTTTGTTATTGATGAAGGTAAATTGGTTTAGTTATTGTAGAGTAAAAAAATACTATCTAGGTAATACAAATAAAAGTTGAAACTGAGAATTCTGTTTGCAGAACTTTAAATGGGATCTATTTCCAAAATATTTAAGAGCTTTCTCGAATTTGACTATTTGATGCTGTTGAATTTTTTAGTAGATTCGAGCCAAGTAATGTTTTATAGTTTTGGGATGCCAAATATGTACTTGTATCGAGAAGGAATCCATTAAGCCCGCAAGAAAGAGGTCGATTCAGTAGAAAAACAATAGAAAAAATGAATGAAAATGTATATTCACAATCGATAATACTGTTTAAAAATATTGGGAGTATTATTGATAGTGCAAGGTCCTTAAAAGAGTAATTAAGAGAAAAGTAATTGAGACAATTCCATATGCTTTGAAAACAATCACTAAAAAAATATTACGAACACATTCAAAATAATTTATAAGTATCAAGTGATAATAATTAAAATATTTTAATTAAAAATGGTATGGAAATAAATGAAGTCAATTTATTTAATTATCTTAACCTGTTCCACTTAAAATTGATATTTTTTTACTTTTGTTCGTTCTTAATTAATAATCCTAATTTTATAAAATTACAATAGCAAATGTAAGTATTATATTACTTCTATATACGAGGTGTCCCAACGGTAAGGATACAGTTGAGAAACTAATTAAGTATATTTTTTATATATGAGATTTGATTTCTTTATTATTTTTATATGAAAATTTTGCTTGAAATAATTTTTTTCTACACTTTCTAAAATTTTTATTGATTTTTAACCGCTTATAAATCAAATAAAAGAATTTTAAAACCCTTAGTAAAAGAAAAGCTCATATTTTGTTGTCCCATGTTTAGAGGATATTTTTCGATATCTTAATATCCTGATGAGTTGTTCTGCTGTATCTATACTTTTGTTACACTCTGTATGTATTGGTGTTGTATGTATAGATAGACACTTGGAATTTTCTTTAATTAACATAATAAGAATTTTATTCAAATTATATTGAAATATATATAGATGATATAATTTACAGAAGGAAGAAAATTATTGTAAAATTTTCTTTGTAAATGTCTTCATTATTACACCCCACCCACCTTACGAATGAAATAATTGTTAGAGTATAATATTTATTAATTAAATTAAATTATTAAAAATTCGTCTTAATTTCGTATACATACACCATTTCATTGGAAAAAATAAGGGCTGAGGTTAGAGCTCTTGAGAGCAACCTCTTATTTATAAGATAGACCTGGAAAACTTTTGAAAAATAACTCATGACTAACAAGTGTACTATTTTCAAAATACAATCAAATTTTATTAAATTTAACAATTAATTTGATAGTAATTTCTACTATGATGGTATTTTTGCTACTCGCACCGTGCGTTAGTTTTATAGGAGGCGTTTCCATGGTAACGAATCGTATGGATGAAAATTTAATATTATTGTCTCACAAATTTAAATAAATAATTATGATAATTTACATTTGAAAAATAATATTTGTGCAATTTGACTTTTTAATTTCACAATTTTTAATGCATTAAGTTTAATTAATTAGGGTTTTTCAATAATTTTAATTTCACATTAACATGTAAAGAACTGCAAATTAGTCATAACAGCCTCCTTTATCGCCAAAATTTTTCACTGGAAGCGCTGGCTTCGATTGTCCATAATTTGAAAATAATCTTATGATTTTATTTTATGTATTAAAGTTGGCACTTCTATTACGATACTAACTTTTACAAACATCAAGGTATTATCGTGCAAGTAGTAACTGTTCTTTTCTAATCTACCGTTCTTTTCTAATCCATATTTAATATTCCTTTTGTATTTTCGAATTTCTCTTATCAAATATAACGATACTTTTAAAAACATCAATGAGCTGTTTACGTATTCGGCTCCAAGTATCTTGAACATTTTTGAAACTAAATTTAAGGTAACTAATTTACCTTTCGGTTCACGTTTGCATGATTTTAAATAAATGATATGTGTTTATCCTTTCCTTAGTGCGTTCACACCATTTACATATACCCCAATTATTGCCACCAAAGGGAATACCAAACTTACAAAATGTGTTTAAATAATAAATCATTTACTACAAAATTCAAGGTCTGTAATTTTAATCAATTTAAAAAAATATATCAATTTATATCAAAACAGAAAACAATTTGTAAATGTCGTTTTTTAAATTAAGACTAATAAATATGCAGAAGATCCCCACTTTCATTTCACTTAAAAATTTTCAATTATTCTAAAAATAAGGGAAAATATAATTTAACTTGATTACAATTATTTCACCCTTAAAAATCGATTTACCTTTCGATTAATATTCTATAACGAATTTAAAAAGTAATTTATCGACAAAAAACAAAATGAATTAAATAGTCTATAATCGAAAATTTCGAAGACAAGTTTATTGGGTATTTTCTTTACCAGTAAAAAGAATTTCTATTAAAAACAGTCGTTCAACTGTTTTTCAATTGCAGTAAAAGTAAAATTTTGTTACTTCGAAATGTTTTCGAATAAAATTTTATTTCTATCTAATTTCTTGTTTTTACTGCTAATAATTTTATGTTAAGGTGGGTTCATAACCACTTGCTCCCTGTTTGATACTCTATAATATTTTAGGTGTATTTTAGTAGAATACCTACCACTTGACTCTGCGATTAGTGAGTCTATCCTAAATTATTCTGAAACGTTTTGAAGTATTTGGTACTATTCATCAGCAGAAATGATTTGACGGCGAAAGTGACAGTTTCTGTCAACCAATGCCTTCAAAAATCGCTACTACTATGATGGACGTAGTGGCTTTGAAAAGAGACAGTAACCTTGAACTTCTTCCGATTGCACTCTTACTAAATCTATGTTCAGTGAAACAAGGACGTTCTTTTCGCGGTTGTCGCAATTCCATATACAATATCCTTGCACATTCAATCCTTTCGATTCACATATAATACGTGACCTTTCACGATCATTCGGATTGAACACATTTCTTTAAAAATTTAAAAATACAGACGAAATGTTACAGGTTATTCCGAGGAAAGTTTATGAATCATGCCATGCCGACCGGTATTCATTACCCGATCGGTGTTTTGCCCGATGATGATAATATGGATGGTCTGGACGGATCAGAGCGTCGAGCCGGTGTGCAATGCCACCATCGGTCGTGGTTTATATATTCACCCATACACATACTCACAGGCATTGAATATACATGGTTGTCGACGTCGACGACGATTACCACCACCGTCACTTGCTGACTACACTAAGTTGGTGTTGCCATGGTAACGGACGCGTCGGGGAGACACCCAACCACCTTTCCTGTGTGTTAGTAGTTGATATAGTAGTTGTTCTCCTGTATACATATAACATCGAGTTCGCTCACTTTACACAGTTCGTTCGCTTTATTCACTAGCTTCGTTCAACCAATAGATATATCTAATATAGTGTGCACTTTGTCTATTTACTGTCTGACAATATTTAGGGAGAATATGGTTAATATGACTGTTGAGGGTCAGGTCAGTAACTTCTTGATACAGTAAATTATCGTGTTTATTTTAAAATTATATCAAAATTTATTTTCTACACCTTTGTTTATCATAAATATTTTCAGTTTAAGTTGACTAACCGCAATATTCCAAATTTTATGTTACAGAACACTAAAATAGTAAATATCTTTGTAAATATTGGACATGAAACGTTGATATTTCGAATTTTTTTTAGATATTCCATATTGCTCGTTAATCGAAAAATTCCAAAACTAAGTGTTCTCTCTCAAATTTTATATAATAGGACCCCATAAATATTGAAATTGATCGAATGATTTGAGTTACCATGCGTGCCCTGCGCAAGACAAAAAATTTTCACACCCACACAGTTAGACAAACACACTCAGCATCCACCCACAAACATACGAGTTATATTTAGTGTTTTTAAAATCTCAAAACATCAAAAAATTGTAAAATTTTGGATTTCGATTTTCGGGATGAAAAAAAATAACTTTCTGCCAAAAGGTTTAATATAAATGGCGGGTAGCGTATTATACCGTTCATTATAGGTAAAATGAGGAATGTTTTGGTGCAGATTGAGGTGAAACTGTATATATCAGCCAGGTATAGGAATAGAACATATACAGAGGTTTTACTGTATCTATATGTGTATATTTGGTGAGGGTGGTTTAATATACAATCGAGAGGGTGATTTTTGAAATGAGGGAGAAATGTTTTGAGGGTGGTTTGCAGACATAGACTATGAGGAGTCATCGAATCAGTCACAATTTTACTATATTACCAAGTTTAGTGAAATCATCTAATAGTTAGAAAAAGGTAGAATATTGTTATTATTATGATGATTCTGCTTTCTGATATTCATTTTTTTTCTATCAACAGCAAACAACGTTTAACGAGATACACAAAAAATTGTTACATAGTAACTGCGTAGTCATATCGAATTTTCTTAATAAAATGAAACAAAACAGGACTTATTTACATTCCACAACCGGCTAAGTGGCCGAGCGATAAAGGCACAATGGCCTTTAACCGTTTTACTACTTGCAGGTTCGAATTCAGGCAGTAGCAATCTGATCAATTTTTGATCAAAATTTTGACTATTAGCACAACCAATGTAAAAAATACAGTTAACGAATAAATACTATAAATGGTATAAAGTACTAAGATTTGTTTCGTGTGTTTTTTGTAAAAATTTTTCATTTCGATATTTTCTAGGTAGGATCGAAGAGTATTTGAAGAAATTCTGATGATATTTCATTATCGTTACTACTACAAAAACTACATTTTCTTCCACAAAAATCATTAAAAAAAAGAAAATAATACGGAATGAAATTGGTAACAAGAATTACAGTCAAGTTTTTCTTTTTTTCGATATCAAATATTTAGATGATATTTATTCGCGGTTATTATACTGAAATATATCCACAATAGTATTATTATCTGGATTTTTCTATCTTTGGTGTCTCTTCTTCTTTAAGGGGTCATAAAACTGTGATGTAGTCAAGAGGTTTTGTTTATATTATCTTGAGAGTTAAAGGTAAGATGAATTTTTTCCTTTTTCTTTTAAATTTACATATTTGTGGTGTTTTTATGTCGCCTTTAGAGATTCGAATTTTTTTAATAAAAATAAACAAGATGTTTTTTGAATTTGATGGAGTGGTGTATATTTTGATTTGATTATTTGGCTGTAGTAGAGTTAAGGACTTGAGAACTTTCCCAAAAAATGAGTTTATGAAAATATTTGAGACATAAGTTTCAAATTTTGAGGATGGATTCTGTTAGAACTTGGGTAAATTAGACGAAAATTAATCGAAATATTGATGCCTAAAGATTCAAAGAATATCACTTATACAAGAAATAACACACAAATGCCATTCATTTCATTACTTTAAATGTATTTTGTGGAAAAACGACTGCCGCTTGTTATAACTTTCATTATAGGAAAATATTTGGCATGCTTTTAAGTAATGAATATTAGTTTTCCTAATTAATCTTAAGAAAATTAGCAATGTTACATAATAAAGCATACTTTTAAAAGCACTTCAATATAAGATTTGTGATTATTAAAAACACAAACTTTAACAGCTGAAATCTACAAATTTAACATGCTAGGGGGGATATTAAAAAATTTACCTTTGAATAAAGGGCATCAATGAGAATGAATATACGCGATTTAAACATCTTAAGAAAACGTGTTTTTTGGGAACCTCCTAAAAGTGTAACCGGGAAACACGAATTTTCAGAAGAAAGTAACTGAAAAAAAAAAATCCAAAAGTTGAGAGGTTCACGCGATTGTAGGGATTATTATGGATCAAGAATCAGAAGAGAAAGAGATTTACGTGAGGAAAAAGAATTTCGAGTGTACGCAAGCTTAAAATGCGATGAAAATCATTATATCAAAAATATATTGAAAGTATAAGCAGTTTGGATTGCTTACTACCAAGTGAAGAATTTTTTCCTATTTTTTTAGTCATTGTTTAATCGTTACTGAAAGGCTGGCTAAATTTTCATAAAATTGAAGTTTTTTATAGTTGAATTATTATTTTTGTTGTGAATTAGGTTGAATGAATTTTTTAAACCAAATTTCAAAACTGATTTAATTTTAAGCTCTCAGCAAGGCTGAAACGAGGAAATTACGTACCCTAATCAATCATCCTCTTAGGTGCGATTTATAAACAAAAATCAAATGTATCAAAGAAAATGATAATTAACTAGTTATCTTACATCCGGTATGATACAGAAAGAAAATCTATTATTGTGAAAGATACAATTACCTTGAGAAAGAAAATGCGGAACAAATCAAATCTCATAAAAGTGAAATGTGTGTAGATTAAGAGCAAAATATAAATAAGAATAAGTTTTATATATACATGATAAAGCACGCATGCGTTTACGACCATATAAAATATATGAATGTTATAATATGATGCGGGTTGCATATATAAAATCATTGAAAAACGTTCCTATACATTTCCACATAGACGAAAATATGTATAAACGTTTTCAGTTTTAGTCGAGGGGCGTTTAGTATAAGTAGACGAGAGAAAATGAATGTATTTTATCTCATGTATATATAAGTCTGTTTCCTTGGCAACAGGTAGATAAATACACGATATATGTAATATAAGTGATTGTAAACATTTTCAATGCGATGAAAAGCGACAAGTGGATTATTTTCGGATCTAACTGTATATGAGATGCTTTCCCAAATAAATTCACTATACATTTATTTAATTAAAAACGAAAAAAAAAATATACTGGAAAGCAGATTTTTTTTAACATCTGTCCATCAAAATGTAATAATGTATTTTTTTCGAATTTAATGATGATACTCATTTCGTATTAAAAATTTTACGAGGATTATAAATAATAATATTAAAATTATTATTTACCTAGAAAATTTGGTTAATTTAAAATTTTATAAATATAAATACCAAGAATTTCTGTATACGGGGGACCATTTTAAACGAATAATACCTTGTAGAGTAACTAGTACTCAAATACAAAATGTTGTACTCGAAAAGGGACAGCTTTCAGACACCGTTAGTTTGAACTTGTACCATCAGGGTCATTTAAGTCAATTTGAATTCGATACTCATAACACATATAAGAAGACTTTAAATATGAAAGTTGTTTCTTATAATGAAGATTCACAGAATGAAGCTAATTGTTATTCCCAGGATAAAGTTAGGATAGACATATGAGGCTATGGTTTGTATATATGTTTTACATTGAAAATTTAATACTATTTTCTAACAAATTTAAATAAGTAATTAGGGTAATGTCAACACTAGCTCAGTTGATTAAAGGGTAACCAATTCCGTTCGAGGTATGCCTAGGGTAGCGGGTTCGATTCCCGTCGTCAAAACAAAATTTAATTTAATTAATAGTTGTGATGGGCTGGTGTACTGCATGGTATATGCATGAAAAAGGTGCACTCAGCCTCTCAAAGTAATTGAGAAATTAATAAATGAAATTATCAACGGAAAAGATGGTAAAACACATATATACTATCACGCTTAAAAATATATTTTATGCAATTTCGTCTCTTATTTTCACAATTTTTATATGCTTCAATAGTGTTAATTTGACATTTACTATACCATTTACATGTAAACTTGAAAATTAGTCATAACGCATAATTTATTGCAAATTTTATAAGATAACAGCGCTGCGGTGTCAAGGTATGTCTACACGCACATAGTTTGATCAGTGTATGAGAAGTGGCTTGTAATTGTCACAGCAGTTAGACTTTGACAGTATCAATTTTCTAGAGTTCCATATACTAAGCGATTCAATATTCAATATAAATACAACTCCCTGAGAAATAAAAACTGTATTTTCATTAAAATTTTCCAATTTATCATTTCTCTACGAAAAGCTGATAAAAATGAAAAACAGATGTGTCTATACAAAAATAGAAAAAAAATTACATAGTGGTTTTTCCAATGACGAATTCATGAAAAACAACTGAACACTAGGAGGTAAATTGTATAGTATGTATCATCGTAGGTAAAAAGCATCGTGCTTCGACTGACATCATTCAACCGTTAACTAACGTTTTCAGTTAACAACACATCACACAGTCATTATAATAATATCACACCACGAGGCAGGCAACAGCGCACGGTATACAGATCTTGACGTTGGTTTTCATTGTACACCATATTTATTTTTTTTCAGGGATAAAAATTAATATTAAATGAGTTGGAACATCACACACGACTTCCATTTTCTTATCATATTATAAGAAAATTATTTTTCACCGTATAAAATAATACAGTATACTTTCTATAGAATTGACATAACTTAAATGTGCTTAAGGTAGTACCTACACGAAAGTGATATTCCAAGAATTTCTCAAAACTCAGAATATAAAATATTTAATTCATAATACACTTGCTGTTAAAATTAGAAGATGATTTACCATGCCATACATGAGATATTAGCAATTAAAAGTGACGCAATTTGTACGTGTACATGGGAGAAGTGTATAAAAATACACAAATTTACAAATATTATATTTATTTACCAATGAATGACGTCCACCATCTCTATGAAAAACTAATATAATGTAGAATACTATATTTAGAAAATATATAAATAAAAATAAAAATTATTTACCATATAGTTTCGATAAAAAACTTAAATAAATAACTCGTTTTAGCGATGATTTTTGTGGAAAAGATATGAAGACTAATGTTAAAGGCATATGTCATAGTGTGTGTGCTTATATGTATACTAGAATCAGTAGTGTGTAACTACAGTCTTTTGAAAATAATATATGGTATATGTATAATAGTCATAGTACAGTTAATGCACTGAATGATAGTATTAGTCCAAAACTTTTTGACTGGACGGTCGCGGAGGAACTACCTTAAATGGTTTTATAAAGAAATTGAATATTTCAGATGCTCAAAATATTTGTTAATAAAAATTTTGAAAACCTCCAACGTAAAATACTTTCTTGATATTTTCAAATTATCATCATCACCTTTTCTTACCAGGAATAAACTGATAACTGCTTTGAGTGTATTTATTTTTAACCCCCGAACTAAAAACCAGGGGTGTTATAAGTTTGACCGCCATGTGTGTGTGTCTATCAGTGGCATCGTAGCGCCTAAACGGATGAACCGATTTTAATTTTTTTGGTTTCAAGGCAATTTAATGGAGAGTGTTCTTAGGTATCGGTATTATTAGGAGTGTTTAAGTGCAAGCTTAGAGTTCCGTCCCCGAAAAAAACAAAAAATTGGAGATTATCCTAAAAATCGATTCAGTTTGGAAAAGGCATGACGTATAATTTTAACATATAAATAATTTATTACTATGGAAATGAATGGTCAAATAAACCTGGCTCAATTCATTTCGAAAAGTGAAATGGTAAAATAATTAGGTAATTCAAAACAATAATTCAAAAGAATAAAGTCAACTGAATATTTCAATTTCAATAAAATATTTCCAAAAATTTGTCCCAAAAAATGATAGCTCTCTAAGTACCCTTTTCATCTCATCTGATGTCCTTGACCATCATTTTGACATTGATTTAAGAAGGAGTGTTATAAGTTTAAAGTGTTTGACTTGATTGAGCATTTTTAAGCTAATCGATACTAAAAATTACTGTGAGTCAGGAATGGGCTAAAAGAACATCATAAATTTAGGAGACTGCAGACAAATGTCTTTAGTAGTAAGAGGTGGTGAAGCAATTTCCAAATTTGTATTCTAGGATATGGCGCGTCAAAAAATCCATGAACCCGCGTGGTAAATAGGCTACTGAATCGCTGTGGAGCATTTTCTCTCACAGGACATATGGTAGAACGATTATTTTCGAGAATAGAAGGGGGTGGGAAAAAGTGTATCCTAGCCGCCTGGAAGCAACGGTAAGTTAGAGCATCCATTTTTAATATCTCTCTTTTAATGAAAACTTTATAATCATCAATATATAAAATAAAATAATAAATATTGATCAGTATGTTAATAATAAAATGGATTATTTGTGTTAAACACAGTAAGGGATATCCCACCTTTTATATTAAATTTCATGTTTGTATGTTCGTTTTCATATTTATTTTTTTACTAAATAAAAATAATATGCCTTCATGAAATTTAAAACTGAACTAAAACTCATACATGTTCACAAAATGTTTTCATATACAAAAAAAAGAGTATAATATTAAAATAATTTGAAACAATAGTGTTATTAGTCTCGAAGTCTCTCTTGATGCAGTATAAACAAGAGTGTATGTATCTTTCACAGTCTCAACTCTTGTAGTTTTAGTAAATATTTGTCTCCTTGTCTAGCTTATGGAACAATATGAAGGATGCAGGTATATTATGTAGTACAATGCGGGCTAATGTAAAAACATTAACTTATAATAACTAGGTATACCGTATGCAAACAATAAAATGTTCTTTACAGGGTTCATTCTTTTTAGTCCTTTTAATCCTTAAGTGTATGTTTCAAGTACCCGCTTATATAAATCTAACGGTTTTATATTTATTTACATGCTTTAACGAATTTTTTAATACGAAAATACCTTGAGAAATTCCTGGTATATTTGTATTTTTTTCAATTCTCTATAATTATGATCTACTAGCGAAGTTATTTGTCTTTATGGTACCCGTCATCATTGTATTAGTAATAATCGAAATAATTTGATGTTTAAATTGTATACAAAATGTGGTAGAAAATTCTATACAAAATTTTTATTCTAGTGTATAGCGCGTCAAAAAATTCATGAATCTTAACTCTCTGCCCCGAGATAAATAAGCTCTTGAATCACAGGACATATATATGGCAGAACGGCTATTTTCGAGATAGAGGTGGTAGACAAATTTGGGGAAAAGGTGGACCCTAACCGCCTGGAAGCAACGGTAAGTTAAAGCATCCATTTTTTATAAATCGAAAAATTAGTGGCAGATAAAACTTTATGACGATTTCGGAGAGGATGGGGAAGGTTGACGTAAACCGAGAAAAAAAAGGGGATTCTAACCGGATAAACTAAAATGCGATTTTCTTGTAACAACATGTACATTTATGGAAAAATAGTAAAATAGTGGCAGACACAGCAGATTGGCAGTATGACGGTAATTTTAAATCAAGCGTGGGAGAACTTCCGATAATTTCCGTAAAACAATATAAAGCAAGAATAAAGTTTTGTCTACCATAATTTTTTGGTTAAAAAAAAATTGATGCTTTGACTTACCGTTGCTTGCAGACGGTTAGGGTCCACTTTTCCCCCGATTTCTAATTCGAAAATGGCCGTTGTGCCATATAAATGTCCTATAAATGCACCATATCGGAGCTGATTTACCACAAGGCAGAAAGTTAGGGTTCATGGACTTTTTAACGTGCCATATCCTAGAATATATGTTTAATTTCGACCAAATTTTTACTTATCATACGGTATATTATTAAGTGTCTTTTGTGTTGGTTTCTTAGGTTCCAAGTATTGTTTCTATATGTAATATTACTCGGGTGAATAAGTGTTTTAAACTAATTGAATACCATATATCCACTTATTCCAAAGAAATTGGTACAATGTGTTTTATTAATAGATGGGTTAGTCATTTTGTTTATTTTAAAATTTGTATCTACTTGAGAATATACACAGAAAAAAGGAACAGGAAAACATTTGTGAACTCATGGGAATCGGAAACGATTTTGAAAAACTATTCAGATAAATTGATATTATCTTGTGTATATAAGAAAGTTTCATGGAAAATTTCTATACAGGACAATAAAAATTAATATGTACTAATAAAAAATTCATTTTTAATGGGTGAGTGTTATATGCATTAAAATTTATGCTCTAAATAAAATAAAATGATATTTACGTTCAATACGTTATAAGTATATGCATAAGCAAGCTTAGTAATGATAATTTGATACCTCGTTGTATTAGAATTGCTGTTTTACTGTAGTTTAGATATAAAATATAGCTGGTTTAGAGTTACTAACAATTTCTTTTTAAATGAGTCAATTTTTCTTTAAAACATATTGAAAATTAATAGCTCATTGTTTCTTAATAATTAATATTTATTTTATTCGTATTAAGCAATGACAATTTTGAGAGTTAATCTTTCAAAATTATTTTAAAAAACCGTTCGTTTTAGAATTAATACTTAGTATTATTTCTAAAATATCATATCTTACGTATATGATACACGTAATAGACCCGGTAAAATCCGTCAATGAACATGTATAATTTGCGGATGGAAATTTTTTGCAGGATCTTGTATAAAAATTGCTCCTGGGCGTATAAAAGTGTAGGTTGCCGGTGGGTTCCTCGGTAAGATATTGTTTAAATTATTTTTTTAAAACAAATAAATAATATTGGCCGAATCACTTCGGTAAAATTTATATAATGGGGGTCAAATTTAACAAAAAATGATCTTAGACCTTTTTCTCGAAACTCTCCATTTTTTTAGTAAAAAACCATGCATAGACCAACCAAAAAGACAAACTTATATAGAACTTGTGAATAAAATATTCTAAAAATGATTCATCGTTAAGGAATCTATTGATATTTCTGGAAGGCCTATAGTTTAGTATATACCATTATAAATGGCGTGTTGACGATTATGTGTATTTGTCATCAAGATGGAATGTTTTTATTAAATAGCATGCAATCGATTTAATTTCATATACGCTATTTTAATAAAACTGTGTCATATTATATAAAAAATATTTTTCAATACAAATGACAAATATAAAAGAAATAACATGAAGCCTAAAAAATTAACTGTGAAGGTGTGAACATCACGACCAATACTATTCAATTTTTGTTTACACAGACAAAATGGTTTCCTTGACTCAAAAAATCAAAGGCAAAAATGTCTTTTTAGAGAATTTAAATGTCATTTTAGAGAAGGCTTATTTTTTTTAAATAGGTTTCTTTCGTTTTAAAAAACAGAGAAATGGAGTTTTATTCGCCTTTTTTTTTTTTACAACGAAAGAAATATATTAAACAAAAAATTAGTCTTCTCCCAAAATTTCCCAAATGGATTATCAAAATCCGGTAGATTTACCCCATTAGCATCTCTTCCAGAAGCTTTATCCACACCAAGGCTTACATGGTCTTTTTCCCAAAATAATTCATTATAATACCTAGAAATATGTCTTCCTTGAAATGAAGTAAAATATACGAATATCTAACATGACAACAAAGTAAATAAACCACAAAAGATTGTAATATATTTACAAAAGATCTCTGTCATCAAAGATCTTTAACAAAAACAAAATATCAGCTGTTATATGATATGTAGCAGGAGGTTAAATCTTTTTTTATCCTGTTTAATTAACAAAAAACTCATGTGATAGTTAATAAACATTTCAACGAAATTACAATTTTTTTTTTTAGTTATGTTGTGAAATATTTGCATAGGTACCGATTGTGTATAAAAAATATATCCTTGTAACAATTTTAATCGGTGTTGAAAGTGGTAAAACTCGAATGTTATTCAACAATCTCAGCTATTATCGTGCAGTATCAATTAATTTAGTCGTTAAGAACTGATGCCCACACTACACAAATTTGCCTAATTCCAAGGACATAGTTTAAATACACATTTAGTTATAAAAGCTCATCAACTCTATGATGATGACGTAACACATAAACTCAAGCCACATTAGACCACACATTAAAACGTAAGTTTCCAACAACAATAAAAACTGTTCGTATATTTTACGAAAAAAAATTTTTATAAACAGTAAACCATCACAATACTTTTTGATGGTTTTAAATTTCACAGTGCTACACATACTAAACATTAAATTAATTTCCTGTAATATTTTTGCATATTCCCCATATGACAACAGGTTTGTTTTTTTTAGATTGGTGTATACTCGTTTTTATAGAAAAGTATAGTAATAATATTCTTATGTAATCAGACGATCTTCTGCTATTTAAACTTGGTGTGGTACACTGAACTAAAAAGAACAGGCTAAATTGTATTTTGTTTAAAAAAAAAAACAAATGTATATCACTATATATTATAAATGCGAAAGTAAGCATGTTTGTTTGCTACGCTTTCACGCTAAAACTAGCGAATGATTTTTAATGAAACTGTACAGGAAATATAGCTTATACTTCATAATGGCATATGAGATATAATTTATAAAGATATTAATAAAAAAATAATAATTTAATTTGACATTTGACGTCACCATAAATTACAGATTTCTGTATATATAGTCAATATGAAATATTTCACGGCCATCTTCTCCGACATACTCAATAAATAATTACTATTATATATATATTTAAACAAATAGAAAACCATACATATACTTTACCTGTGTAAAACAATCCTTACCATTATTTCAAGTGTTATAGAAAGGGGATAAGCGAGAGCAATCTTTATCAATCTTTACATTTAAACCCAGCAAAGCGGGTGGGTATCACTCTAGTTAGTTTTATAAATGGTAAGGCATGAAATTATAATCAATGTTATAAAAATATTACAGGATTTATTTATTTTTTATTGTTGTTGTTAATTTGGTACGATTATGTTTTTTTTTTAAGCATACGTGTAGGATGATACGTTTTTGTTGTTTATATAAATAAACAAGAGGACTTAAAGGATTATTTATCATTAATATGTGTTTACAATTATAATAAAATACTACTTCAGCGCTCAGGATATTATTTATATGGTACATGAATTATAGTTGTTGAAAAAAAAAAACACAATTGAGTATTGTAGACAGTAGTTATTTTACTCTTCTCGGCGCTTCTACATTTAACTATTTTTTTGGCGTTTCAAATTTATTCAAATTTTTAATTTTACCTTATGGAAATTCAAAACTTCAATGCAAAGAATAATTCATACCTGAAACAAAAAAACAATAGAATTAAAATATGGTAAAATATTATTTATTTTTGAAAATATGCTAATAAAAAAAATTGGAGGCAGTAAAGAGAACTGTCGACAGAAGTGAGAACTTAAAACTTTGGGATAACTGTGTTTTTAATTTTTTAATTAATAGGGGATAATTCTGATGTCAAATTGCCCATATTACTCATAAAAATGTAAAACTAGACTTGATAACATGACAAAATTTGAAAATGAAATTAAAATTGATTAAAAAACGAAGAAATTATTAACAATCAAAAATAAAAAAACGCCATCTACGAACAGCAATTTACCAAATATCAGAATCACTTATTTAATAGTTTATTGTACAACTTTAATTATTTTAGTTCCATAGGGCTCGTTTTCTCGAATGAAAAAAGTTTCATCGGAGTTATATCCGTAGCTATAATCATGGCATGTTGATGACGCAAAACCATAATATTTTACCTTACTTAATATTATATATTATACATATATTATTATATATCGTCTAACGCGCCTATAGTTTTCACTTCAAAAATTAAAAGCTCTTTATTAATTTTTGTAATCCTTAATCTGTTGGGGAAAACGCGATTGTTAACAATTAGAATAAGTAGCGCAATTTTATCAGAGAACAATCAACAAAAGAATACTAAATTGAATTCCTATCTCATATTAAAGGAGGCTAAAGATTGATTTATGGAGAACTGTTTACACTGGCTCGAGTTTCTAACCAACTTTAGTGATAGAAAATTCTTATTACTGAAACGATACTTTCTATTAAAATTACAATTCGAATTCCCAGAATAAAAAAGAAATTAAATCATTCAAAATACTACGTTACAATAAAGAAATAATTCACAAAGTTCAAACTTCTTCACAGTGTCTGGCATTACCATAGACATACAATAAAAAAAAAAACAGATATACGCGAACCATAATTATCGTAGGGTCAAAGCACTTTCTTATAAAGTTCATTTAGTGTATGATGATCTTATGAAAAAGATTATAGTGACATTCCACAACGTTCTTTTGTAGCATGTTCATTCGTTAGAGAAAAAAAATCTGAAGATTTTTTCTGTACGTTTTTTTTTCCTGTTTGATAGAACGCCGTCCGTCGTTTTATAAACGTTTTATTTGGTATAAAAATTTAATTTAAACGTCATATTCTCCACGAAAATATACACTTATGCACTGTATCGAAGTTTAACGATGTGTAGGAGGGTCATAAATATGTTTTATGCGAATATCAAGGGAAAACCGCATTTATCGAAGTTTTCATAGCTTTGAACACATCTCAGCCTCTCCCAATTGAGGTAGAGAATTAAAAATTAATTATGAAAATTGGTATAGTCAAATGTCAATGTCAAATGTTGAAATATCATAGTTTTTCGTGATTTTTGGAGATCTTTTTCTCTATAAGAGGGTGTAATAGCCCCATACGATTCAGTCTTTCTTGTAGATACTTCACGTGTTCATTAACGTGAAAAAACAAGTGAAAACAAATAGACTTTTAGAGATAGACATTTAAACTTTTATTCTATTTCTAACGGTTTAAAAGACTCAATTGGACCTAGGTTGCTCATTTACGAACTGGATCTCACTTTTTAGATACTGAGCACGTATTTTTTCGTTTTAGGAGTTATCGTGTAGAGAGGCAGACAGACAAAGGGTAATGGACTAATTAAATGATTTTATTAACACCTATAGCAAAATTTTATTTGTAGCATCAATATTTTTAAGCGTTACAAACTTGGGACTAAACTTAGTATACCGTGATATATTTCATACATACATGATATAATAAGAACCCAATTTCATTTTAGTATTTAAAAATTATTTTCAAGTATTTAAAAATAAATCTAAAGAAAATGGGGAAAATATGACCATAGTGATGGACCTCTGCTACTCACGAGTATTTTATTACTTAAATCAGCTTATCTGTGTGTATTCACCACACAGTGGATGTGCAGATAAATAAAATTGTATGAAATCTGATTAAATGATGGTTAAATATTTAATAACGTTTTAGTAAAAATTCTGACTTGTTTTATTCATTTTTAAATAAAATAAATTAGTCGCCTACCTATTCAAGTAATTAAATTAATCACCAATAAATTTTATTTTATTTAAATTTAAAATAAGTTAATAAATTTTGTTGTTTGAGCTTTTTAAAACTCGACTCATTTGATCAAATTTCATTGTAAATAATATGTTTAGTTTTGGTGTTATTGTAAACAAATGAATCGAATCAGTATATGTATTTATCTTTTACTTTAGTCGATTAGTTTTATGTTGGTTCGTTTAGACGAAAATTTGTCTTTCACGCTTTACTGACGAAATCTTTTTATTTATAATTAGAAAGATTTTGAGTTAAGGTTGATTCTGTTTTTAAATTGTGTCATCGTGAAATATTTTGAGCACAAAAATCAGAGACAGTCATGGGGATTGAAGTGAAAACTTACAACTTTGGAATAACTGTGTTATTTTATAAATTTTTTAATAAATTAAAGTATGAATAATTAAATTTCATGATTTGTGAATTGAAATTATTAACGTGTGTATAAAAAACTATTATAAATAATAATAAAAAAACGCCATCTATGATCAATAATCAGAAGTTAGCAAAGATCAGAATCACTTTTTGAATAGATTATTGTACAGCTTTAATTATTATTACATACGTATTGGTTTTTTCGAGTGAGAAAAGTTTTAGTTTCTAAGGTTACGGTGTTATATCTGTGGCTATATATTAAATTAGTCCAATAAATTTCCGCATCGATTCGATGTATCCAAAAAAATAAAAGTGTAATATAATAAGCTTATGATGTATTTAGTTTTTCAATGGTGTGAATAATCCATTTTATACACATCCCTGATATTTATTATGGACAGATAAAACTTGATCGTGTGAATAGATAGATAAATCTAATTAAAACAATAATTATGATCGTCATACCCAACTAGATATAAAATATTATTATTAATCTCATTAAAAAAATTCAATAATTTAATATTTAACTCAATAAATAAATTTAATATTAAATACCATATTATTAAATTACAATATTATTTTATCAAAAGATATTATTTATTATATTACTCCATTTATTAAAACGACGAGACAGATAGCCTGTTGAAAAATTAAGTCTTCAAGATCAATCATACTTTATGCTGTACTTTAAAGCAGCCAAATATTTCGAAGCCTGCTTCAGAAGGGGAATGAAAATTTTGTTATAGTTAAGAATCAGAAGGTTTTGTGGATATAACTGACTGTTTTAAGGGAATTATGCTGACATTCGTTTAGAATTGATGAAAGAAAATCATAGAAACATCTTTTCAAGATATCATATTAGATATCATTTCGTTTTTATTCAGAGAGAGTAAATTATGTGCATTAGACTTCTTATCTAGTCGTTTTGTTTGAACAATATTTGCTCTATTATATCTAATTACTGTTTCCGAATTCGTACATCGAACTAACAATGAAATTTATAATTATACCCGATATTATTTATTAAACGATTGAAACAAACAAATACTAAATGATGACGTCATCATAATTATATTATACAATACCGAATAAAAAAAAAATGAAATGATTATATTTTATGTAATATACACATTATAATACCTCTGTTATGCTACTACAATAATCATTTGATATTAATGTTAGATTACTAATGGAAATTTCCACGCTATTTAATATGAATCAACCTAACGAACTAACTTTAATAGTGATACTCCACACACACAAATTAGGTTTGGGGCCAGTCAAGAAGATGATGTCAAAGTCGGATACAGAAATTTTTCCCTGTACGAAAATATAGCCTACCCTTTCAGGTAATGTACCTGGTTGACCGAGCTCCACTCGGTATTTTTTTAGTGAAAAAGCCATAAATTTTATCACAAATAAAAGAACCATTTAAAATGTCTCCGCACAAATACCAATTTGAATATCCCGGTAATGTACTTTATTTCGTCGCCAATAGATGTCAGGAAGAGTCATATTTTACAGTCAATGTTTTAGTTTTTCTTGAAAACACGGATAAAACGACGTTTTCTTAAAATGAAACCTAGCTAGATTGATTTTTCACCCCAAAAAACCCCTGTATATTAATTTTCATGAAAATCGTTTGAGCCGTTTCCGAGTTTGCTGATATATATAATATATATATATATATATATATATATATATATATATATATATATATATATATATATATATATATATATATATACAAAAATTGCTCGTTTAAATATATAAGATATTGTCCCGAGACGAAACGACAGTAGCATATGCACTGTCTCGACAGGTAAAAGTTTTTTACCGCATGTTTTGCCTCGTTTCTATCATTGAATATTGTCTATGGTCTCTTATTGCCTCGCTTTTTTAGTTTAGAATCTTTTTGGTATACAAAAAATAATGATAATTAATAATATCTGATCGGTTTATACGATTAACAAAAATTCGAAGTAATAATAAAATGAGCGAGTAGTGTCCTGGGATATCCGGTAGGAACAACGTAATTTATGTAAAGGAAACAACAGTTTTTCTGAAATGATTGTCAAATATTACGCCTGGCCCTAGATCTCTAAATAGTTAATAACTTTGTACCTACTCAGACATTTTCACATACACAAAAAATTGTAATAAGCTGTTTAGTTTAGGAGAAGAGAAGGTAGGTAGGTAACTTTTTTTTGTATGCAAAGAAGTTTGTGTGTAGAAGAATAATGGACAATAGAAAGAAGTGAAACAATGTTCGGCTATTGTTTGTCGTTATATGATTTAATCTTTATTACGTATTTCAGAGGTTGTTAAAGGAGTTGTGTTGGATGATAAGAACATTTTTCTGGAAACACATTTGTGATGCATGGATGAAATTGAATAGAATTACGAATAAATGTAAGGAATTTTGAAACATAGGAGACTCGGAATGAGCTCACAAATATTTCGTCGTTATCTAAAATGAGAAGAAATTTACGTGTGAACTACGTGGAAATCATGTTGAAAAGTTACACCCTTTGATTGGTTAATTACTTCTAAAGTAATTTTTCATAGTAGATTCCATGTTCCCTTAGAAAATCACGTCCTTATTTCAAGCAATTTATTATTTGTAGTCCTTATATGCTCACGGTTTCTCGATACTAGATTCGATTCTACCATAAAATTCATGTAGTTAGCAAGACAGTGCAGACAAATTTTAGTTGTTAGCCACGCGGATACTTTGACAACTTACTTCATCCTCATCAAAACTTATTTATTTTGCCCCCCTTTGAGGTAGAAGCGAAAAAATTGATTACCTAGACCTATTACACTTATCTATCTCATCTCGATTTAATTTCATAAAATGAACGAACCTGTGATGATTCTTCACAAAATATTCGAGACGTATAGTCGAGACCATCTACCGAGATGAGATCGTTGATATAAACAAACAAAGAGTCAAGGATAGCTTTATTTACGTATCGATAAAAATTAAAATTTTCCTCCCTGACAGACCAAGCCGATAAATCGATTGAAATAAATCCCATATTAGCTGTAAATCTAGTTATTAATACTTTCTTCAATGTAACAGAATATTTTTTAAACTAAACTCAAAAATATCTCTTTGAAATAAATTTTGCTGAATGTTGAAAGATTCGTAGGATAAAAAAAAAACTATTAAACATGGCAACATCGTTTTTGTCTGGGTATACAGTTTGTTTTATTACTGTATACACACAGATATAATAATAAAATAGTAAAAGATAGTAAATAATAAAAGAGGATATGATTAATATTAGAATTATATGAGTTTGATAAAATGAGATAACTACACAAAGTGGCAACCAGAAACAGAGAGGATGGATACAGAAGGGCTGTTTGTTAATAATAATACCCTTTACCTCCTATACGTAGGGTAAAGTGTAGTACCTTAGATAAAATTTACCTGAAATCAATTTATACTCTGTAAATAGATATAGCTATCTATGAGATAGTAACTATATGAAGACAAAGTTAATTTACTAGAAGACAAGAAATTGAGAGAATAATTATTGTGTCTTTGTTTTCAAGTAAAATAGAAATAATTTTTTAGTGTTTCATAGTAAAAAATTTAAATCATCTATTTATAAGTTGAATCACGTTACGAAGCTTTCGATAGTTGTTTAATATTTACATTCTTCAAAAAATTACATAGTGTTATAATAAGTAAGAAAAACTTGTTCTACTGTTATATTTAAAAAAAATAAGTTCAAGTTATTTAAATATAAATTGTGATCCCTGGCAATACACTCTCCTCTATTATATAGATAGTATTACACTGTTTAATTTAGAATTTTCGAAGTTCATTTCTACTCTTCTTTCAATTAATACATTTGTGTTCCATTTTGTTTGTATAAAGAAAATATTATGGATTATTTGTAATTTTAGTACTTAAAATGTTTTTCCTTTTGAGTTAAATTTTGTTTGACATAAATGATACTCTTCAAGTTATTTTGATTAAATTAACTCGAAAAAGAAAAGTGTGTACTCAAGTATAATTTTTCCAATTGGTTTTACACGAAAATATTTTTCAATTTTATTGATGGTTTTCGCTCTGATGGTTTTACCCACACGAATCTTTTACAAATATTTTATTTTTGTATTCAATAGGTTTTATATCTTTAAAAAAAACTTCTTTGACTTTTAAATTGTTGAGATTAAGGTTATTCGATTGTTCGATTATATGATAAACAATTTGTCAAATTACATAAAACTGTCAAAATTTTTTGTAAACATCCCATATTATTTTAAAACGATGTTGCGATAGTTTCTTTTATACCCGCAGTAGCTATAAACAAAAAAAATGTTTAAGCAAAATTGAAAACATTCATAAAAATAACGATAAAACTAAGAAAATTTTGGGTAAACATTTTCATAGAAATTGAATAATGAACAAAGAGAATTACACACCATGGTCGAAACTTGTTCCAAATAACAATGTACTACGTACAAGCTTTACCTAAACAAATAGATAGATTATAATAGAATATTGCAAAACAATTTATAATCAATACTAGAAATGTATAAATGATTTGAAACACGTTTTGCAAACAACTGATAAGGATTATGGTGTTATCATATTATATTTCACACAAAAGGTCGTTATTATTGGTTACTAATACGAGATTCTCTTGGTATTAAATTTGAAAATTGGCCATGGAATTATTGTGGAAAATTAATATTAGAAAATAAACCATGAAATTATTTTCCGAAATTCAACAAAATTTGTAGCGCGGGAGCGTAAGCGCCTAGACAAAAAATCCCCAGAGTACTTTTTTGCTGAAAACTGATCAAAAAATAAAAAAATATTTGTTATTTTGAAAAAGTTCAAAATTTTGTAAGAAATTTTTCCAAAATTCCATCGTCACAAAAGCAATAGTTCCATTTGCTCGGCAATTCGGTAATTATTAAAAATAATTATTTGAAACCTTGAATAAAAAAAACCTTGTAAACATTTGCTAATTTTTTATTTGCTAATATTAATTCGTTCCTTGGGGACAATACAAGCTAAGCCATTGAATTCTTCTGGTAAATTAGGTATAATTCGTTTAAGGTGTGCGATAAGTAAGCAAGATTAGAATTTCTAACATACTTTGGGCGCAGAAAAGTCTATTGCAGCTTCATGTTTCTTTTTGTCCATGGACTAATTAATTGCCGTGTAAAAGAACCTAACCTATACGTGCTTTGTACTGCAAAACGCATAGTAAAGGATTGAGTTCACTTTTATATCGAAGAATTACATCATTAAAAAACAATATTTATATAAAATATTTATCAATGATAAAAAAAAATCATAATAAATATAAAAAAATAAAAACTTTCAAAGGAAATGTAATATTTCTTGTTACAAGCAAAAAACAATTATATTTCGTAAAAATATTTGGGAAAAATATTTTGTGATGAACAATTCGGAATAATTTTTATTTACTTTTTCATTTCCAAGAATTGATATATGAAATTTCCTGGGATTTTCGATCAAAAGACATTCTCTTTTAAATACAATGAAGCTAGGCACAAAAATAATTTTTATTAAATATCTGACACCGTATTCATTATCAACAAAACATTATTATTGTTATTATTCCGATATTATTTAAATAAAATGATTGATATTCATACAAAAAAACCAACCTAATGATCTCTCCCATCCACATATCTATATCACACAATAAACACCGTTCTTCTCCACTAGAGTAAATAATTTCGAAAAATTCCAAAACAAAAATAATAAAACCAGTTTCAAAATGTGATAAAATCATAGAGAGAAAAAAATATATACCCAGCATGAATTATTATTATTTAATAATAATAATGATGGAAGACTATACCAAGCGTAAAAAAAATTCTGATCAGGTAAACCACAACGGGGCATAATATAATTTTTTTTGTTTGTAATTCCCTATGGCCGTTATGAAAAAAATACTTTTTAATAATTTCTTCTCTTTTTTGTTTGTTAAATATGTATTACCTCTTGTTGCTCAGTTGTTGATTCACTAGAGACATTCGAATCAAATGATACAGAATGGTTTAACTTAATTCAAGGCCGAATTTTCTTTAATTTCATAACCAATTATCTAATTTATTACTTTATAAAATAAATGTATTTTTCGTGTGAAGAATTTTATTTGTGAATGCAATTTTTTTATTATTATCTGAGCGTTAAAAGTGTTAAGTATTATAAAACTCACTCAATGTAAAATAATGGCAAGAGAGATAAGTTAACATTTTTTTAATGAAAGGCGAGTTGAAATTTAAAAGGCCTACAAAACAGCAAACTTATTCTAGTCTAATGATGAACACAATACACTTTTAAATAGTCAATAATGAAGAAATTTAGTTTAATCTTCCCAGCGCTTCCACCTTGCCATCAGAATCGTTTTTAGCTAGAGGAAAGATATGATTTTTTCTGACTGTGGAAAAATGTACAAGAGTTCCTCCTAGAGAGTGTCCACATTAAACCTAGCACGGTATTTGCATATGCTTTGTCACAATTTTTTGACACGTCACCCAATTTAAGTTAAAATTTCGAAATAAACCTTCTATTACAATAAAATGGATCAGGTTCATTCAAGTTTAGCTTAATTTAGATGTAGAATCTGGGACATCGATATAAAACCATGTCCGCTAAAGCAAGCATGGGCAAATGTGACTCAGAGAAGTCCCTCACACTTCTGTAACTAAATAACAAGCAAGACAGGCTTGGATAAAGAGACACACAATAAAGTTATAACAATGGTGACTTCGAATTAAAATAACTCACTAAATGCCTGCACTAAAGGCAGTTCTAAAAGGAGGGTTTTTGATATATGATACTCCAAAATTCAAATTTCTTTTTTGTAAAAAATTTTCGTGTAAATAAAACTGATATGACAGTTTTTCTTGACTCACGTAATTATGTGGGGTTTTTTAGGTGTTTTAACTCTTAGGATACGTAATCTACTCCGCAGGAACTAACATAAATTAATGGTTTCATGAAGTTTGATTCAAATTCATTTTTCATAGGATTCAATGAAATATGTAATAAAAGATAAATGATAAATCGTTCATTGCTCTTACAATATTTGATAAACTCTCAGTAAGCATATACTATTAAGAGAAGAAGAGGTTGTTAAGGTTATGTACCCGCGTTTATCGTTGTGGAAGTTGAATGGAGTCTCGTTCATTCGTTCGTATTTAGAGTGAGAATACAAATTCAAAATATATAGAAAGATATAATTTAAATGGTACGACAAATTTTAGATTTTATACGATAATAAATCAATGTGGGTTTGTTATAAAGGTACCTCTTTACTATCGCACACATATATAGGTAGGTATAGGTAGATTGGTAGAAGGTATTGGTAGAAGGTATTGTAGAAAACTCTGTATGTGTTTATAAAGGTGGGGTTCTCTCGTTTTACTTTTTTTTTTATACATAACTTGAAAGTTTAGTTAATTTGTAAATGTCATATTGTTGTTACTCCGTTTTATTTCATTTAAACATACAGGGTGAGTTAGGACCAACAATACCAGATTTCATTTTTTAAGGGTAGATTTCAACGGGGTTGTAGTTAACACACATTTCAGAACGACAGGAAATTTTAGAGGCTGTAGTTTAAGTCATGTTTAATTACTTTTTCTTCCATCCCATAGCCACTTATCTCGTTTAGGGAGCTTGGGAAATTTTTAGTTACATGGTAAGCTTATATTGATGATTTTGCATCGAGGATGATATTCAAAAATAAGAAGATGATTGAAGAAAAAAAACAAACATTAAGGTTGACCGGACTTCCTTTTCCGAATGTGTCACAAGACCACTGGTTCAAGCTACCTGCAAAGCATGGTAAGCTTATATTGATGATTTTGCATCGAGGATGATATTCAAAAATAAGAAGATGATTGAAGAAAAAAAACAAACATTAAGGTTGACCGGACTTCCTTTTCCGAATGTGTCACAAGACCACTGGTTCAAGCTACCTGCAAATTTTCAACTTTCTATCTTTTATACTTTTGGAGAAAATGGACACCACAGTTTTGTTCAAATTGGTAAACAGTGACGTTTACAAAAAAATGTTTTAATCAAAAGTTGTTTATTTTTTATAAGGATCATTTTTTATATTCAAATTTTTGTTCTATCTCTAACGGTTTACAAGATAACAAGACCCAATTCACCTATGTTGCTCATTACGAAATTAGCTTCATTTTCTACGGCCTGAGTATTGTTTAAAAATTTCAGCTTGATATCTCTTTTAGTTTTTTTAGTTATCGTGTCTACAGATGGACAGACAGACAGAAAAGCAGTATTGGACTAATTAGGTGATTTTATGAACACCTATATCAAAATTATCTTCGTAGCTTCAATACTTGTAAGCATTACAATCTTAAATAATCTGACCAAAAGTTTTCATGTAATTAATTAATCATTAAAAATTAGAATTGCAACAAGTTGTGAAAAGCAAATGTTGAATTAAGACATATTTTCTCTAGTGTTGATCCACCTTCTATAGATTAAGAAGTAAAAAACTTCTACTTTAATAAATTAAATCTCGTAAATTACGTTAAAAATAAAACAGTCTGACCAAGAGTTTTGTAAATATTTGAATTACAACGATAAAAAATTCACCAAAATTTTCGTCCACCATATTTACAATGTCCAAAAATATATAAAATTATTACTCCTAAAGTTTATATCATTCGCCCTGAATCTCCCTGTATAAAGGTATAAAAGTACCTTTAAATTTGGTTGTATGTTTTTGTAACTGACTTTTGTAACCTCAGAAAAAAGAGTAGTATCATTGTGTGTATTTTGTTATAATCGTTTTTGTCTGGGTACACATTTTTAAAATATATCCCAAGTATTCAAAAAACGTATTTTGTATGTTAATAGTGAGAGGATTGTGATAAAGAGATTAAATAATTCTAATTTAGAATTATAGTTAAATCTGATGAAAAAACGTTGGCGCTAAAATTACTATTTTTCATTTACAACTCATACCTGGTATTAAAATTATTAAAACATTCATTTGTACTTGTAGTGGTTAAAGAGTTTGAGAAGAAAATATCATCAAAAAAAGAAGGCAAATAGGGGTTTTTTATATTAGAGACCACCCTATCGCAGAAAAAATAGACCGAAAATTTCAAAGACCCGGAGTATGCTGTATTTACGAATTGGTTGAGTTTATCGACTATAGAGGAGTTGGTTTTGTTCTGGTAGTGTTTAGTCCTTGTGTTCAAAAAAGGGACACTATTATAGAAAATTTTTGTCGGTCTATTTTTTCCTAAATCCGTTTTTCACTACCCAAAATGACAAAATCAATGGAATAAATTCAATTCTCTTTAAACAATTCAATTACTTAATTAGAATTGCTTACAATGCTTTTTTCATGAACTTTAAAAGGAGTAAAATTATTCTGGGATGGAATTTATATCCTACAGTCAATTTTACAACATGAGGATTCTTTTACTAGTAAAAGTGTTTTTCCTTCTCTGTTTAGAAAAGGTTATTCCAGAAAAGTTTAATACCGTAAAGTTCTGGAGAGGAGAGAAATAATTATAATGGTTTTTTTCTCAAACTGCAAAAAACCATATAGGTAACGAAAAACTAAGTATGTCATAAATAATAAAAGATTTTATCCGACAAGCATAAAAACCATTTAATCTCCCCTCAGTTTTCGAATATTAATGGTAAATTCAGCCGTGTTTTTTTTTTTTTTTTTATAAAATAAAAAAACCCTACTTTACGATACTTAGTCGTATTTTTAATTCAAAAGGATCACATAAATTTTTTCATTACCAATAAAATTTCAACTTCAATTATGCAAAAATAACGATGGAGCTTATAACTTCTCCTGCATTTAATAGACACGTTTCCAAACATGTTCGTGAGTAAGGCATTTTGCTGATGTCTTCCATTACCATAGTGTATGAAGAAAAAAGTGTTGAATTTAATGCAGTAAAAATATGAAATTAGTAGGTATAGGAAAACAGCGACCCTTTCTTTATCTTAGAAAATATTGAAGAAACATTGTAAAATAGTGATGGTGAAAAATTATCTGCTGTCAACAGAATTAAATAAATTAAGGTTGCTATATTACTCAATTTACGAAAACGACCATTAAATTTATATTTTGTGACATATTTTTGTACTTCATTTTCAACACAAGTTTAAAATCGATGCAAAAGTGAGTGACAATTTCTAAAAAATGCCTAAAATTGAGTCGAGAAATCGCTTATCAGATCAACTTGGGACGATATTTTAGAAACTTATCACATAGCTAACAGATGAACCAGATTTTTTTAAATTTTTGGTCAATTATTTTAATCAAAATTACGATATGTACTGATTATCGAAATTGAAGAGCAAAAATTTTGACCAATTTTTTACAATTTTCTTAAGGGTTCTTTATAAGGGTAAAAATTTTTGTACCGGAATTTAATAAAATTCAGCATATAGAGTAATCTTGACCCATAAAATAAAAAAATCAGGTTCCGAGTATTTTCTATTGGCATTGCTGCCCGAAATCCGGGATTTTTGTATTTTTGGAGTCTTTTTTGATCTGAAGCTTAACATAAGTGTTTGTTCGTGAAAAATCATACAAATTCATTGTATTTTTTGATTGTTTTAAACCACTCTTTATATTTACATGATTTCCATTTTGGGAAGTAGTTTGAGCTACTCTGGAGATTTAAGTCCCAATAAACGAATTTCCGGATGTCTACCAGTCCGCGAAGTCAAATATAGGAAATTTCCTGAAGATTTAGGTAGGTTGTATTATTTAGGATTATAATTTCTAATCAAATAAATCCCACTATACAAAATGTAGTTTGTCAAACTGATTTCTGAATAATGGTAATTTGATATTTTTATCTAATCAAGCAATTACAGGTATAATTCCAGCCTGAAACTGTTAAAAACTCCCCGTATAGTAAAAAGAACATACCCCAATATACCAAATAAAATATAAAACATTTATAAAAAATTTTGTAAGTAGAGAGAGGTACCTAGGATCAAGTAATAAAGATGAAATAAAAAATTTACATAAGACGAAATAAAAAAAAAAACAAAATTAATATTAAACAAAACTGAACACACAATATAGTTATAAATAAGTTGGACAAAGATAAAAGATAATAAAATTGTTCAAACCAACGTCTGTATAATATTTATATGTTATGGGTTTACTTGTACTGTATATAAATTGTAGTATACAGTAGAGCCCTCTACATGCATATTGCATAATTAAAGATTTGCCGCAGCAGACATTCGTCCGTGATACGTTTCTTGTATATGTATGGTATGAATATTCTGTATATGTTGTATACCTATCTTTATTTAAAGGTGGAGATACACTAAGCATTTAATTTATGAGTCTTTGGGTACGATTCTAAAGGAGACCTTAAGAAATTCCCACGAGTCTTTCAATATTTATAGCAGAAACACACATATTTGATATTCATACTAAATTTATAATCGAGTTGTTTTGGAATCAAACCACAAACTTTATTTTTTAGGCTCAAAATTATTATTTCATGCCGATTCATTTATTATACCGTCTGTCCTATTATCGATTTATAAGTCTCAGATTTTAGCTGCAAAAAAGTTATTTTGTTATCAATATTTTGTTATCGAAAAAGCTTTCGGCTTGTTTCTGAAATTTAGAATCAAATAATTCGTTAACTATGCTATTAGTGTCCTATTAAATTTTATGATAAATACTCGATCATTCTAAAGGTACATGTACACTACAATTCTGGTTAGTTCTAGTTAATGTTGTTAAACTATTTTCTCGTAGAGTTTGCGAAAATAATAATTGTGCTGGCAGGGGACAGTAACAGGTAATCTTACCAACAATTTCCTCTTTTCGAGAAAAAGAAAACTTATTTACTACTAGAACCAATCAATTATGAGTGAGATTAAATTTTATAGAGGTCTGTTATTACTTAATTAGACCCACAAAATTGAGTTAGTGTATTGTTTTGGCTTCTAATTTTCACAGACCATACGAGCAATGGAGATAAGACTGAAAGAAGAACGTTCAGTCCTAATCGGAAGATTTTTGTTGCTCAACTTATTTAATAGTTTTAACCTTCGTGAATCATAGGTACACTATTTGGCGTATTTGAAACCAACTTTTCGAATATTAACGTTATTGTAAATTATTTATAAAATAATTTACAATGTGCTGCTTATAAATAGACAGACAGATAATCAATTTTTTTCCACAAAAAAATTATATTTTTAGTTTATTCCAAAATAAAACCACATTAACAATCAGTCTTCAGCCTACCTACTGATTGTGCATATAAACCTTTAGATTTTACCATAGCACTATAATATTCAAATACAGCCATATGTACACTACATATGTGTAGTATGTTTGTGGTTGTATTAAAGAGAGTGTGTGTCAGTTTAAATACGAGGTGTGTATGCTAGTATAAGTGTGTATGCTTTGGTTTCGGTTGCTCTGAGTCTGTGTATATGAATGCAACATACACATCTCCTGGCAATAAACTAGTAAAACCTTTTCCACCCTATGAGAGAGTAGATACATATTAAGTTTCATTTATTATAATACATTGTAATAATAACAAATTGAAAATTTCTATCTAATAATTTATTATCCAAATTTTATGTGCTGTTACACAAATAAATGGTCCCTAATTTGTATTTTTGAAAACTCATAAAATGTAAAATATATGGTTGAATTATATTTTCAAAATTGAATAATTTAGATACATTTAAATCTGAAATTGAGTTTGGATTTCACAGTTAACGACGTTACCCTAAGTAAAATTCACAAAGCAATCGACTATGTATGATTAATGATTTGCCAATTGATAATTCACACTATATAATAATAATCCCCCAATATTTTAAATTGTCTCCTAATCCTGGGAAATAATTATTATGTAGCAAATAATATATTTTAAGATTTGCTTATTCTGCTAGACAGAAATAACAATTTACATTCGATAATATATTTTCATTTTTTCCATTTGATATTAAGTAGTTCTGCACACTTCTTGAAAATTGATGGCCCTGGTCTAAAATATCTTGACGAATATTTAAAAATATTGTTGGTCTTTTGATAAGAAACATCACTTATTAATTCGTTTTCTAGATAGAAAAATTTAATGACATAGTTTTAAGATAATTTTGATAATTAACGAAAATAATGACAGCAATGAACAGTTTTCGATAGAACAACTATGATAGGATTAAAAATCAATATCTTAGACCATTAAATAATGTAATATATCCCGCCTGGATCTCTATTGTTTATAAAATACCAGATAACCCATGCAGTGTTCTTATTTATCAATTATTTTTAATAAGCGTTTTGAAATTATATAAACGCAATTTACTTTTTCAGTATAAAAAAACAACTCCATAAACGTAATTTTTTTTGTTTCCACCTTATAACTGAGACGCAAGAATTCAAAATGATACAAATTTTAGTTAGTTAATATATTTATATTTTTTTTCGCAAAACTTTTCATATTAACGCAATAATCCATTAACCAACTCAGGCTTAACAAACCGAGCAAGTATGCCGTGTACCGAGTATAACTTGTTCTTAGTTTCCACAATCAACAATTTTGAAAAACAGTGTCGTTGAAAAGTAGTAGTAATGAAACATTAATTCAAAGATTATGGTGAAAGGATTATATATAAAGAAATAATACCGTAAGCGACATAATCCGTTTTGAATAAAACAAAAATTTTATCAGCTTAACAAGTAAATAATGTAGGTACTTTGATGATGTCACTTAAACCACAGAATAAATAAATTTTTTAAGTATAATGTATTATGTATGAAATTGGAATGCAGCATTTGAGAGAGTCGAGTAATAATATTCTGTTGTGTATATTACATATACTACAGGAGAAATACATATCTATGTAGTAATAGCTCACTCAGAAAATACCGGGTCGATGCGATGTATGATGGTTCTCTGTACTATACTGAGATAGATAGTCGAAGAGACGGAATATGAGAAAGGATATGTGGATTGGTTAGGTTTTAGTGTGTGGTGGACATTCGCAATAATACTATACACTCCAAAGACCATTGATGATTCCTAGTATATATATTATGTACTCTAGAAAACCGCATACAATATATGTATGTGGAGATAATATAGAGATGGTTATAAGTAGTTTGGATGATAATACCGGAAATACTAAATGTTCTCAGAAGTTTTCGAGATGGATCAATGTTGAAATTATCTGCTTATTTAAGTATGGGATAAACTTGCACTTGCTTATAAGAACTTATGTTATACAATGCAATAACAATTTTTCTCATTTGTAATCGTTTGATAAATTTATCTGTAATTTAAAACGAAAAAGGAGGTCAAGGCGATTGCGAATAAAAGACAAACATAATTATTTTCGACGAAAGTACAAGACACAATGAGCTTTTTCTTTTTCATAGAGCTTTGTGTACCTTAAGGAGCAATATGATATAATTAATCATGAAGCTATAGGATTTTGCCTAGGCCAGATACCGCACGAAACGCCCAAAGACTTCTGGCCCGGGATAGCTCCCAGGATTGATGGATTCAACGTTTCGGACCGAAAATTCTATACCTGAGACTCTGCTGGTTTCTGTAAGTGCGAATGTATGGAGGTTTAATCGTCGTCATACAGGCCCTACAAGTGGGATATCATCAGAGATCCCCCATATTACGAAAGTAAAAATTTAATCGAAAGTGCCCTGTCAAGAGTTTCACTACTCTGCTCAATTGTGTTCTGTGAATGAACTAGAAGTGATTATAAAAAAGATGGGATTGTCGTAGCCATTCCTTGATTCGGTAAATTACGAAGCATCCTTGGTAATCGGTAATACGAATTGGTTGGGTTCTGAAGTTTTCAGCCCTTGCGTTCAAAAATGGAATGGATTATTACATAAATTTTTTTCGGTCTGTTTTCCCCTAAATCCAGCATCCAGCATAAGAATGGCAGGCTCAGATAATAGAGGCGTTTAAGATGACTCTTCTCGTGCCCACGAGTTCGCTGCTTTTTTCCTTTTAACATAAGAGTGGTCTGACATCTAGATCAGTTTCACTGTGTTATTCAATGCCGGACGAATATTGTTCGAATATTCTAAAACAGAGAACATCATGTACAATAATCTTAGAATAAACGAAATTTATCTTGGAGTATAACATAAAACAATAAATGTTAGAAATGGGTATTATAGATTCCTGTAAACCTTTATGTCACTATATATTTTAAGGATAAAATAAATTTATTATCGTATATATCGTAAATTCTACCCATATATTATAAGGTGAACTATTAAAAAACGTCAAATTTATTCTCAGGGTCATCTTCTACATGATTTCCAGCTTGGAAATTTAAGATAAGAGTTAAATGTGATCATCTAATTTGCAAAATCATCAATTAATTTTCGAGTTGTCTCTTTTCAACAGCTCTATAAAGTTAATAATATAAATCACCCTTCGGCTATTGATATTTTAAAAGTTTCAATGCATAGTTATAAAAGACTGTACCTTTTTAAAAGTTGCGACATTCCAATTTCTTCGAAATTGTTGATTTTTCAAGAATCGTGTCATTCAAAAATCTGTCTAACCAAAATTCTTCTACTCTTTTCAGTACTTCCTAATATTATTTGAGAAACAATAGATCTTTTTCCATATTATTCCATTAAAATAGCATAATCGAAAGGGTTAGATTCATAAAGATAAAATTGAAATTTATAAAGCGGCCAAGGTATGATTTTGTTATTAAAGTACCCAAAAATAAATATTTAAAAACAGTCTAATAAAAGAAATTTCGTGAAACACCTGTATATATTTTCGAGAATCAAATATTTATATATTGAATAACATAATATATAATATACTTTATATTTTTACATCAATGGAGACATTGTATCCGTACATAGTCTCACTGAGCACTACTGAATCATCTTAAATCTCTTTTTTTGTTCTTCGTAAAATGTACAGAACAAAAAGTCATAAATAATTTATTTTTTTCAATTCTTTGATAACATTAACGTGTTCGATTTTGTCAACTGAAGATACAAAAATAAGAAAAAAAGTACAAATTACAATTTTCATTATATGCTGGGTGATTTTAAAACCACACCGAATCGAATGCAAAGAACATTTATGATTGTAAAGCAAATTAAAGATAATTTTTATCACGTTGTTCATGATAATTAATTACCAAGTCGTAACCCGCTGCTTTGCTCCGCATACATTTTACAATTTAGCATTCTCTAAAATTTCCTCTCATATTTGTATAAAATAAAATACTTGTAAGTGTATTTTGTACGATTTTATTTAAAATCACTTCGATGGATTTTGATGTTATTATTTTTCTTGCCATATTTTACTTGCCGCTATGTGTGTGAGTCTGTGATGTGTATCTATCTATCGTGGCGCCTAAACGGATGAACCGTTTTAAATTTTTTTTTTGTTTCATTTGAAAGGTAATTTAATGGAGAGTATTCTTAGCTATTTTCAAGTGCAAGCTAAGGGTTCCGTGCCCGAAAAAAAGAAAAAATTGGCGATGATCTTCAAAATAATTAGGTAATTCAAAACAATAATTAAAAGAACAAAGTAAACTCAAATATTTTAATTTCAATTAAAATATTTCCAAAAATTTGTCCCAAAACATTATGGCTCTCTAAGTATCCTTTCCATTTCATCTGATGTCCTTGACCATCACTTGGATATAGATTTAAGAAGGAGTGCTATAAGTTTTAAGTGTTTATCTGTGCGTTCTCAGTGGTATCGTAGCCCCTAAACGGTCGAACCGACTTGATTGAGAAAATTTTTGTCGGGGATTTTATAAATTTTGTAAATTTCACTAGTTAAGTCTGTTTATGTAATTGTGTGGACTCGTCCACATGAACCACATAATCAATTTTAATAACAAGTGCAATAAATGCTTACATTATTTTTTTAACATAATTGTAATTGAAGTGAATTTCCAATAAAAGGCAAATATTTTACTCCATTTTTTAATCATTACAAATATTACAATAAAAGTTAAATTACTGCATTGAATTCACAATAGTACAACAAAAGCTCAACTCTAGAACACGAAGGCACAAATATAAATCAAATTTTTCTATTGTTATATTTAAAAATGTAACTCTAGATATAATGATTAGATTTTTAATGAAATTAGTTTGAAACTGTGATTTATATGTATAAATCATATATTTTTTTACAATAGTTGCAAAAAAAAAAAAAGAAATACAACAGCGCACATATCTGTTGTAAAAATCAGTTATTACCTCTAACTCCCAGCGAACATAGCTCTAGGTGTATATTAAAAAATAAATAAAAACTTCAATCATATAAAAAAATGCAACCAGTGTAGTTATTAGCGAGTGTATATTTTGTGTAGTTGATATGACAAATACTTACTGACTGACTTACTGACTGACCGTGATAGGTATATTAAATCAAAAAATTACATTGTGTTCAATGAGCTTTTATTTTCCATCTGCAAAATTAGTACTGCTATAGTGCATAGAGGAAACCGGTTCAAACGAAATATATTAGATGTCTGGTCCAAAAACTCGCCTACGGGTAATTTTGAATACAAAAGCCAAAACACTTTTACGGCATTTTTACAACTCAAAGAACTAAATTTTATTGTAGGTCAAATAATAATTATTAAGCTCAAAGCACTAAATTATAAAAAATATAGGTAAATGTAACAAAAGTCATTATTAGTTGAGTCCCTCGACACTCAATCAATGCAAACGAAGAAGCTGACAAATTAGCACAAATGGGTGCATGTACTCCATTAAATGGCCCAGAACTATTCTAAAATATACGCGATTCAAACCGCTTTTGGATAAATATGATCAAAACCATGTAAAAGCACTTATAAAAGACTTTTTAAGAAAAAAGCCTTTGGAGCGTTTGCATATGCGAATTTCGTCATGACAAGGAAGAGACTCTGTCATTTGGGATGGCACTGATCTCCAGGAAATAAATGGAAAGTCGTCCAGGAACATCCTATATTGTAATAAAGCTATAGGGCTTCTGGAGCACCTTTGAAGCAAAGGAATTACTATAGATCAAACTAGTGGTAGTACAAAAGATCTTCTGAGACTTATTCCTAACGCAAATGTAATCTAATCTATTTGATTTAATTTTTCTGTGTTAAATATTTTTTATTTAATCCTTGATTATGGTTTTTAAGTGAAAGTAGGTTTCGTATTTTTATATAAACACGCGGTATAAAACACATATGGTTATTATATTATGACGTGACATGTGCTCATGTCGTTATAAAGAAAACATTTCTCTCTTCGGCTATGCTATGTGTGTCCTTCTAATACATCCACTTATATAGTCATTTATGAAAGCTTACTTATATGTAAATAATTTGATTATAAAGTTGCTTAACTAGCAACTCAATCAATCAAGAAAAACTATATTTTCTATCTGTCTAAAAAATTCCTTTATGGTTAAGTTTTAACATTTTCATTTTTTCTATATTCCTAAGAAGTGTTGAATTTTCACTGTAGTTTTAAGCCGGCAATCGGAAAAAGTAGACCGAAAGTTTTATAGGCCCGGAGTATTGTTGTAATTACGAGTTGGTTGGATTGAGCTTGTCGACTGTAGAGGAAATGATGGGGTTCCGATCTTTTTTGCTCTTGCGTCAAAAATGGACACAAAATGAGGAATTTTTTTAGGTTATATTCCTAAATCCACTTACTATAGTTACTTGAATATACTTTTTCATTGAAACAAAGCAATATCATATCTTGAACCTTTTAATTGTATTTTGTGGCTTAATAACTGTATCTTAGACCTTATTAACTAACATATCGGTTATAGCAACCATCAAAGTATGTTGACATATGTACAAAATCTTCTATTTAATATTTAATGAACATATTGCTTATAACGACCATAATTGTTGGGTCCTTCAATGCCATCATACCCGATTTTGAATGTAGTATTAGTCAAAAGATATTAATAAATACTATTCAAGAAACTTTCTTGCGAAGAAATTTAGGAAAACTCACTTCTTTCCTAAAACATACGTTACAGTTTAGCATGAGTAACCCTTTTTTTTGCAAGTTTACTCGATAAATTTTAGGAAGCAAACGATCATAATTTCAAAAGTTTTAACTTAATTGTCAGTTTAATTTTTTTTTTTTTAGAAACCTAACCAATGTACAATAAATTTAATTTACAACAGGGGGGAAATGATTAAAAAAACACATATGCAATTGTCGTCACAGCCCCTTGCTCTGTCCAGGTGTGTTATGTATGTATGTGTGTGTGTGTGTGTGTGTATGTGTGATTGTGTGCGCTTTTTATTATTTAAAGAATAAAATGTTATTCTCTGTTGGTTGCAATATTTATTTTAAAAACGTTATAAAATTCATTGTCTAGTTTAGTAGTTTACCTATAATTAATAACGATTTATTATTATTATATTATGTTTATTATAAATTGGCTGGCTAAATGATCATTCACCCGTGTGTATATTTCTTTAGTTAATCCATGGTTTATTGTTTAGTTCATTAATTTAGAAAATTTTATTGATTTAGAAATAAACTGTTGGTTAATTTTATCATAGACAATTTTATCCTAACGTAAATAAAAGTGTCTGTGTTAAACATTTTCAAACTTTATAAATACATCCAACAAATTGTAAAATTTCTCTTTTCATTTCAGAAAGGTCCTAACGTCGATATAAATAATCTTACACACATTATTTTTCTAGCCTGTTTTTCCTGGGTAAGCAATATCTTTCCTAATCTTCTATCAAATTACATGATTAACTCCTCATTTTAAAGCTTATCGGGGTGGATAATAACGAAAAAGTGATTCACGGAGAAATAATATTAAGATTTAATTTTGATCATTATTCAATTTGTGTATCATATCTGTTATCAAATTGCCTATAAGCAAAGTACTATGGTTATTTTCTACTAGAGCCTGTTTTTAGCTACGGAATTCGCACTGTGGAATTCCCCACAGATCGAGGTAGTAGTTACACATTTAATCTACGCTCATATTTGACATTTATGTAAAGTCTTTCTGGATGATTTACATCGAAACTACCTTCCTTTGAATATCAAGTACTATTTCTCGAAAGTGTTTTAACAAACACAAAGATTTTTCAACATACTATTGACGATATTATGAAAGATTTGAAATTAATCGGGTCTTGTGAAATGCGATAAAATAACTCGAACTAATTACTGTGAGGATATTATACCTAAACCGGCGTTCCCCAGATCTTGGACAACGTTACCCAGACAATGGACTATGGTTTTTAAGCTTCAACAACAGAAAAAACATTTGGAAGTTTATGTATAATTGTTGTGGTAACTAAATTTTTAAATGGGATCAATATCGTTAATGATTGATGGTTTTAGTCGAACTTGAGTAAGTGAATTTCACTGAAGTGGAAGAATGGATAATTTGCTTAAAAGATAAGAAAAACGCAACTCTAACTCTCTAAATGTCTTCTAAACAAATTAAGAAACAGTGTGGCTTTTGTATATTGGATGAAATAAAATGAATAATTTTTATTTTTTTATTATTATTTGTTTCACATATTATGAAATTTTTTATTAACAGACAACCTTCAATTTTTATTGTTTGACAAATTCTTATAGTGTTGTTTTTTTTTTAAGTTGTTTTGATATGTTTTTTCGGTAACTTTCGTGTATAAATCATGAATGAAATTAATTTGTTATGCTAATCATGCAATCAAAAGATTCTAAATTTATGGTTTCTACTTAACATTAAAAATAGTTTTTACAAATTCAGTGTTTCTTAGTGATTTTAAATTTGCGAATTTCTCCGTTCGTAGAATAGTTGAACAGAGCAACATCTTTTCTCATCAGATGAAAATCTAAAATATTTTCACTGTGGCGGGGAGAGTAAAGGAGATTTACGAAAATTTAGTTTATTTTATAAAATTTATTAAGAAATTAGTTAAAATCGAAAATAGTAAACACTCTTCATCTGCGATTTTTAACGATATATCAAAAACTGTCCTTCCAATCATGCATCAATTGAATCCTACTTTTGTATTTTTTGGGACAAAACTACACGGTAAGAAAGTTTTTGTGGATATCACTGGGATAGTATCAATGTGAACGGTATACTGATTTGACAATTGAGAGAATAGTAACGTTATCAATAGTTATGGCGGACGAGTCAATCCAGCATCGGCATTAGGCTCATACTGGTTGGCAATTTTACTATATTTCTGATGGATAGCCCTACTGTAATATTACTTATGCTGGCAGAGATTCTCTACTATCTATCTCTATACCATACCAGTATTGTAGTAAACGCCATACATTTCTTACTCAGTACCCCATGTAATGATTTTTTTGTTAAATTGGAGACATAAATTTTTCTCAATTTTTTAACAATTTTCGAATTTTGGTTAATTGGGAAGTCACATTAGTCAGTCATCACGTCTTTCATGGTAATTCGAATTAATATACCGTTAATTACACTAACAAAAATATATAATCATTGATTGTTACCTGAGAATAGCTCAGAATTCCAACGAAAAACATGATTCATACCTGTAACAAACAAGAATTAAAGTTAAATAATGAGAAAAACAATTATTTTTCGTATAATTTTCTATAAAAACGTTTTAACATAATTAACAACTATAAAAACACACATACACACAATTTTTTAATGTATTTGTGTTACATTTCACAACACAAGGGACTGTAAATATTCAGAAAATTTGTTGTTTTTCCCAGAAATTTATACACCTATATATACACAAAATACACGGTTTTGTGTTAAAATATACTCTAGAGTACTTACATCGACTATACACTTCAACCAAACAAATTTTTATAGTATTTTATAAATAAATGAAAACGGCATTCAAAAAAAAATATTTACTGAGGATCAACGGAAATACGTAGAATACAGGGTTGTTCAGTAAGATTTTATCACTTATATGCTAATGGACTGTTTTCAATACTTCTATCGTTAAACTGGATCACTCCAAATGACTATAGTAGAAAGAAAATAGCAAGGCTGATAGCTTTTTTTTCTCTTTTCTAAAGTTAATTAGAAGGTTATATTTAACTTACAATGTAACGATAGATAACTAAAAATTATAAACTACAATATAAGTAGTAGAAGCATTTTGATGAACAACCTTGTATAAACTTCTTGTATTTTATTTACTCAAATGGAAAATGTATTAATATTTTCTAAGAATAGTCGAACATGTTATAAACACAGTTGAACCTCTTCAAATTTTGAAGTACAAGGTTGTTTACTTTGTTAAGACTCTCAAATATGTTTTGAAGAATTTTATTAAGATATAGTCGAATCACTTCACTTCTTTAAGTAACAGTATAATAATTATTTTTATATAAGGGTTGTAAAATTTTGATAAATGTACAAATGTAATTTCAAAAGCACTAATTTAACTTGTTGTATCACTTAAGTGGTAAGAAAATTGATAGATTAACGAGGTGTAATATTAGTGGCAGTCTTAAGAGTGGCATACGTAAAAATTGACTGATGAAACCTGATTACAATTGCACATTGGGTAAGTGTTTTAACTTATCCAGTTCTTGCTGATACAGGTTCAACTGTATTAATACAGGAGATGTTTAACTGTAACATGTAATGTTTAACAGTACAGGGTGATAACAATAAACTTTGACAAACGACCCAAAAATAAGAAAGAATACATTTAACAAAAAGAAAATATTTTTCTAATAAATTTTTGTTGGTATTTAATTTTTCTCTTTTTTTTTTTGTGAAAAAAAAAACTTCTTTGTGACCTTTTTTTACATCTTTGACAAACAATAGCATAAATTTTCCTTTTTGATTTTTTTATGTTCGTTTGAAATAATAAATTTTGTGTGAACAATTTTTTGTTCGCATGTTTATTAAATAATTTGATGAAATGAAAATTCTTTGTACTTAATGAGGACACTCATTTTCATGTATTCAAACTTATACAATGCCTTTGATGTATAATATTATTTGCTGTTTTAACGATATCGGCCTTACAAAAAATATACTCACTTGAAACACAAAAATTCTAAGAAAAGTTCTTATTATTTCAGAAAATTGCTTTTATTAATAAAATAGGTGAAGAAAAATTCAATACAATTATATTTTTTTAAGTTAGCGATAATACTTTAATTTCCACAAAAATTTTTATTTTTGGATATAATTTTCGGAATTAACACACTTTTGAAACGAATGTTTACATAAACATTTTTGTAATCTAAATAAAAACAAGTGAAAACAAACAATTGACTAAGTTAATTGTTGAAATACCATGTATAGACAGTGTTGATTACTCTATCACATTGCACACACATACATATCACACATATATAACTGATATTCCCATATAATAGGTACTATATAATTTGCGATCTCACGGGTAAACAGTGATGTTTACGGAAAAGTGTTTGTTTTTTTATAAGAAACATTTTTTACATTTTAACTTTTGTTCTTTCTCTAACAGTTTACAAGATGGGTCCTACCGACCCAAGACTTAATTGACCTATGTTTCTCATTTACGAACTCGGCCTCACATTTTACGTCCTGAGTACGTTGGAAAAATTTCAACTTGATATCTCTTTTCGTATTCGTGTTCGCAGACGGACGGATAACCGGAAATGGACTAATTAGGTGATTCTATGAACACCTATACCAAATTTTTTTTCGTAGCGTCAATATTTTTAAGCGTTACAAACTTGGGACTAAACATAATATACTATGTATATTTCATTTATACATGGTATAATAAATGAAATAATATACTGATATCAAAATTTTATCGTAATACTTGTTCATCGTAATATGTTTTGATAGTCTCATACAAAATTAAATTTTTTAAAATTTCTTAATTTAACTCTTTTAGAAAGTATTTACTGTAAGGAATACATAGGTTTCACTGTAAATTCACACATAAGTGTGAGTGATATGTTTTTCTTTTCTTTTATTTATCTATTGATGAATAACTTTATGTAAGAATTTAAAATAAAACTTCAGTGTGACGAAAAAATAACTTATTATAAGACACACAAAAAATAAACCTAACGAATTTCCAGAACAGAAACTAATAATAACCCCCTTTTACAAAAAGGATATTTTTAAAAATTCCCCGCCCATTTAAAAGTATTTTTTTTTTCGGTTAGAAAACGCAAATAATTATTTATAATCTATATGGCATATTTGGCTTCTCCATATTGCAACATATGTAAGTCAGAAAATTGGATCTATTTGGAAGAACAAAGAACGATAATAGTTTATGAAATATGGTTAATGTAAAGGGGAAAGTGTTGAACCAAAGATCAAAATATATATTTATTTTAATATAACAGTTAAGTAGTCCCTCTATCATTATTTTTCAAAACTGGGAGTGAATTAGCTAATGGAATAGCCCATAATAGCAGCTAAATAAATGTAAAATTTAATGCGCACAAGTGGTTGTTTGATTCAAACTACATAACTTTCAAGCTTTATCTCCTTGTCATTTTGTGTTATGTTAATAACAGAAATATATGACATAATCAAATTTACACCAAAGAACAATGATTTAAAAAACAAAATCTCGACTTGTAAATAAATGCTAAAGATAAAATTTTTTACTTTGAAACGCTAAAAAATGTTATTTTAAAAAACAGCAGTGGTCTGTGGAAGGATTAAACCAAAAAGGAAGATTAGCCTATTAAAATTTATTAAACAGTTCATTCATACATTTAAACAATATGGTTGTAAATTACTATGGTTTCTTATTAAATATATATTTTTCAATGCCTACTGAAATTAAATTTCAGCTTGATATCGTAGTTCTATTTAAAACCAATGATTGCCGCATGGTAATATCATTTTCCCAATACTTGCTTTCTCGTAGACATATAATTCTGTCTATGAGTCTATGAGAAAGTATGGAGGGATTAAAAGTAAATTGTATCTCAGGTACTACACATTACCTTAATATAAGAACAGTGATGCATATTTATTTATAAAGTTTTACTTTTTTATATTTTAAAAACCGATAACTTGTCGAATAAATATATAAAACGTTTTTAATCTATAAACAAAGTAAAATGCTTTTTGTATGTTTATATTTTAAAAGTTCTCCGACCTTACATTAAAATTATTATTATTATTTTTCTTTCACTCATATAAGAGTGTTAAAGAAAATATATCATAACATTTTTTATTGCATAAAATATATTAACTGTCGCTTACGGAATAATAAATTATTGTCAATTGATAATTATTAATATTAAAAACTCAAGAAAAATTAAAATTGTGAATTATGGATCATTTTCACAATTTTTAATGCATTAAGTTTAATTGATTAGTGTTTTTCAATAATTTTAATTTGACATTTCTATGACATTAACATGTAAAGAATTGCAAAATAGTCATAGCAGCCTCCTTTATCGTCAAAATTTTTCACTGGAAGCGTAAGCATCGTTTTTATTGTCCCTACCATGACCACGCACACAACGAATATAGATTACAGAACTTAACAAAAAATATCCGTTTTTATTTCTCGCAAATATTGTTATTCTTAAAGGTTGTTTCCGCTTTGTTCTCGGAAAATATATTGTTTAAATTTACTATGGATATCAACAGAGGATATTAAAAAAATTTATACGAATGAAAATTTCGAAAAAAAATTTACTGCTTTTCCTAAGCCAATCCACTTATTTATTTACACAAGCAAACACTTGGAAAAATCACTCAATTTTACTTCGAGTCGATTAATCTTATTTACTTCAAATTTCAAAAACTAAGTAATGAAATGTTTTGCAACTATGTGTAAATTTTCATGTTTCAGCAGTAAAATAACGTAGGGATGATAATGAAACATGAAATACATCAGAACGGATAAGAAAAATCTGTTTTTTGGTTTGCGATTATCATAAAACTTGATAATAAGAATGAATTTTCTAAATCAAAAATGAAATTTTAAATCAAATATTTATAAAAAATATTTCAATAATTTGTTTCAACTAAATAATATAAACAGTAGCTTTGAAAATAAACAAATTGGTTTGTCGTAGCAGACAGCAAAACATAATTTAAACAAAAAAAATACATCAAAAAGCAGCATAAATTTTAAAACACAAAAAAACTGAATCTGATACACACATAGGTCGATTGTATATACTATTTATATGTTTATATATTTCTAAGAATTATTAAAATATAAAATCTTCTTCCTTTAATCTTTAATAAACTTACAACATACATAAGACATAAAGATTATTATGAATATTCAAGTTCTTTTTCTAATCTTGTATATGGGGTTTTTCATTGAGAATGACACTTTTTAAAATTTAAACCAAAAAACAAAATATCTTGATAATTTCAACCAAAACTCCTATGATAGTACTACATTCAAATTAATTTTGTTAATTTCTTATAATGGGAAAAATTGAAATCATTTGGCTATTTTCTTTGAATTAAATATTTTTTTATACTTTGCAGTTTCCATAAAAAGTGAATAAATTACAAACAATTAAAGGCGAAAAATTATTTAAAACCAACATGCAATAATTAACAAACAAAGGTCTGCAAAAAAGTTAGGGTTTAAGGAGTTCAAAGACAAAATAAAGCATAATTCAACTTTGAATACGTTGAATTGTTGTTTTTTAAAATATTAAAAAAATTTTAATAAACAATACTTTTTAAGGGACAAGCTTTTATTGTACTAAAAAGTAGAAAACAATTTTATCTATAAGTCACTCATACCCGACTATTTGTAAAAGCTTGAGGCGATTAATTTGGTCCCTTAAAAAGTATTTTTTATTCATATTTTTAATTTAAGATTAAAAAAATGTATTTATATAAAATATGGTGGAAGCAATGGGAAAATCAGGACGATCTCACCATGTATTGCCATCCAAACTAAATGTGCATGTAAAATTTCAGCTCAATCGGTTGAAGATATCAACTTCAAAATTGAGTTCAAAGAATCCACCGTAACATACATACATACATTGCAAGTTAAATAAAAGCTTTTAAAAAGTATCAATCTTTTTGAAACACTCTATTTGTATATATAGAACCATATGTGTTTATACATACATAACATCTTAACGACCATAGTTAATTTCTCATAAGTCACATTTATATCTAAAATCTGTCAGAAAAATAAACTAAGAGGATACAGAAATGATCTCTGGTCAATGTCAAAAATTCAATTTGAACCACTTAAAAAATGAAACAACATACCTTGAAACATTATCATATGAAAATCCAAATGCATAATAACTTGAAATATATTTAATGAAATCGTTTTGGGTTTTTTTAAAAATAATTAATTAAAACTCAGAAATTTAACGTACGTTAATTTATGTCAAATTTAACAATGCGAAATAGTTTTTTTGGAGAAAAAAGTCACAGCACTTAAAGTTTTTTTTGTTTTAAAAAAATTTTCACAGCACAAAATTTAAGATATTTTAACAAAAAACTGAGTAACAGTTGATAATTTTATTTTTTTTTTTGTTAAAACGTAAGAATTTTTGTAACGGTTTTTTTTTTTTATTTCTTTGTTTAAAAAATACAACAAATTTGATATGGAGATAATAACTCGAAGGGAAAAACGATGTAGGTGCTTATTTGAAAAATAGTGCGCGTAAATATTTTAACTATTTAATATAAAAAAAATATAATTAAATTTATTAATTAATTAAAAAAGTTCAGTCTACCAATCACCACAATTAGTAAAAATTTTTGAGTTTTTTTTTTTTTTTTTTTTTTTAAACACTATTTTTATTTTTAGTAAAATATATTTTTTTATTATTATTTAGAAAAAATTAACATTAAAATTATTAATTGATGTGAAAATTGTATTGTAATTTTATTTTATTGAAACTTAACAAATTTATTTTATGCGACTAGAATCATGTTCACTGTAGTTTTAACAAATATAATAATAGCATGTACAACAATATTTTTGCGATACCGTTGTGTTGCTCTGTGCTACTATATCGTTCAACAACCGAGCGTGTGCGTTCAACAACTGTTCTAGCAACCCCAAACAACTATCCTAAAAGGGTGCTTTTCACGTCTCTTCTCTCTGTTCGCCGGCGTCGTTCGTTGCCTGTTCTATTGCAGTGTAATATATGTATATATCTGTGAATGTATTGTATATATATGTGTATGCTTGTATTTGTTGGAAGGGATGAAGATATTATAGGGGGAATATCATTTCATCCCTATCTAAAGCTCTATAATGGTACGTACACATATATACGTTTATGTACCGTGTGTGTACGATATGTTTGTATGTATAGATTGTTCGTATGTTGTCTGGAAATGCTCCTACCAATGTAATAAGCAGCTCCTCTATTTTTATTACTGTGAATGACACGCAAGACCGATACGACATTAGTTGTGCGTCTGCTCTTCTATGACATCGAAACTTTCAAATATAAACCGATGTATATTCGAGACTTATTTGGATGATTAGTATTCGATCTTGTTTTCTTTGTTTATAACTTCCCCCATATAAATAATTTTGAACATACAACAGCAAAAAATTTTCCGCTTTAGGTCGAAAATTGTTGGCAAAATTTACTTGTTTAAAAAATTTGGATTGATTTTTGAGTAAAATGATCAGATACTCCACTCCAAAACTATTTTAAAATTGAAAATCGTATCAAATCATCCGGAGAGTGTGTCGAAAAACAAACAATCCGTACTTTTTAAAATTTAGATAAAGAAAATATAACTGCTTTCCTGTCTAACATTGGCCGCATTACCAATTCAATGGTGAATGTGTCTGGGTAGTCTTTCTGGGAAGTATCTGGGTATTAAATATTAAATTCAATAAGACATTCTTAGCTGGGGTTGTCAAAGTATTAAACAGCCAAGCTACAAGTCATGATCGTTGGGTGTGAAAGCTGTTATATATCGTTTCAGAAAATAAAGTGTGCGGATATTGATAATACTCAGATATATCAGTACTAACCTTCTCTGGCGTCCAGTTGGATGCATTGAAATCTAACGCAAGCTATGAAGTTCAAAGCAAGCGTTGTTTTAGATTTCACAGTCCTAGTATACTGCGACAGACGCTTGCGTCAGAATGCAATGCATCCAAATACACGTAGCAGAAAGAAAAGGGTAGAGCTGATACATCAGCGACTGAAGGCGTCAGACGCTTGCTAAGATACTGGAGTTTAAATATTAAGACCAAAAATTAAATTGCGAGTGTCGTATTAAATCTATTATTATATATATTTTGCATGTCGAAAATATTGCGTTAGTTGATTCCCTAACGTTGTCTTATATCAGACAACCATTAATTAGAAAATTCTTGCCCGCAACATTCTAATGAATCCTATTTTAGAAACCATTGTTTAAGAGGTGTAATTTTCGGTCAAATTTCATTTTATTTGGATGAAACATTTATTTCATCCCCCAATAATATAACTCTAAAAAATATTTTTCCCAATGAGTTTGTGTATTTTATATGCATTTAGTCGTCGACTCCACAGTGAGTAAGTGCTACTACTCTAGTCTATATGATGACGATGCTTATGTTTCTCTATTTCGACCCTTCCCTTTTTTTTCCTCTTCTTATGTACAAACATACACACATACGTACACAAACCTATACACATATCGTTGTTGATGATTCGAGTTGAATGCGTTACGTTAACTTTCTGTATATTTATATATATTAAACAGAAAAAGAGAAATTGAGGGGTAGTTTTTTCTATTGAAAAAAAAGAGAATAGCAGGCGTATTAAACATGAACACGCGGTTCACTCTCCAAATATTATTATAAAAATATTGTATTAATACTTCAATAATAATATTTCTCTTCTAGTGTATTTTCTTTGTTGTTTGTTGATCGAAAAAGCACAGTTCACAAAATTCTCTTTCGATTCTTTTTTTGAACAGATGTTAAATATGAAATGTATAATAATCATTCATGTTCAATTATTGTCGATTTGAACGAAATCGAAAAAAAATAATAAAGTTATGTAGTTGAATGGGTCATAGATTTTACGATCGTTGCGCCAATTTAGTGAAAGAAATGAAGTATTTTTATTTGCAATATCTTAATATTGTTGTTTTTATAAGAGCTTTAATTATTTGTGGTGTTTAGTTCATAATAATATTCTGAGCTAAGTGACTTAATTCGAATTATGACTTTATAGTTTTGTGGTTTTCAGATTCACTATTTAAACCACTAATCAAGAAAGGGGTGTTATAAGTTTGACCGCTATGTGTGTGTGTCTGTTGATCTGTCTGCCTGTGATATCGTAGCGCCCAAACGGATGATCCGATTTTGATTTTTTTCGTTTCCTTTGGAAGGTAATTTAATGGAGAGTGTTCTTAGCTATGTTTCAGGGTTCCGTATCCGAAACAATTAAAAAGTAGGCCATGATCCTCAAAATCGTTTCAGATTGAAGAAGGCTCTAAGAAAAAAGGTTATTTAATGGAGAGTGTTCTTACAAATGTTTCAAGTACGAGTTTAGAGTTCTGTACTCGAAAAATTTGTCGGAGGTTTCTTATATTTTGTAAAGTTCACTTGTTGTTTATTCAAAAAATAGGGCATATGTGATTTAGCACTCTAGCATAAAAAAATATACAAAAATTGGCAGTTTAGTAAAATGGAAGGTTTTAGAAATACAATATTTTTTGAACATTCATTATTATCGACACTCTTAGGAGGCATAAGAAATTTTTATAATCAATTTTGTGTGTGTTAAGTGGATTTTAGATACCCATATCATAAAAATATTTAAATTTTTTTTTCTTGTTCACAGCAACGGTCTTCAAACAACCTTGCCTTTGCTGTTAAAAGATTTTGTATGGTTCCTTTTGGCCTCTTTCCTTCTTACCTGATTCTTGATGGAATATTTTTTTGTTATTTATTTTAATGTCTATGCAGTGAATAACCACATTTTTACAAAGATAATTTCAAATTAAAATTTTTGTTTGTTTTCGTTCAGAACATTCTCACACGCAAACTTGTAGTTTTGCAATAAAACAGAAATCAATAAATATATTATCGTAAACCGATTATTAAATTAATTAAATCTCTAAAATACATCGATAACTTTAATCTTAACATTTAACTAAATTATGAGACAATCTTTTACTAAAACTCAATTTAAACATTTTAATCTTGAATCTCGAAATTTTTATAGAGCAGTATTAAGTTATTACAATTTGTAAGTCAGTGTGGATTTATTGGCCAACATGGATCAATTTTTAATCCAACATTATCAATTTTAAACTCTCAATGTTTTCCTACCATTTGTTAAATAAGAGGGTGGACTTACAAAAGGGTGGCGTATAGGAAAAGTTTCAAGAGTTTTGAAGTCATAAATATAATGATGTAAAAAATACAGAAATACGCTTATGATTTTGATAAAAATTATATACTAAATCATATCAATAAAGCATGTTTGTGTGAGTGAAATTTATGCTTTTAGCACAAATGGCCTTTGTCCAAAACCCAGAGACTCACAACAGGCTGTCGAATCCTATTTTTCGAAAATATGAACTAATTTCATTTAGTCTTTTGCTAGTTTTTTAAGAATCTGATGATAACAACGGTTGAAGCGCTGGGAAGCATAAAATAGTGAAGTGTACGATTTCTTAGCGTTTTTATTATAAAAATTAACAGACACGATACGAAAAAATTTATAGATATTACGTTTTTTTAAAATTTTACAAATTCAAAGTTCATTCGTTTCTTGTAAAACTGCATCATAAAATTGTTACCAGATCAAACAAGTTTTTGTTCAGGATTTAGATACATTAAATTTCATTTAGGTAACAGAAAACTACAATTGTATAGACTGAAATATAAATCGTATACAAATACTTAAGATATATTAACCCATATGTGAATAATAATACCATTATAAAAAATAGTTCTCTTGAAGAAGACCTTTTTCTTGGTTATATTTAACAAGAAAATATAGACTCAGGCACTGTATCGGTTAATTGTGCAGGGTGGTTGACTCTCAGAACACCATTTATAGGGTCTGGAAATGTCTGATGTATTATTCTTTTTTGCTCGCTACTTTTGGAAATCCGAAACAGCCCCGCTATTTGTATAAAATAATTCGGTATGCTAGGCTGTTCACTAAGCGTATCGACGTTATAAAAGTAAGGTCTCATTTTTGAAATTTGGAGGAAAAGGGGGCACTTTTTTTGATGTTTTTATGGCTTTGATCTTCAGTATACATAGCTTCTCAACCTAACTGTTGAAAATTGGTATGTAGGTTAATTTAAAGGCTGTACTTCTTGTTAACTTCATAGTCCCTTCCTCTTTGCTTTATGTCGAAACTATTAAATTATGAAACAAGAGCGTTGAACGTCAGTATTTACGTAGGGTTAGTGTAAAGGATGTGCCTTTTGGAGGTGCCAAATATCTAGCCACCCTTATCCCTTTTTTATCTAGATACTGTATCTTTTCAAAAACTTGAAAAGACAGAAAATCTCACTTAAAAAAAAGATCTTTCAAAAAGAAATATATAAAGTGGGGGAAATATGATTTTAGTGATGAACCTCTGCTGCTCAAAAGTTTTTTTTCTTCATCTGTATATGGTCGTCATTCTAACGAAAATGATGAGATGTGGGCTCATAATATGGTATACATAATAATATAATTCTTAATATTGTTTATTGACCAAATTGTTGTTATATTATATGGTTGGATCTAATATGATTCTAGCCCACAAAAAAGTTGAACAGGTTTATTTTTTTTTATTGATGAAAGAAATTTAATACGATTTTTAAGATTTTTAAATATGATGGTCAAAAAATTCAATACATATCATATTTTTATTTGAAACTATATTGATTTTTGTTCGAAACATGTTGAAAATTAGGTTAGCTGTATAACGGTTGTATAAATAAACCGCACTCCATCATCTTACAAGAAATGCGAATGCACTGAACGAACAGAGAAAAAACTGGAAAAAGAACTTATAACATTAGATGGATCAGATTTGAAGAAGATCCCTTCTGTCACACCTACTCCGATAGTTCTCATTAACGATTATTTTGAAATATAACAATTTTACCAATTTAAAAAAAAAGAAAGAAAATTGAATCGTAGAAACGAAATTGACAAATGACGTCAAGATTGAGATTTAAAGGTTAATACAAATTATCAGAGTAGGCTAAAAATGCCTTTGGATAGCAATATAATATAAGCAATATCATAATTCAAGAAATCACTATAATGGAATCTAATTAAAATTAAACTCAGTACTGCAATGCAGTGATTTCTGCTTCTGGCTGGTAAACTAGGTGATAAAAATTTTGGTGTTTGTTTATCGTAGAAATAATATTTAAAAAAATAATTTATTAACAAATATATATTTTTACTACCCATAACATAAATTTAACGACTTAAAACAATCAATTAATAAAAGTCGTCATAGTTTAATTTTTATTATTTCTTTCATATTTTATGTTTACAAAAAAAAAAAAAAATATAAAAATAGATAAGAGCCCTTATATGCACAGTTGAAGTATCAATTTAAAAAGGCTTCTTGACAGAAGAACGAATACATAACGAATTTAAATAATAATACAACGTGTTTCTTAAATATTGAAAGGTATTCTAATGAAATATGCATATGCGAATATAATAACATAAAATTTGAAATGGATTTTGAAGAGGCGAAAGGTCAACGACTGATAAATTCATTGGTATGCATATCATTATACAAGGGGACAGAAATTTCAGAGACTACACGAATTCTCTATTTATTATTCCCTACGGTAGAATAAAGAATTTTCAATTTATGAAACGCACGATTATTCCTCACTTAAATACACATCTCCTGTTTTTTTCTGAGGAAATGGTATGAAAATAGCTTATACCTTTGAAAAAAACACGAAGTTTCAGGAATAGAATTTTCACTAAAATCCTTCAAAGATTCTATTTTCCAAATAATTTCACTTAGAGCAATTAAATAAAAAGAGCAATAAAAGTATTAAAATATAATTAAGCTTAACGATTCTACCTTCAATTTTTTATAATAGCATTGTATAAGTTACTTAGTCTGATACCTGCACTTAATACAATTCTAGAATAGTCGTCTTATTTACCTGAAAAAAGTCTTAAGTTAATATCACAGAAAATAAAAACTATTGTTTAAAAAAAAAATTCAAAAAAGAGTATAATAAATTAGTAATGGTTGAAATGGCTTTAGTGGAAATAATTACTAACAAATTCGTATTATAATATTTCTCTTTTTGAGGTGTGTACCCAACAAAAACTTCTATAATTACTTAAATTTCAAAACAAACACGTTCTCAGATTGTATTTGTTACTGAAGGATAGTTTTTTTTTAAATTCTATTTCTTTATCAAAATGGGCGGTAAAATATTAAAGAAAAATATATTTAATTGTGTTCCAGTTTTCAATCCGTATGTTACACTTTTAAATTCTTAATAAAAAGTTATAACACGTTCTCAAAACTTTATTTTCACCAGTATAGTTATAATTTATTTTTGGTCACAATAAGGTTGTAATAAAATGTAATTATTAAATATTAATTGTTCAGGTAGTTATATAATTCGTACTATGAAAATTTTAATTTCTAATAATTTATGTTTATTTTCGTTTATAAAAAAATATTAATTTTCAATTTAAACTTTTTTACAGACCATGAAATTGTAGCATTCGATTTCGTAATAATTTATGGAATATATGAACAACGTAATTATTATATTTTAACCTTGTGACTTAAATTTCAATTTATTGAGTAAAATATCATTATAATCATCGGAGATTTAAATTTTATCGGAATTTTAATAAATATATGTTTCAATCTTGGAAATTTGATGTTCAACTTTGAAAATAAAGATGGCACATTATTGCAGGAGGTGTAGTATACCGAGTAACACTTTGGTTGACTTACATTCATTGTCAAAATTCGCGATCTTTACATTTTTAAATCTTCTGAAACTACTTTCAATTTCATTGATATTGGTATTAGCCATTTTGTATTCAGTTGATTTGATACATGACCAATTATTAAAATTTTAAACAGTTATTTTACGGACAAAAGTGAAGATAAACAAAAATATTCTGATATAAAAATAATTCGAATAATTTGACTTCATTTTAATTAAAATAGCATTCCGAAAACACACTTGGCCCAACCTTAAGCAAATAATTTTTACTACGCTTTCAGAAAATTACTTTATCATTTTTGGGGACAGTATCCGTAAAAATAAGAAAACAAAGATAATTTTTTGAAATATTACATGAAATTCCAAAAAAAAAAGATGTCTAGTTTGATGAAATAACTATAGTAATAATTTTGGCGCAAAGCTAGGCCCTCAGCGACACACAATTGCCAGAAAAAGTTTCCTTTAGCTAGAATGCCATTTTTTCAGGAACATTATACATATAATCATAGAAATAGTGTTAGAACTACTAACTTTAGATCCAACATTATTCGACATATATTGAGAAAATTACAAACGACGTCGAGTAATCAATATGGCCAGGCTTTAATCTTAAAAAAACAGCAGTGGTCTAACAATTGATTGACTATTTTTTTACCAGACAGCTCAATCATACATTTAAACAGTGTTTTCTAAATATGGTTTTTTAATATTCTTCTCTTTATTAAACGCCTGCTGAAACCCAGTTTGACCTTCTTACCGTAGTTCTATTTCTGGTTGTTCCATGGATAAATCATTTCCTCAATCGTAACTCTTAGTTGGAAATCTTATTTTTCCGTAACAAAACACATTAAATGCCTGGACTATACTAGTATAACATTAAAATTCTGTAACACATTTGAATGTGTATATGTGTGTGACAAATGAATTCAGTGAACATAAATTGATAGGTTCGTGAATCAATTGATTAAGATAAAGAATTTTTTAGGAGAATTATGATCATTCAACGTGAGTTACACAAAGCCACCAGGTGAATTGATGAACTGTTGAACGGGGTTAGGTGGTAGAACATACAAAAAAAACGCTATCAGAGTGAATTTGTTCTGGTTTGGAAAGTAATTTAGCCATAAATAAATTTGTTAACATTTCCTTTTTGTTATGTTTTGAACACAGATCACGTCACATAATAAAATACAACAGCAATCTTTTACTATTTGAGCTCCACCGATGGTTTGTATTTCTGTGTGGAGAAGAAGGGATTTATTTATTTTTTTAAATTTCACTTTAGAAGGTAGCTTAGCTTGGGTAGGTAATCATTAAATAAACTAAAGCCTTACTACACAACTTGCATTCTAAATTACCTTATAACGTAGGTATATATCGTGTAAGGTGTTTGTAAAATATTCTGACAGTTATTGCGATTTCAATTTAATTGTTGACTTTGTAATTTAGGCCTTTTTTTCTGTTCACCCAATTGAGTTTTTTTTACTGGTTACAATTATTTATTTCTGTTTTTACCCTTCTTCGTAAAAAATTAAAAGGTTCTCAATTAATATTAAAAATTAAATGGTCTTGTGATTGGATAAATTCAACGGAGGTCAACTGTAGAAGATAATACCAGGGCAATCAAAATATAAATTCAAGAGGTTATTGTATCTTATAATAGTTACCAAAAATTCAGTCCATTTAACGCATTTGTACAGGCAGTTAAGAAAATATATCTTATCGCGGAAATGTTTTGGATTTTTTAAGTTTTGTTTGATCGTTAGAGAGCTATTTTGGCGTATTTCGGTTTACGTTAATTTCCCCCAAAAACGCATAATTGGAAAATATAGCACTCCAAGTGTTTCCAATGAGCCCAGCCCCGTTTGGAATATATCAAGTGCTTAACAATAAAGAATTTTTTCGCAATTAACCTTTCAGCTTCTTTCTTCACTGCCACAAAAATGTCATTTGAAAGAATTTTCTACAATTCTGGCAGTTTTACTAATTAATATGCAGAGTATTATTTTCAAAACAATCACACAAACTTTAAAGTTCATGTCTATCGATATTCAAATTTTTGCCTATTTGAGCCTACATATGAGCGGAAATTTGACTCCATATTTGAATTTTGTATCCATTTTTCCAGTTTTAAGGTCAAAATGAGGAAAAATTCCTAAACTTTCAATGCATTAATAATTCTTGGAAATTAAAATCGAATTTTGATTCCAATAATTTACGAATCTCCAAAACCGAAGGTTTAGGAAACATTTAGTGAATTTATAATGTATTCAATTATAATTACCCGCCCTTCCACCCACAAAGTAAGGCATGCTTATAATATTCTAAGAATACGAACTTGTAAAACATCATAAAATTTTATAATTTAAATGTGACTTCTATAAATTATTTAAAATATACAAGTCTCTTGTTGGTCCTCCTACACACTATAATCAATTAATTAAATTATGATAGAGGATAGGCACAAAAAGCAGACTATTAAATTAACGGTACCAATGAATATAATTCGATTCTTCGTAGTATACCCTTGTCTTATTTGTGGTTAAACCTGCATCCAATACTTATCATTACTATAATTATTATTGGTTAGTAAAATGTCTCTTCAAGTTATTAACTTTAATATTCTAACATCAATAAGGTTAATTAACGACCCCCTTTTGAGTTTTAAATAATTTAATTTTTTTAATGATCTTTTATAATTTTTTCTGTTAAAATATTTAATTAAAAAAAATTAACTTTATAAAGTTATTGAACGTTTAAATAATTCAGTGTTTTTTCATTAGATATAAGTGTTACGTCATCGATTTGAATCTTGATGTCTTTTTTTATCATGAATCGTTTGGTTTATTTGTAATTATTGATGGTAATTTTTTATTCATAGTGTGTGTTTGTATGTGATATTTGTTTGGCTTCCTCAATTAAATGTTTTAAAATGGGTTTTGCCTTGATGATCTCCACTTCCAAGTTACATGCAAGATAACTTTTTCGAATTCAGTGTATCGAAACACAAAATTCGCACACTCTTGACAGTTTCCTTTTTGGATAAGATGGTAAAATTTTTCCTCTGCGAAGTCGTCAAAGGAGGTCTGGCAGAAGTGTATAAATTTTCTCATTACAAGAGATGTATGGTGACAGAAGAAATGACATCGTTTCTACGTTCTTAAGCAGTTATCATAATAGTGTATTCTTAGGCCTTAAGTTTTTCCTCTGGTTTTGTAATAGATTAAACAATATTACGTATAAAGTCCCTTGAAAGAGAGATAATATTTCGTATCGACTCAGATTAAATTGTCCTGGCAGTTTCACAAGTACGTTTAGCCCACCTAATATTTGCTTTTTTAGGATCATTTCACTCATGAGTATTAAGTTCGAAAGGGTACCACTGGATAAGTACTGTTTATGTTCGATAACTTGTACCTTTCAATCAAACTCGTCGAAGTGCTCAGTGTTCTAGAATATCTTTATGGCAAATCTCCCGCATCAAATCTACATTGTAGCTAATTGTTTGACTGTTCTCGGAGAGAAGTAGAGGATTGACAGTGATAAACTGACCTTAGGAATTTTACCGTTAGTAGGTTGTCAAAGATGCCAATATCAAATTAAAAGTGTTATATTTTGACTAGTCAGATAATTCATTTTTGGTAAATGCTTCCGCTTGATGGTTAGGTTAGGTTAGGTTAGAGTCGCTATCCTGGGGTGAGACACACTTAGACCATAGGGTCCATTGCAATACCGAAAAAGGGTTGGCCCATCCCCGGCTACTACTCCATGAACCATTTGCAGCTGTTTAAGAACAGCAGGAGTGCTTTGACGTCGACGGACTTTACGTCGGAGAGGTCGTCAAAGAAAGGCTGGCTTACTTGTTCGGCACTGAATTTATCTGAGATTCATAATGCAGTCCTTAAGCCTGGAAGCCATGAAATCTGTAATTCCGACATTCAACTTTATCGTCGTTCATTTTGACTTATTTGTATTACTTTTTGAGTGGCGAAAACAGACCATATTATAAACAAATATGAAATAGATATAAAAACAAAGATAGAACTATATATCATCATTAAATAAAACAACGTGAGTTATTTAAAAAAATAAAAGGCCACACCTATTTCTTTCTCTATTTTTTTTTTGTTTTCGCTTTTAAATAACATTAAATGTACTTCGTATATTACATAACCTTACAACTACTGCAGCAGTGTTCAGTGTTTATGGTAAAATTATTTTGTTTGATGATAAAGATGATGATATTTAATATGAAAAACATTTATAATATCCGGCACTTTTTTTTTCGTTTTTAGTTCATCATCATAACATTTTCACAGTCTATATGTCGCTGTATATGTGTATGTGTAGTTAGATTTTCTTCCGTTTGAACAAAATGGTATTGGTAAAGATATAAAGCTTGGGCTACATATTATTCGAGATATCTTACACGGAAATGAAGAAAAGCATGCAGTTTTCACGTTAAACTATTAAATTAATAAATTCAAACACTATATTTTTCTAATTTTTCTCAAGAAAACAAAGAAGTTTGTAGTTTTATGACCAGTCATTGGCTAAGTGGCCGAGTGGATACAGGCGCCATCATTTTTACATGTTCAGGTACTTAGACGAAGGATGCGGATTCGAATCCAGGCAGCGGCAATGTGAACAATTACAATTATTGGGGCGGTAAAATTGATCACAGTGTTGTCGTTTGGAAAAGAACGAAATGACCGAGTCCACCCACTTAATATAATTTAATTGTAAATATAATATTCGAATGTAGTTGAAATAAATAAAGATAAAAAATAAAGATGTGAGTATCCTCTGTTATAGACGTATATGTCTGGCAAATGGAGGTCAAAAAAAATGCCACAGTTAAAACATTCTAAGCGTACTCATAATATGTTATGTTATAATAGTAACACTTAGAATGTTTTAAAACGAGCATTTTTTTTGACATTGAGTATACGTACACATACTTTTTCTTCAAACTGGTGTTAATGCTTTGTCCTGACCATGAAACGTAGAAAACGTAGATATGTAGAAAATTTCATTTCCTTCCTATGCTGGGAAGTTTAAAATTTTTTCGTCGTGTATACAAAGCCTTAATACTTTATGCAAAATGTTCTAAAACAAGCCTAAGTACGGTTTTATGAAGCTTTTCTGTATGCTCCACAAAATTAATTCAACGTAGCTTTCTCTATACAAGTATATCCACTAAGCAGGTGAAATGTCTTCTTTTTCTTCGTATTTCTAAGTATTTTCTACCTACTGATGTTAATAACCAAGAAAATAAGATGTGTGCAATAGTAAAGGTAGGTTATAACGGAATGGAAGAAGGTGATTGTCGTTTGTTTCATGTATGCCATATCTATCGTCACAAAAACACCAACACTTAAGCTCTTGCTTTTTTTTCTTCTATATTTTGCACAGCAATGAAAATGAGTCTATATAGTAATATCGGTATAGTGTAAAAGTACCTACTTCAACGACTATCATTTAACTATTTCCGTATTTTCCCTTCTATTTTCTATCATTATTCCCACTATACAAAATCACAATAACAATTTATACATGAAATGTTTTGATGATGTTTAGCCTCGTTAGTGTCAAAAATACATTTAAAATTAAAATCGAGATGTTGAAGGGTTAATATTTAAACACTCATTGTGTTCAATGTGGTTAGATAATTTGTATACACAGTCTGACTTTGAACTAGAACGAAAATTCGGTCGAATCCCATCCGGTTTTTGACAGAAAATATTGTCTACCAAATTGTTGTGTAAAATGTAAGGTTATTAAATTATCTTTTACTATAGAGATTTGGAAGATCGTCGCCAATTTTTTAGTTATTTTCGGTTAAGAAACCCTAAACTCGCATTTAAAACATAGCAAAGAACACTCTGCGATAAATTACCTTTCAAATGAAATTAAAAAAATTAAAATCGATTCATCCGTTTAGGCGCTACGATGGCACAGACAGGCAAACACACAGACACACACATATAGCGGTCAAACTTATAACACCTCTTTTTTTTTAGTTCGGGGGTTAACACACAAATGATAAGCATATAAATCTTCTATCCAAGTCAGCTAATTATGACTAAATAAATAAAAAGCTAGACTTTAGAGTTCAATTTTTTTAAGCATAAAGTATTAAAAATGGCTTGATTACTACCAAATATTTCAGTACAAGCGATTCATTACCAAGAAGCAGGTAATTAATTCAAAGGGGATTTATTCACACTTAAAAACTATTCCATAATTGGATTACTTAATTATATTAAAAAACATGTAATTAAGCTTATTACATATGTAAGTAAGCGATTACATATAAAATAGCAAGTACCAAATTACATCAAAAAAAGCTTACATAACATTTCAGTGTCATATAATATTTCAAAAAGTATATAATTTGTTTTTTTGTTTCTATATACTTAAAAAAGTACCCAGATATTATTAAAATGATGTTCTTTCTATGCTTGTCTCGCTCGTTTTTTTTTTGTTGCTAAGAGAGGATAATAATAATTTGTGTTTGTTTTTCAATTTTAAATTATATTATGTTTAAATATTTATTTAAAAACATAGGAAAAACTAAAAAAGATATGATGAAAAACAATTTACTCTAAACAGAAAAACAATAAAAATATTACGAAGTGATGAGAATAACAGTTGGTTTTTTAAATATTTATTTTGAATGCTGTAGATAACGTTAACAACCAATGCTTGTTTTTTCGACCAACACTTTAAATATTAATAATTGCATTGAAACTGACAAAATAAAAAGGCGCAAGATCAACTGGAGGGAAGTGCACGTATTGATACATGCTGTTAAGATCAGTTTGAAGAGAAAAGGTAAAGCAACGGTCAAGTGTACAAGAGAAGTTCACGACACACAAATTACACGGATTTAAAAAGGTCATATTATAAAGAAGAGACGTAGCTGAAAAATCCCGATAAATTATTCGGGTACGGAATCCTAAACTCGCACTTGAAACGTATTTAAGAACCCTCCCCATTAAATTACCTTTTTCCTTAGAGCCTTCTCCAAACTGAACCGATTTTGAGGATCATCTCCTATTTTTTAGTTGTTCTGGGTATAGAACCCTAAACTAGCACTTGAAAGATAGGTAAGAACACTCCCCATTAAATTATCTTTCAAATGAAACAGAAAAAAAAACCAAATCGGTTCATCATTTTTTTAGAAGATACGATTAATAAGTAAATAATGAATGTAGAAACAGAAAAAGCAAGACTTGAATTGGTGCAGGATTAGAAGACGAATAACAAGGGCCGATACATTATGGAAGTTTTTCTTGCTGATTTTTTAATTCCTTATCTACCCCTTCTACTACTTAATCATTTGGTTTATTAGTAGCAAAACGGTTACTAATTAATGAGCTGAAGTATTTAACTATTACACATGTAAGAGATCAACCTATAAAATAAAAATTGAATAATTGTTTTAAATATGGAACGTGGCAGTTTGGGGCAAATGAAATCCGGTTTATAAAAAAAACCTCACAAAATAAAAATATAGAGTATGAATATAATATAGTATTTCTATAAATAATGCCAATTGTGCCTTTGTATATAATATGTATCCATAAAGCTCGATATGTATAATATAATAGAATAAGGTAATATATAGTAACATTAATATTATTGGCGGAAACATTTGGCAACAGTGTATAGTTGTTCACAGCAGCAGCGCAGCCAGTATAGTGTGCTGTGTGAATGCGACGACTAAAGCGCCAGGTGTGGAGAGTTACAAATATATGTACTTAACCCCTGCGTGCCGCGCATTACCAAAATACCTACTATCACATATTACAAATTTCATTTTATTATATACGTATTATACACTATACAATCATTATTTACGATTGTCTAAAATTTACTGGAAAATAATTCGACCATGAACCCATAGTGAAACAAAATTTCCATGATACTTTTCGTATGCATTTTGAGGATTGAAAAAGAAAATAAAGAAATTTGATGTTTTAATCAACGCAGAAGTGTCGAATTAATAACATTGTCAATAGAATACGTGAAAAAAGGCACATAGTTTGCAATGCCCAAAGGGTTGAAAAATGGGTTTGCTTTTTTACATTTAGTGGTATTATCAATAATTTTCTTTTAATGTACACCAATTGTATCTAGTCTTTTTCAATCCTCAAATGTCAGACAAAAAATAATCATGAAAATTTCGCTTCATTATAGGCTTACGGTCTATATACTGGAAAATATACTTATTTATTACTATATGTGATGTTCATTTATTTATATTTAAAAAAAAAAATTTATACATTTCTACTGTCTTACCCATTATCTGTTTTACCTATCGTTCATTCATCCGTTCTTTGTGCTTTATTGGTTGAAAATTTGTGTATGTGGATGGAATTATTTAAGGAAACACGAACATACCTGAAATAAAACGAAAAATTGTTATTTTATTTATTGACATTTATTTATTTAAAGATAAGTAAAGAAATCTGAAATGAGAGTCGTTCCACAAATAAAAAGTTTTCATAAATTTAAGGTGATTGTAAATATACAGTATTGTAAAAAATTTTGGTTTATTACACGGTACATACATATAAACCAAGTAAAAACATGATTTGTAGTCAAATAATATGTTATTTTTGGCATTACAATAGCACGCAACTACAAAAATATATAATATATTGTGTGCAAGTGCCTGATTATAAATTTGATAATATAGATACCGCTCTTCAATGAACAATACTCTAACTATAGTCATCTCTGTTCATCAAATGATGGATCATCGAGGAACTCATAATGAAATTAAAATTTTGTTTTTATATCATCGGCAACCTTATATTTTTATGGAATTATTATAAACTACAAGATTGTCTAAATATTTTAGATAGTTTTTTTTTTAATCACACTCTCTAGATATTTTGATATAAAAATATCCAATTGAAAATGATAACCTATGTGATTTATCATATTTTTACCCAACTTTGAACACTAAAATAATAATAAAAAGCCCGGCGACCTAGGAACTTTTTGTGATTTTTGGAAATACAGTTTTATTCAAATCCCTAGTATTATTCAATCTTTGCGTATCTCTTTACACATTTTTAGTTAGCTTTCAGTGCACAATAAATGCAACAAATATAACATAAAATACACATCTGTATATGTATATTTATATGACACATAACGTATACTTCTCACCATATAATACCTACTACCTAGTGATGTTGAAGACATATTATTTCACAAATGCATTTTTCATTCCTGCTTTCTATAAATTCTATATCTAACCCTTATCTGTTATCCATTCATAAAATACAATGAATATGACGAGAGAGTCTATAGCTGTATGCTGCTGCTGAATAGTAGTGCGATGGAGATAATCAATAAAAACCATCATATGCTTTTGAAAAAAGAATATATTATGGGTTTAGTTAGGTATTGTGGGTTTTGTTGTAGATTCGCACGAGCCATTTCATAAAGTAACTTTGTGGGAGGAGATACCTATAATTTAATTTTTGGGTTCGTTAATTACTTAACTGGTGATTCCGGAAGTAAATTTACGTTCGCAAATATTAAGTCATTACCAGCCCCAAGTGTGTGAGCTAAGCTGAAAATTTATGAAGTATTAGTATTATGCTTCTCTTAAGGATGTAAGAGCCCCAGCGCAATTTTGTATAAATGGCTTGCTTGATTGTTTATTTTTTAGTATGGTGTTGGATTAAATCCAAATTAATTCTGTAAATTTCAGAATTTATTTTATTTCAGGAGGGGAAGGGGGCGATTTTTTAAATAAATAAATGACTTCAAAAGTAGGCATATTTAACATTGGTCTTATGGGAAAACGGTAAGTGGATGATATTTTTTCATAATTTTTTAAAATTTAAATTAAAGTTAAAACCTTAATAAATTATTGAAAACAAATTAAAAAAAACTGTTGTGTCCGACTAATTAAGGATGTATGAGCACAGTAGTGGGGCCATAAATTTAAAAAAATACATATTTTCAATTTTGATGGTGAATTATGTTATACCTTGTCAATATAAGACGAAGAAAGAAAATATTTCGATATCTGGAGTAATTTTCAAAACATCGAAAATTGAAAATTTTGTTTCATTTTTTAGCTTTCGATATTTTGAAAACCAAGGCAAATATCGAAAAATTGTATTCTTATTTTTCGTCCACATTAATGAAGTTATAACAAAATTCATCATCACAGTTGAAAGTAAGGTAGGTACAAATAATTTCAACCTCAAGTCTAAACTTGCCTTGGCGCTCGTACTAACTTAATGATTTTAAATAATTTAACTAGCTGCAATTGAACATCATATCAAAATACGTAAAATGAGACGAAATGCTGCAACGCAATTGAATAATTATCTTATTCGCACACTAATTAATTCGAAAAGCTTATCCAGGGTAAACTAAAGGCCAATATTTTGTATTTCGAGACAGGAAAATGAGATATTTCTCTAACACATATTAATTTGTTTTCACTCTGACACAAAGAGTGTCTGTCTCTATTCTGTATGTCAAGCAATGACGTGACTAGTTCCTAACGTGCCTAGGTCCTCCTAAAGGTTAAAGATGGGTCTATATATCTGATTAACTAAATTTGAACCGCACAAATTCAACCTGATTGATGAATAGAACTAGCATATGTCAATTATATGTCTTTACATGTTCGAAAGAAAGTAGTATACATGAAAAACAATTCAATGTATTTAATCAATGACCTTGAAAATGACAAGCTACACTAATTGACAGCCTTAGATCCGTGAATAATGTATTCTTCCATCTTCGTTGTATTCCCATTTTTTCATGAATATGATCAGAAAAGAATCTTAGAAAAAAAACTGCCTGAACTTATTATTAAGTTTATTCAGTTTAAATAACATAATTGATTTTTAAATTAATAACTTCGAAGGTATTTCGTGTTTACTCTTTATGTTTCTATTACATTCTTCGACCATTCTAAAACATGCATAATTTAAAACCAAAACATTAAATATAATAACGATATGTTAAAACATAATTAAACATTGTTAAAACATCATGTTTTTTATAATTAATTGTTTGAAATATTAATGAACTATCTTAAAAATAATAAAAAATATATTATATAAAAAAAGAAACACATATTAACTAATTTCAAAAAAACAAATAACACATTCATTGTATTATAAATTATAATATGACCTAAAAAAAATTATAACTTTTTACCTGGACGAACATATAACCACTATAACGTATATTATACAACATATATGTACGTATTTACGTGGTTGCGGTACGTTTACGTTGGTTATAATGAAAGTAATTTAACCTGAACACATCATAGGTAGTAACTGGACTAAGTTGTATAATCTTGATACAAAAATATTGACCAAATACGAATGAAAAAGGGATGCAACATTTTACTATCAAAATTAAATAAACATAGATCTTTCTCTCGACATTTTTAACGCTAACACAGTGTTATAAGTTTCAAGTCTTCGTGCCAGTAAAATATCTGTCCCTGACATTGCATTTAAGACAGTTAGTTTACGAAAATATTGTCATCAAAATTGCAGTAACAAGTCAATATGCTGGACTTTTACTATTTTTATCTTTTCTCATAAAAAAATATTCAAAAACTCAAGTTGTAGCTAAGATCTTGATGCAAAAAAATTCACAAATTGCGTACACATGGCTCAGAAAAAGAATTGATAAATCCTCATGAATATATAGTAAAATAAAAAGAAGATAAAATTGCCCTTCAAGAAATTTTTTTTCACATTTTGGTATCGATTCTATGTACAGGGTTATTCACGCTATACGATACGGAAGATTAAGTCTAAACGGCTTGATTTTAACAAAATTTTCCGTTCAGAAATAGATGGAGGGCTATTAGTTTTGTACTCTAAAATTATTTTCGTAATATGCAAGGTGACCGAAAACGCAAAGTGTATCTATCCAGTTTGTGTTTTTTTTAATGAAAGATTCTGCGTATTGTTTCATTTTCAGGGTCTACGGTCAAAATAAAGGTGTTTTGCATAAAGGTTTATCCCACTCTTACTTCACAATTTTCGAAAATATTCCGTATTTTCTGAAATTATAGTAGCCATTTTGACATATAATTTTTCAAAGCTTATATCAGTTTTTCAAACCAAATTTAATTAGTAGTAATGGATTGAGTTTCTTGTCGCAACCGTGAATAATTGAATTCCGTATACAGAGTATCCCAAAACTATGGCTAAAGAAATGTATCAAGCCTGTATTTTTTTAAATGGAATATTCTGGAAAATACAAGTGTTTTGCATAAAGATTTATCCCACTTTAACTTCACGATTGTCCAAATAATCCGTATTTTCTGAAATTGTAGTAGCCTTTTGACGTATAATTTTAACAAGTTTTAAACGATAATCAGTAAAAGTAGGTCTCGACATAGAAGACAACAATAATTTTAACAAATTTTATCAAAAATTTAAGGAAAAGTTTTGGCAAGACTATTAAGTCAGAATAATTACCCTTAATGTTACAATGGAGACTATCTCTCACAGGACAATACAAATTATAAGGTTAGATTTTATTTAAAGTCTACGAATTAGAAGAGAATCTGATATTCATCGATCATTTTAATATTCAAATGACTTTTGATTAAAACTTAGTTGGGGTTTGTTCAAATTTTGCAACACTTGATTGTACTCAAGTATAAATTGGACATATATAGGATTTGTTCTCACATAGATAATAGTAGGTGAGAATACCTACTAAATATATACATGGTGATTTTATTTATTAATTCAATGTTTGCTTTTGTTGTTAATTAAGTTGTTTATAGACATTTTTTTGTTTTAAATACATCGTTTGTGTTTTGTTTAATTAACGAAGAGAGGGTTTTACATTTTTGAATTTAAACAAAAACAGAAATCAGTGATTTTATCAACTTTTTAGAGGTCATTTGTGTCATGCTTTGTCACTTATTCAAATATTACTTAGTCATGGGTGAATTATTTAAAGGAATTTCTTCATTTCTTATAAAGCTTAAGAATAAGCAAATCTTTCTTGAGTTCGAGCTACGACACATTGCGTAGTATCAAGTTAAAAGCTTCATTTTACATATAATTTACTGTACTTCATTACATTTTACTGTAATTTTTTTCGTATTTCAAAACATACATATTCCCGGGCTTACATATCATTTTTTAGAATTTTCTCTTTAAGAAGACAAAGAACGATCATAAGTAGAGATTGAAGATTCGACTTCATTACCCATTTTCGTAACTGATTAATCGGTAAAAGAACGAAAAACAAAATTTGCAGGGATATTTTAAGTTCGAAGATGTGATTGATGAATATCCAAAAATCGAATCGCATGTAACTATAAACCGAAAAATGTTTTCGAATATAGTACTACACTTACCATAAATTCTTTGAACTTACATTGAACAAGTAAACAAATCGTTTGGATACAGCGCATTGGTAGTCTGACAACACTGAAAAGGGCGATATTGAGACAGCTGGACTATTACAGTTCATACTCTAATGACAATTATCTCGATTATTTTTTTACATACTCTAATAACAAGGTAATCGATTTCCCAACACTACAGACTTTTGTCTGATACTAAACTTGTATAAATCGTAGTCTGGCATTTAAAAAATTTAATTTTGATGTGCATCGGACAAAGGTCTCGGGCTCAGATCTGAATTTTTGTATTGCAACTCTGTCAATATCGCCCTTTCTTTGTCTTGCTAAACTAACAAAGATTTACATCCAAACAAATTCTTGACTTGTAGCAAATAAGTTCCAAAAACACACGTTACATTGATACTTCATGACTCTTTAAATGCTAACAAAGTTTTCCCATGCGCGTACTGACTTTAAAAAAAATTTGTAATTGAGTAAATAAAATTCTTGAAAGGTGTAATAAAATAAATGGTGGAAGCGTCATTAAATTATGGAGTTTAGTAACTGCTGTGATGTGATGCGCATTTAACTGCGTTTCCACCATTTTAACAGGATATTTCAGTTTCATACCCGATCGTTAAATTGTCTAGCGTTAATAGTTTGTTGTAAATTTTACAAAGTAAGGGGGAATAGTATTTGTGGTTGATTAGTTTAAAAAAATATCAATCATAAGATTATGATAACTGTTATTGACAGTGCTATGATTAATGGCCAAAATCAAAATCTCTTTCAACAGATTTTGTATAGAAGAATCATAGTTATTTGTCTGTGATCAGAGATTCAATGTCAAATTAACAGACTCGTCAACCAATAACTCAAATTTGAAAGTTAAAAAAAACCATAGGAATTAAAATTCAAGCCTCCACCTTTAATAATAATTTCAATGCTTTTGTTTAGCTTTTTTGTTTATTGATGAAATAACGGCCGAGCGTTATAAAATTTTTGTTGTTGTTACTAGGATGTAGGTATATTTATTTAAAAAAAAGAGAAAGAAGATATTATACCAGAGAGTTTATACATTATTTTATAAAATATTGGACAAAGATCATGATGTATTTCCGGTCGGACGGTAAAAACCGTCAACCGGACGTGACGGTTGGCCAAACGCCAGTGTTACATTATATACATTACATACACATACACATATTATGTGATATAATATAGTTGAATTAAAAATACCAACATTTTACTAGCTGCGATGTATTCTATGGTAAGCATTATTAATGTTTATTTCATTTAAGCCCTTTGGGAAGAGTTCATTACAAAATGTTGAGCAATAAACTCTTAATAAATGTTTATTAAGAGCTAAGTGCAGGGAAACAACCCATTTTAATTGATACAAAGAAGAGAAAAAATATTTAGCTATTCCTAGCGAAATTACAATTTCCTAGAAACACAACATCTTATATCTCCCATATCTAGGACTAGAACTGATTATCTTTAAAGGGTTGATTCGATATTAATCAAATTATATACAGCTTGAAAAATTCGAATTAAGCCGTATTTTAATGGAGACACGCATTAAAATTCATAGACAAGTATAATGAACAACGTATACAAATATCTTGTAATGACCGTTTTTGGTGGTTTCGGAATAGTTCTATATATGTTATCTTTCGTTTCGGTTTACTATTGTCGAGAAACATAGTTAATTTTAAGTAATTTAAATAATCATATTAGTAGGTATGATTTAGTATGTGGTTGCTGGTAGGTTCGAAACACACTATGTTAAAAAAGTTGGCCTCGATGAAACGCATCAAGTATAGGAAACTTACAATACCCCTGGGTCATAGATATAAAGTTGCAGTAAATGATACAAGTTTCATGAGATATTCTTGCTGTTATTTTGAATACCACAGTATTATCTGAATGCAGTCTGTGCAAGGTTACACCTTAAAAAGGCGTCTAAGTAGCTTCAGATACATTTATTAATATCAAACGATTAGATAAATTGGTAGGTTTGTTTGAAACAATTATAGAAACTGTGTGTGTTACTTATACACTCAAAACTAATACGATGTATAATTCATATAATATTTATAATATTTTCTATTTGCTGTGTATGTCGTTAGACTAGTCAGCCATTCCAAACATGTTTTACTGCTAAAAAGATACTTTACTCATGTAAGTTTTGTTTTAACATTTATATATTTATATGTATAAAAGTTGAGAAAAAGTAAAGTATACGTTTGTTTGTTTATTTTTATTTTTTTTTTGCAACAAAAAAACATTCCACAGACAAAAATAAAAGAATTTTATTTAACGTTATGTTTATATAGAAACTTTTTTTTGTTTTTATTATGAACAACGTGTTTCAGAATATTGGATAGGTTAGGATTTCTTCTTTTTTGGATCTAATTCTAAAAATGGTTATAATAATATTAAAATAATGGTGACGATCTTCTTCCACATGAGGAGCGGGCCCTAATCACAAGCCACGACCTCATTGACAATACTATTAATATCTCTCGATAATATACTATAAAAAAAAGTGTCGGTCGGTCGGTGTAGGATACTTTTTATTTTCTAGCTTCCATTCGCTGAACGCGCGCTAAAAAACATACAAAAAATTTAATTATTTTGTTTCAAACTTTCTTTTACCAAATATTTGTTTTTCTATAGAATATCCTGGCAAAAAAACAAGAAGCCAATAGTTTCCGATTTAGCTAATTTTGATTGAGTAACGTTGGATAAAAGAATTAATTTTCAACGAATTAAGTTGGGTCACTATTCTGACAGAATAAACGGGCCTATCCCTGTTTTGATTACTTTAAAAATGCTTTGTCCTGAATGACTGATTGATTGATTGATTGATTGACTGACTGACTGACGGATCAAAGCACAGCCTAAAAAGCAAATCGTACAGACCAGAAACTTAGAGGGTGTGTTCTTTTTATGACGCAGGAATCCAATAATGAATTTTCCAAAATTCTACCTCTAAGGGAGTGAAAGTTTGTATGAAAATCTTTCATTTTTGAGTCCACTACTTATCCGATTTTAAAACCTTTAGAATGCTACATTGTCAGCAAGTAACACGGTTTGTATCTTGAAGTGGGGTGGTTAACTGCTAGTAATAAATAAACAGTGTGCATTGACCAGGCAAACCAAAACAAGACATTTCCCCAAAAATTATCAACATCAACAAATTTTGGTAATTAAATGATAAATTATATATAATTCAAATCCAATATTGCAACCAGATCGATATATGAAAGCGGATTAATAATAGGAACTTGGATTAAAACAATTCAACAATAGTTTGTGCAATCTATGTTTACCTCGGAATGAACTGCTTTATTAGCAGACGAAAAAACAATCCTAAGCGGAACTCCTAAAGCAGTACATGAAGAAATGTAAACCATTCTGTCTTAGCGAGTATTGTTTCGTCGTAAAGAAATTTTGGCATTTCACGGCAATTTTGCCAAATTATCCGAAATCTGCATAATGTAAGGAACATCAATCGATATTTCGGGATTATCAGAAAATGAAGCGTTACCTCATATTTATTCATTTTTTCAAAGTAAAGGTGGAGTGCGATTTCGAATGTAGATGCGTTAAGCCCTATTTAGCGCAAAGATATTTCTATACATTTGAAACTATCTTATATAACCTGGAACACACTGTGGATATACCTATATAATCAAATAAAATACAACAGAATTTTAATAATAGATGGTTGTATAAATGAAATATAAATTGTTACACTTTTGTATATTAACTGGTCTGACAACAAAACTCTACGAACATTACATATCTACCAACCATACATAGGTAATACAAATAAGTAAGATGAATGTTACATATATGAATTAATTATTAAAATTTTATAAAACAATACGATACGAACATCGTACACATATTACATACGTAAATGTAACGAGCCAGTCCAACATATTAGCCTTTTTGTTTATACACTTTTAAAAAAAAAATATGTTCTCATAAAATTTGATTAACAAAACATACAACGCAATTGAAAAAGCTTTCTTTGTTTATGAAAAATAAAATTTTAAAATAAACATTGCAAAAAAAAATTATAAAACACTTTGTATGATCCCGGAAAACAAGTGGGCCGAATTTTTCTTGATGGAGTATCGAAATTTTTAAAAACATAGTTTTGGAGTGGAAAACGAAAAACTGTTTAAGTCACAATAAACTATATTCTTAAATAATTAACTTATTACTTATTCAACTCGTTGCCGGGTAATATATACAAGCAAAATTTTTCGCTAAATCGACATGGAATTTTTACGCATAATGTAGACCGTGGGAAAGAAAGGGTGCTTTGTAAAATGATTAATAAATACTCGAAATTTCATGAGTGGCTGCCTTTTGGAAAGTCTATCTTCTTTCTACGACTTTTTCCGAAAGCAGTGCATTCTTAAATGAGTACGATGACACATATGTAAGCTATCGGCCAGAAAAACTCAGGAGAGAATTTTTTCGGACACTCTGACCAATTGATAAAATTAATAATTATTTAACAATTTAGTAAAAATGAACTGCATATGTATTGAAAGGCAAGTACGGCATGTTCAAGTTCGTAGACAAGCTCCTCGATGAAGAATTTTTCTTGGAAAAAATATTTTATTGTTTAATAAAATATCATCAATGTTACCAAGTGATCGTCGTGCCCGACAAATTCCTTGCTGCGTTTTTTTTTCAGGCCGATAGCTTAAATATGACGTTATTGTGGTCATTTGAGTACGCAGCGCTTTTGAAAAGTCGTAGAAATTTGGTAGACTTGCCAAAAGGAAGTCATTCACAAAATTTCAAGTATGTATTAATCATTTTACAAAGCATCCTTTGTATCCCACGGTCTATTGCGCCAGTTACTAAAATTAAACGTTCTCAATAATTGATTACTCTGAATTACTGAATACACTTTATTTAAAGTCAACCAAAAGGCGGCTCGGAAAAAATATTTTCGCTAAATGAAGAGATATATTTTTACAATAATGTCATCTGTATTTCATCGGAAAATTATTTTCAATATGTCAATATAACAGACATTTAAATTTTTGGAATTTTCCAAAATTATATGCCTTCTTTATAGTTACAAATTTAAAAAACATTCAACTTTGATCTAAGAGATAGCTTTTAAATTAAAACTTTCGAATTCAAACATAAAATATTCACAATAAAATTTATGTTAGAATTCCCTTAAGCTCAAGAGTGTATTTTGCATGCTACTGCAAAATCCAAGGAACGTTTTAAGATATAGTATAAATCTTATTATAATCCCTAGAAAATATTTATAGAAATTTATTTTTCCATAGTTAGAAAATATTAAAATAACAAAATAAAAATTCAAAAGAATCTCAATAAGTGGAAAATTTTTTTAATTTTTTTCTAAGGTGAATATTTTACTAGAACCGAAATTTCTGGCATTTTTTACGTATAATCGGAGCAAAATATTTTTTAAATTTATTTTGTATATTCAAATTTTTTATTTTAAATTTTTTTCTTTGGTAACAAATAATACACATTCATTTAGGTACATTATTTTCAGATGATTTAACTTTGTAACTGAAATTTTTTAGCAAAAAAGTGGTTGCCTTTAATAACTCAATATAATCCTTAAATTAAACCTCTTGAAAGTGTATACAACTTTTTTTTCTCCTAAATCACAAATTGAATATTTTAAATTATCATCATACAACTACTTATAAATAATAATGTACCCAGTACAGGGGTAGAAAAGGCAAGGGGAGAGAAAAAATAAAGTATTATTATATTTTATGTCATTAGGTACCCTTAAAAATACATATTTAGGGGTGTTTGATTTTATATATTTGATATAATTATTTTTTTTTGAAAAAAATTATTCAAAACTATAATTCGAATGTGAATATCCCTTTTAACTTCAACAAAAAGAGTCATATTTACTAGTTAAACAAAGAAAACTATTGTTTAACGTTTTAACCGGCATTTTAATTCTTGCTAAAGTTTCGCTATTAAATAAATAGTCATGAGGTTAGGTTCGGTGAGATCGAAGGATTCGATCGGCGTGTCAATACTTATGAGGCTTGAGGTATGTTGCTTTAAAATACGTATCATAATCCTCCACTTCGAATAAATATTAGTTTTTAGAAAAGCTCATTATTTTCTCAATATTATAAACCATGTCTATGGATATTAGAACAGGGGTGGCTTTACGATGCTGGGCATCTGCCTGCTCTTGAGGAAACTGAATTTAACCCTTTTTTTACTTTTGTTTAAAATAACATTATTGACCATCCACTTACATGATCCAAAGAAATTTTTAAAAAGAACATCGTTAACGACAGCTGAGAAGAGAAATATGGCACAAAATTAACGGAAACGTAAGTAATTACAACAAGTTAATGTTTTAAAAAGTACGCTGATGGTCTGGAGTTTTGACAAAATTCATGTAAGAAGTAATTGAAATTAAAACTTTAGACACCAACGTTAAACACACAGCTTCCAGGATTAATCTCAAATGTTGGAAACCGTGTATTCGGAAGTTGTTCTCTATCATCTAACCCACCCGATGCTGTATTGTATTTTTGTTCGAAATTATGAAGCGAATTTTAACGAATAATAATTTTTAGATAAAATCTATAAAAAGAATAATTTAAGGGTATCCAAAAATGATTTCAAGTTATATGAGTACAAAATATAAATAATATAAAAAGTAAAATGAAAAATTGAATTTGGTAATGATTGTATACCGTAATATACACATGAAGTATCCATCCATTCAATTTTGATATTCACAAAAAGTTACACCCTACTGTTACGTAAAAATAATATAAGTTGATAGAAAAAAAGGGTGATTTTGGAGCGAGTTAAAGTAAAATAATATGATATCCCGCCAAAAAAAAAGCAACTCATTCTACTTTTTTTTCGTATTAATTTGTCATAGCTTGATTTTTTGAATGACGTGTGCGCGCACATTTGTATAATTAGCATAATAATTGTTCGCTTGTGTGCATATTTTGAATTTGTAATTACTTGTAGGTTATTTTTGCAACATCTTTTTGATAAGATTTTGGCGCTATTTGACAGGTTATGCAAATTGAATTTATAATGAAATAATCTTTTGATAATATTTTGGCGCTTTCTTATTATCTACTTAAAAAATCGTAACCTGTTTCGTGTCTGTGCTTGCATAATACAAAAAATACTTATCTACAAGCTATGGAGAACATCCTATTAGAACACTAATATTTGATTACATTTATTGCCTAGTAATTTAATTGTGCGACTTACATTATATAAATCGTCTCTGTGAGCGATACAATTATATTTAGTAGATCTTTTTAATTTTTGATAAATGGAAATTTAACTAAAGAGAAAATCTTACTTACAAATGAATTATCCAATAAAGCGTTTCAAAAATATGAATGCATACCTGAAACAAAAAGAAAAATTTTAAATATTAATCACCAAATACAAAAAAAAATATATAATATTTCGAGAAATATATGAAAATCACAATAAGGTAGATATTTCTTTCTTCATTGATGTGTTTTTTGGCAAAAACAAATCCCGAGGTTAACCATAAGACAAACTTTCATTCTTAATGCCGTTAACAATAATGAAACAAAAGCTTTTTGTGCTATTTAGGAGGCAACACAAATCAAGTCTCCGGCGCCCACAACTTTTTACAACCGTTGAACCCAATTGATAAAATTTTGAGTTGAATAACTACCCGATAATTTGAAGGTTTAAAAATCAAGTTAAGCTAAAAGTGGCTGGTTATTATGAGGTTAATAGTTTATTCTTTAGTACTATTATAAATATTAATAGTACTAAATTATTATTATTATATTATTATTAATAGTAAAAAGTTAAAAACATAGTTCAAACCGAGTGTTCCACGACACCTACCGCTTTTTTTTATTTATTCTTAAGATCCGTTTCATGGCAGTAAAATATTTTCCTTTATCAGTGTACTTTTACACTGTTTGCAAAAAACTTAAAATGTTTTTTTAGATAAAAAAAGGTTTTTCTTTTAATTAAAATTAATTTTTTCCTTATTAGCTTAAGTCTGTTCTAAGAATTTTTTTTTTAAATAAAAGCGATTTTATATTTTTAATACCTAAACATGAATTTAAAATGAAAAAATGAATCGAATTTTTGTAACATCACTATGAATGAAAATCATATGATCATAACCTAGATGTAGACTTTATAGTGAATAGTCTCCAACTCTTATAATCTCTTTAGATATTATTCAATAATTTAAGATGACATTTTAACGTGATACCTACACAGTAACATTGACGGTATATTTCCATAAAATTTAATCACAAAAATTTAAATAGTTTGAATTACACTAATAATATTAAATTTTCAAAACTAAATATGACAGTTATGGTTCAAACTTAAACATAAACATAATATTTTATGTACAACTTTTGGAGGGAATTTAATAAAGGGTAAATTTTTTTATTAATCCAGTTTATATTTTTTATTTCATCAATGAAGCTCCACATTAAATATTCCTCTAAAATCGAGAAGAGAAGGCTATTGTTGAGTATTTAACTGGTTTAATGGTAGCTTTTAATTTATACATCTTTTCTCATTAAACAAGATACTTATCCAAAATACACATATAACCTATTTTACTAGATGCAACACTGTTTTATCTATGTGTGGGTATAAGGGGTTTAATGTGGAATAAAAGGGTGTTTGTGTGTACAATGTATTCGGTGGAATTTAAAATTATGTAGTATAAACCTATTTTATTTAACTAGTTGACAAAAATAACTATATCATCATTTAGAAGATCGGGTTATGAAGTGTAGCTTCACTAAACCTTCTAAATTATCGATAGTGTCGAATCCTCTACTGAAATCGGAGACGCTTCATATATATCTACCGAATTATGATAAGTAAAACTATACAAAATCGACTTGGATATACAAAATTTACTAAACAAACAGAAATAGTAAATAAATAAGTTAATGTTGATACACATAAATAAAAATTCGTTGATTTGAAAAAATGATCATTACGTGAGAATACAGTCCAGCTAGTTAGATAACATTTACCATATCTATGCTTAGCATAGATATGGTAAATGTTATCTCATTAATAATCTGGATGATCGATACTTATCCGGCTTTGCTCGGAATTTTTTGTGTTAAAAAGGCGAAAATATCACTCTATCTTTTATTTTAGGATAAACTGAAGCAAAAACTGCAAAATATGACTCTTCCTGACAGCTATTGGCGAGTATATACATTGTACGTGGTTCGTTTCGTATGTATTGCATAGTGTGATATCCGTGTGGTTATGTCAGTTTTCGTTGATAGAATGCTGCTGTGATATAAGTTAATTGTTCGTTTACTTAGATAAAATATAAATGAGATTCTAGAAATGATAGGAGTATTCGAGTCGTGATTCGAGCATTTATAGAAATCGAGATATTCGAAAATATTTTTTTGCATTTATTTAAAAAAAAAAAAAAAAAAAAAAAAAAAAAAAAATTTTGCAAATGTGAAAAAAGGCAAAATTGAAAAATGGAATGCATTTGACCAAAAATCATTTTCCAATTCCTTCAACAAATACAATCTTCGATATCCATAAATTCAACACTGCAGGGTGGGTAATAATTTCAAAATTTGTATTACCACTTCTTTAAAACTCAGACAATTAAAAAAGTCATTGAATTTTCACTGGGTCAGACTAAAACTCAAAAATAATTTCTGATTTAATAAAATGTTTAGTTTAATATTTCAGGCTTAGACTTTTAAATTATACGAAATTGAACAAGAATCGAAATAATTTTTAAAGCATATAAAACTTTTTAAAATTTTAACAATCTGTTTACAAATCAATTTTATTTTAAAAACCTTCCAAGATTTTAAGTAGATTTTAGACTTTTAGCACTTACTTTAAATTAATTCATAAACTTTAGATTTTACAAATTAACTCCAGATACAAAATTGAGACTTTCAAACCAATAAATTTAACCAACCCATATTTTTAACTTAATTCACTTTTTTCGTTAGTACTAATAAAATGTTAAGATTAAAATACTCAAATACTCAGTACATGTGATAGATAAATAGGTTTTTAGCATAAAGTCGCAATGGTATTAACAATGTTATTAGGTTATTGTTTAAATATTGCATAAAGTAAGCTATATAACTAACACCTATGTTGTATATATATGCCTTTCTAAAGACGCTAAGCTGAGAAACATACTAGCTTTAGTAAAACACTAGAAGCTAGCTGCTAGAGCTCATTACTGAGTATAAGTAGTAATTTCATTAAATTTGGTAGCAGTTGGTATATGTAGTCAACAGTAATATACAAATTGTTTGTAGTGGTAAAAACTAATACCCTGCCTGCACTCTGTATGGTTGGTAGACATGTTGTTCAACTTGTTATTAATTTTAATTCATTGTTAAATTATTTTTGGCGGTATTAACAACATTTTAACTTTGTTTAATAAACATAAAATATAATAATGAGATCTAGCCGTAATATCTATTCATTAAGTCTTATGATGTAAGTGCTTATGTAAATGTATGATGTAAATGAAAATGGTCTTTTGATGTAAGTGCTTTTGGAAAAAATATATACAAAATTTTTTCGAATTTTTGGGAAAATATTTCCAACGATTTTCGACATTTTAGAAACGACAAAAAAGAATTCTCAACAAACATTACCAAAAAAATTATTGTTTCACTAAAGTTTTTTATTTTGTTTTTTTAGATCTATTTCCCAATTACTCTGCCATCGGATCAGTTTTGAATAAAAACTCACTGTAAAAATAGTAAAAAGTAAAAAAAAAATTGTTCTATCTTTTTGGAATTTAGTAATTAGGATTCAAAAGTTTCAAAAATTGAGTTAATTTGACTCTTAGACAAATACTTTATAAGAAAATGCCCGAAATCGATTCAAAAAATCTCTTTATTAAATTTTAAGCAATATCTCATAAACTGTGCACCCAATAATCAAAGAAGATCGATTTTCGAGTCAAAAGAACCTTATGTACTGAGTTTTATTAAAATTGGAGACATAGTATTTTTCTCGAATTTTCCAGATTTTCTTATTTTGGTTCGGAACTTGATAAAACGTCCTATATAAAGTAATTTTGACCTAAAAAATTTAAAAATTTGATTAATCGAACGATTGGTTGATTATTTTCTATTGTTATCTTATCTAGTCGTCAAATTAACGCAATATAAGATCTTTTGTATCTTATATATTCTAAAAATACAAATAATGAAAACTATTCCTAAAAGTTTTTTCAAAAAATTTTGACACAAATTATTTTCATATTCTTATAATCGTATAACCTGACAATTTCCGATGTTGCCTGGAGATAATATGAAAGTTTTGGGAAGCCTAACAAATTTTCATAATAAAAATATAAGGGTTTTTGATACAAAAAGCTGATTTATATAGTAGACAAAATTTAAATAATTTTTGTAAATAGCGCAAACATTAAAAAAAATTAATTTCGTACTGTATAGAAAATTTTAACGAAGAGATAAATTCGCAATTGCATCATTAATCTCAAATGTAATTATTTTTTCCAAAAAAAAAAAAATTTAGTTTTCGATAAAAAATAGATTTTAATCAAGACGTAACGGTATATAATAAATTGTAACGATTATATATATTATATATATTATATTCATTTTATTTTTTTTCAGTATATTGTGTTAATACAATCAATTTTTTTTCTCTATGTGCGCGTACGTTGTGTGAAACATCTGCACGATTTTTTTCCTTTTTTTTATTTTATTAAAATATCAAATACAATATGTAGTACAAAAACAGCACGCGTTTGTATTACCGCCCCATCTTTATTGATACAACAAAAAAATGACACAGTAAAGGGCGATAATCCAAAAACATGAACATGGCGATGACTACAAACAACTAACAGAATTTCTATATCTATCCTATTCAATAGGACTATACAATGGTATTCGAAAATACTGAAGGTTAAAATATTTTTATGCGAATAATTAAAAGCGTAATTGAAATAATTCTGTTCAATCGTAAAATTTCAACTGTTTATAGACAAAATCTTTACCAGGATTTGTCTGTAAGCCATATTAAAGTTCAACATCTTTAAAATATATGATTTTAGTAATTTTGAGTACTAATTATCCTTAATATTGATTTTTACAACTTCACTTTGCATCCGAGTTTTTGTAATTTTATCGAAAAACTAAATCGTAAAAAAATAACGTTATTTTTTGGATTTACTAGAATAAGTAAAATCCAAAAGTCACTAAAATTCAGTTAATTTAACTATAACCGATTTAAAATAATCAAAAGTCAGATTCAACGGGATGAATGAACAGCCTTTTGTGTTTTGAAAATTTGTGTTTTGGAGAAATTTTCGGTGGTATTTCGAGTATTACTCATCTAGTTGTTGAAGTAAGTGGATTTTTGTATATTTAAGTCTTCTTCACCCACTCAATACAATAAAAATTTTTAGTTACATGGAAGCCAACCCGATAAGCCTCTTTTTCCTTTAAAAAAATTTTAGACACTGAAATCATTTCTACCTTCATTTTTGAGAGACCTTATGTATATCCTCTTTGTGATGAATTGAATAATATTATTGAGATGATAAAAAATAATTTTTCTGTGAACGAAATTCGTCGAAAATAAAATTGGATAAAATTGGTTTTTTGTATATCTGTTGAAAAACAATTTTTTTCTCTGTAACAATTTAAAACAGTGATTTTTTTATGCTGACTATTTTTTTGTTGTTGTCTGTGTACATTTGTAATAGCATTGTCACAGTGAAAAGTTATAAATAAATTCATATACAAATTTGATTTTCATTTAATGAAATAACACAATTTATTGTTACAACAAAAAAATAAAACAAAATAACAACAAAAATAAACCAATTGTTGTTAACTCTTTTGTACGATTGTGTAAATCTTTGTTTATAAAAATAAAACAAAATGAAATGTAATAATTTTCCAAATAACGATTGCAAGAGTTTTTTTAACATAAATTTTTTAGAAAAAAAGCAAATCGGGTCAGATATGATCCTTATTAGCGGACTAATGATGATCCTTATTAGAGGACCAATTCTTATTATTTTCCCGACTAACAAAGCTAATGTATCGTTTAATTATAGCAAAATTTACTTTCTTCAGTTTTTCATACGATAAATACTTCTACATTTCCCTAACAAAGCCGAGTGGTTTGTATTTTCACTTTGTCTCTAAACGTCTTCTCTGTGAGCTGCCCCGTCTTCTTAAATAATTTTATAGGTACTTATTAGATTCCGCTTATCCTAAGTATGCAAAATTTAAATATCCACAGTTCGATATCACGAATGAAAGGATTTAGAGGCCATGATCAAACAAATTTACTACTTGTTAATGAAATCAATGGTTCTATTGATAAGATAGTCTTTTATCACGATGTTAGTTCTGAAGAGTATCCAGTTTTACTTGAAAATACAGGATCGCGCAAAGCTGTATTCAATTTTGAAATCAGTAAAAAAAAAAAGAATTCCATCACAAAATCACAAACTTTTCTCTCGTATCCTGAAATTTCAATTCGCTAATGATCCTTTTTTCTTCGCACAATACAGAATAACAAAAAAGAGTTCAATAACTTAACAAATAAATAGCAATCATAATGAGATACACGATTTTCTGCAATATAAATAGCCCATTATTTAGAGAGGGGAAAACATTTTTTCGATAACAATAACAAATTAAATGAACTCTATAAACAAGTACCAAGTTAATGAATTAATATAAAAAAAAGTACTATAGGTAGGTACTCAACAGTGTAACAGCTGATATAGGTTTGATTTATATCACATATGAAACGAACGGTACAGTCTTTTTAACGTTATATTAATTATTTGATATTTACTAAAAAAATTGAGTATAAATAAATCATTGAAAATAACAAACAATTCACTTGAAGGGTTGAAAAGTAACATTAAAATGAGATAGTTTCATGTATAAAAACAAAATGTGTGATACAAACTACACGTAACATTTTAAATAAATATAAATTGTGGTTTATATATTGAAGGTAGTACAAATGAATAACTCTGTTCAAAAATTTTGAGTTAATAGTTTTATGCGAATCGATATAAAAATAATAATTCGCAAAATTTGAAAAATCTCTCAAATAAAATAACAAATACATTTTGGATAGGTTTTTAAAAATTATTGAAGTGAAAACTTCTATAGGCGCGTTAAACGATATGTTATATATTTATAATAAATAATATTTGGTAGGGTAAAATCTTACGCTAACTTTAAATTGCGTCAACATGCAATGAATATAGCTACAGACATAACACCGTAACCTAGAACTTTTTTCAATCGAAAAAACAACACCTATGTAATAATAATTAAAGCTGCACAATTTAACTACTAACTAAGTGATTCTGATCTTTGGTAACTTCTGATTACCAATCATAGATGTCGTTTTTTTTTTTTTTACTATTTATAATACTTTTTTTATATACACTCTAATAGTTTTAATTTACAAATTATGAAATTTTAATTGTTCATACTATAATAATAATAATAATAAAAAAAAAAAAGAAATTACTTCAAAATTTTAAATTTTCACTTCTGTCAACAGCTCCCGTTCTATTGTCTGTTTGGCTAAATGTGGTGGCACTTGCTCTCATTAAAATAACGATAATCGATTGGAAGGTAGCGTAAAGTCTATGATTTCAAAGAAATTGGCGTTTCTGACAGTTTAATTTCAGTAAGCACATTATTTTCTCAGCCTGACACAACCGTAAAAGTAATTAATAATCTTTAAACGAGTGTTATGTTTCTGCACTAATTGTTCTAGAGCGTAAGTTTATACTTCAGTTTATTTCATGATTAAAAGATCAATTTTTTATATGAAGTCCATCTTTTAATAGAATAGAGAAGCAAAGATGAGTTAGTTACAAACTAATTTCGTAGATGTAAAACCCAAAGCCACGTGGTAAATCGTAAAATTAATTTTTTTTCTAAATTATGTCTATGAACGTCGTTGCGTAGTTTTCACCTGGAAACAGAAATGGATAACATTTTTAATTTCCTAAATATGTTTTCAAAAAGGTACTCTTTTTACTTTAATTTGATTCAATATTTGATGAGCTGTTATGTCCAACATGTAACAGCCATGTAGTGGATGATGGTGTTGTGTTACTAACTACATATTATAGTTAGTTATATAACAAGAATAGTTCAGTGAATTTTATTATTTGATTACGTATTTCGTTTTCAAGTTAAATCAGATAAGGTAAAATATTTGTATATATTTTATTTAAAACTGTAACAAATGAGTATGTATTTTGAACATTTATTTCTACATATATATGTATATAGTTTTGTAATATCGATGGGTATTAACACTATAACCATACAATTTTATTAGGCTTTAAGGCTTTCATGTGTGTTTTATAGGTTTGTGTATAAATATCCATACCATCTCTACGTATTTAGTATGCATACTACTCGACGTCTACAGGGTGTGAAACTGTGAAATCAAACATTTGTCAAATAAGAACACCTATTCAGTTTTTTTGGAATCATCTATTAGGAGCTTCAATTCAATGCTTCTTTTGAATCAAACAACTTTTGTTGAGATTTTTTTGGTTGAAGCAAAGGTGTATTCAATGATAACTTCTACAAATTCTCTACAAGATAGAATTGTAAATCATTTTATAAATACTTCCAAAATATATTTATAAATAATATAACAGCGGCGTTCCTAATAATATAATGTACACAGAAAATTCAACCCATCTTTTGAATTTTCTATGAACTATCTTGTAGTCTTGCATAGTATAGACCATAGTGTCAAATAAAGTAATGTTTCTTTCGTCATATAGAATGGATTTCGAATGGAAATTTTCCAAACAACTTTTTTTAAAAATAACGAATAATTGAAAGACTAAATTAAATGTTCAATAACTATTTAAAATTATTTTATGTCAATTTATAACAGACGTTCGTTGGAGGAATGCAAGAGTTTAATTGAAAGATTCAAAAATTTCCATTTCTGTAGGAATACAAACATTGATTGAAAAAACGTAAACAAGCATGAACGATGTCATTAAGTTGTCCTTGAAGACTATTTTTATAAATATTTCCCGAAATTTGTTTCCTGAACTTCAGATCTATCAACCTTGATATTCACTCAGTTTCGTTTCGTTTAATCATAGCATAAAATAATTTAATTGGATGTGTTTTAAGTAATCTAACTGAAAACTAAAAGTAAAATATCATTATAAGAATTATATTCCTTATTGCGCGTTTGGCAGAGGAGGGCTAAATGAAAAAAATTGTCCGACAACGATCGACACTTTTTCAACGAGGACTTGTGATTAGGGAGCCTGCTCATCATGCAAAGAATCGTCAGGTCGTAGCCCATCTACGTCAATACATTTAAATTGCTGATTTATAGAGAAATGAACATAGTTTCTACCGGCTGTCCCACAACACCTCTAGTTCTTTAATTATTTAAACTTCACGTTCCAAAACAAGGAAAGAAAAAAACATATTATTATATACAGGTAAAATCGAATAAATCCCTAGTGAAAATTAAATGAGAAATACGAAAAAAAGTTTCATAACTTATAAATCTGAAGGGTTCCAACTTTTTGAATAGTTAATTAATGAACGCTCAGTCACGTTTATCATAAAGTTATTCAGCCTGTATAAACCTATAATATATCTGTAATGTGTATAATATAACCCATACATTACATTAGCTAAATTAAATTAGATAGGCATGATACTCGATTGCGATACATGGTATATAACTGATAGATATAATACCATACTAAAAACACAACATATATACTCAATGCCACAAAAAATGCTCGTTTTAAAACATTCTAAGTGTTACTATTATAACATAATATATGATGAGTACGCTCAGAATGTTCTAACTGTGGCACTTTTTTTGACAGTGAGTGTACATATCGATATATTTATAGATAAGACATCGTTATTTTTAACGATGTCTAATTTTAATAAATTTAATTAAAATCTTAACTGTGATTTTCATTAACAAAGTTATGCATAATAATACCTGTAGGTATTAAGAATAATCGATTATAATTTATGCAAGTTTAATTATGAATTCAGTAATATTAATGAGGTATTAATTAATTGATTTGAATATATTATTATGATAATGATTAGAAGCATGTGTAAAATCGATGCTTTATGAGCCGTGTTGTCAGTGCATTGATTTATAGGAAAGGTCATGATTGGCCATGATTTGTAGTTAATACTATAGAATTTGTAGTATAAGAAATGCTTGTGGCGATAAAATATAATTTGAAAATGGTTTATTTGTATTTTAATACGATGTTTACTGGAACTATTTACGATTGTGTAGCTATCATCATGACTGATCATTTTAAAGACAAAAATTTCGTTATTCCAGTGACTCAATCACGTATGACGTTTTCATTGCTAGCATCTTCGATCTGAAATATAAAGCTAATTGCCACTTAAGGTGAAGAAGTGTAAGGCTTATAAGATCAATTACTATTACGAAAATCAATCATACGAAATTGTCTTAAGGTAGTACGGCCGCCAGGGCAAGTTTAGACTTGTGGTTGAAATTATTAATTTATTTTCAACTTTGAAGATGAATTTTGTAACTTTAATGTAGACGAAAAATAAGATAACATTTTTTCGATAATTGTCTTGGTTTTCTAAATATCGAAAGATAAATAATAATTTAAAAAAATTTTCAATTTTCGATATTTTGAAAATTACTCCAAATATCGAAAATTGTTTGCTTACTTTACGTCTTTACATGTAATTAAAATATCCTTGACTTTACCTAAATAGAAACTTGTGTAGGTCAAGGCTTCATGTGCAGTCTCCTATCCAATTACACAGTGAGAATGAACCAAAGAAAAATAAAATTATCAAAACGAACATATTTCTTTAAATTTAGATTCAAAAATTTAATTTTATGCAAAGTATACCTTTTTTTTACATACAAACTGTACCTTTTAAGGTTTTAACCAACTACTGATTTAAATGACCCCTACGTTTCTAAATACTTTTTGTGTAATATAATCATCATCTCATCAAATCCAACAAAATAATAATTTAACATCAAATACATATACGCACACAGCTAAGGCTACAATTTGTGCTTAAAAATTTATTACATATAAAAATAATAATTCAATAAAAACTCATCCTACTCTAGTTTATATCTACACGAAAATAAAACCTGTTGAAAAATCAACAATTACTAAGCTCATTTTATAAATTTGGTGGGAGCGCAAATAAACGCACTGATGGTAGAAAGAAGTAATATGTTTGTGTATGTTTGCCCTGATTTACTTTATTGTGTGAGACAATGAGTCTGGCAACGGACAAGAACAAACAAATAAAATGACATATGAGCTATTTTGGTCTATTTTAGCCAATTTAATTGCGTAGCCACCATTGCATTTATCAAAATGTGTTCAATATTATAAATTTTAGTACACAATAAATATAAGTCTTAACATTATACTTTTTCCTTTTTATACGATGTAAATATGAGATATATCAAGATATATTAAGTTTAGACTCAAGTTTGTAGCGCTTAAAGATATTGATGCTACAAACAAAATTTTGGTATAGGTGTTCATAAAATCACCAAAAAAGTCCATTTGTCTGCCCGCCTGTGATCACGATAATTTAAAAACGAAAAGAGATATCAAGCTGAAGTGTGCTTAGGACTGAAAAAGCGAAGTCGTGGGACCCATCTTGTAAACCGTTAGAGATAGAACAAAAGTTTAAATAAAAGAAATGTTCTTTATAAAAAAATAAACAACTTTTGCTTGCAACATTTTTTCATAAACATCACTGTTTACCCGTGAGGTTGCAAATACTTTAAATTTATACGTTACATATATTATGTATGTGTTTGTTTGTTATAGTATATATATACCATATCCAGAAAAGAAGTGAGAAGAAATCTATCTTTACATGGTATTTCATCAATTAACTTAGTCAATAGCCAATTTTTTTTTTTCGTGAAAAGTACTTCAAACGAGGGGGATAATAATCCACGATTTGGCTTCAAAATTCGTATAAAATTTGAAATTCAATTTCGACTTTTTTAATATTATTTTGTTAAAGCATCGAGTATCAAACAGACGATGTTCATGATAATTTCAATATAAATGATAATCAATATGTGAAAAAACTTTGCCATTTGTCGAGAGAAAACAAAATCAAGATACAAGAGACTCTCTTAATAAAAATAAATAAAATAAAAAAGAGAATAGTCTCCCTTGACCAATAATACCATTCAAAAAAACGATAATATTAAATAGGGTAACAAATTATTAAGGGTGGATAATATAATATTTTGTTCTACATCTACAGCAAGCAAGCGATCGGTTGCTATTATTGTTGGTACAGACAGAGGTAGGCAACACACAGTCAGCCACCCTCTGACTACAATATTCAACATATATTTTTATTATTATTCATGTTGATTGATCAATGTGACACATGAATGACGTCATATTATCATCAAACTACTAAGCTGTCTATTGTAACCAAAAAATTGTAAAAACATCAAATTTATATGGGATGTGTATGATGATGATAGGGTTGTGATATGAAATTATTATTATGCGATTATTATTCGTATGTTTCAGGATTTATTATGTAGAGAGAAATTTTTCACGGATAAAATGAATAGGTTTTTTTATATTTGTAGATTTTCCACAAATAAAAAAGAAATGTTCCATGTGCAACTGATAGGTGGGTTTAGTACGAATGTACATTAGGCAACTCATTTTCGCAATTATATTACCATTTTCGACATGTCAATTTTATTTATATAAATTTGTCTGTTACTTTCATATTCAAAGGAATCAACCATGGCAACAGCCTCTCAAGTTCTGTACTACTTAAAATGTGTTAGACAAAATTTACTATAACCATAGACCTTACAACTCTTAGAGGAGAGAGAATATCCAAAAAGTATACGAAAGGTTTCGTACAATCGTATAATATACCATGTACTTTTTACTATACTTTGTAAAGGAAAAAAAGTTACGGAACCTTTCGGGAACAGAAGCCTATGCTCGCATTGGACCGATTTTTTAAATGATATAACACTTTTATACTTTTTATCAAATACTTTTGCTTAAGTACAGAGCCCTAATTCCGATTCCAGTAGTTTTACATTCAACTAAGTCATTAAGACATCTTTGCATAGACAAACAAAATAGACTTCTTTTTAGTGTGAAAAAATAAAGCCATCTATGATTATAGACAAAAACTATCATTGTAAACTTAACTTTACAAAAGCTATTATTTCTCTCTATGATTATAGAGAAATACTATTTTTGTAATGCCATCTATAATTTAAATAAAAATAATTCAAATATTTTAATTTTTCCGATTTTTCTTTAATAATTTTTTAGCGGCCTACGACCTAGTATTCATTCTCTCGTCAACAATTTAGCGTCATTTCAAAATATTGCAGATTATGAGAAGCAAATCGTTGACAGACACAGGCATACAGCCGTGTTTTAAAATAGGGTCCCGTTGGTTACCCTACCAGTACGGAAAAAATATTCTATTCATTGTCATTGTGATAGATCGTAAAATGGCCAAAGGTCAGTTCCATATACTACAGCATTTGGTGCATTTTTTGAATAAAATTTCTATACAAAATCAGTACCTATAAGTTCGCAACATTTTATATATTAGGTAGATACAGTTTATGTCCTTTGGCAAACAAAGTTCAAATGCAGACATGTATGGTTGAATTCGTATTTATTCACGCTAATTAGTAATAGCATAAAACAGTCTGGTTTTTGAGGGACTTAATTTACCATGATACATATTCAATTCATGCATATACTCACGTGTATTGATTGATCCTTGTACACACTTAACAGTTGAATGATTTTATTATATTTTTACAATTCACATGTCAAAATTAGACGCATATATTAGAGTGTAAATTTATCATCTATTTATTTGATGTTTTTACACATAACAGTCATTTTACTGATTTTATTCGAATCCATAATATATTATTATACGATTATTATAATCAATTGAAACATATTATTTATATACAGGGTGGTTCAAGTTATAATAGCAGCATCAAATGGAAGATAACATAAAAAAAAGATAATTTCTTAATGAACTCGTATAGTCAATCACAGAAAAAAGGTTATAATTGCAAAACGATCTGATAGAAAAATATTCTTAATTTAAAAAAAAAAATGTAATTTATACGATGTGTCTGTCCACGTCTACTCCAGTTTTTGAAGTGAAAACTTTTTTACCCTCGTTGAGCGATTTTATTATAATAGTTTGTTAGAAGAGCGTAGAAATTCTAATTTTGTGGTCTCATAGCTTGGATCGTCACCTCGAGTCTTCAAAAATGACATGTGTACTATGTGACATACATACCTACCACGCTGAAAACAATGGTTCGCGATTGATTCCTAGAGTTTGGGCACAATCAGTACTTGGGTGGAAGGTCGTTTGAGAACATAGTGTGCTGTTGCCTTTTTATTATTTATAATAGATCTTTTTATATCAATTGTATATAAAAATTAAGCTTTCCTATGTGTATGGATATTACGTATATTAAATTTTTAAAGGTCGTTGCTTTTATAAGCTCGAGTGTTTCTATATAAGAGATCACGGAATCAAATATTTCACATTTGTAATTGAAAAAAGAGATGAAAATCATACAAATATCTAAAGTATTTCTGTATTTTTTTAAATTTACATTCCTAATAATTAATATCAGCCAAAGCCACAGCGAAACATGACCGAGTTTGGCTAGTATGTTAATAATTTCAATTTTCAAATTATGACTTATATACTTAAAAGTGTTTACTTTTTTGGCGATCTCTTCTAAATGTATCGTTTTCGATGAATCATCTTGTATTTAGTGTTGTATTCATTGAATACACTTATTATTTTATTGAATGAAATTTATTCAAAAATACTACATTATACATTGTTCTCTGAATAATATAACAGTAATGTCAACACATTCAGAAAAGATTTCCAATTCTATATATTCCTTAATCCAATTTTTATCATTTCCTTTTATTTCTCATTGTTTTTTAAGTTATCTCAATACTACCAAACGCAAATTTTTTCTATTTTACTTCTGGTTATAGTGAAATCCATTAATAAATGTACACTAAGTCGAAAGAAAAATTACTAATAGCTAATCGAGAGTAACACGAAGAAATTTACATGCAAACTAGAAAATGAAAAATGATTCATTAAAGGTTTTCCCAATCAGTCACATAGTATGATCAAGTAGAATTTTTCGTTTATCATTTTTATTCTGAATTTTATATAAACATTACAAATAGAAAAAATTCGATAAATTCAACGAAAATTTAAATCTTTCGATAATCAGATTTTTGACATATTTTACATGTTTGAATTAAAAATGTCGAAAATGAACCCTTGTCAAGATAAGCACGAATTTCAAACAACTCAAATAAACATATTGTTTCGAATCGTATAAATCTTACAAACACGGAAGACTGAATTAGTGTTTCTTAAATATTTCATGGTGTTAAACATTGATTACCATGAGATAAAGAAGTAAAATTTCAATGAAATATTAAAAAATGTAGTCAACGAAAACTTTTCTATTTTTCAGAATACCACGTTCTAAACCTCGTTGGCAAGTCCTAAGTCGTAAAAGGTCCCGCTTGGTTTGAATTGAAGTTTGAGCCCCATACGTTATGATTGGAAGTATGCACGAGTCCATTAACTTCCTTTTTTGGCTTGAGGTAAATTTGCCTTAAGTACTTATTCCCATAACTTTTATTATTCGGCCTTTATGAAATCTGCCAGTAATCCCAACCAGAAATCAAAAAAATAGTTTTTGAAAACATTTGTATGTTGGTGTATTCCTCGATAAATAGTTCATTTTTAGTTTAATAGATGTCAGCAATCGTATACATAACATACATTGAAAGAACAAGTTACCATTTACTAAAGTTGCCCAACATAATCTGATTTTAAAGGGCTTGAGTTGTATTTATTCTCAAAATTAGCCTACGTCTTCTATAGTCTACTTTCACTTGATAGGAAATTTTAATTCGCAACTTAAATCCTGCATATAATATTATTTTGTTATCAAAAAAAAAAAAAAAGACCATAAAACTGTTAACTGTTATCATATAATTTACAGTGTTTGCGTTAAAATATTTTATTACAGAAATTAAATATTAAAGTCACGATTGATTGAACTTGACGTATAGAGGAACAAAAACTTATCAAAAAACATATTATAATATAAAATTTTTTTAAATAAGTTTAACTATAAAATTTTTATAAAATAATAATAAAATGCTTCATAAATCATATTAAATCCATGATAAAAAATATGGTTTTGGTTTTAGAGCCTGGCTGGTATATGGTATGGTATTTGTTATTCAACGAACCATATTCATGGAAGAATAATAACAATGATGATGGAAAATTCGTCTTCTCTCTCGTTGCCTCTACTGCCATTTGTAATTTAAATTTGTCCTAATTTTTATATTAATAAAAACGCATCACATTTATATATTATATTATATTATTTTTTTTTAAACTGATTTAAATAATCAAACATGTTTGAATATAAATTGATATTTTAAAAATAGAATTTATTTTATATAATAAAGCATATAATATGTTAAGTGTGTGGAATATGAATTCATGGTGTATGTGGGTGTTATTCAATTATCGATGGATCCGTAGAATAAAGAAATTCTATTATCATATAAAAATGAGCTGAATATATATTATGTGTCATTTTTTACAAATAAGAAAGTCTGACCATAATTAGCAACTCATACATATATAAAATATGGCGAAGGGCTTTTATAATTATTAATCATTAAAAAATTGAAATTTTAACTCAATAAACACATCGAAGATGCTCAACTATTTTGACCAGGTACATTCAATTCTATTAGAATTAAGGTTTGATATTTTAATCTTTAGGATTGGGCCAAACTGAAAAATTACGGGGAGACTTAAAGGAATAAAGAGAAACTCATATCCGTTCCTCCCCAAAACATTTGAACACCTTCAAAGTTTTGTGACACATTGTAAAATTGAATATGACAGGAGATGTATTTTTTGAAAGTACGTACACGGTAAGAAATGTATGGCGTTAACTATAATGCAGGTATGGTACAGAGACAGATAATATAGTAGATCTCTGTTAGCATAAGTAATATTACAGTATTGAATAGCGCTATCCACCATAAGTATTGTGATGGGCCAGACGCCCATACTGCATTGACTCGTCCGCCATAACTATTGCTATTTTACTATTCTCTCAACACAGTATAGCGTTCACATCGACACTGAAATAGTGATATGAACAAAAAATTTCTAAGCAGGTAGAATTTTTTAAGAGCAGAATTATTTAAAAGTATATTGACTAAAAGTATAATTTCGCAAATCCCTATTTTTGATAAAGCATTTTGATAATTCATTAAGAGGTGTTGAAGAATAGAAAGCATAATCCATTTTGTACAGTCAAAAAAAAATAAAATAAAATAATTCAATTTGTTTTTTTATTTTTGTCTACTTCACAAAATTTAATTCCATTTTCTTTTTTCATGACTAAAAGAAAAATCAGTAGTAGTGAAAAAACCAGTAGAAAAAAGGTGGGACTATCTCAAAGACCGAAAAAAGTGCCAATAAATATTTTTCTTTTTATCAAATAAAAAACGTGAAAAATATTTTGTTTCAAGTGTGTGAAAATATCTTATCATCATAATAAAAATAATTTTCACACAAAAAATATACGTTATATAATGATATTCAACAATTTGTGTTTGTTCAAGAAAAACTGGTGACATATTAGATTTTAAATTTATATTGACACATTATTTTTATATATTAGACAGGGTGCTACAAAAATACGCAACGGACTATGCAGTACTCAATTCTACACATAAAATAAGCAAAAAATGATTAATAATTACTTTTCAATTTCGTGCGACTCTCAGTAACTGATGGAATCGAATGGAATTTTATATTAATATATTTAAATTAACGCCATTTTTGATTTTTTCTCTAAGTAGTAATTAAGAGACATGCTGAATCATTAAAATAACTTGAAAGGAATATTACATATTTTTTTAAACAATATGTCTGGTTAGAGTAAAGCTAAGTCGGAATTAGAAAAAAGTTACTATAAATTTTTTTAAACTAATTGTATACGTAGAGAATTCGGTCGTGTTTAGTCCACTAAGTAGTTTTATAACACCCTGTTTAAGAAAATACTACGTAGCAGTAGACTTTGTGAAATGAGTATAGTAGATGAAGAAAATGATGATAAACGTAGCAAAAAATGGTAAAATAATGAAATGAAATTTTGTTATAATATCGTGTTATCATTTCTAACACTTTTGGTCTTTTTTTTGTTCATTGTATGATGTCGTTTCGTCAATTTTTATATAATATTCATTTTTCATATCTTTAATATGTATACAGAATGATCTATTATGTTTAAGTAAACAAAAAGTATTTTTAGATCGAAGTTATGTAAAACGGTTTTAAGGCAATTGAAGATATCGCCACTAGCAAACGTTATCTGTTAACGAAAAAGACAGTTATAAATACTCACAATTTTTACGCACATATACATTGTATATTTTTTAATTTTTTTTTGTACATATGGTGTTGGGGTTGTTTCTGAAAGCAGTAATTTAAAAAGATTGTCTCTTGAGAAAATTTTTGACTGAAAAAGTTTTTGGTGAATATATATATTTTTTAATATTCATTAAAAATCACTCAGTAGATATTTAGCTGTAAGAGCAGATTTTATTAAAATATTCACTTATACATCATAAAACCCTTTTATAAATTTTATGATTTAGAACCGTCAGAATTACTCGACAAAATCATTTACAATACGAAATTTTATAATTTTTTTTTAATAATTCGAAGAAACTTAGAGGAAGGAAAGATTGATACCACGAAGGTGGTATTTAGACAAATAGGTTTTCAAAACTTAAAAATGACTCACGAGAGGCGAGTGAAATACAAATTTGGCCATAAATATCACGCAGTGTTTATATAATGATGTGATAATTTTATAAGAGGAAAAATGACAATAGTATTTATAACGTGCTATCTTTACGTTATGTAATATACACCACATTTTATCATTACATAACCTTTTTTTTGTGTCTTCTCATTTAATATTATTGCCCCTTGAGATAGACATTAATGTGCCTAATTTCCACGATATGTGTTTAACAAGTGAAATTTATTTCGATTAAGATAAAAATTTGGTAATGGTTTTAAATTGTTGGACGAGTATAATACATTCAAAATTACCAACAAATAGTAATTCTTCATGACAAACAAACTCTTATATTATATGTTTCAAGTATGCATTTAGGGTCCCGTATCCGAAAAATTTGGCGCGGGTTTTTAAAATTTTGTAAATTTCACTTGTTTATTTACCACCTTATACGTTCCAAAAATTTACCCTTTATCACAAAACGTGCAAACAATGGAACTTTTCAACTTATTCCTCCAATTTTATTTCGAGAACATTAAGTCTAGTAAAAGCCGTAATATGCTGTAAAAATTTGTATGGAATCTCAAATATAAACAATCTTTGATGATAATGGGCATCTTACATATCTTGATATTCATTATAAAATACATAATATATTCGCACCGTGCGTGAGTTTTATTGGAGGCGTTTTCATGGTAACGATACATTACTTTAATTATTGAATTGTATGGATGTATATATAATTGTATGAATTGCATTTATGACTTACATTGAAAATTTAATATTATTGTCTCCCAAATTTAAATAAATAATTATGATAATTTACATTTGAAAAATAATATTTGTGCAATTTGATTTTTTATTTTAAATGCATTAAGTTTAATTTATTAGTGTTTTTCATTAATGTTAATTTGACATTTTCTATAACATTGGCATGTAAAGGATTGCAAATTAGTTATAACAGCCTTCTTTAGCGCCTTTTTCACTGGAAGCGCTGACATCGTTTTTATTGTCCCTACCATGACTACGCACACAACGAATACAATGCTCTTAAGTAATTTATTCACACATATTATATACATATTCAACATATAGAATAGAATTGTAGCTCGAAGGTAATTTATATCAGTCGTACGTAATTAAGGTAGTAATTTGTTATAAATTTTGACAAGATATTAATGATAAATCAATGCGAACATACACCAGATATGTATGTAATTAGAACACACATATATATAGGTTCATATACATACACACACAATACAGGCTCAGGCAGGCATATAAACGCACAAATAGATAAGAATTTTCTTCTTTAATTACACTACTTTTTTTGGCCAACAATTAATCATTTTTACAGTTTATGTAGAAAAAAATGCGAATAAAACATAATAAATAGAGATAAAAAAATATGTTTAACGTGTAGGAGATTGTGTATTTGTATATTTGGCCAAAGTTATATAAACATGTATACAGGGTAGCCTGGAATAAGGTCATTTCGAAATTATAGGGAATATTTTTACCACGGATTTAAAACTGTTGAATTCTAACTTTTCTAGATTCATACGCAAGCATAAAGATGACGAAAAATGACAGTTGTAGAGTTCTATCAAAACTAAGTGGCACTGAACAAGAGAGAGTATAGATACGAGTGCACATACATAAAATCATACACTCTCTCTTGCTCGGTGCCACTTTGGTTTGATTGAACTCTAATTTTGGATTTTAAAAAGAAAATAATAAAAATACTATAAAGCCATCTTTGGTATACATGGGTGATTTTATAAATTTTGAGTGCTCTTTTCAAACTTTCACTTTGCTACGTCGTATCACTCGGGTCGACATATTCGAAAAATAGCATCGAAGAGCAGTTTTTGGACAAAATCTTCTTTCCGAGTCATTTGACGAGGAAAATATGTATACAAAATTTAATTATTTTGAATTTTTTTCGTAAAATCAATAGTTTCGGCATAGAAGCGCCGCAAAGTGTTTCTTAAAACGCTTTCGCAAAGTAACGTTTCCACAACAGCTTTAGGAAGAGTAAGCGGCTCGTTTTTTTATGTGATTGTAATCCTTTTCCTTAACTTCAGCTTCTTCATCATCAATTGGTAGATTTTCGCAAATAAAACCGTTTCCTTTAATAGAAGCCATGGCTCAATGAACGCAAACTAATTATTCTATTAAGTTCTGCCGACAGAGAATTTTTTAATGTTTTACCGACTATCAGGTGATAAACTATTGCGTTTCAGGTGATAAACATATGAAACCTTATGAGTAGGTATAAAGAAGAATACCACTTTTGAGAGATATGTTAGTTATTTGCTTCTATTCGGCATAACCAGAACTGCTTTTCGACGCCATTTTCCCAATAAGGCGATGCAAGCAGCAAAGACACTAGGAAGCGGAAAAGATAGCAGGAAAGTCGAAATCGAAAATAGCACCTCAAATTCTATAAAATCACCCACTTTTAAAATTCCCGGAAAACTTTCCAGATAACACTTTTTTTTAAACCAAAAGCTAAAGAGATAGAAGGGAGGATTCTTAAAAAAAGTGTCTCGTAAAGACCGAAATAAAGAAATATATAATAATAATTTAGGTAGTAAAATTTAGCAGAAAATCTTATTAACAAAAACATGATACGGATGACCCAAAAAAATCTATTCACCGCTTTTTGTATTTTCAAAGCAGGTTAGTTTAGATAGAAACCCGCGGATAATTTTAGAGAAAATGCTCATACAAAATCTTAATTATCAAAAAACGTACCGCAGAAATTCGTTTTACAGGAGTTGAAAATCGGAACATACCTGAAATGAAAAAGAAAACAATTTATTAATAAACAAAGTTTAAAAAATTCGAAGTTATTAAAATTAAATTAAAAAAATTGGAACAGTCAAAACTAACAACAAATTTTTAAGAAAAAAGTATTTCTATTAATAATAAATTAATATAATTCAAAACGTATTGATAAAAAAATTGTAAAATGTTAACTCCATATCATGAAAAATAATGGAAAAATTTATTAACGATATCCATGTAAGTATGCATGTAATACAAACTCACGTAATATTTACTTAAACAAAAATTTGTTTAACAAAACAAAATTAAATTTTTAAAACTTTAGTACTTATTTTTTAACTTTGAAAATTTGTATTAAAATTATATTCATACATATACTTGGTTCTATCACGACAGGAGATGAGGCGCATCCATATATAGAGCAAACAATGTTCACAAAAAAAAAAACTTAATATGAAAATTTTTCAACAAAAATTGTTGGAAAACTTTTAAAAAAATTTTCATTATAAAATAATTTAGGTAAAAATAAAAATCTTCTGTACATTATTTATTTTGGTAATTTAACTTTTATTTTTTTTAATTTTCACAAGTAGGTATAATATTAGAATGTTGGATTTAAGTTTTAGTTTAAACTCTTACCCTTATGTACACACGAGACCAAAAATATGTATCAACTGGAAATTTAAGGAGGCTGTTCATGTTAGTGCGGACCTTATGGCGAACATTCAACTTCCAAGATGATAAAATAACTTCCCCTATTGTATTAAAACAGCGATAAGAAGTTAAGAGGTTACACATACGTGTTCTAAGCAAGAGACAAGAGTCACTGAGATCACGTTTTGATCTGGGAAACTATTTTTATGTTGTACAAATTTTAGTGATGAATAATTAGTCTCGGTCTTGCAAATTTTTCTAAACCAAGACCAATATAGCTACACTTCCGCAACATCAATATCGATTTATATAAATGAAGATGAAGACTTAACTCTGTAAGATCAAGAATTGCATCAAAGTTATTGCTGAAAATAAATATTGAATCCCTAGACAATTTTTTATGTACTTTTTATTATACCTGAGTAAATTTTTTCTTTCGCATTTTAAGTAAAACCAAAGAAATAAAGAAAAAAAAAAAAAATAAATAATCTACTAACTTTCGGAAAAACCCAGATTCGGTGACAGATTTTGATTATCTGTTCTCATGATTTTATATACGTAACTAATTTTGTAATGATTATTAAAAGGAAGACTCCAAAAATTCTGAAATAATACAATAAGACTTAGTTGAAACCTAAAAGTTACAAAATCTAAATAACCGCGGACACTGGTTGGACGGCAGGCATGCTGAGCTCTTGGGACTGTCGTATTACGACTACTGCAGGAGTTGTCACAGTGGTGAGAATACAATGTCAAATCTTCTCTGTCACTGTCCAGCTCTTTTCATAAGGAGATGGACCTACTTGAGGCAGCCTTTGACGACTTCTCCGACCGCAGGAGAGTTTTGAAGTCCGTCGACGTCAAAACTCTCCTGATGTTCCTTAACAGCTCCAAATGGTTTTTGGAGTAGTGGCCGGGTATGAGCCAACCCCTTTTCGGTATCACAACAGACCCTATGGTCTAAGTGTGTCCCACCCCAGGACAGACACTCTAACCTAACCTAACCCCTATAATTGCCTGACGCGACGCGATACCACAGACTTTTCGCAAAAGCCTCGATGAAAATGGAAAATTAAATTGCAACATCCAAAGAAATCAAACATAAAACAAATGGTTTGAATTATTTGATCCGATGCTTACATGAATTTTATATGCTGGATATATTTTCAATGTTTATTTTTGCGAGAAAATTTTGTTGTAAAAGTTCATATTTATTTCAATATGTTATTTTATACGGAAATGATATTTTGGGTAAATAGTTTATAATGGTAGGTATAATATTTTATTTTTAATGATCGTGGTGGCTACCGACCGACCATATTAAGTTTTCTTAAACCATTATAAACACAAAACTTTTATGGTAGGATATTTTTTTAATTTGTATTTTCTCTTTTTTTTTTTTTTATAATTTATGTGTCAATTATGAATGAAAATGATGTAAAAGTGCTTTTGAATTTTTTAAAAATTGTGTTATAACCTTGTTGTGGTCGAGCTATCGGTAGGAAAGCTTTTGTGGCTATCACTATGTCAGTATCGGTGTGAATGTCATACTTATTCGACCATTGATGAATAGTAACATTCGCAATAGTGATGGCGGACGAGTCAATGCAGTATGGTCGTCAGTCCCATACTAGTTGGCGATACCACAATTCTTCAGGTGTTGGGTTCTTCAGGGATTCTTCAATTTTGGTTTTGGAATTTGATGAAACTCGGTGGATGGGGTAATTTTGATCCAAAAAGTATAAAAATCAGGTCAATTTAATGATTGGAAGAAGAGTTTCTGAGATATCGCAATCTTTGGATCAATTTTAGTCCGTACCTCAAAAACTATTCGACCAGTCATCAAATGCACCCGAGAAATTACCCAGTAAAGAGGGCGGGTATCGGCTAGTAAAACATATAATACTACATGCCTTGAGAAAAAGTGTAACATAAATTATTTCTGCATAAATTGTAAAATTATTTTTTAAACAATTTTTAAATAATCTTGATATAAAATTTTATGATCTGACTGACCCACATTATGTATAAAAATTCCATTGAAAATATATTAAATAAATATAATAATTAAAAATATATAACTTTATTGTAAATTGATATTTTCTGTTATATAAATTAAAAATATTACAAAATATAAGTGAATAATTGAAAATGCATATTACTTGAAATTAATTTATATTAATTTAAGAATTATAAATATAAATTTATATAAATTATAAATATATCTTAATGTTATTACGTTTTAACGTTATTTAAGAAACAATTTATTAATTATATTAGAAAATATAGAATATTGTGGAGAAACTTCTAAGAATGATACTCTGATTTATAATCACCTCGTATATAAGTTAATATTCATTCACTTAACGTAGTTCCCTTTAAAAGAATGTGGTTTATGTAAAATGTTTTATATATTAAGGTATTTTAAATCATATTCTTACGAATTTTAATTAATATTCGTAGAACAGTACATTAGCGTTTATTACATAATGTTACGTTTCTCATAATAATTAAGAAAACCTTTAAAAAAACCGATAGAAAAGAAAATTTGAAAAAGTACCTAACATTGAATTTTAACACAACAAATATTTAAGAGATTTGAAAATAGCACGCTTCGCTGAGTTTTAAAGTTAAGATTCGTAAAGACCATCGCGTTATAGCCTTGCTCTCACTTATCTTCATTCCAAATCACTCGAAATAATGGTAGAGATTGTTTTACACAGGTAGAATATATGTACAATTTTTAATTTTTTAAATGTTAAATAGTCATAATTCATTGAGCATATCAGAAAAGATGGCCACAAATTGTTTTACATTTACCAATTTTTACAGAAATCTTAAATTTATGGTTCAAAACGATGCTAATAGATGGCGCAGTAAAATGTCAGATTAAATTTAATGTTTTTTTAAATATATATTTATAAATTATAGGTCGGTCATATGTTACTCTGACGTATGCGCGATATTATTGTCAATTTTCATTCAAAGCCATTATTAATACTTATATTAATTTTGCAATAATTTCTCAGTTTTTCTTATAAAACATAAAAGTTATAAAATTTTTCTTCATATTTTTTTACTAGAGAAAACACAAATAAACAAACATAATGAGGCCATTATAAAAAAAATTCATATTAAATAACAATATTAATGATATTGTTAAAAAGGATAGAATGATATTTGTATAGTGAAATAAATAAGTATATAAAACTTTTAAAAAGAATTTCTTTGGTTTTCTTATAAACCATTTTTTTGTTGTTGTCAAGAGTTTTAATTGTTTACTCTTTTATTCAATTTTTCTTACTTTTTCTTATATTGTTATCGATACTGTAATAATGACATTGACGTAAATATATTATATCATTGAAATGTTGAGACATATTGGTGAGCTTAATCGATTTAAGTTCATTAAAATATATACCCGGTGTTCTGCAAAACTGTATCTGTTTCAGTTCTCAACCAGTATCGAAAATAGGTACAACACATTTATACGACATACATGGAAAATTATTCAAAATTCTTAACACTGTATGGAAAATTATTCAAAATTCTTAACACTGTATGGAAAATTATTCAAAATTCTTAAGTTTTTCTATAATATTTTTACGAATTCATGTTTACCACCACTGGAACCTTTTATTAGCCTTTTATAGAGCTGCTACAATGAATAATTGAAGACAGAATTGATGCCTATGACTGTCAGAAACTAACATATTCTGTCAGCATAAGAAATATATACATTTGTTTTCATTTTGACATATAGATGTCAGGAGTTACCACTTATTTTGATTCATAATTATTTAAATATATTTAAACTCAATTTTATCATAATGGTTGACTGCATTATTTCAATAGATGATAAAAGTGGCCAAAACAGAAGTAGAAATAAGTTTGCTTTCGGTATATTTCCCTCAATTAAGTTTTCCTACTTCCTGCAAGGTTTTACTAACATCGTTTGAGTATTTTTTGAATATTTTTTTGGGTTTGATTTCTTTCCTAAGTTTGAGGATAAATTTGCATTGGTAAAAAACAGATTCGAATTTGGAGCCATTAAATAAAAGCTCTAAATTTTAACACTAAATAAATGGCTCTCAGAAGGCTTACGACTTAAAAATAAACATGTAATTGGAGCTCCAAATTATTTGATTGAAAAAAAATAAATAATCATATCATACAATAATGTACAAAATATATTTAAAGAAAACTTTTGATCAAAAATAATTTTACTCCACAATGAAAATTCATTATATTTTTTGCACGTAAGGTATTAAAAAAATTCTATTAATTCAATGACAACAATGCCTGATATATAATACTTACCTAATGTTGTAGTATTTAGAATGGAATAAAAAACGAACTGTTTATAGAAAAAAAAATTGAACAAAGGAAGTCAAGATATTAAGAGAGATATTGATCTTTACGTTTTTTATTATCATTACAATTTTCATTTTATTTTCATTTGTTTGTTGTTCATAAAATTACGTTTTACTTTAACTCTTTGTTGTACAATTTTTTTTAATGTATTAATGGGTGAACTGTGTGAGCAAATTGAAGTGAATTAGTAATGAAAAAAAATTTAATTATATTTGTTGCGACAAGAAAATAAATATTTATACGAAAAAAATAATGCAAAATATAAAAATTACTAGACGCCTTAATGAGAAAAGTATTTTAGATTTAAAAACGATTTTACTTTTCAGTTTAAAATACATTTTAAAAACATGTTTTCATTTTTATTGAACATGAAAATTACTCAGTCATTTATTTTGCTACAAAAGAAACTTGAAATTTAATTCGATTTCAAATTACTTAAATCTATTCGAGATTTTAAACATAGATTATATAATTTTGTATAAATGTGAGAAAAGGAAAGTTAAGTTAAAATTAACGTTTTGAACGGCATATTTTTATTCCATTTAATTAGTTGTTTATTAATTGTCATTGTATGGGAAATTTTAATGAAAATCTAACAAATTTTGAACGCCAAATTATTATTATACCCTGCATATATATATGTAATATGCAAGGTATATTAAATTTAGTCCCAAGTTTGTAACGCTTAAAAATATTGATATTACGCACAAAATTTTGGTATAGTTGTTCATAAAATCACCTAGTTAGTACATTTCCGGTTGCCCGTCCGTCCGCCCGCCCGTCTTTGAACATGATAACTTGAAAACGAAAAAAGATATCAAACTGAAATGTTTACAGCGTACTCAGGACGTAAAAAGAGAGGTCGAGTTCGTAAATGAGCAACATAGGTCAATTGAGTTTTGATCTTGTAAACCGTTAGAGATAGAACAAAAGTTTAAATGTAAAAAATGTTCCTTCTCAAAAAATAAACAACTTTTTTTTGAAACAATTTCTTGTAAACATCACTGTTTACCTACGAGGGCGCTAATTAGGTGCAAATTTTATAGTATGTATTAATGTGGGAATATCAGTTATGTGTGACATGTATGTTTGTGTAAAGTGATAGAGTAGTCAACACTGTCTATGCATGGTATTTCAATAATTAACTCAGTCAATTGTTTGTTTTCACTTGTTTCTAAAACGAAGTTAGATTAAAACTGAAGTATTAATTTTCAATTTAAAACCCAATCCTTTGTGTCCAGTGGAAAATGTTCACTAAAATATTCGAAAATTCTGATAAAAGTAATTTTGTAATAATGACTTTAGTTGGTTACAATAAATTATTTCAAACAATTGAAGTTTTATTATTCGACCTTGGTATAAATTGATTAAAAATAGCTTTGAAGTTGATAAAATAATTAAATGGTGTTTACCAAGTGAAAACCGCACATAAAATTATATTGAAAAGCTGTCATCATCTATCGTATCAATATCACGGTTTAAACATATTTATATCTTCGAAGGTCGTGTTCGATGATTTCCTTCGACGTTGAAACATAGACAGCAACAAGCAATGCTAATTTAGAAATACAGTGGAAATCGTTTAGACGACGATAACATAATTATTCTACATAATGGACACCATATAACGCATAATAATTTAAAAAAAGTTGCGGAACAACTCTAAATGTGCACAAGGCGCCGAATTTCTTACAACCAATTTTCAAGATTTTACACATTTCGAAAAACAAATATTTGGGTGTATGAATAATTAGATATACTAATAAGTTTTGTGCTTATATGTATTTACAAGGCTAGGTTAGAGTGGCTGTCCTGGGGTGGGACACCTGCAGCAAACAAATATTGGACGAGTTTCGCATTGTCAGTATAAATGATTTTTACTGTACATTTCATAGTAAGTGCCGTATGAGAAAACTTTAATTAAATACAAATAACTAAACACACTTTATTTAATGAAATCTGATATTATAATTAAAACAAATTAAGTAACTAAACTTTAGTCTTGTATATAAATGAGTGGAAAGTAAATGAAAACTGATAACTTAGAAATATATCTATATATTTAGTCTTTCTACACATACAACCGTGTAAAATAAACGGTTTAATACATTTTCGCGTATCTGTAATACATATTTTATAATATGAATATTGTAAATTAAAATAACAATCAGTTAGCGTACGTTCATTGTTGTACATAACGATTCAAATATTGCATAATTATATAAGTCAACCACGAGAACAATCTGACGCACTATTACAGAAGCTGGTCTTAGGTTAGGTAAGGTTAGGTTATAGAGCCCATGGTGATACCATATGTGTTTAAAAACTTTTTCCGCTGATATATTCATTTATCAGCTCCTCGATTATTTTCAGAGGTTGGGTGCACCTCCTTCATGCATATACCATGCAGTACACCAGCTCATTACAACCATTAATTAAATAAATTTTTGTTGAGACCCCGCTACCCAAGACGCCTTAACCAACTGAGCTATTAGGGTTGACAAGTGGGTCTTACATAGAAGTAAAATTGCAATTTTTCTCGAACTTCAATATTGATAGAAATATTATCCACATTCTGATCTTTGTTAACTTCTAATTACTGTTCATAGATGGCGTTTTTTAAAACAAAAAATCCATGATAGTTTTCGTATGCCATTCTTATTAGAGTCAAAAGGCGATTATTCATTATTTTTATAATTAAATAATTGCATAAATCAAATTACTAAATATGTAAGATGCTATATATTTATTATGACTTACTATGGGTACTGTCCAATCATCCTTAATTAGCTATATAATGCCTTGATTCTCTAATACTATTGTATCTATATTTAATAATGTCTCGTATATGAAGATGTGGAATGACTTATAAAATTATACATGATATTCATTTCCTTTACTTGTATTCAGTTTTAATAAAAGTGAACTTTATTACTAAGCAAGCAAGTCGGTGTACATAGAAAGTACAGCCACTACTTGCAAACTATTATATAATAATTATATATTTTACTATCATTAAAAAGATGTTTTTAGAAGTTTGTAATATATTTAGTTAAAAAATTTATTTCGTACAAAAAAATCGGCCATTCAGGAAGGTGCTTAGCCACTTTGTTGATTTAATTGTACACATTTTTTTTCATTCAATCAAATGAATATGATACATCCAGTAAGCCATTAGAGATAGAACAAAAGTGTAAAAGTTGTTCCTTATAAAAAAATTAACAGCTTTTGTTTGAAACATTCTTTCGTGAGAGAACCACTCAGGACAAAACTTTGATGCCCATTTTCTCCAAAACTATAAAAGACAGGAAGTTGGAAATTTGCACGTAGCTTCAACTAATGGTCTTGTAAACTCTCGTTTCCCGTACCATAAACCTTGTTCCGGTGTACTCTACGATCTCCTTGATTATTGACAATTTTTTTAAATACACTCCGTATTAATTTTTTTTTGTGCAATAAAACATTTTTACATCTTTTAATAACATCATTAAAACTATTGTAAATTGACGATATAAAATATCACATCGTACGACAAAAACTCATTTTATAATACATTATTTCTCATTAAAAACACTTGAAATGAAGACATCACCACATCGCTACTACGTTGATGCCAGGAAATGAGCATAATTTTTGCAATGCATGCAAATTACATATATTATCAAAATTAAATGTTCCATTTATATCAAAAGATTCATATATTCATATTGGGTGGTCCTAAGGAATAGCTGGATGATTTCATGAAAAAGTGTATCATGAATGGGAAAAAATTACTGTTTTTGATGGTAAAATACTGCAAGGTGCCAACATTGTAGTACTTTAAGCTTTCTGTATCTTAAATATACCTAAATATTTTTCTTTGTAAATGTTTAGTTTTTATTAAAATTTCATTATTTATGTACTTAAGAACGTCAAATTCCAAATCTTTTAAATTATATTAGTGACTTTTTGATTCTTATTAATATTACTCAAAAGTAGCACAATAAGTACATTTTCATATCTTTAAAATGGTTTCTTGTGTCTTGGTAATATTAATTTTAATGTTTTTTTTAATACATCTATTTTTCAAATCAAAGGGATAATCACGTTTTGTTTTGTAGTATCAGTCACGGTTTTATTAAATTTGATTCTTAAATACTGAGGTTCTTTATTTTATGTTATTTGGACCCAGGGTCAAAAATGTAGTGTCAGTCATATACGGATTCAAACAGCTGAATTTCTGACATATATTTTAAGATGAATATTTCAGTTTTCTGTATCAAGTTTAAAAGTAAGTTCTGTAAAATGAATTCACAAACCAGAATTTGTATTTCATAAAAAGTTTCATATGCGTCAGAATATTTTTTTCGATACGGGTTCCTAAAAAATCATATAATCTTTATAACTATTTAATAGCACAATATCTGTTTTAATACTTTTAAATAAACTCATTACAAAAATCGTTAAAATATATTACAATAGCTCCAAAGCTCTTCACTCTGTTCACATGCTGCTCAAACAATATTTATATATTTTACCAACATAGAAGAGATAATTTTGAAACACGGACACAAAATTACTAAAACTTACTTCCACCTTAGTAAATAAATAATCAAATTTGTGTTCGTTGGATAGATAGTTGCTACTGCTGTCGTATAAGAGAAAATTCTATTAACATACTTCAGCAGAGAAAGCTAGTTAGTTCAATATAGCTTGTTGCTACCTATAGAAGAATAGCACATAATATACAATGTAAATAGATTGCTTTTTGTTTATCGAAGGTGAAATTTTGTTAGTCAAAAACAACACTTTGACCGTGATTTAAGTATCCTTAGCTCGTTCTTTTGTCCTTATCTTATATATCAGTCTTGACCTTATGTGTAAGAAATTAACCCCAGTCTCAATTTTTGTTTTGTTTTTCATTAGGTAGCCGCAATCGGGTTTCTAGATGGTTAAGAAATGCATGGCGTTTGCTACAATGCTGGTACGGTTGGGAGACAGATAATATATGTTAGTATGAGTAATATTACAGTATAGGGCTTTTCATTTTAAAATCACGATTCACATTTGTTTCGTACAAATGATTTATAACCAATGTGATAAAATGCATAATAAATATCTTCTATCTTAGTCCTACTTATTGCTGTCAGTACGAAAATAATAAATTCTGCACTTGCGCATATGACATGATGAAAAGGTCTATTGAATACGACTATATACCAAAGGTGTTGTTCGTATCGCCAATCAGTAAAGACGCCCATACTGTAGTGACTTGTCCGCCATAAATATTGCTTATGTTACTATTCTCTCAACGCAGTATGGCGTTCACACCGATACTGACATAGTGATATCCACAAAAAATTTTTACCAAGCACTAGCATGTAAGCGAAAAATTCTAAGTCATTTTAAAATGAAACTCGGATTTTTAGAAGAAGAGGTTAACTCCGATGACAAGTTCATTAAAAATTAAAACAATTCAAAGAATGCAACAAAATTCTGTGAAGACCGGGATGGGGCTGCCCCAAAATTTCGGGCGCAAATATTATGTACCTTTGTACATCTTGAAGGTTTTTGTCACAGGCAAAAAATTTAGTGAAAGTTTGATTATCCTACGTGTATTGACATGGGATCGTTCCCCTTTTCTAAACGATGAATGTGAGAGTTCACAAAATACTCACAGCGCTTTTGTACTGTAATGAGTTGGATGACAACCACATGAAAAACGTGATGAAAAAAGAAATAAGCTAATTAGGAAAGAAACTTTCACTCGTGATTTATTACAGTGTATGAAATTTAAAAAAAGACAGTTTAAGACTTATTTCCACGAAAATCACAATCGATATTGAACAATTCTTATGGTAAAAATATTGGGACAAAATCGTAAACGTTCCCATTACCAACAAAGAATTTTATTTTGTAACCTTCAAACAACACAAAAGGAGTGTTATAAGTTTGACCACTATGTGTGTCTGTCTGTGGCATCGTAGCGCCTAAACGGGTTTTTTTTTTTTCGTTTTAAAGGTTATTTAATAGTGATTGTTCTTAGCTATGTTTCAAGTGCGAGTTTAGGCTTCCGTATCCGGAACAACTAAAAATAGGCGATGATCCCCAAGATCGGTTCAGTTTGAAGAAAGCTCTAAGGAAAAATATAATTTAACGAAGAGTTTTCTTAAATACGTTTCAAGTGCGAGTTTAGGGTTCCGTACCCGGAAAATTTATCGGTTTTTATTTTTATTTTGTAAATTTTACTTGCCATTAAGCTCATTTCCACCTTGAATATTCTTCCACCTTGAATAGGAACACTATGTATGCTAATAATTTATAATAATACACGTATATATAATATATAAATCCATCCAAAATAATATTATAGATTATAAATTCATTATTAATAGTAATTTTACGTAAAGTTATTTAATAAATTTATAATAACGTTCCTTTTCATTATTATTATTATTATTATTATCTTACATAGAAACATACCTATAAATACTCATAGACAACACACAAGGTAGGAGGAGTAGGAACTATCGTGTGTGTTTGTGTATATACCTATAAGGTAGTTTCATATTTGTCCCTAATTGGCAATTCCATTATGACCCATATCAACATCATGATGACGTTAACTTGACTAACTTTAAACTACAAAATATATAGTAAACTGAACTACTTTCATATCAAAAGATATGTGCTGTTTTATGTTTAATCATATACATTTGTACCGTGTGTTTTCTTGTTAGAAACGTCAACACTTTAAGGTAGTTTCCAGAAAATACTTTTTCTTACGATTATCGAGACTTGTATAATTTTAACCAGGTAACTAATTTTTTATTATTTTAAGAAAATAATAAATAAATAACAATTGGAAAAAATCCATTGTTTGACATTAAAAAAATTTTTAATTTTCATGGAATCGGATTAAGGCGTTTTCTAAATATCGTATTTACACCATTCTAATCTGAAATATATCAAAGTATCCTTAGTTTAGTCCCAAGTTGGTAACGCTTAAAAATATTGATTCTACGAACAAAATTTTGGTATAGGTGTTCATAAAATCACCCAACTAGTCCTTTTCCGGTTCGTAAATGTAAACGGTTCGTAAAAGGGAGGTCGAGTTTGTAAATGAGCAACAGAGGTTAATCGGATCTTGCCATCTTGTTAACCGTTAGAGATAGAACAAAAATTTAAATGTAAAAAATGTTCCTAAAATATAAAAACTTTTGTAAGAAACATTTTTCCGCAAACATCACTTTTTACTCGTGAGGGTGCAAATTAGGATAGAAATATTATACAGTATGCATACAAGTATTGTATATATTTTAAATTAATACGTTACATATATTATGTATGTGTTTGTTTGTTTAGAGCATACACTATTATATCCGCAGAGGAAGTTGGAAGAAATATACTTTATTACTTTGATAAAGATTTTTTTTTAAATGTACGTGAAATGTAAAACGTAATTTTCTTTGCAATATTCTAGCTTTTTCGGAGGTTAAAAAATCGTCAAAATTAATCTTACGTAATTAATGAATGGCCCCGATGTACTTACAGAAATATGTTAGTTTTCGGTCAACATAACTTTTATAAAACTATTCTCTATGCGGTATCGGATTGATAAAACATACTGTATATAAAAAAATCAGGTCTTTTAAAGGTGCTGTGTGTTCTCTCGTACATCCTTCGGAAATACTTTTTGTTCAAAATATTTTTTGCAGTTTTTGTGTGTCATATATTTTACAAGAACATCTAAAAATGTATTCCAGATATATTGAATTTCAATTACGTTCGAATGATGTATGCTTTTTAATATACTATTCTGTATGGTGTCATATATTCAACATATGTCTTTTTTTTTCAACATATACAACTCACAAAGACATTCTATGTGTGTGTGATATGTGATGTGATGTGCTGCACATCTGCAAATGTTTAATCGTTTTATGAACTCTTATTTTTCAAATATGAACGATCAAGGACGTTTATTTTTGTTGGCAAAAAATATGTTGAAACATTCTTTTTTACTCATCTCTCTTTGTATTTTAATGAGTTTATTATTAATCATTAAAAAAATTTGTTACAATTTATTTTATGGAATATTTTCTGTTTAAATTTTACATTAAACATGCATTTAAACTCTAAACTTGGGAAAAACTCCAGGAAAAGAATTAAAATTTTCTGTTCGTGTTCTTATGAAAGATGGGTTCAGTGTCATCGAGATACAGAGTAGGTTGGCAGATTGGAGAAATGCTTCGGTAACTATAGAGCCCATTGTGATACCGTATATGTGTTTTACCACCTTTTCCGATAGTAATTTCATTTACCAGCTCCTCAATTATTTTCAGAGGCTGAGTTCACCTCCTTCAAGCAAATACCATGCACTACATCAACTCATCACAACTATTAATTAAATTAATTTTTGTTGTGGTGGCGGGAACTGAACCCGCTACCCTAGGCATACTGCGAACGGAATTGAATACGTCTTAATCAACAGAGCTACTAGGGTTGACAACCAACTCTTCTAGTTCAATTAATTTTTGTTGAGCGAGCGATAATCGAAAACGTTACCCTAAACACACCGCACACGGAATTCGGTTACGCTTTGGTCATTGAGTGTCACTAGGGTTAGCTTTTAAGGACTACAGTTATAAACATTTTTAACTTGCAATTAATAACAAAATATGTACAACGGTTTTATATCCCTATAACTTTCCCTAAAAATAAGTGTCTGAATGTTGAGATTCTGATAGCTGTGTGTGTGCTTTGGAATTTAATAAATACAAGGTATTTATCAAACTGGAATATTATATTCCTTCCAAGTCAAAATTTAATTGAAGGCTGAAGACGAAAATTCGATTTTTATTTTAAATGCTGTTCGAAAACGTTTTACTTCAGCAAAGATGTTAAAACAATACTTAAATTTATTTATTCTTAAATTATCAGATTCTAATCTATAAATAACTAAGACATAAATTGAACACTTGATGCAAGGGGTCGGTATTTCATTTAGAAAAGAAGAACCCCCAAGCCTTTATGATCGTCTATTTATGTATTTCATGTACCTTTAAAAATTTAGATTCATATCTATTATAATGAATCACGTAAATCAAAACACTTCATTATGATTGGTATTTGATTCCTTTTGTATTACGGTCTTCGGTATTAAATGTATCGGTCAAATAGTTAATAAGTAATTCTTCGCAGTCGTATAAGTCATAAACGGTTAGTGAAAAAAGGTAGGTAATTTAATTATCTACAACAAAGCTTATTTCCTTTTTTGGTCTAAAGTACACAGTTATGGACATATAGTCTAAAACCGTCTTTCTTAATATGGAGACACTTCCCCCGCCTAATAATTTATTGCAGAAAAAAATTCTCTGTAGTCTGAAGAAATAATACAAATTTTCTGATAGATAAATTTTCAATCAAGTAATTTTGTATACAATGTATACTTTGAGGATAGTTTCTTAGGTAAAATTTCGTCTGATTTAAAAAATTTTGTTGTATTTCTGATTATAAATTCACTAAAATAGCTTTAATTGCAAGATATATTTTGGAGACAACCTAATTTCATCGATCGATGAAGCTTAAATCTGTCATTATATCTTAAGTCATTACAAGCATCATTTTTTTATACACATATCAGATTAAATAATTGTAATAATTAATTTTAAAAAAAAATATCTAATTACTTCTATTATTTATACATACTTTCATGTTAAATTTTAATGAATGGATGTTATAATAACATGTTATCAGTTGTAACATAGCATATACATAACTATACCATCTAATAAACAAAGATAGACATATTGTAAATTCTATTAAATTTTATCTCTTTATTCAATTAAATAAATTTCATAGATAATTAGAATGAATAAGTGATACATTTTACATTATAATCATTAATAATAATAAGGAAGAGTGTGGTGCCAGTGATCAAAATTTACTTTTTTTGCAATGCTTTGTTTAAAAACAATGAAAATAAGACTCTTTTTATAGAAAGAACTATTATTGAAACTCGGTTTAGTCCGTTTCACAAAAACTATTCGACCAGTCGTCAAATGCACCCTTTTTTGTACTTTTCGGGTCAAAATTACCTTATGTACTGAGTTTTATCGAAATTGGAGATAAAAAAAATTTATCGATATTTTGCAATTTTTTTAAAGGGTACGTACCTCTTTGAAAAAATTGAGAAAAATACAAAAAAAAAAATTTTGTTTTGGAATTTGATGAAACTTGGTGGATGGGGTAATTGATTGGACTTATAGAAAGTTACAATTAAAATTAAAACCCATAACCAAAAAATTAAAATTGTGAATAAAAGGATGCATAAGTGGGGGCTACAACATGATAGTCTAAAGGAGAAATTGACCAACAAAGCGTTGACCAAATGTACATCAACAATCAACTTTGACGTTGCTTGCCTTCGATTAAGTTAACTTTGTATATAATATATAATTTCTATTTCATAGATAGCAAATATCTGCCTTATACACAACAATTGCATACATACTACAGCTTCAAGATAAATTTATCAGGGGTGTTACGAGTTACCTTTATTATCAGTCTGAAATGCATATTATAATTTTCCAAGTACACAGTTGTCGCTGTTGTAATTAATATGTGACACAAGTATCTATTCATACATACATATATGATGTATAATACAATTATACTTTAGGGATGTTTTATTATTTTCTATAGAAAATTACATCTCTCATTTATGGGTATACAGAATGTTCGATTTTCATCTAAGCATATAAATATCACGAGTTTGACAGAATCCATGCGTTAAGCAATGCATCTAAGTGAGGGGCATTATATACATATGCTGAAGAATCGATATGCGTTGAGAGTTGTAAGATGCTTGGGGAGTGGGAGTTTCTTAGTTGAATAGATGAACTACAACAGATAAACCACGATACAAGTCACTTTTGTAAGTTCATATAACACAGCTATAATACCTCTTACTTAGATGCATTGCTTAACGCATGTACTCTGTCATACTCGTGATATTTATATGCCTAGATGTTAATCGAACATTCTGTATACTATATGTACAAGCAAAGAGTTATAAAAATTGTGATCCGATTTTAAAATTAATATATTTTGCATCATTTTCCACGAATATGTTACATTAAATTGAAGTTTTAGATAATTTTCAAAGTTATCTGTTATCTATAAATATATAGGAGACTTTCTATAGATATAGATAGATAGATAGATAGATAGATAGTCACTCATCACGATATCTCTGGAACTATAAGACCTAGAGACTGGAAATTTGGCAGGAATATTCCTTTTGCCAAGTAGAGGTCAGCTAAGAACGGATTTTACGAAATTCCACCCACAAGGGGGGGTTGCGGGGGTGTTCATGAATAAAAAATTCATATTTTTCAATTATGACTTTTAATAGTTCAAAACTTGGTCAGAATGTTTTAAATTACATTTAGAAATTTTTTTAACCTTCGGAGGGTAGAAAGGTGTAGCGAGAAAGTGGGAAGGAAATATCGAATATTTACAAATATACCTAAGTGGGGTATCAAATAAAAGAGCATGACGTGTACATTACAAAACTGTTATCCAACGCAAGGAAATGTGGAGGGAGGGGTGCAAGTGGGGATGTTGTCCAGCAAAGCGGGTATATTTTACGCCATGCAAAGCGGGCGGGTAACAGCTAGTTCAGTATAAAAGAAGACTCATAAGAAAGATTCCTATCGTTACTTTCTGTATTCTGCGCATAATACATATAACTAAAGTTATACCAAACTTTGATAAATACCTATTTCTAAATTCATATGTTCTGCCGGTATTTGATTAAATCCAAAGTAAAATAAAAGTTCTTTTCGTAAGTATTTTCGAAAATAATTCCCTGTTTAAGTTAAATTAGGTCCTTCGGTGAGATATCCATATTTGGTTAAAATGTTTTGCATCACAAGAAGCTGTGTTAAAAAGCAATAAAAGGGATTTGAGGTTATTGGATATCAATTCTGAGAGGTTCATTGATCCAAATGAATCACCTTTTCATGGCAACATATATTCACCGATGCGACGTGGCTTATCCTCTCTCCACTTAATATTAGCCTTTCTTTAGAGTATGTCAAGTATCACAATAAGCACAGAAACATTTTCAAAGAAATTTTTATTATTAACAAGCGTTTTCGCAGGTAAAAGTTTTTATCTCTTGCTAAAAATGTTCTGCTTGTACTGGATTAAACTTTTGGTGTTCTTTTATAATTTGCCACTTTTAATCTGGCACACATGACCGAGCATTGGGATTAATATTTAAACGTTTATAAAAGAAAAATAAAAAGAAATATCTTACAAATATGAATCGATACTCATCAAACGATCGGTTTGGCTTGATTTGATTGCATACCTGAAACAAAAAAGAGAAATTTTAGTTTTTGTAGTATATTTGAGAACTAAAACAGATATTATTCACTATTGACTCTTTAAACAAGATAAAGTCCACAATCCGTTGAAATAATTTTATATTTAAGAACCGGACACTCAAAATTCAGATTAAACTACTTTTTAAAATGTCTTGTTACCAAATAAATGATTATCATTTTTTCTGGTAAAAATTTTTCAGTAGAATTTTGAAATGAATTAAAATTAATTAATTAAAATAGTTTATTAAAATTAAATCGTACTAACGACAGTACAAATATCTTAAAGAAGAATTTGAGTTTTTTTTTAATCAAATGACGTATTTAAATTTAAATGAATATTTATATTTAATGATAATTAAATCAAATTACATAGTTAAATTATCTACCTAAGCATATTATACTAAGTGGAAGTCTCTTTCAAATTAACATAATCGTTTTTTTGGGTGTTTCTTCAATACTTATTTAGCTAATTAATAAGAAAACAAGAAATTAAAATTTTTTTTTAATACACAGACAAATTATTGTTGTAACTACTTACCTAATAAATTTATAATTTAGGTTTAAATAATTAAGTAAAAGTAGTTTTTTTTTTTCTCACATGGAAGTTAAATTTTTTTTTGTTTTGTTTCTCAAGTTTTATTTTTATTAATTTGTTTGGGTTGATGATTTATAAATTCTTTTAATTTTAATAAAATGATTATATGTTTGAAAATTTTGTAATTAATTTTGATAAATAACAACAAAATTATAGGGTAAAGATAGTTGAAATAAATTATAGTCTATTAAATTAGATTTTAACATTCTTTGTTTCGTTGACTGATTTAAGGAAGTTCAGTTTGACATTGATTAAGTTGAAGTTGAAGGTTTTAGATTACCCATATATTTATATTTTTAGAGGAATTTTTAAAAATGTGAAATCATTTGAGCATTGTAACAAGATAATGGTTTACAAAAAAATTCCAACATTTTCGCTGTACATTTCAAGTAGAGGTACCGTTGCTTAAAGTCGCACAATCGTGCAGTTCCAAACACTTAATAAACTTTCATCGACCGATTCTTCTCGTATTACCGGACTGTTGAGAATACAATAAGTAAGTTGAGAATACAATTAGGCTTATAAATTAGCAAAGTACTGCAACGATGCAAACCTGTATCTTTTCAATTTGGTTCCGGTTACATGATCGCGCGGCTACCTCTCAAATTTTCGGTCAAAAATACTAGTTTTTACATATCTTTCGGCATTTGCAAGACAGAGGCGAGAAGATTTTACAAAATATCACAATGAATATTTTTTTTAATCAATTTAGATGTAAATCAACCAACCTCCTTAAGTAAAAATTTTAGTAAGAATTTATAAAAACATAGAAGTAAACATTGTTTAATAGAAATATTTAATGCCAATTCCGATCAACATTTTGACACCATATATCTTGTCTAATCTAATCAACAATATTTTAACGTAAATATTATTTCTTTGTCAGTTAAAAAAAATTCAATTTAGTAATAACGTATTTTATATTTACAAAACAGTCAATATGAAAAGGTGTTCAACCAGTTTCAGTCAATATTTTGACTACGTATTTAAATGATTACTAATAAGTAATAATATATGTTCAAAAGTGTTTACAAAGTTTTAAATTATGCATAATATAAATAAATTTTAAAAATAATTTCATTTTTAATTCTCAACCAGGTTACAATAGCAACATTTACATACATCGATTTTTGTATTGGTAGGAAGTATAGTAGGTGGAGTCAATCATGAATTTTATTTAAAATAAGACTGGTTTTCAATTGTTTACATGTAAATGATATAGAAATGTCAAATTAAAATTATTGAAAAATAACAATTAATTAAACTTTTTAGAAATTCTGAGAATACAAGACTAAATTGTTTAAATTGTTTAAATTTAATCATGCGTACGATTTTTATTTACATCATGGTCTCTTCGATTATAATTGATGTTTTTAATATGATACATACAGCGTAAACTAAATATTGACAAATATCTTGTCTAGTAATCTTAATTAAAGTTTTTTAATTAAAATAAATAATACTTTTTAAAAGTTCATTAGCATAATTACGTAATTAAATTTGTTAGAAAATAGTATTCAATTTTCAATATAAGGCATATATGCAATATCCATTCATACCATTATATTAATAAAGTGGTGTGTCGTTACTATGGTAGCTCCCTGAAATAAAACTCATGCACGGAGAATATAATGTAACAATAGCTTTAAATTCAGTACGAATTCCAGTAGTGTACAAAAAGCCGTTTTATTGCCTATCAAGCAACTTTAGAAATAGATAAAAATAAAAGCAATTTTTTTTTTTTTTAAATTAAAAAAAAAATATATTAAGTATCTCAGTACCAGCCGTAAGGTAGCCCCTAATGTCCTTGCAAAATTCTCTAATGATTTTGCGTAATCGAGAATCAGCGGAGAAGTTTACTTTGATGGAGAAGATAACATCAAGAGCGACTAGACTATCCTAGCCAATTTGAACCCGCCAATTCGTGCAATAAACTACTCCTTCAGGTTTACCACCTACAAGTCTGACAAAAACTTCTATTTGAAAGACGGTGGCATATTGAATCACTGCAAAGTTGGTAAAATGAGCCTCCGATGTTTCCACGTAAACTTCAATTTCTACCTGACTCCTTTTTAAAATGAAGACAACAAAGAAGCAAACTAGGAAGACTTACGAGAAATTCATTGTTTCTTTTGTCCAATGGTCACCGATCAGGATAGAAATTTTGTATTATCTGAGAGGTCTAAGTTGTCCACTTTTAAGAGGAAAATAATAGTTTCTCTTCCTCCCTTTTGTGAAATATGCAAAAAGTCTTAGATTTAAGCTTTACACAAATTATAAATTGATGGCAGAAACTGCCTTATTTCAGCAGATGATTTCTTGTTCGATTGAAAACGATTTGGGAATTGTTTTCGAAAAAAATCTTATCGGTATTAAAACTGTTTTATTTTTGCAATAGAAAGCATAACAAAACGTTAAAAGTTATTAAAATACGCTAAATGTTTTGGAAAACAATAATAAAATATTTTGAATAAAATAATTTATATTATACGGTCGATAAGATATAATAATTTATAAGTCGTAAAAAGATTTTGAAGAATGTAAATATTTTTTTTATTTTGAATAACTTCAAAATTTATTAAAACTGTTCAAATTTACATAAGTTTTGGAATTTCATATTTTGATAAGAATAAATTGAATTTTTATATAACAAAAAATTGTGTATGGTTTAGTAATCAGATAAAATTGTCAGTTCGAAACAAAATTATCCAATTTTTCAATTTACAGCTATTGTGCGACTGAAGCAGTGATGAAAATTATGCTGCACGAGATATTTATTTTAGAAGAGAAATTGACACGCAGACAAAATGTCGAAAATGATAATAAAGTTTTTACAATTGAGGTTTTGATATTTAAAAAAATGCAAATTCAAAATTTTTTTACTTTGTCCAATCTTTTTTCAATTATTATTGTAACCGTACATTTCTGGGCTTTGGAAATCGTCGCTACCCTATGAATAAAAATTGGTAATAAACTGTGTAAAACAAAAAGATTAAAAATTAAAACCAAAAATATGCACATTTCTGTTAGAAGAACGTGAATATAAAAATTTAAAAAAAGGATACATTCAGTTCTTAAAAAGTCTCAATTAGTATTTACTTTTCAGATTATATAATAAAACAAAAAGCATCTGTATGGATGTTGTACCTAATCCTTCGTCCATGCGTACAATATATGTACTATATAATATTCACGAATTAATTAAACTTGTTTTAAATCAAAAACATAAATTATTCCCATGAAATTCATGAGTATAAAATATTAAATGAATATTTTAAAAGTACACTTAATTTTAAAAAAACAAAAAGTGTTGAATATGTTTTTAAAGCGTACCCTAAACTCAGGTTGAATTGGGACGGGATTGTTAGGTGTTATGACTTTGCATAATATTATAAAAATTTGGTGCAAAATACTCCATATAAGACTACTATATGTATACGTATAAAAAAACACAAAAAGTGTTGAATATATTAAAGAGAATTGAAAAAAAATACACTCGAACCAGGACTCTAACCCGAACTTGTTGGATTAACGTCAAGCGCCCTACCTATTAGGCCATTCGAGTTCTACATACAGAGTGCAATTTTTTCAACTCATTGAATTTTTATTTTCACTTTGTTTATTCACTTATTTATTATTATTACTTTTTGTTTTTGTTTACTTTTAATCATGTATACGATATTTTTTTACATCATGGTCTATCGATTATAATATGATTTTTAATATGATACATACAGCGTAAATTAAATATTGGCAAATATCTTGTAAAAAAATATATTTTTTCTTGAATATATTTTTAAAAGTTCCTCAAGCCGGACTGAATTGGGACGGGATTGTAAGGTGTAAAAAATTTGGTTCAAAATACTTATCCATTACTAACTGTAGTATGTAGAGTTCTAACAAAAATTAACAAGCAATTAGTTTACAAATTGTAACGGTTGGAAATATGGATAGTACCTGCATTGCATTGGTAAATTTTAAAAATTGAACAATTTTGCCGAATTTCGAGAATACATAAGACACGAAGGAAAGAAATAGCCCTAAATCGATCAAATCAAGCTCTTCGTATGGGATTTTGAACAGAAAGTATCCATCCAATCATCTAATAAATCCGATTTTTGGGTCGAACTTACCTTATGTACTGAGATTCATCACAATTAGAAACAAACAAATGTTCGCGATTTTATAAAGTTTTCTTAAGGGGTGTAATTAATTACCTCTAGAAAAAATCAAAAATTAGATATCAACATAAGCGAAAAATACAGAAAAAATGTGTTTGTTCTTTGGATAAAAAATTAACTAAAGTAATGAAAGCCCAAAAAATATAAAAATCCATTTCCTTTTTGAATAGTTATCAAGATTTTTAATTATTTCCTATTTTCATGATAATTCTAGATTCCGTAAGTTTAATTCACTATTTCCCCAAGCTATTCTTCGATTTCTTACCTAATGTTCATAACGACTAATTCTTATTTAATGATCTATCAGTCCTAAAATTTAACATCTCTATCTCTATATTGAGGTAAAAAAATTTTGTGTTTGAAAACAAAAAAACAAATGTAAGAACGTTCGTATATCGTTCCGTTTTAAATTAAAATGTTAAAAAACATTATAAAAAATGAATTATGATGATATAAAATCACCTAACGGTAATTTTAAAATTTTATCAACTAGAAAATTAAACAATTTTTTTGTTATTTTTGGATAAATTATTGTTAACTAAAATGAAATAATTTTCTTCTATATTTGTTGGATAAATGCCAAATTGAAATATAGCAGAATACAGCCATCTAAATTGAATTAATTTATTCTGTTCATATCATAATCTTTTTTTTTGTGTCGTTTAGTTGGTTGTATGAATGATATTTTCCAGTTACTAACAAACTTCGATGTAAATTAAAACTTTGTGATTTAATTAGAATAATATATAAACATTTTTGTGGTGGGAAATTATTATTAAGAAAAACTTTTTAATTTTTTCATTATACAGTGAATTGTCCAGTAAAAACTGTTTTTTTTTTTTTTTTTTTTTTTAATTAAGGGTGTACGAGCGCCAGGCCAATATGGAATAAAAGGCTTTACTTTTTTAAATATAAAGTTGGGCTAGGTCTAAAATCAATTTTGGAAAGGGAGGGTAGGTGGTTAAATTACAAATAATTTCAACCCTAAGTCTAAAGTTGCCTTGGCGCTCATAATGCTACTATACTACCTTAATAACAACACAAATCTAGTTTAATACTAAATGACTATTGCAAAAGAAATGGCTGAATAACTATTGCAAAATAGATGGCTACTGTAGACATGGAAACACTGACTCCAAATTTCAACAAAAAATTTGTTACAAAAGTAAGGCGGCCATTAAAACCTCAAATAAGGGTTTTTTTTAAACTAATAATTTTCAAACAGTACCTTTTAAAAATCATCATCTTATACTGTTTCGAAGGTACTGAGCAAACTTAAGGATTTCAGAAGAGCGAAGTTATTCTGCAGGTTTTCTATAGTTTTTTGGTTTCCCATCTAGAATACGCAGTTAAATAAAATATAAAAGTAGGAGTTGTTGTCTTTGTCATACACAAAATGAATTATACGCAAAGGAGCACTGCTATAAACATACATGTTTTCACTGCGCATTTCCAGTCTAGGTACTATACATATAATTGACGAACCTCACATATTAACTATCTGGTTTATTCTTCATCGGCGCAAACTCCATTAGCCTAGCCTTCCACATCGTCAAATATTTGCTGTCATTTCTTTCTTAACACACCAAGCTGTATTTCGGAATTTCGGAATGATTGCCTGAGCATAATTTAAGAGTTGAGGATATTAAGAGTCTAAGGAAAAATAAAAGGTTAAAAGTTGCATATAATCTAGGATTCAAACTATGAGATTCTTGCTAACTCGACTAAAAATTATTTGCATCATAAAAAGTGTAAAAGCAATAATAAAACTAAAATTCAAATATTGAAAGAATTGCTGTTTCCAAACTACTTATATATGACGTAAATTTCTCAGTAAGAAAATCTTAAAGTTGAAACAATTAATAGTAAAATTGTCTTCACTCTGCGCCCAAATAAAAGTTAATTATCGACTAAACCGCAAGAAAGAGTAAAAACAATTAAAATAAATGAATCGTTAGACACACAGTTACGATAAATATTTTATCGATATTTATAAAAATAGTTTTTACACTAGATTTGTTGAATGATATGCGATACCACCCGCATTCCATCACCCACCCATCCAAGTAGTTTATGGTAGTCACCATCACCACCACCAACAAGTAAACCATCATATATCACCCATACAGCATAACAAACAGAAGACGTGGTGAACTCAAACAAAGTCAGTGGTCGCGACGAACGAATAAACGAGTGAGTTATTTATTTGATGGCTGTTTGTTGGCTCGCTGGTTATAATATACCAGCCATGTGATGGTTGGCATAGTATATAAATGGTGAGCCGATTGACCGACCCGGCTAGTTGGCGGCCGTGTCGGCAGACACTGATGACAATATCAAATAAAGAGGTAGTGGTGGGGGGCGTATAAAAACTTGTTGATTATCACAGAAATGTTTTTATTGTGTAACAATTCCTTGTCTATTTGTGTGGGTAAACATTTTATAGGAAAAAACTGGATACATCACAGAAACTTCCATTATGACTATTTCAGTTGGAAATATTTATAATCATAAAATTTTTCAGCAAGATCCGCTATAAATATCAGCTAAAGGCACCGTGGAAATAAATAATGGCTTAAACACAAAATTCTTCGAATTTCGGTTCGGTTCGCTTTTCTATTCCAAGAAATGAAAAGGGTTGAAACTTACAAATGTTATAAAGAGAATCAAATTTCCACTCAATGACAATTGATAAGCTAAGAGGATCATTCTTTAAATAAGAGTTGACCGTTGGCTAATTTAAACAATTTTATGTTCAGGAAAGCCCCTTGTTCATCTTCTTACATCTTACAGGAATGTAAACTGCACATTTTACAATGCTTAGTCCCATCATATTCGAAGGGAGTATGTTTCTAAACAATATTTTTCATTTTGTCTACATACTGTTAATTATAAACATAGATCGATGTGAGCGAAGACGCTGAAAAATTAGCCAAAATGAGTGCATGTACTCCCATAAACGACCAAAAACCATTTCTTGGAGTATCGAAAAGCATAATAAAAACTGAAAGAACAGAAAGCATTGTTTGAAAGTTCAACCGCTCTTGTAAGCACTTATGGCCAAGACAATGATTAGGACCCTTACAAAAGGATTTTTATGAGGAAAGCATTTTCCTCAAACTGCACAATCGCCCGGGATGAATTGATTTTTCATTCAAGTGAAATAAATAAAATGTCGCCTAGAAATATCCATAAGTTGATTAAAGCTATAAGACTTCTGCAACAATAGATCAAACTCGTCGCAGTAAATATTATCTTCTAAGACTAACTTCTAACTCAAATCTAATCTAATGCCTAGCTTCTGTTAGTTCCAAAAACTTCCAACTGTATAGACGCATCATAGAAGTAAGAAGAAAATAGAATTATAATAAATATGTCGTCATAATATATAATATTGAATATAATGAAAGAATATCATAACATGCAAACGACACACAATGGACATACTCTGTATAATATATTATATATTATTATAAATACCGGAAGTGATATTTTTATATACAATATTTACATATGTGTGTAGAATGTTTATGTGTGGGTGATGATAATATGCTGTTATTATTATTATAAAAAAAAAGAGTGGTGGACATTTCGATAACTCATTGACATTAATATCAATATTTCATAAAATATGAATTATTACTCGATTTTCAAATACTTAAAGCATACTTTAAAGTTTACTTTTTTATTTATTTACAATTAACTTAAAATCACCGCACCACTAGAGTGAGTGCCCACGTAAAAATTTAGATTTTAACATTGACATCCTAGTTTGATTAATTCGAATGCTTTTCTAAGGCAAATAGAAACAAAAAAATAAAACTTTCGAACAAGATTATGATAAATGATTCTCGGGTTTTTGAAGTAATATAGCAGCAAAATTGAAATGCCAATATGTTGTGTTTGTATCTGTATCTTTATTGTATTATATCTTTTGAGTATCAGAAACAAATTCCCCGCTCTTTGATATAAGTAAGTTTAAGTATGGTCAAAGTTTTAGTTCAGTTGTACCAACGCTTTTTATTACTTTATATTGCGCTATATTACGAACCCATTAACTTCTCTAAATCTTTGCCTCGAAGTATTTCGAGATTCTAGCAAACCTCATTGTTTTCTCAATCTCCATCTCCGGCATCTCTTCCAGATCATTTAACAGGTCTTGTTCTATGATTCTGGCACAGATACTTCATCGCTTCTTTACCAATCATTTTTCCGGTGCGGGTTGTCATTTCCAAATCCCCGCTAGTAAGATTCTTTTTCTTAAGACTTATAATTTTTAAACAAGCGTGGAATCGAAAATTATATTTTATGGTTTTGTTTGTCAGACTTATTTTGCTCTAAATATGATTTTGTTTGTCAAACTTATTTTGCTCTTTAACGCGCTTGGTGACGTTTTTAATATCAAAATTAAATTCTAAACCTGTACAAGAAACGAAATTTAAACAAACTGACACTACTAAAGCCAACTTTTTAAGGAATATACGCTAACAGGGTGAACCTTTCAATAGTCTTGGACTAAAAATCGTTATTAAAATTATTTCTAGAAATCAAAATTATGATAACTAGTGTTAGATGTACCAATTTCTAGCCCTACTATGTTTGTCGTATCTACATAACTTTATTAAATGATTGTCATTATAATTATTTCACAAGTTTTTTGTAAATCTACGACTGAGGATACATCGCTTAATGAAAAAAAAGCAGGCACTCATTTGGAATCCAATTACAAAATCTAAAACTTTTATTAACATCAAATCAATGTTAACATTTTATATGAGTTCGTGAATTAGTTTTAAAAAAAACATACTAATTTAATAAGAATTCTCTAGAATGAAATAATTCAATTTGGAAGAAAGTAAAATTTTTTTGGTTACAAAAAATAGCAGATGATAGTAGAGATTAGAATAATATATAATTACAGTTTTAAGTGCTCAGTAATTTTGATTTCTTTTATTTTTTTATTTAATTCACAACATATTACATAAATACACATAATAATAATAATAATAATAATTCGCATTGATATAATTAGGGCGAATAAATATTTCTGTATAATTTTTTTATAAATAGGTATGTACACCATGGTACTACACCCATATGTGAAATGTTTGCAGAGAGTGAGTTTTGGTTTGATTTATATAAATTTAAAGTAAAAAAATACGCACAATACATTCACTTTCAAATATATATCATTTAACTGTCTGCGTATATTATATTACTTACTTCAAATTACAATGTTACATACAGATGATTCAAAAATACATTCATATTTAAATATCTAAATTAGTAGTGCAACAAGCGAAATTTACAAAATTTAAAAAACCCCCCGACAAATGTGATTTATTCCTTGTCAACCGATTTTTGGAAACTTAGCTATAAAATATTCTCAATCAAGTCGGTTCGACCGTTTAGGGGCTACAATGCCATTGAGAAAAACACAGACGCAGTGATAAATCAATATCAAAATTATGATCAAGGACATCGGATGAGATGAAAAGGATACTTAGAGAGGTATCATTTTTTGGGACAAATTTTGGAAATATTTTAAATGAAATTGAAATATTTGAGTTGAACTTGTTCTTTTGAATTATTGTTTTGAATTATCTAATTATTTTACCATTTCACTTTTCGAAATGAATTGAGTCAGGTTTATTTGAAAATTCATTTCCATAGTAATTATTATTTATATTTTAAAATTGTATGTCATTGTCGCTAATTTTTTTCGGTACGGAACCCTAAGCTCGCACTTGACTCATAGCTAAGAACACTCCCCCTTAAATTACCTTTCAAATAAATCCAAAAAAATTAAAATAGGTTCTTTCGTTTAGGCCCTACGATGCCACAGACAGACACATTCATAGACACACATACATAGCAGTAAATGTTTAGGCGCTATGATGCCACAGACAGAAACACACCCCCTTATTTCGGGGGTTATTTTCGATTAATTTATTGAGCGAGAAGATAAAAAGGGAATGGAATTAAGATAAAAATGTTGTCAAACTGATGGCCATCGTTTTCGGTATTTAAGCGTAAAATAAATAAAAAAACGCCTCTTCAAGCCTTAATTTCAGCTAAGAATTTTCATTGTAGAGATATTCGAGCATAATGTATTAAAATAGTTTTAAATATAATGTAAGAATACATAGACGTCAGAAAGTGAAGGAATGGCCCATTCTATCACCTAGAAGCTTAGAGCTAGATTACATTATGAGATAAACGTATATTTATACCAAATATTGATTTCAGATTAAAAACTTTTCTTCATAATACTGTTATCAAAATTCTTTTAAACATTTTCCCGAACATAATAGAAAATGGTATTAGCACAAATTTCAATGATGACGAATTTTACATAATCTGATTAAAATACAACAAATCATACTGTATTTAAGTGTGTTAATTTATGTTGTGGTAGGGAAAGTTAAAATTTATTATGTTAATTTAATAACAACATATATACAATATAGTAGGGTAGAATGATGTACCTTGCATCATTCTTTTTGTTCCCAAATCACTGCCAGGGATCATACTTCATTTTTAAACAGAAAACATTTTATAAAAACCCATCGCCATGTGATTTAAAGCAAAACAACATGATGTACAATTGATCAATCAATGTTTATATTTTTATGGGATAACTGTTCATCCTGGATCAATTAAAATTACAGTTGAAGCTATCGTCAATCAAAGAAGAATTGTTTCATGGCTATTGTCGATCCAATAAGAGTTGAAGCTATCGTCAATTTTTATAGGCGAACTTGTAGAATTTTTAATAATTCAATATCGTAATTCTACGAGGCTATTGTCAAAAGTATCGAGCTGTAAATTTTACAAGTTGAAGGTCTTCTCTTACAATCGAAAGGGGAAATCTACGGTGCATACAAGTATGATTCACGGTACGTTATGGTATTGTCCCACGTATCACATATTAATAAATTCTCAAAAAACAAACTTAAGTTGTGGGCTATAAAAATTATTTCCATTGGCCTATTTTTAAAAGATCTCAATAAAAATTATTTGAATTTAAATTGTGATCCAAGGTAAAACACCCTCCCATACATACATATTCACATCAAAAACTATGGATATATAAAATTAACTGATCCATATCCAAATGAAATAATAACAACACACATATTATATGACGAATATAATGTTTTTATTTATGAAAAAATATGATTATCAACATTGCATGTAAATTGTAGGTTAGTTTTGGCTTTTTATAAGCTCATTAATAATTTCATTAAAACTCACCGAGACCGGACTACCGGTTTATTTATTATATAAATTATCGTGTCGATTGCGTAACGTAATGTAGGAGTCAAATACTTTTTTTAACTAATCGAAGCCTTCAGTAACTGTGGACCACTTCACTTTAGAACACATAAACGAAATTATAGATTTCGCTACGAGATTGTCACTTTTAATAAAGGTTTTTCACCAAGACTATCAAAGGTTTATTTCCTCAAAATAGTTTCATCTAAATAAAGAGACATTTTTGACAATGTCTCTCGAATATATTGAATATTTTGTAACCTCCTAACATGCATCGATGATTCATTCAGCTTTGTTTTTTGCACTTTTTTCTGAATAAATTTTAAGTCTCAAATAAAAGGAAAACATTTTTTTGAGCAAGAAAATGAATTTTTTACACAACGTCTTTTCGACGAGACTTTATTCTCATTTTCCACAATTTGGTATAAAGCGGGGATGGCTAACCTGTCACTTTTTGAAGGATTATTTGTGGCTGTCGATAAATGTACCCGAGTTGCCTTTTTACTTTTGTGTTATTAAATTTAATAAAATTATTCTCGTTCCGTATATGTCTCAAAATGTTTTTTTAATTTACTGGGAACAAATATGAAAGACTAAGTGCAACTTTTTAACAAATTTCCTTTCCGTCCGTAAGAATGATACGACTCATCGCAAACCGCGCGATCGAACAGTGAGGTAATCGTCTGTAATCGACCTACTCCAGACACATTTTGAATTTGTAAGCTTTCATTGCAACGGATAGTTGACATTGTGCTCTGAAGTAAACAATTTTTATCACTCTTGCTATATAATTTAGAATCTGGAATAGAAGTATCTCGAATTAAAAAAGGGTGCTTGTCAAATTATTTCAGTATTCACTTTAAAATTCGTGAAATAAATGATGATATATAACTTAATGCCAATTTATTGTTGCCCGTATTTACGTAAGAATTTTATGGATCGTCTATATGTGGATTATCAAAAATTTTAGAGTTAAATAATCTCTATTAAATAAGTCTGAACTTCAACAATTCGAGTGAATATTCCTTGAATATTCAAAATTTTGCTAAAATGTAAATATAAAACAAACCTAATGATAATATGTGTGATTATACATAGTTATGTATGAGCAATTTTATTTATGTGCGCAAGTATGTGAATTGTAACACACAAAAACTTTTATAATAACTTTCCTTAAAGGTGTTACATAACGAGTTACACCCCCAACTACATAATAAATTCATAAATAAATAATATTCAATGTTTATTAAAGAAACAAAATTTTGTTGCTTTATTCCGTTTTCCGCGTACATAAATTTGTGATTACAATTACAAACCCTTTTACAACAATCTGGTTAAAATAATGATAAATAAATCGAAAATCAGAATATTAGTTTGTAAAATAACGACTTGTTTTTAAATATACTAAAATACAAAATTTCGAGGGTTTAAAACACTACCATCAATATTTTCTTATTTCTGTAATTTAAATAAAAACAGAGTCAGTCATAAAACGGTGAAATAGCTTTGTGTAGGGTACGTGAATACAGGGTATCCCAAAACAACCGCATTAGTAGATCGAAGTGATGTACAAATTAACATAATATAAACTGAACTTAATTCAATGTTGAAAAAATCAACATATGAAATTTCTGGAAAAAAAAATTAAATTTCAATTTAAGAACATTGAACGTAATTTATCAATACAAAGACAACAAAATGCTAAGAAGATAAATTGCAGTAAATTTGACTTTCTATAATTGTAGTTGTTGATTCATATCAATCGAAACATGCTTGAAATTTCAAACAACAATTATCGTTACTGTCCCATCGAATCCAAAAATTACAAAGAAACTTTTTCTTGGACGCCTGCTTTATCGGTGAAATACACGAGGCATTTCCAAAGTGGTTTATCCCGGCCCCTTGGAGTTGATTCCCAGGAGAATGGAATCATGGTAGCGGAAATAAGAATACGGGTCCATGGGAATGGAAAGGGGTCTACGATAGCGATATAAACATAAGATAACTATCATAATAAATCATTCTACAAGTATACATGTACCGCGTAATTGGGATCCTCACGTACCCAAGGAAATAAAATGAATGAGCCAAGATTAAAAGGCAAAATAATAGTTTTGATTTATACTTGTTGACTTAAAAAAGAGGGACAGGATGCAGTTTATTGTTAGAGGGCGACCAGGCTTGTGGTAGATTTACGATTTCAAAAAAAAAGTAAATAAATAAATAAATAAAAAAACGTCAACTGATTTGCTACGGGTCCTGCGCTGTCTTAATTATCATTGAAACATTGACGACGAAAGTTTAGCAAGTAATGCTTTCAGGCATTGCAGGCATAGTGTGGCCAGGGTCTATCTAAATCTGAATGAAATATTGGGATTTGGTCTACTAAAACACTTTGGTCTACTAATTTCTATTCTTTTTATGGAGGATTTCGATTTCTTAGATTAAAACCATCAATGTCACGTGTAGTAATTTTAACAATAAAATATTAATAAAGAACCACAAATTAGTAAAAAAAAAAGCCAAACCCAATCAGTAAATAAATATCTTGTTATAAATTGGTGTACAGAAAGGGAAAGTAACAGCATTTATATATTTAAATCAAATTGTTTTTGATAATTAGAGAAAGGTAACGTGTTTAATAATGTGATTTACAAATATGTTGAAAATAAAATACATATAATCTTAATTTTTATGTTAAAAAATCGTGAACAGAAATTTTTATCAAATTCATACAATTTTAACAAGAATATTGCGAGTGAACTATTCATTCATCTGCATTTTTATTTCGACTTTTTACAATTCTTTAATTATAACAATACATACTTGCTTTTGAAACAAGCATGCAAAATATGTATGATCATAAAAATCAAGAATCAACTTTCAAAATTATTTGATAATTCTCAATTTTTAAGCATAATTAGGACTTCAAAATTTACGAAAATGAATTCGACATTGAGCCCGATTCAAGAAATTGTTCTTTAGATGAGATTTGAGATGATCTCATAATAAATTTTCTACATAATTTAATTTTTGATTTTTTTTTTCTATATAATTTTCCAAAAAAAAGTACTGCTTTTAAAAAATAAAAAAAAAAACTACAAATATTTATTTCAAAATTTGCTAAAGCTAAGTAAATAGAGTAATAATGATCCATGACGATTAGCCATGTATTTTCTATTATATCGTCGTCCAAGAGCCTGTCAGCGGATAACCACCAACCAGCAATAGATACATGCATATCTTGTTAAATTTTCAATAGAGGGTCACTCAAATTTGAAACAGATACGGTCTACCACATATTAAATACAAATTATCAAGAAAACTAGGTCACTTGCCGGGAGGGTTATTGAATAATAAACTGCAATCATATTTTTATAACACATAAAATAATATCTATATCGCTTTATAGATTACAATCCTAATTTCCCATGAAAATTTGGTACAATCAATTAAGATTATTCAACCAAAATTGAATTTCATGTTAAAAGAAAATAAAATATATAAATTTTCCAACATATTTTAAACAGTTAATGATAAACGAAAACGCCAAAAGGTAATTTTAGATAATGATGTTATAATGTTTTATGAAAATTATCACCTCCATAAATTGTATCGTATTATTAACGCCCCGAAATTTTCAAAAAATTACAGGAAAATATTCAACTTAAGTGAAAAAAAGTCGTAAAATAACAAATAATATTTTTGCAAATTATCACGATTAAAATGTTAAATGATTTATTATTCAAAAAATAAAAATATTACACACCCGTACCAAAATAAATTGGTTTTCGATTATCGATTTAGAAATACACAATAAAACACACCTACCTGGTTGCTAAGTAAATTTAAATGTTTTTTGTGTTGTTTGCAGCAGGCAAAAACCTCAATGATAGGTACAAATGGAATACAATGGTTAAAAACACATACCTGAAACCAAAATGAGAAAAAATTGTTAAAAACAATAGGTAATGGATTTTAAACATCACAAAAAATAAAAAGTTTTAACATGTACAAATTTTTACAATACATATGCCATTAAGCATCATCACATTTTTATGAAAATTAAGGGACTTCAAGATACCACACCACCTGGGTTTAGACGAGAGCGTATTTTTAATCTCAAAACCATTGACTAAGTGAGTTGTTGATATTTCTGTATGGACAGTGTTGAATTTCAGTATATGCATTATTTTTTGTAAATTAGAAGATATCAAAAACCTAACATAATTATGGCTGCCTTTCGGCTACCATTTATTTGGTTTTCGAAAATTTTTTCGAAAGTATTTTCTAGAATTTTTGTCTTCGTTTTTCGAGAATGTTTCACAAGAGCAGTAGTTGAACGAACTAGTCTAATATTTAACTCCCTATCTTTTATAATTTTGGAGCAAATGGACACCAAAGTTTAGTCCTAATTTGCGCCAACACGGGTAAAAAATGATGTTAACAAAGAAATGTTTCATCCTCCAAAATTTTTTTAGAAGGAACGTCGGACGGACAAGCAGAAATGAACTAATAAGGTGATTTCATGAACACCTATACATAATTTTTTTTCGATATTTCTAAGGGATAAAAACTTGGGATTAAAATTAGTATACCTTGATTTATATTTCATGTATACAGGGAATAAAAAAAGATGGAATAATGGGAAGGATGCATTTTGTACTTCCATACAAACATTTATTTAGATTTGATTACGATTTACGCGACATTTTGACAATGTTTTTCAAAAATCATAAAAAAATAAGTCTGTACATTACTCAGATACATTTTAACAAAAAATCAAACTAGTAAAGAAAAGAAAATCGAAAAATTTCATACCTAACAAAAACGAAGGCCAATACTCGTTCGGCAAGACTAATACAATTTTACTGTTGGATTCGTCTCGTTTGATTGGAAATCTATATTTTACAAATTTTTGATAAAGACCTCCATTCTGTGTCTCTTCGATCAAAGATAGAAAAGTTATCTTTGAAAAGAACTCTGACATTAAAGAGGTACCTCAGTAGTTTTTTACACAAGATTGATACTCTCGGTCTAGAATCGGTTTCCAATACGAGCTCGAAGTCAAATCGTTTGAGACGAACGAGAGAAAATAAATATAACGAGACTTATCAAGATGCCGTCTTTATAATTTTTTTTCTCCTAGACGATAAACTGAAGAATAGATGAAACAATGCGATAATGAATCTCACCACGCCTAAATGATTATATAAACGTAAATTGTTGAAAATTTGAAGCCTCGAAGATCCTTAACATTTTTAATAAAATGATGTGTGCAAATTTTTTTTTTAAATATTTGACAAAAAAAAAAACTCACAATGTAATCGCATTTAGTTTTAATAATCACGATTTTAATTTGATTATAAAACTATTTTTATGTACACAAATAAACAGCCTAATGGTAATTAAAAGTAAAAATATGTTTATTTTTAAAAATACACAGAATTTAATAAGTTTTGCCGAAAGAAATATCAACGCTGTATAAAACATAAAACATAAAATTATAAGGAAAAATAAAAACGATAGAAATTATAATTTCTAAAAGTATACTTTACGTACCAAAATTTTTATTTACCCGTAACTATCACGAATATCGGCTATGAAGAAGTTAAGTTCATAAAAAATTTACAATAATTAGAGCAGTTTTAATTGCGTGTATCCATAAATCAATATAGAAAACAATATTAGCTAAAAAAATGGAAAAAAGTACACATGTACCAGGTATCTGCATAAACGGATACCGTATCAGCGGGAAAAGTTGCCTAGTTTATTGGTCAATTCGTATTTAACAAGGGAAATTAAAAAATTTAATAAAAAAAAACGGGTACGGAACCCTTAACTCTCACTTGAAATGTATCTAAGAACACTCTCCATTAAATTACTATTTTCCTAAGAGCCTTCTTCAAACTGAACCAATTTTGAGTATCATCGGCTATTTTTTAGTTCTTCCGGGTACGAAACTCTAAACTCGCACTTAAAACATAGCTAAGAACACTCAGCATTAAATTACCTTTCAAAAGAAACAAAAAAATTTAAATCAATTCATACGTTTACGCGCTATGATGCCACAGACAGACAGACACACATAGTGGTCAAACTTATAACACCCTTTTTTGGTTCGAGGGTTAAAAACATTAGATTACGGCTTGAAAACCGTATAAAATCCTAGATAGTGTATTTTTATACATTTTAGCTAAAAATAACTTTCAGTTCCATGCTATAAATATATTTACGAGGATGAGACATCGCAAAATAGATTATACAAATCGATACAGCTACTTTATTCAATAAGAAAATGTTGGTTACATATGAAAAGCTATTGTACCACCTATGCTTCAAAAGCTCTGTATAGAGATAGAATATCAGTTACGTGTGCTCAAGACTCCTTACAATGGTTTCGTAGTGAAAATCAAGACAAAGGCCAATCGTTAAGATTATTAAAAATAAATACCTACTGGGTTTGTAACAATAAATTAAACAAATGCTATTTTAGTACTGCACGACCTCACGCAACTTCAAAGTAAAAGTGTTAAAATTTAGAAAATTTTCTAGCTGAAATTTTCTTTGAAATATAAATCTAATATTTGAGTTAAGAATCAGTCTCAGAAAATCTTTTGTATTGCAACTACTTTGATCTATTTCACCTCCTTTGCTTCAAAGGTGCTATCAACGTACCGCAGAATTCATTTTAGGATTAATGTCAACTCGTGTACCTTTTTTTTTATTTTATCCTTCTTTGTACTTTTTGTACCCTAAGATAACGGCTCTGGACCATTTAGTAGAGTACATGCACCCATTTTGGTTTTGTTAAGTAAGTTTTTAATGAAAATTGGAAAAATCAGAAACTGTTTAACACGCTTTTATTATCTTGGTTCGTATCTATGTATTGGAATATATGCACGCGATTTTCAACCAATTTCAAACTCCAGATTGAATTGAAACTTCGCACACTTATAAAAGGCAGATGAATATACAATAATTGAATACAATTTTCCGATGATCCTGATTAGGATCTTCAGGATTAACGATTGACGAAATATCTTTGATGGTGGAAGCGCGGATAACATTCTATAATATTAGTAAATAATACTTCAAATTAAAATCAAAGTCATTATAAAATATCTTAATAAACACTCTACGCTTTTTTACGAAAAATTTATTTTTTTTCTGAATCAATTTTTAGAACTTATAGAAATTATTTTTTACTTTTTAGTTCAGCTAGTTACAAAAGCGTGTTTTCTTAGTTTTTATATTCTATTACGTATTTGTTTATAAAGAAAAGTATTTTATCTACAATCCATGAAAATCTTTTGCATTACATAAAATGTATATAATCTTAAAGGATTTTCCAACTATTACGATGATAAATCACCTTATAAACAATACCAGAACAGAATATTTATCACGCAGGCAGAACGGCATATAACCTACATCAAACAGCAAACTAGTTTGTTAGTTTATTATTTCACGACCGTATAAAATTATTTAAATATACTTAATATTATGGTTTTTTATTATAAAATTATGTACCAATTGTTTATAAAAATTCAATACCATATAAAAATGAGGTAATGATTGAAAATAATCATATATTTTGCAGGTGCAATATTTATTATTTTTTGTGTGTAAATGGTAATAATTTTTTTTACCATATGCAGGTATTAACCGTGACTATATAATTACCATATATGTACGCTGTCCATTCAAAAAAATCTCCAAAACTTATGTTCTTACCGATAGACAATATTATTATAGTAAACAAATTCACCTTTTCAGATTTTTCAAAACAAAAAATTCGTAAACAGGAGAGCTCACTAAGGTCATATTTCCCTTTCATTATTTGTTAAGTTTTGAAGTGAAAACTTCTTTTGTGCAGTTGGGCACTTTTTGATAGGAGAAAATGTTATGGGTTCGCGTTACCGACATGCTATGCGCGAATGCTTATAGCCGTATATCTGTAGCTATACAGCTGACGTATTGTGTAACATTAGTGCTGCGTATATAACAAGTACATTAAAATTTATGTAAATACAAATACTATCCACAAATCATATGATTGTATATTAATTGTTACTTCAATTGAATTGTAATTATATTTTGTCATATTCTTGAACAGCCCGTACTATATTTAAATAATAAAAAACCATATAAATATGCATATAATTGTTGCTCGGAGTGTCGATAGATGTAAAAACCAGATTGATGTTGATAATTTTAATTCAAATATAATGATATTTAAAATTTTTAAACTAAAAGTTCTAAGTTTTCACTTCTATCGGCCTTCTATCTAGTCCCTATGCCAATTTACTAAAAATAAAATAAAAATTTGGAGAAAACGAAAAACCATTATTTTTCGAAGAGGATAAGGAGGCAAGAAATTGGCACATCCAAAACAGCGAACAGGACACAAATTTTGTTTCATTTTAGTTTTCTTCGTTCTTGAAAGTTTTACGAAAGGTTATTTACCCGACTCGATAGAAACAATTTAAGATTCACGTGTTTACAAATATTTATACACATAGTTGGAAAATGATAGCATTTGTTTCATAATATGTGCATGGCCCAGCTGTTTGATTTTAAGTCGATTTTATCGTCGTGTTTTCAACTGGTTTCATTTTTTATATTTAATAGTTAACCTTCATTTGTATACCGATTTTAAAAGTTAGTCACAATACTAAAAAAAATATATATATAATAAACAATAAACAAGGCTAATTAATTGGTGTTATAATAAAAAAATTTTTTTGATGTCAATTACAATCGAAATTCCATGAAGGGCAATTGTAATCAGACAAAAAACTATGTACTTTCATTTCTGTTATGGTGATTTACTATAATTCAATTATAATAACTTTTCTACAAATTTACAGTAAATTTGGAGTACAAAAAAAAAACTGTAGGAGTGTAAGTAATTTTTATGTAATTGAAAAATTTGTTTTTCATATGAAACGATTTGTATCCATTTGGAAAACTATGCATGTAATGTATTGTAATAAATTTTTTTATTTTGCAAAAATTTCACGATTCACGAAGTTTTAATTGAAATTTTTTTAAATATTTAGTGATGTAACAACAGTTCGTGCAGTGTATGAACGCTTGAGGTTAAAACAGACTATGTTTACCATATTTATACATGCTAAAAAGATGTTGTTTTATATAGGCTTGATATATTATCTTTCTCGTACTCGGGTCCAAGGCCGAAGGCCGTCACAAAGTCCAACGGGTCAAGTACACAACAGGAGCAGAGTCTCCTTGTAAGGGATGCGAGTTAAAAAATATAGATATACATATACTGGCTACTATTAATCGCGTAAAGGGCCTAAATAAATTCTTAGGAGGAAGTACAAAGCTAACAAATTTAATCACGATATTAAATTTGATTTACTTTTTTATTTATATCCAATAATCAATTAAGTATTTTTGAATGAATTTTGGAATAGTATTTACTTAGGTGCAATATAGCTACTGAACTTCTGTCCATTATCTTCGCAAATCTAAAAATAATTTCCAAATAGATTTACGATAGAAAAAATGTAGAAACCGGATGGTAAATTTTCTAACAATTATTTAGAAAACTCAATTACACGAACTATCTTATTTTATCAGTATTTTGCGGATGTATGCACTTTAAAACAGACAAACGAACAAAACATACTTGATATTAATTAATAATTAAATTGGTAATTAATAGTATTAAACGTTCAATTAGAATTTTTTTTGCTGATAACAATATGAAAACATTGCAGTTGCCCTTCAATAATATACTTAAATGTTTTATGGACAGGCAGCTGAAGTCTTAATATTGTAACGAGTCTGGTATTGCGGGAGGCCGTGAAAATCATTTTTAGAATAATAAAATTTAATCTAGCATTTAAGGTGGCTGTGTGAATCACAAAAAAAGTACATAAGTTCCATGGAAACGTATGATATCAAGTATGATATTTTTTAACAAATTTGTCTCTGCTTCAAAAGTTGGAAAACGGCTAGAAAACACTAGCTATTTCATAAAACGTTACAACCAAAAATCACAGGAGTCTAATTGAGACCTTCATGGATCAAAAACTACGACTTTTTTAAACTATTAGAAACTAATTAGTTGACATTTCTTGATTTGTGTATCACAAATTATCAAAATAATTAATGATACTTTCCTGTTTAAAAAAAATGAGTATTAAGCGGAAACCATTTATGATTAAGTGCGATGATTATTAAAATTTAATGATTAAAATCATTAATTTAAAATGTGTTTAATAATTCAATCACAAATTGTTGAATTACAAAACGATGAGTATTGTTTAAATTCTCTCGTAAAAAATATAAATGTTAATTAGAATGATTTTTTTAATTTCAAGGACACTATTCAACACAAGGAAGGTGTATCCTTAATTATGTGATAATCATTTATAAATATTATAAAAATTATGTTTCTTTGTATTAAAAATTGTAACGAAGAGTCTTGTTTTTACATCACGTTTTGATAGAACAATGGTTTTTGATTAAAAGCGGCCAATAGCATGAGACTCACGTGTGTTTTAATGATCAAGAAAAGAATACTAAACCAAAAATGCACGGCATGAAGAATTTAAACCAAAAACATTTGCAAAAGTAAAACAGAAAAATTAAATTTCCTAATAGATTCCTGTATTCAAGACTGGGGGCTAAGAACAAGAACGAGTTCAAAACAGGAATAGAGACATCCTTTAGTGTAGAGGGTACAAATATTATGAACGACGGCTTTTAACTTACATGAAGCAACTTAAAAAGATCAAATCAAGAATCTCATTCAATCATTTTAAACACATTCAAATGGGTCCGTGGAGGTGGTTAAATGGTACACTACATTATCCTAAATGTTATTGCGAGCTGCCTTAAAATTAGAACTCTTAAGAGTCATACAAGACAAGAGACAAGAATGATTTACAATAGAGTTTGCACTAACACTTTCGTATACCTCTTTACGCTCTTAAATAAACACATAATATTTAATAAAGAAATGGGTCATTTTTATCTATTACACTTTCACGAAACACAATCAAGGTTTTAATATAAAAAGGTTATCCCCCTAAATACATAACCACGCATGCTCAATAAAATATAAAGTGAAATTCATATGATTCAAAGACTACATATTTCCGTTTTGAAAAAAAAAAGAACAATAAATTTTAAAAAAGGAAATACAACTTACAACATCACATAAATATCAACTTTTAATAATGAAAATAAAAATATATAACTTATATTAAACATAAATAAAACATTTTTTTTTAAATAAATAATATTTATATAATAATTTTAATTAAATTAATATATTATTTAATATTAAATAAAATACTGCAGTATGTAAGTATGTATAAATGTAATAATAAAGTATAAACGTTACTTCTCATGCAATAATATAAGTATAACTATACCTACTTAAGTTTGTTAAAAAGTATTTTTAAAACTAAAAAACTTTCACTACTCAAGTAACATGTAAGAAATATTTAAAGCGGAACATTTACACATATTACAAGTAATATGTTTGTATGTATTAAATTATTGGTACTTTGATTATACCGTATGAGTCAATTTTATTAGTAATCGAATCTACGTAAGACATTTTATCTTACTTCAAAAAGTCCCGCGCGGAGTATGCAGTAAACATACTTATTTATATTGTACGCATATCAGTCAGCCCTATTCGTTGTGTGCGTAGTCATGGTAGGGACAATAAAATCGATGCCAACGCTTCCAGTGAAAAATTTTGGCGTTAAAGGAGGCTGTTATGACTAATTTGCAGTTATTTACATGATAATGTTATAGAAAATGTCAAATTAAAATTATTGAAAAACACAATTAAACTTAATGCGTTAAAAATTGTGAAAATAAGAAATCAAATTGCATAAATATTATTTTTTAAATGTAAATTATCATAATTATTTATTTAAATTACAATAATACAAACAAGGAGACAATAATATTAAATTTTCAATGTAAGTCATAAATGCAATCCATACAATTATATAATTAAAGTTGTGTATTGTTACCATGGAAACGCGTCCAATAAAACTCACACAGGGTGCGAATAGGGAATCGTAAAAGTAATGTATTTTTGGATACAAATTTCTACATTATTCATTAATGTTGATAAATTTCGCAATTAATTGAATTGAAAAGGAAGCAAAGTTTTCTTTACCATAAGATTGACGATTGGACAGATTGGCAGCTTTGTTGTTTCATTAATGGTTTTCCGAACTGCGCGTATAACGCCACCTGTATATTTCCTTGCAAAGAGTGAACGATCAAAACTGTATGATTTTCAAACAAGTTCATCATCTTATGGCTGACTGCCTTGAATTTGAACTACACTTTGAGGAGCATTTCAAAGTCAATAGAGCTTGACCAACAGACAATTTTAAAATTTCAAAAAATTTAAGATATAAATTATAGATGAACAAGTTTTTTATTCACCAGTGCAAAAATTCAGTCTTGTTCTTGCTTTTTTGGACAGCTTGAAAATTTTGCTTACCAGTATAGATTCTATATTCATTCAATTATTGTTGAGTAACATTTACACTGTTTTTGTTTTTATAGATTTTGCGAGGTTTCCACAAGCAGAGGAAAAAAAACGCGAATTTTGTGGTTCTTTCATATAATTGACCTTGAGTTTATTTGTTTTCCCTTAAAAAAACAAAGGGCAAACACAATTTGTTAATATGATTAAATTATTTCCCTAACCGAGAGTAAAAATTTCCCAATTTTAATAGAATTAAAAAATTTTCTGTCATTTCAAAATTTCAAGGTTCTTCAGGTCATTTGCCAGACAACTTAAAAAATAGTTAACGCTTAAAATAAAAAATGTTTTAAAAAACACTGTGTATAAATAATAATTTGCCATATATAAGTCTTTGTTATTTGTTATTAAATATTGTGAATGTTTTGTTATGAACAACAACGACCGCCATTATTAACAATAATAAATCATGACGTCATTTTGTAATTATTTAATAATGTATATAACATTATTAATAGTTAATAATTAATAACTATTATAAAATATAAAATATTAGCTCAATTATTTTATTCATATACAAAATCATTATAAACCAATTCATTGAACTGATCCCACATAGACTCGAAACTATGTGACTGTGAGTTACTGCACGCGCCAATGGAATGTACAATAAATAATTATTTTAATAACTTTATTGTTTTATAATTTTTATAATTTTTTGGGATCACGAAATAGTTGACTTTCCATTAATATATGGATTTCGAAAAAAATAACAAATTATGATTTTCTGATTATTCTACATTTATACAATAAATCGAGAGTATATTGAATTTAATTCAAAGTTTTTAACGCTAAGAAATATTGATGATAGAAATTTGGTATAGATGTTCATAAAATCCATCATGTTAACTCAAAGATGAAAAAAGATAGCCAGCTAGAATTTTTATAGCGTGTTCTAGATCTAAAAGTTGAGTTCAAAAATTAGTAAAGGAGGTCATGTGATCCACACGGACCAATGCAGCCTATATTTTAAATTATAAGAGATAGGAGAAATTTTTAACTACACATAATGGTCTTCTAATAAATAGAAACTATAGTTTTGAGACATTTTTTTTACATAAACAATTGCATTTTATTATTTAAGCCATTACATCAGTTAGTTATCTTCAATTAATTTATGTTAGACATTATTGTCTTTGAAAATTTATGTATCCTTTATTAATTATACTTTCCATTTTTTCCTTGACTTTCTGTTTATACTTTCCATTTTTTCCTTGACTTTTTAAAAAATATATTACAGTCATATTTTATTAGCTTTTTGTATTTGGTTAATTTTCTATTTTCATCCCGATAAAAACTCCCGACAATTTTTTTTTTGGTACGGAACCAGAAACTCGCACTTTAAACATATATCAGAACACGCTCCATTTAATTACTCTTTCCCTTAAAGCATGTTGTAGATCGTCGGCAACTTTTTCGGATACGGAACCCTAAACTCGCACTGGAAACATAGCTTAGAACACTCTCCGTAAAATTACCTTTCAAACGAAACCAAAAAATTTAAACCGGTTCATCCGATTAGGCGCTACGATGTCACAGACAGACAAAGACAGACACACACACATAGCGATCGAACTTTTTAACCCCCGAAATAAAAAACAACCTCTTTTTTTAGTTCGGGGGTTAAAAAGAAGTAAAGACAATTGAATTACTATTAATTAATTTACAACTTCATTATTGTCTTTTGTGTTTTAAGTTAGTCATCAATAATCATGAGTATAGGAACTAAATATTGCAATTATTTCGTACTTGGTAAGTTAAGCAAGTCAAGTAGTTAAAGTGGAAAAAGTAGAAATCCTAGTGGTCCTGAGACAATAAAAGAACCAGTTGAAATTGTTACCAGACCCGAGGATGTTTACAAGAGAAACTTGCAGAGTTTTCTGTTGAAATCACCTAGTCTTATCATACTGTTCTCTTGAACAGCAAAGATTACTCCTCCAGGTTTATGGTTTAATGTACCTCTTACAATAATTATCAATCAAAGCTTTTAACAACTTCACCGTAATTTTTTCGTTCATTTAGAAAATACCAAAACTCTTCTGGATAATTACACAATCAAAAAGTAATTTCGAGAACAAAAGGTAATAATTTTAAAAAAAAATAATGAACCTTGAATAATAGCCCATTAAGTAATATCATTTTCTACGGATTGTGTTCACATAATGTAACATATTATGGTATTTTTCCAAACATAGTAGGTAACCAATTTTATATTTTTTGTGAAAAATTAATTTACCATATCAAATTTTTAATTATCACAATAAAAAGATGGATAAATACACAGGTATAGCATATATAATTACAAAATTAATATTTAAAATTTAATAATTAATTATCAATAATTAATTTTTAAATGATGATTTGAAATAAATGTGATATCATGTTCAATTAATATCTTATGATACCAATGATGGTAAAGCAAAACATAAAATATTAAACTAGAATCAATATCTTATATAAATATATAGTGTACCAGGATTAGCTAGCACGTATTATAAAATATATAGTGTGCCAGGATTAGCTGTGTGTACCCACCCGCTTCGCTGGGTTTAAGTAAAGATTGATGAAGATTGCTCTCGCTTATCCCCTTTCTATAACACTCGAAATAATGGTAAGGATTGTTTAACACAGGTAACAAATATGTATGATTTTCTATATTTTTAAATGTATAATAGTAATTATTCATTGAGTATGTCAGAGAAGATGGCCGTGAAATATTTCTTATTGACTATTTTTACAGAAATCTGTAATTTATGGTAATGCCAAATGACTACTTTTACAGAAATCTGTAATTTATGGTAATGTCAAGTTAAATTAATTTTTAACCATGGAAACGCCTCCAAAAAAACTCACGCACGGTGCGAATATAGAGATAGAGATATTCATACAAAAAATAAATTGCATCGTTGTGTTGACTACGTCAGGAATGATTTAAAAAAAATGTTATTCCATAATATTTTAAATTGAAATTTGGAAATTGTAAGTTTATAATATGATTCAAGGCAAGTTCTAAGTCATTTTGTATTCTTAGTATTTATTATGTATGTAAAATATCAATGAACAATGTGATATTAATTTTCGAATTATTTTATTAGATTACCTTTTTAATGATGCAGAAATACTTATTGGAAAATATGAACGCTACATTTTATATACATTTCTGAAAAATTTAAAACATCTTATGGAATTTTGATTACCTATTCTTATATTTTCGAAACAGTTTATTTTATGCTCATAAAATTTTTAATTTTTAATCAAATGAGTCAAATTATATAAGTTTCAAAAATTGTTGTAACAATAATAAAAATAAAACAAATAACAATGGAATTATTATAGTAATTTATTTCAAAAAATATTTTGGAGCAAATTTTTTTTTAAATATTTGCTTGTATGAGATGTTTTTTTTAAAAAGTATCGTGTTACTCATTGTCCAAAGTTTGAGTCATTTTATGAGAAATAAAATATAATTTGGAATTAAATTTTTTGTTTTTTGAAAAAAATTTGAAGTGCACACTGTTATAGTGATGAAATTACTACTTTCGCCACTAAATTATGCAATACTCGTACGTAGTAATATAATGAGTACGCTGCGCACAGGCGGAGCAGTGCTCTGCATGACTGCCTTCACGTAGAGGGTAATAATACTTCAAATATCTGCCACTGGTAGCAAAACTCTGGATCCTTAGTTTCATAATTGTAAAATAATTTGTTTACGCTTTGATTTATTTTCAAGGTGCGCAAAATGTGTTATAATTAATGACAATAAAATTATATTGACTATTTTTCCAAGTTTATTTTGATTGGCATTAAATTGAAACGAATTCCTTTTTTTTTTTAGTTTTTTAATTGTTAAGATGAATAAAAAAATTTAATTTAATAATTTAACAATAAAATTCTAATTAAATAGTCGTCCTTCATTGATATTGCAATTTTTCGGAAAATGTTTATGAACAATTGAAATGTATATCATTCAATATGTTGAAATTTTTTCAATGCCAGGGTCACCAAATTTTGAAAATTTGCACACATATTAACTTTTAGTGGTGGGAAACAATTGAAATTTCTTACATCATAATATTATATTTTTCGCAAGATTGGATATTCTTGCCCAAGTAGAGGTTTATGAAAAACGTTGTTACATCTTTATACTACGAAGATTTCCCCCGGTTCTCTGAGTTGCTCTAAGATAGTGACTAACGCTCAAAAACAATTAGCAGTTACATAAGTGATTTTCTAAGCAGTTATAGAAGAGACATCAAAAACTGATTAATACACTCTGTGTCACAAAAAATGCACGTGTTATACCATTCTTAGTGTTATAACTATAATATTATATGTGAATCACATGTAATGTTATAGTAATAACACTTAGAATGGTTTTAGTTTTGCGTTTATTTTGACATAGAGCAAATTTTCCTTAAAATTTTCTTGTCAGACTTTTAGGTCTTAATCTTATAGCGACTGTAACGTTTTTAAACAAGTTAGCATGATTGCTTGTAAATTGATTCCTCATTTAAGAAAAAAACCAAATTCAATTAATTTCAAGAATAGATTTCGATTATCCAAACACACCTACCTTGTTGCTAGGTATATTCAATAGTTTTTTTGGTGTTTAACAGCAGACAAAAATACTGTTGGAAGGTATCACAAATGGAAAAAATGCTTGATCACACATACCTGAAACCAAAGACAAAAAAAATTTGTTAAAAACAATAGGAAATAAATTTTGAATATAATGAGTCAAGTTTCAAAATATTGTTTCAGTCTTTCTATACAAAAACAGTTTTGGAGCCATTTTAACAAAAAATACATTTAACATGAAAATTTTTCGAGTAAGCTGATTACACATGTCATCACTATAGCAGCGAGGAGCGTAAATTTAGACATCGTAAGCGTGTTTTGTAGATGAGCATTTTGCACGTTTTTATGATAATAGCAGTAAAAACTCAGTTAAAGGTCAGCATTGAGGACATTATAGCTTCCATCTACGTAGGACATAAACCTTAAGGTATATCTGTTAAGTATATCTGCCTAAACGTTTTATTTTATTATTTCCCCAAACACGTAGACAACCAGATAGGTGATATTTATATAACAGATAATAATAGATAAAAATTTTTAATCAGATAGTTTTAAACTGATTATGGGCAATTACAATAATGACCTGTGAAAACAAACAGAATTTACATTACTAATCACAAATAAATACTTGCTAATCACAGATACTTGTTTATACATTTATATATTTGTATAAGTATACCTACAAACGATTAGATAAAATAATTTATTCAAATGCGTTTGACTAGATGTTGTTTGATGATAATATAATTACCATTTAAATTTTTATACATGAGCACGGAATTGGCCAACTTGACGACCAAGTCAGCCAGTCCATTGACCACAATAGGAAATACAATTTATTTGAAGGTCTATAATAATGTATTCTTTTCTAAAAAAAAATTATTGTTAGAAACACACGACGTGATTTTCAACTTATTATCGCATCATCACATAAAAAAAATACGTGGATATTTTTTTATTTCAAATGAATTATGAGATGTTTGAGAGAGATTGGATGATGATTTAAGCTTACAGGAAATTTTTATTTGTATATACAAATTTTTCGGAGAATTTTTATTTATATTTTTTCGTATCTTCAAATTTATTTTTAAAAAGTTTCTAACAATCTTTTCTTTGATTCTTAGTCTAACTTGCACGTCTATCTACTAAAAGGGAATACCCTTGCCTGACTAAACAACTTAAATCGATTCAATATTTTACTTATTTAGTACAATGAAACTAAATATCTAAAACAGGCATGGGCAAACTTGGCTTAGAGAAGACACTCATACTTCTGTATCTAAAATACAGTGACAACAGTGACAACCTAGCCATGCATCGAATAAAAAAAATAGTTAAACTAAAAGTCCATGCTGATATTTAATTGTGCACATTTTTTTTTTCGACTTTCTAGCTTCAAAATTGACCGAAACATTTTTTGCATGAAAAATAATTTTCAAGATTATAAAACATGAGTAAAATTAATTGATTTTATTCAATAAATTAAGAAATAAACTAGAGAAAAACAATTATTACCAATACGATTCAAAAGAATCAAAAAATAAATCATTTTTTCCACTTAATGAAAATTTCTTTTGAAAATTTCTTTAATCTCAACACTGTTTCATGCAACAATTAACAGCAAAAACATATGACTAAGAAACAAATTACTTAATAACATATTTTTTTCTACTCAAAACATTTTCCTGTTAAATTAATAAAATGATGACGTCACTTAAAAAATAAAATTATCATATTTACATTTTTTAAATAAAAAAATATTAACGGTAATATGAATCTAAACGCTACTTAATCATAAATTATTGTATATTTAAAAAATATATATACTTCTAGGTCCGGACGTAGTATTTGACAGACCTTTCAAAGGGGATGGAAATTCGAAAGGCTGTAATCAAAGTAGGGTCGAAGAAGTTTTTCCTCTGCGAAAATATCTATAGATGAAGACTTCTATTGATGCGTAACCAGAAAACTTAATTACACGGCAAGCTTATAATTGAAAAAATATTCATTAAGAATAGTCAAAATAAAAATCGTAAATTAAATCTTGATTACAAAATCAAAAAACCAAATTGCGTAAAAAATTACACTTTAAATAAAAACTGAAAAATCCAAGTAGTCTATCTACGCAGCAACTTTTAACAGTTGAGGACCACTAACAATCTAAAGTGGCTTAAATCTTTCCAAGAATGGTCCCCGACCGACTGTTTTTAGTTTTTATTGAAAGTTCATTTTTTACATAATTTGGTTTTTTATACCATGTATATATGAAATATATCATAGTAAATTAAGTTTAGTCTCCAGTTTGTAACGCTTAAAAATATTGATGCTACGAAAAAAAATTTGGTATAGGTGTTCATAGAAAATAATTAAAATAATAATTAGACCATTTTCGGTTGTCCGCCCGTTTGTCTGTGAACACGATACTCAAAAACGAAAAAAAATATCAAGCTGAAATTTTTACAACGCACTCAGGACACAGACACAGAGGAACAAAGATTCATGAATACACATATTGGCTGGCAAACACAATACTTTCCTTTGTGGTACAGTCGGGTAAAATTTATAAGGTGTTTAACAACAGAAATCTTCTTTCGAGAGCCAAAGAAAATTTTATTTGCATTTTTTTATACATCATCTTCTTATTTCAGTCACCGGCTATGGAAATGTTCTTGACTACAGCCAAATTTCCAGCCAATAAGAAATTATTGTCAAATTCTATGCTTGGCACTTGACCTAATGTACATCTATTTATTTTTAAAAAAAAATTCTAAAAATGATGACATATTAGATCTATTGAATTAAACAACTAAAAGTTATTAAACAGCTACTGTATTTGTTTTAACTGACAGCAACAGGCGAACATATGATGACTGAGACTCTGAACTGGTCAAGTTAGTTAAAATAAACACAGTATGTATGCATTATTAAAAATTATAAATAATATTTTAATTAAACTAAAAATATTAATTCATTTCTAAGAATGTTTATTTTAATATATTTTTCCTTACTTGATTATATTGAAACTGTTGCTGCTTCTTCTTTATGAGTAATAAAAATTTTGTCTAGTCGTTGATATTTAATTTTTATTATTCACGTTGTAAATGTACCAGGATTAATGTGGTTGTTTTAAAATTTGTCATAAAATGGTAAATACAAGTTTTTTGACTGTAAAAACTTACGCCCAAGAAAGTTATAATGACATACATTTCTGGTAAAGTACTACTCCCTTGATCTACTTATATACATAAAAAGCACAAGAGATGGGGCACGCGGAAGGAACTATGTTCCTTTCGTTATCAAAAATATGTAGGATTGAATAACACGCACAATGAAGAAAATTGAAGATTTGTCTATAATATTGTTGTAGAAACAGATGCGCATCGTAAGATTCTAGAGCTCCTGGATCGTCCAAGACCATGCCGAAGGAAAATCGACGAGACAAGAAACTCCTCAGTTTCTTGTAAAGAATTTGCTGATAACTTGATCAACTTATTTCTATATCATTTACTACTATACCCACTGTGTTTTGTTCAAAAATCTTCGAAATTTCATGTTGCTTTTCACTTGATTTTTACTGTAATCTTGACTTTATTAAACTCCAATTCGAAGAAATTTCAGAAACAATGACAAGAGGTAAATGAGAACAAACTAGTTCCGCATTCAATCAAACTGGTTTGTTTAAGAACCAATTTTGGTTTTTCCAATGACTAAAAATAATATTTAACAATAAAAAAGACTCAAAATGTCTCCCAAGTTACAATTTCATAAAAAATGTCATGTCAATAAATAATGTTTATTATTTTAATAAAATAATTATTAAAAATAATTTTAATACCGGCAGTAAAAAATTTTCCACGCACTTGTAAAACAATGGCAAACTTTTCATGTTCAAAGTGGGTGATAAAATACGAATATAATTTTCAATAATTTTATACAATTAAAATTTTCTTTATCAACATTAAATTTTACCATTATAAGATTGGTATTTCCGGTTATTTATAGCATTACTATTTTTGAATACATGTGTAGGTAGGTTTTACTTACAGTTGGCGAAACTTTAAAGAAACAACTCCATAATCATGAATATACATCCCGTTTCAAGTGTATCCATTTAAAAATAGATAACGATTAAAATTTCTTTTTCGCAATCTTTACTACTCTAGGAAACAAATCAGATGGCCTATGATGTAAGTTAGAGTTATCTTGATCCCTTGTGATTTAAATTATCATAAAAATTAAGAAAATTTATATAAGGCACCTTTTTATTAACCCCCGAACTAAAAAAAAACACTATGTGTGTGTGTCTGTCTGTGGCATCGTAGCACCTAAACGGATGAACCGATTTTAATTTTTTTGGTTCATTTGAAAGATAATTTAACGGAGAGTGTTCTCAGCTATTTCAAATGCGTGCTTAGAGTTCCGTACCCGAAAAAAAACTTGGCGACGATCTTCAAAATCGATTCAGTTTGGAAAAGGCATGGCATATAATTTTAACATATTAATAATTACTATGGAAATGAATGGTCAAATAAACCTGGCTCAATTCATTTCGAAAAGTGAAATGGTAAAATAATTAGGAAATTCAAAACAATAATTCAAAAGAACAAAGTCAACTCAAATATTTCCATTTCAATTAATATATTTCCAAAAATTTGTCCCAAAAAATGATAGCTCTCTAAGTATCCTTTTCATCTCATCTGATTTCCTTGACCATCACTTTGATATTGATTTATGAAGGAGTGTTATAAGTTTAAAGTGCCTATCTGTGCGTCTGTGTCTCAGTGGCATCGTAGCTCCCAAACGATCGAACCTACTTGATTGAGAATATTATAATTTATAACTAAGTTTCCAAAAATCGGTTTACAAGGAATAAATCGCATCTGTCGGGTTTTTTTTTAATTTTGTAAATTTCACTTGTTAAGAAATTTGATAAGATAAATGTTTTATCCCATATATTTTAACTTTTTCGATTTATGTAAATTGTTAATGCGGTGGAACAAATGAAGTGGAAAACTTTTTTTTTAATGAAATGATAGAATAATGAAATGAATAATGAAAAATGAAAACATATTTTAAGATATGCAAAGAAAGTATCATAGTTAAAACCTAGGCAATAATACATTTTCTCAAAAACCCTTGCTTTTAAGGCTTGATTCCCTAAGATATTTTTCTCCACTCATAAAGGGCCTATATCAAAGCCCATAGTTTCAGGAATCCTGTCCATTTTGTTTCTGAAACTTATGGTATTCTTTCTCAACTATATCAGAAATATTTCCCCCAAACAGGTAAATTTAACACCGAAAATAAGGATAATTTAGTTTGTGAATTTGGACAGCCTTAGTTAGATATGGCCTGTACTATTAGGTACATTTGAATTTATAAAGTTTTCTAATTTCCAAATAAAAATTAATTTCTATTTAAAAAAATTTATAAACCTTAACATTTATTAAATTTTTTTAATAAATATGACTCGATTTATTAGAGCGTCAAAAACTATGTTTGTTTATAGTTATTACTAATTATTATTCATAAAAACAAAGACATTATTTATGTTATTGAATTAATAATCATTTCTTATGTAATTTTCTTCAACTGATATCTTTAAGAACATGTAGAAAATAACTTAACTAAATATTGTTACTAATAAATTACATTCACAGTCTTTGATGGAATACAGGGAATAAAATACAAAAAAAAAAAAATTAAATAAAATGTTTAAATTCAATCTTTTCTGACTGCAGTACAAAATTGTAAAGATATTACATTATAACATGAACAATATTTTAATAAAAGTAAATAGTTAAAGAGGAAAAAAGGTGGTAGCTTCACGGATACACAATTTCTTCTTGTGTAGGTAGTTATGAAAGCTTCATTAATTTTATAATATTTTTCCACTAAGCAATATTTCTGGCTGAAAACAAAATTATTTTGCCCTTTATAAAGCTTAACATGACGAATTATTCATTTTGGCTAATCAAGACTTCTTCGTAAGTAAATGGTTAATGTTAACAGTTAAACAAATATTGGAAGCACCCCTCCCTCCCATCGTTAGCAAGGTTGCTCCTGAAGCTCAAATATATCGCGTACGTCACGTATATCGCGTATTTTGAGATTTAAGTGATAGTAATCCCAAAGCTCTAGCATCAAGAATTATTAGCCGAACTGATAACAATCTGTGGAGGATCAGGAACGTATACGTTTTTTATCCTTTTTAAAATATTTGAACTGTATTTTATATTTTTATATGATTGAATATATTTTATAACATTGGACAAGAGTGACTGTGGTGATATGACTAAGTAACTGGATGTTGGATGGAGTTGTGTGTATGTTGTCTAGACATCCACGACGAACAACAAAAAAATGTACGTTTTATTTGAGACTGTATTCATATTCACTATCAACATCACAGTACACAGCCACCAGCATCAACAAACAACATTATAAACAAGGATCAATTCAATTCAAGTTAGTCCTTCTCATTTATCGTTGTTGTCGGTGTCGTGAATTGAACACAGAACTAGATACACAACTTGTGTATTTCTCAAATTAAATTTTAATGATGAATAACATTAGTTTTAATTTAATGTACTTGTTTGTCTGGGTAGTGGTTTCTTGTATACGGGATGTAGGATAATTAAATAAATCCACATTTTTATAGCTGGTAATCTGGAGAAATACTTACTAAAAGACATGGTATAAAGCAAATCCCTTAAAATCAGTAAATGTGATTATACTGATTATATTCATTTCAATCAATTATTGAATTTTATGAGGTTAGGTTGATGTTTAAAACTGATTTTTAATATTTTGAAAAGAATCAAAAACTCTAAAAAGAATGCCAATTTTTAAAAATTTCTGAAACTTCTTAATGAGTAAATAAAAATCTTCATCGGCAGAAAATCTTAAAAACATGATCCTGAAACTACCAGCGGCTGTGATTCTACCAAAAAGAAAATGATGGCCAGGCAAAATAAAATTAATTAAAAAACACACTTATTTTCAAAAATCGAATTAAAAACTTTTACTTCCCCATTTTCGAAAATTTTCTGTACACTTTATAGAAAGACTCCTAACTAATAAAACCTCAAGAGAAAAATTCTCATCAGCTTGACAGGTAGGAAAGTCGAGTGCGAGGAACAAGCACATACCAATAAAACCAGAATAAAAAATTTCACATTAACTTGAAAGGCAAAAAAGAATTCGCCAGTTTATTCAAGGTCAAGACACTCCTTTATTAAACGTGTCCAATCATCTGGTTCTCTTCTGAAGGTACACTTCGAGGAACAAATACATACCTATCAAGAAAACACGAAGAATAAAATTCCTATCATCTAACCAACTTTGGCTGGTAGCTTCAGGTGCATTCTAAAAACTTGTGTTTTATAAGGAAAGATTTTAAGATATGCAAAGAAAGTATCATAGTTAAAACCTAGGCAATAATACATTTTCTCAAAAACTTTTGCTTTTAAGGCTTGATTTCCTAAGATATTTTTCTCCACTCATAAAGGGCCTATATCAAAGCCCATAGTTTCAGGAATCCTGTCCATTTTGTTTCTGAAACTTATGGTATTCTTTCTCAACTATATCTCTTTATTTAATTTTAACGCCGATATTAGCGCATTTAGACTTAAAAACGTTAAAAATTCACAAACAATAATATGCTTCACAGTCGAGACGCACCTGTGGAAAGCCTCAATATATATAAAAGTTTACGACAACTTAGCAAATACACTCTAAAAAATTAAGATAATTAAATAATATTAAATCAAAACGTTTTTTTTTTCTTTTACAATAGTTATTAATTATGTGATTTCCCGCCTATTCTCAAGGATAAACTAAGGAGTGTTCGTCTTCTCTAGGTGTGTAATGATCTGCACGAGATTATGTATTATTAAGTAATAATATATATTTACAGTTGATAAATTCACTTTCAATAGAAATATTATTTTATAATAATAAATATTTTTCTAATTAATTCCGTAACCAATCACTTTAAAATCTTTCAAATTACCTTGCCAAAAATTTGTTAATCAAATTTCCAGTAATGTTTTTTTTTTATTGTAAAACCAATTTTAAATAAGGTAGATGACCCCATTTGAATAAGTCCACAGGTGGTATAACTAGCATAAAACGTTAAAAAAAGTTTAATCTAACAATCTCAGGAGAATTTTGGTTTATACATCGAGAGATATTCAAAATATGTATTTTAATTACTTTCTCAAAGTGATGCAATAAATTTTCTTTACCCTTTTAATATCATAAATTTGAAAAATAAAGTTTTTGAATTTTATAATACAAAAAATATTAAAGTTTCTACAAGGTGTTACAATGTGGTCGAATATACTGAACCTGTTTTAATGATTCTTATTTTCTCTAAGAATATCAATCGAGAACTCATTTTCAAAGCTTTTAGCCAAATCAAATCTAATTTGGTTATATTTTGGGATCAATTTGATTCTAATGTAAGCCCTTATTTTAAAATTTTAATAGTGATCTCATTGGTCAGATGGTGTAGTGGTATCCGCTCCCTACGTGGAAGGTTTTGAGGTCGAAAACCACCAGACAATAGATTTTTCTTATTCTACTTTGTTACTCAAAGATAACATAATCTTTAACTTAGCTTGACTAAAAAATTAAGAAAATTGGCAGTACATAGTCGGTGTGGTACTGAAGTTGTGTAAGTGCGACCCCTGTAGTCCACAGTCACGTGTTAATGTCATAACTGGATCGCGAGAGAATTGAATCGAAAGAATCCGAACGAACACACGCACATACGTACACATACACACACAGACATCACATTGAAAAGGTTTGAATCGGATATTGCGGTCTTGAAACCGCGGAAATATGTAAAACTGGAGATTTTCTAAATCTCCAAGCTCCAAATAATATTATCATTCGATGCTGATAGAATGACTGAGGCAAGCTGTACAAATGTACCCATTATTTTGATATGGTGAGATCAACCATCATAAAATTTGTTTTAAAATTAAATTACAATGTTTTGACTAAACAAAAAAAGCGTTTAAATATAATTAAAATTTTGTTGATTATATAAAAAAAATTATTTTAAAAACATTTTAATATTTAAATAAATATTTTCATGAATAAAAAAAACAGACATAATCAAATATTATTTACAAGACCACTCACAAAATGTCAATAACCAAATATACATTTATTATGGCCGCGACCGGCCTATTATAATTACTCAAGCAAACCAAACCGGTTACAGCCAAAAGGTTTTTAACATTTACTTAATTTGGTTATATTTGAGTTACCTACTTGAAAAATTGTTATCAAGACGCATATAAAAAACATATTAATGATCACTACTTTAGTTTTTCAAGAGTGTAATTATATTTTATAACAAAAACAAAGTTCAGGTTCTTCAATCCACTAACGCAAAATAATTACGTCTAAAATTTTTACACATTATCTAACACGTAGAACTTGGAAGTTTTTACTTAACCCGTCAGCACTCGTGTTATAAGAATTTTGCTCAGGCTCGATTTTAGACATGGTACATGTGGTGGATCTATTTCTATCTTCATATAATTATATCTATTTTCGAATTATGAATTTTGCAACCTATCTATAGTTTTTTTCCAAGCCCTTTAGAAATTGCGAGAATTTCTCTCATTACGAGAATAAAGGTGTAAGCAGAAAAGTATTAACCTCGCAAATTTTCGAGCCTTTTCGTGTACTTTCACTAGTTTAATATAAGTCATACTCAGTAAATTAAAAAAACTTGTAAAAGAAATATGGTGAAAATATTTTCTCTCTCAAACATCATTCAATATCATTCAGGTAATTAAACTATATTTAATTAGCTAGTGCATTCAAAAATAAACAAAATTATGTAAAGGTTATGGTCTAGAAAAGTTAATTAATATTTAACGCGCGAAATATTTGCCGCATGTGCGGTACGCAAGCAAATCCAATATCACGCGACTAAAGTTTAAGTGAACTATTTCGAGCACTTCTTATATGCCGGATTACTAAAATTGGAATTTATGTTTGAAAATACCACTTACAACAAGAAATAAAAGAAAAGTAGACAAAAGTCGAGATTTTCTTATAATTTAACATTTTACAACAAAGAATTGATTTCCCGAAAAATGATTAACGCTCGAAAATAGCCATACAGACCTCGGAAAAGATTTAATTCTTTGAAAATAGTAATTTTGGGCCTTACTTTATTAGGGTAAGTTTTAGGTTAATCCCTCTCTTATAAAAAACTAATGTGTACTAATCGAAGAACCTGAAAATAATTTTCTTGATTCAAATAAAATATTGCTTAGGTAGGAGTTGTTATTTAACTTGATCTTTTGAAACAAAAATCAAGAAAAATGTTTTTGCTATTATAAGCAAATTGTCTTTATAATAAATGTGTACTTTCAAGGTCGTTCACATTAAAATAGCATTGAACTTCCGTACCAGGATTCGTTCGACCAATAGTGGACTTAATCAACATCATTAAAATAGAATATCACGATTTTTTCCACTGATATTTGATAAAAAGCTGATATAAAACTTTTTGTATATTTTTCCTGTGTGGTATTTTATTTTTCTGTTATCAGCACGTTGTTGATAAATCATTATCAAAAACAATTTTTTTTTGCAACAATAACATTCATTTTAAAGAAATGTTTACCATTAACGGTGGGTAAAATTGCACAAAAAAAATTTTTTTGAAAATTTTGTGAAAATACGTGTCAACACCTCAGTAATAAAATCTTTTTGATATGTTTCACTAAATTTTCATAACTGATAAGTTTTTAGATGCAAAATGTTTAATAATTTTTGGATTGCTATTCGAAGAAAATCCACTTATTCAGCCTTACAAGCAAAAACTTGGCAGTGAGGCCAAGCCTATTAAAAATTCGTCCAGAAAAAAATACGATAAGGCTATTAGTACACAAGCGCGTCTCTAGCGTGAATACTTTTTAAGATAAATTCTCTGAAAAGCTGGTTATCATTACGAGTTGGTTGGGTTGAGTTTGTCGACTATAAAGGAGTTGGTTTCGTTCTGAAGATTTTAGACCTTACGTTCAAAAATGGGACACTTTTACAGAAAATGAAAATATTCTATTAGACCTTACGTTCCAAAATGGGACACTTTTACAGAAAAAGCAAATATTCTATTCACGCTCAAGACCCGTTCGTGTACGAATTGCCTCACCCATTAAAAAGCACCAAAAATGTAAGATTTTGGATTTTTTCCTACAAAAGTATTTCGCCCAGAAACAAAAAAAATAAAACATTGGATTTTCCTACAAATAATTTATATCATGAACTGACCTGTGCTCTCTCTAGTGAGATTCTCATTTGTGTAAATTTTGGAATTCTGAAACCACTTTGAGTTTAAGATTTACGAAAAATACTAAAACCAAAATTTTTCCACATTTTTTGTACTTTGAAATCTTTGATTTTGACGGCAAATCTTTTATCGCTAATGTAAATATTCGTTCGAAAACACTAAAGTCTGGGCGATAAACACTAACACAATACTTAATTTCTTTATTACTACGAAATAGTACTTCAATAAATAACTAATAATAACCAATGTGATTTTTTGAAAAATGTCACGAAAACATCAAACATGATCTTTCAAAAAACAAACATGACCATCTAAAACTAAATTTGGTTCATCAATTTCAGAATAATACAGTATACTTTCAATGTTCAATTTTTCTTCAAAAAAACAAGATTTTTGATAAATCCCGCCAATTTTACATTTAAACCGGAATAGATTGAACAATACAAAATATAATAAACCAAAAAAAGGAACCTTTGACGGTAAACATACGATTTTATTCAATTATTCTAGAAAATTTACTTACAAAATGCAATGTGCAAACTGTACTTTATTTAAGATTCCATACACAGATTATATTAACCCAATAGGGATGAAGGTCAATGCACACAGGTAGACATAATGTCGCCGCCATATCGCAAAAAATAAAATGTGTGAATAAAAAAACCACATTCAACAACGGAAAATATTTCAGTAATCAAACACAACGTGCTTAAAAAAAATTTATTAACTAACCTTCAAAGTGTTAACACTCTCGGTAAAATAAAGTGAAAAAAAATAAAAATTATGAATGTCGAAATCGGCTTACCTTAAGATATTTTGCGAGTGAAATACTGATTAGTTCCAAGTTAATTTTTTTTTGTTAAATAATAATAAAAACACAATATTAACAATTTTTAATAATAATTCATTGAAAATAAAAACTTAACAAATATCACTTCTAACAAAAAAAGCAAAAAAAAAAAAAAAAATTATCAACACTTAAAAAAACACAATCACATTAACACATTTCCCCTTTGATGTTTTGGTGAATGGATATTGGATTGTGGTCGAAATTTTTTAAATAAATCACAGATGTATTAGGAATTTTTGAACTTGTAGTTCACAGAAATTTTCGTGAATCTACCTTTCTTGGTTTTTTTGAAAATAATGTTGCCGGTTCTGGCTGGTTTATTGGACGATTCACTACATTCAACTCAACTGTTGTTTTTTTTGTTATTTTTTCAGTTGTTTGTTGTCTCAGCACACAACAAACTAAGAAACGATGTTGAGGCCAGACCAGGTAGTTGCAAAGTAATTCCAATAACTTCTTGAAAAGTAAAAGTAAATGAACTCACTTGGTCTTATGTGGAGTTGTTATGTTCCTTTGTCTGTATGTTGTTAAGTAAGTAAGTATATATATGTGTGTATAAGTATGTATGAACAGAACACACTCAGGCTTACTTGCTTGCTTGGTTTGAGTGTGTTTATGGAGTCGTTCGTAGTCGTCAGCCCCCGCCTCCTTGATACATACAACTACTACATCACTACAAAACCGTTGAACATGTTTTCTTCAATGCTTTTTATATGTATAATATTTTAAAGATTGTATAAAAGTTTTGTATATCTTGGAGGTAGAATACATTTATCATCGATTAACTTAGTATCTTCACTCTTTGAGCGCCTTACCAGCGCCGACGCGACGTTAGAAATTTACTGGAATATTCACAAAAAAATTGCCACGTTCCACATGGTGTATTTGACCTTGAACTTCCAAGGTCATTATTTCAAGGCCTGAACTTAAAATATGATTTTGATTATGAACTCGATGTAAAAATATTTCAAATTTTCAAAGGTGTTTTCTTGTTTGATAAAAGTCATGATAATTATTTCACATGAATTATTATTATTTATACAAATTGAATATTTTTAATTTTTTATAAATTAATTCACGCCACAAAATTTCCTGAAGCTCTAACGAATCGAATGGAGAAAACCGTATTCAAATCCGTCTTACTGATCAAATTTTTGGAACTTGGACTGTTTTTAGTATATCGTTTCCGCGACCACTTCTTATTCGTAAAATTGAAGCTATTTATTCAAATTTTATTTCTTTTGTATATGCCAGTCTAAGTACTTCATTTCTGTCGGGTTATGCTGTGCTGGAGTTGTACACACCTACAGCGCCGGCTCTACTCACACAATAAGGTGGAGCGAGATCGTCTTTCGGCCCCTTTTTTCCAAATTTAACTTGTATTTCAATAATCAACATTAAAAATTGTTTTTCGCATTTGGCATTTTGGCACCACTTGCAACCTGGGCCTGCAGGACACACTCCACTTGCTCTATCCTTGGTCCGGCGCTCCACACCTAGACCGTATGAACCATTAAGAGCTGTTTAAGAATAGAAGGAGTGCTTTGAAAAATATACTTAAATATTCTGATTTCGAGTCAAAAAGCACTTTTTTCTTTAAAAATATTAAAATTAAAAATCGTAATTTTTAAACTGTATATCACGTGACCTAAAATTCAGGTAAGCCCTGCTTTGATGTCATATCGGTATGGGCCATAGACCATCAATTAGTTCAGTGTAGACCGCTGGGTATAATATATACATACATAGATAATAAGTATTTATATTTATTATAATCAGATGTCTATGAATATATCTGTCAAACTTATTTGTGTTATTTCGTCTAGTGATACCCATATTACGTCATCAAATTGGATGCTCGCGTTTTTGACAGTTTAAAAAAGGTTTAAAATTTAATTTAAGTTTTTGGCAAGAAAGCATGTGTATTTTTCCGAAATAAATTTTAGCTGGCTTTGTATTAGCAAAATCAACATTTCTAAGTACTTTTTCAAAAATAGTGGAAGTCCCTATTCCACCCTGAATATTTTCAAAACTTTTTATATTTGATACATTTTAGTATGTATTTGTGTACACACATATAAAATAAATTTTAAAACAGCATCAGTTATAATTAACGAATAAAACGAAGTCCCGCCAAACCGCCAACTCAATTTATTTGACGCGCACCATAGTCGAAGTACTTTTTAATAAATACATACCAATTGTAAATAAATTCTCATATACTTCAGCTAACAAAAATGAATTGTAATTTTTTTTTTACATTAAAAAATTTTGGAACAAAGAAATATTATTACTTTTTATACCATGCATATATGAATTATATCAAGGTATACTAAGTTTAGTTCAAAGTTTATAACGCTTAAAAATATTGATGCTACGAACAAAATTTTGGTATAAGTGTTCTTAAAATCCTAATTAGTTCATTTCTGGTTGCCTGTTCCTCCATCTGTCTGTCCGTCTTACCTCAAAAGCGAAAAGAGGTACCGAGTTTGAGTTCGTAAATGGGTAACATGGGTCAATTTAGTCTTGGATCCGTAGGACTCATCATGTAAACCGTTAGAGATAGAACAAAAAATTAAATGTAAAAAAAGTTCCTCATACGAAATAATCAACTTGTTTGAAACATTTTTTCGTTAATATCACTGTTTTCTCGTGAGGGCACAAATTAGGTTAAAACATTATATAGTGTGTATACATGTATCGTAGTACATCAATGTCCACTAAGGAAGTGAGAAGAAAGATACTGAGAGTATATGAAAGATACTCTTATTACTTTGTGTGTAAGAGTGATTATCTTTCTTGACTTACATGACGTAAAAAAACAAACGATTGCGTAATCAACGTAACTGTCTATGCATGGTATTTCAATAATCAACTCAGTCAATTGTTTGTTTTGACTTGTTGTAAATTAATATTTAAACTTTTCAAGTATTGGTTATTAAAATATTTTTTATTATGTTGGTTGGCATTTCTGTGATTGAATTTTCATTTCAATGAATTGGTTTTTATTTAAAATTAATAAGTGGTATAAACCATAAAATGTAAATAGCCATTACCCACGTCCTTGCTCACAAATGAATATTTAGTTTCGCTAAGAATAGGACTGACAATACATACTGAATTTTTTCCTCCTTTGCCTTATCCACTGAGTATTTTTTGTATCGTTAAAATTTGTCAATATCGTTAAGATTGGTTTTTCGTCTTCATAATCCACCATGGTGCCCTTTGTCAATTATTAGCCCCTTCAACAAGAAACTTGCTTGTCGACATTTTGCATCCAAATTTGTAATCCGCCGCCATAGGCACATATCCACTTGGCCTATCGCTAAATACAGCGCTTAGTAGAACTACCTCAACAATCTTTCTTGCCTCGTCAATCATAACTGATAAAATTCCACCGAAAGCATATGAGCAGTGTGCAAATTTTTAATTCCCATCGCTGCCCAGAACACCAGCGGTCTACAACACTCGATCGACAAATTTGGGCCACAATAGATGCACTTACTACAATGACATCATAATACTCTTACTCGCCATGAAATAAACAATAATATTTCTCTTCAAGTTCATCAAGTTTCATTTCTATTGGAAAAAAGAAAAATGATCCAAAAACATAAATAATATACTGGAAAACCCATTTCAAAGCATGTAAATTCCAAAAATCATATCCGTAAAAAATAAAGTTTTTTTTTTGTTTGTTGAAAATTACAGTAATTTTAAGAAATTATGATCACCATTTTCACCTTTTGTTAGCGAATTGAGTTCGTAGAAAATTAGGGTTAATAGGCTTACAACTGGAAATTATCATGTATTTGCTGATTTCCATTTCTTACCTTTTCGGAAAAAAGCTCTGGAAACCTTTGAAGTGTTGAAAACAGTGTTTTCCCATGAATTCCCAAAGGTGTATTGATCCTGGTGAATGAAAATTTGGATAGGATTTCAGGATAACAGGCTTAAGAAATGTAGCTCAATATTTGTAACTGCGCATTACTGCGTAATAGGGGGAGGTCAACTCAGGGTAGTTCTCCCTTCTGGACTTGGATTTATCATTGATTTAGTAGGTTACGTATTTATGACGAAATACTGCTGAATTTATGCAAATTTTAGACAAAAAAGATTTTCTATGTTTAGACTTGCTCCACTCTCTGAGCAAAAATTTTATGTTTCCCCCCTACCCTTCCTTGGGCCAAAATCTGGGTACGTCCATGGCAAAATAAGATTTATTTGCCTTCTTATATAAATATTTTCTGGCAAAATCCAAAGAACAAAATATATTACATTCTCCAAATAAAAATGGGCAATAGTTTATTAAAAACTATTCTTTTTTTGTAAAAAAAAATAATGCATCTCGTTTTCTATCCACAAAGTGGCGAGTAGACAATGTGATTTTGACATTGTCGGCCGCGTTGTTCAACTTTTTTATTAATATTTCTTTGAATTCTGCGATACCAATTAAAATTCAATGACATCTCAGTGGCAACCAACTGGAAACGAGTTTAAAAATCGTCGAAATAATATACAGACAATATCCGGTCTAAATCTAGTTTGATATAATTATATCTTGTAAGTCTATGTGAACACAATGTTTTTTTTTTTTTTTTTAAATTGTTTTATAAAAAATTATTTATTTTATGATTCAACGATGTTATTTAATTTTTTTTTCAAATACTCCTTGCCGAAGACTAATTTCTTCTTTATAAGTTGATGATAATATGTGAGTAATTAAAGATCTTTATTGATTTACAATTTTTTATTCATTGATTTAAAACTTCAAAGTAAAGAGCTGTTTATTTTTTTTCCATAATCTATTTTCAAGTTTTACCATATAAAAAGAAAAGAAGTATAAGGTCAATGTTTTGCTTTTAGTGTTGTTATTTGCTTTTAGTGTTCGATTCCAGCCGTCGCAACAAAATTAATTTAATTAATAGTTGTAATGGGCTGGTGTAGTGCATGGTATATGCATGAAAGTGGTGCACTCAGCCTCTGAAATTGAGGAGCTGAACAATGAAATTATCAGCGGAAAGGTGGTAAAACATATAAATGGTATCACATCACATATATAGCCTAAGTCTACCAATAATCGAATTTTGAGCAGTGATATTCCAAACCAATTTCTGAAACCGGTACCTCAGAAACTTGCTTTCAATCGTAAGAAACTCCAGATTTTCGAGTCTCTAGAGTTTAAGGGTAATAAATTTTTTGAAATATTTCCAGAATCGCTTCGAAATAACAGCTTTTCGCACGAGATTTTAGGATATCTCAAAAAATGACTCCCCAATCGTTTAATGACCCCAATTTGTTCAATTTGTGTTTTAAATGATAAATATCAATTTAAATATCGTATAAATGGGGTGATATCCCAGAGGATTTCTCAAGCTGATACCCTGCAAGATCAAGCAAGTTACTACAATAAAATGAACAAACTTGTAACAAAATTTTTTTAACATAAAAATTAACCCATTAATATGAATTTATTAAAAAATTTGTAATATTATTTTAATAGTTTGTGTTAAAAAAATAATTCCATTTGATGAAGGTTACATGATTTTGCTTATGATATAATGGTAGACAACAGCTGTCTAAAACATGTAAAAAAAAAAAAAAAATTGAAAAAAAACACACTGTTAATTATAAAATTTTTTATAATTCATTTTACACTCGATTAAATTTCAACAGATTAACAAAATAAAATATAACCAAATTTTCATGAAATATTGTATTACTAAAGTGATACCCATCGGCTTCGCTGTGTTTAAAAGTAAAGATTGATAAAAATTGCTCTCGCTTATCCCCTTTCTTTAACACTCAAAATAATGGTAAGGGTTGTTTTACACAGTTAAAATATATGAATGGTTTTCTATTTTTTTAAATGTATAATAGTAATTATTCATTGAGTATATCAGAGAAAATGACCGTGAAATATTTTATAACGACTATTTTTACAGAAATCTGTAATTTATGGTAATGTCAAAACACTACTTTTACAGAAATCTGTAATTAATGGTAATGTCAAATTAAATTAATTTTTAATTTTTTTTTTATTAATATATCTGTATAAATTATATCTCATGTGTTATTCTGAAGTAGGAGCTATATTGCTGTACAGTTTCATTAAAATCCTTTCGCTAGTTTTAGCGTGAAAGCGTAACAAACAAACAAACAAACTAACGTGCTTACTTTCGCATTTATAATATATAGAGTTTAAATGAATAAAAATTAAGGTGTTATGTCCATTTATGACGACAGTCTTGATACTGGGCACAATACTTTGATATCATACTTCATAGCTTCTTAGACAAAAATATTCCACATTTGTATTTTTGTTCAATATTCTACATAGTTTCCTAAAATTATCTTTAGAATGATGAACATGTCTTCCAAATGGTATAACTTAATCAAGTTTTGCAAGGTCAAAGCTATAAGCCTCTTGGCTATATCAGCTTATTAATTGTTATTATTTTTTTGGTTAATTAAAAATTATTATTTTCATATATAAATTATTTTCTTGTTTTCTTGTTGAACCAAGGCCACTCAAATTGAATTTTATGAATGAGAAATATAGTTCAATCATATTGGTAAAAATAAGACCAAATACATCTTTTTAAGTTCTCCAATTTTGTTAAATTCTTCATACCAGGTAAACATACTCAAAACGAGCATTTTCGCAACTTTATTCTATGTACTAAAATAATCTTTACAAAATTCTATACGTGAAAAATATATGTATGTGCCACTATTTAGCGTTTCGTTGTCGAAGGGTGAAAACAGAACCCTTTTGATTTCACAATTTTCAGAACTGTGAAGTCTTCTATTCCGTGCAAGATTCAGAAAACAATGTGAATGATTTCTAATTTGAATATCGTTCAAATGTCAACCACGAGTCCTCATACAGGACCCGAGGCGTATTCATTTCGAAAATTTTTAATGCACCAGCTTATGTAACTTGAATTTCTCATCAACTTGGCTTGAATGGTTTCAAAATGCACTATTATTTACGTTTATAAAAAAAAATCTCAAATTTATAATAAAAAACTGTAAAAATATAAAAAATTGAAAATCACATGGCCCACCCTGTAAAAAAAAAATTAAATCAGAAGATCAAAACCAGTCAATTATAAGCTTTTAAACCACACAAACTCAATAACAAAAACACTCACAATATTATTTATTTCCAATTTTATTACTTTTAATTTATTTTTTAAAAATGAAATTTAATTTTAACCCATTGTCAATCATATTTTTAAATAACAAATTATTTGTCACAAAAATGTAATAAATTTTTTTTTCAATTTTTTTGTTCAATATTATTAATAAAAATACAATAATAATATATTTCTAAAATATTGGTATATTGGTATGTGTTACCAGATAAAAATTTGAATAATAATTTTAATTAAAAATATTAATTAATTTTTGTTATGTTACATAAAAGATAATTCTCTATAATTCTATACTGAGTGTTATAAATTGAAATTAATATTTTTCTCGAGTAAAATCATGAACATGTTGATTGTTTACTCGCGCGAGCGCTCTCGTAAAAGGCGATTAAGTTACATAAAGTCATGAAGTTAAAAAATTCGATTTTTTTGATAACACAGGCAAATTAAATTTTATTGGATTTTTTTAAAACCCACTAATTTTGGGTCATTTAGCTATCATTAATGTGCTTAATTCCGAGACCAGGGCTCCACATTTTTGAAATATATTAGAGCTGGGTTAATTTTGACCACAAATTTGAAAATAATGACCCAAATTTAGTAAGATTACATACTTGCTTTATCAAAATTGGATGTGATAGAGCAAAATTTATTTTTTTTGTTTCTGATGACGTCATTAAGTTAAAAAATTTGATTTTTTTGATAACACAGGAAAATTTGATCCGATCTTATTGGATTTTTTTTAAAACCCACTAATTTTGGGACATTTTTTCAGCTGCTATGTCAGTTTTTCGAAAACTATCATTTATATGCTTAATTCCGGGGCCAGGACTCCAAATTCTTGAAACCTATTAAGAGCTAGGTTAATTTTAATCCGTAGGTGAACGTTTTAAAGACGATTTAACACGCACGACTACTGAGCCGGAGGAAAAACATTAGAATGTATGTATTTGAGCGAAACTGTACACAAAATTGTGTTTTTAGAATCAAAACAATGAATTATATTACATGTATATACAAGCAAACAATATCTTTGTTGAGTGATTGTAGAGACTGGTATGTAATTGTATTCCATTATACAAATATTAATATTTGATAAAGTTTGACTAGATTTTGGATCACACAGTATGGATACAATAGATTGAGTATTTATAAATAATATTAAATTACATTATTATATGATTAAACTACCATTTTAAAATAATGTAATCAGTGATATAGTTACGTATATGTTTGATTTTCAACAGTTGGTACCTAATAACATATGAAAATAATCAATTAATATTTTCATTCATTCATATTCATTATCTTGGACATAGATATTTTTATCAAACTTAGATTGCAGACTTACATTTAAGAGTATAACAAGTGAAATTTACAATATTTAAAAAATTTACAAGAAGTTTTTCGGATATGGAACAGTGAACTCGTACTTCAAACGTATCTAAGAACACTCTTCATTAAATTACCTTTTTTCATTAAATTAACTATTTAATTTTAACAAATATTCTTGACTTAAGTTTCGAGATTTCTACCAAAATTACGATTTGCTTTCGATAGAATAATTGACAAACTGTGCATAATAAAATGTAACTTCATTTGCATATCGATCCTTCTTTTAATGATTGGAAGAAAATATTTATTTATCATAATATTTATAAATATAATCAATCAAATTTAATTAAAGAATTAACCTAAAATTTTATTACAATTTACAAAGTTTTATATTTAATAAAAAATAATAATTAATAATTTCAGTACAATGGAATATTTATTCAAATTTGCATTAAACAATAAATCTGATAAGAAATTATTGAATTTTGAGTGCCATGACTTGAAACAAAAGAGTTTATTGTTCATAATTAATAATTTATTTATTGCTTTGTGTTTATTTTAATAATACAATAATATCAGAGCATGTATGTTTCGCTGAAAGTAGACCTGTAGCTATCAACAGAGTTTTAATGTTGATTAAACAGCGTTAGGTCCTTCCATATTTTAATTGTTTGAAGAGTATTGGTTAAGGTTTTGTCAATCCTACGCTTGAAACTGAGAACTTCTAATCAAATGATTCGAATTACAAATAAAGCCACGTGCATTCGTAATGAATTTTATAAAAATATAACGCACCGCAAAAAATTTAAAAAAGAAAAAGGGACCGCGCTAGGTCCTTTCATATTTAAATATTGAAGAGTGTATTGACTGGGGTTTTGTCAATCCTACGCTTGAAACTTAGAACTCATAATCGAATTACAAATAGAGCCACGAATTTCTTATAAAAATATAACAAACGCAATATACGTTATACGTTGGAAAAATATTCAGTTTTTAAATTAATTTTCATAGATAGATTTTCTTTCTAGAAAGACAAGTCGTTATCTTTCAAACGATTTATTTTAAAAAATCTAATAAATTTTTACAAAAAAAAAAAAGTTAAGAAAAGGAAAATAATGATCGAGGATAACAGGCTCATTATAAGCTCGTTTATTTTTCATATCCCATGGGATCAATTATTTTAGTATTCAACAGAGATACACGAACACATTACATTACTTATTAAGATAAATTTACTTAAATTTTAATGGAATAAATCCATTCACTTTTCTGTTTCTGAAACAAATTCATTATGTTCAATAGTTTTTTAAGCAAGAAAGTTTTATTTTTGCGATCGGGTATATAATAAGATTTTATGTTAACCATTAGTACGTTGCCCATTATCAAAAACTAATCAACTAATTAATTCCTCCTTCAAAATTGCAGCAATACAATGCAAAGATAACCAGAAGATATTTAAAATTTGGGAAGAATCATGGAATAACTTTCCTTCAAAAAACTATAAAGAGCAACAAGCACCTAAAAGGGAGTTTATCTTATCCGCGATAAACTGATAAATGGCAAAAAAGTTAGTCAACCAAATGTGTCAAGGTATATTTTCACACTAATTTAAAAACGTTTAATAAAGCATTGACCGTTTCATCGTGTTGATTGACCCGATGGTGATTTAACACATTCCTAGAAAATAGGACAACAAATTTTGAAAATCGATATATATTTAAATTATAAAAATAACTTTGTTTTATTAATGTAGTCCAAATTTTTAGAATATTGCCAACAGAAAATTGGTTACTAACCTTAGGCTGCATAAATGTTTGATAATTTTACATTAATTTCTTTGTATTTTTTTTTTAATATTGAAAAACCATTGACTATTCAAGCTTCAACTGTAAATATTTATTTTAAATTTTATATCGAATAGCGAAACATGTTCTTCACAACATTTCTAAATTTTTAATATGACCTTATTTTCATTTCCTTGTACTAAGTAAGGAAAGTATTATAATCGAGAAAAATGTTATTGAGTTTTAAATGGAAGTATTCAATTTGAGTATTCCTGAAACCCATAGATAGATAAGATGTTTATTGTTAAGTATTTATAAGAAGTTATTACCTAATATAATTCGATAATGTTAGAAATTTCTGTATTTCACAATTTTGTTTATAGATCAACAAATTTTTTAATTCTTTTACTGCACCAACCACTTTAATATCACCCAAATTTCTTGAATATTTACTCTAAAATTTGTTTAATTCGCACCGTGCGTGAGTTTTATTGGAGGCATTTCCATGGTAACGATACACTACTTTAATTATAGAATTGTATGGATGCATATATAATTGTATAGATTGCATTTATGACTTACATTGAAAACTTAATATTACTGACCCACAAATATAAATAAATAATTATTATAATTTACAATTTGAAAAATAATATTTGTGCAATTCGATTTCTTATTTTCACAATTTTTAATTCATTAAGTTTAATTAATTAGCCTTTTTCAATAATTTTAATTTGACATTTTCTATTACATTAACATGTAAAGAATTGCAAATTAGTCATAAAAGCCCCCATTATCGCCAAAATTTTTCACTGGAAGCGCTGGCATCGATTTTATTGTCCCTAAATTTTGTTCATTATGTAATTTGTATATCATATCTGTAATCAAATGGCCTATAAATAAAGAAATTGCCAACTTATATATTATTTCTCTAGCCCGTTCTTAGCTTCTGGTACATATATTAATTTAACATCGAATCGAGTAAGCCATCTTCACTAAAAATATTTTTAAAATAAACAGTATGTGTTCTTCTTTCTTCGTAGAATTAGAACAAGAAAAACAAAGAATAAATAAATCAATCAATGAGTAAAAAAGAAAAATAAGAAACAACACTACTTAAATAATAAATAAAGATTACACAATTTTCATATAACATTTATAATAAAAACCTTATTTATTTTTAATAACATTTTAATGTTATGTTACTTTTTTTTTATTCATTTAAGTAATATAACTTATTACTATTATGCATTAAAGTCTGTCTGTCAATAATTTTAAATTGAGTGAGTGAGTGAGTTACTGACTGACTGGCGTGTGTTCTTGATCTACAAATTAATGAAACTGCAACGAAGAATTGAAATAAATAAAACAATAGAAAAAGTGAGATAGTTATATATTATGTTGAATGGAATTACAGTGAAAATTGATTACAGCGATTTTGTGACGGCAGTCATAGCTATTTTCTTTGAAAATATGAAGCGACGAGCGAATCGAAAATCATTGACTGTTGAACGATTATTAATAGTCTGAAACGGTCAGAGTATTCTGATAGTCAAATAATACTGTCAATTGAAAAAAAAAAGAAAAGAAAAACTACAAAAGAAAAATTTTTCCAAAACAAATTACTATGCACTAAAAAAGGAAACAACTCTCACAGAACAGTTTGCTGCATTAGCTTGGCTGACACCGGCTCCAAAAATAATTTTAACTACATTATATTATCGTTATTTTTTTACTTTTTAATGCATATTAATTTGTTTTGGAAAAATTTTTTTTTGAAGTCCATTTTCTTTTTGTTTTTTATATTTTGGGATTTTTAGTAAAACTGAAGTACACTAGCTAATTTTTCACTAAATAAAGAATCATAGAAATCGGTTGGTATGATATTGAGTTATTCGTCCTCTTATCGTACATACTTACCTAATTTAAGAATATTATGGTTCTCTCATAGATTCCGCTGTCAGAACTGGACCAAAATGAAATGGGGCCACACGGGAAGCACCAGCTTTCAAATAGATAAATTATTAAAATCGGTTCAGCCATTCGAAAGTTCTGAGGTATCACACATTAAAAAAATGCAGTCGAATTGATATTCTCCTTCTTTTTTGTTTGAAGTCGGTTAAAAAACATACTCGCCATTCTGAAAATCGATTTCTTGGAAAATTAACCACCATATGAGTTTTTAACTGCCAAAACACGAGGCTAAAACTTTATTTGATAGTCTAAGCTATGAAATATGTAACGTTGGGAAAGATGAAGCTTGAACTTCTCCAAAAAACGTAAAACCTCAGTAATTTTTTTCAATGCGTCGAAAAGGATGCTTCTAGAAATGATTTTTACTGTAGAATAAATTTAGTAATAGACAATGGTTGAAGACAAACGTATAAGATAGAAAAAGATAAATGGTGAGTTAGAGTAGCACCTGGAGATCAATTAACCGCAAAAGATAATATAAAATATGTGGTGATTTCTCTAAATATATGATACATTCAAGGATAATAATTTCTAAAATAGAGAGGATGTGACAAATCCTATGTTGTTTCGTATGCTTGTTTTTTTTATGATTGTACTAAAAATTTTTACAAGGAAATGATGATAGTCTTGTGGTGGTTTTTTTATGGCATCAGTGTAATAAAAACGAAAAATTAGAACGAACGAATAATTAAAATTATTATTGTTGAGAAATTTTTATTAAGTGGCAAGATAATATATGGAGCAATCTAGGTCAAGCCAAAAATGTCTCTTATGTGAATAGAAAATGAATTTTTGCCTGTCAGTGATCCCAAATGGATGTACCGAATAAGCTATTTAAAGAATATGATGTCAGTTCGTTTCTGAGTTGTATATGGATCTGAGGACAATCCGGAAGTGCTGATAAAAGAGAAATTTTTGAACTTCTATTCGGAAAATCATTAATGACGTCATTATAGCAATTATAAACAAGCTTATACTTAAAAAATGCTTCATTGGTTTATCGAATGACAAGACCATTAAGAGTAGGCTATTTATGACCCCCGAACCAAAAAAGGGGTGTTTTAAGTTTGACCGATATGTGTTAGTGTGTATGTGTGTCTGTCTGTCTATCTGTGGTAACGTAACGCCTAAGCGGATGAATCGTTTTTGATTTTTTGTTTCGTTGGAAAGGTAATTTAATGGAGAGTGTTTTTAGCTATGCTTCAAGTGCGAGTATAGGGTGGCGTAGCCGAAAACTTTGCCGGGGGTTTTTTAAATTTTGTAAATTTCATTTGTATGCTAGATAGCATTCATACATTTGAAAACTAATATTCATCTCTTTATCCAATGCAAAATTATCAATTTTTCCAATATTGTTAGCTTAAAACATGTTATATTTTCTTTCCACAGCTTTCATTTTCGAATTCAGTCGAGTGGTTGGTAATACACTATTTTAAAAATCGTATATAGAAGAATCTCAAGCACTTTATTTTTTTCCCAAATTAAAGAACGAGGCTGTTTATGAAGAAAAATTGAAATAGTAGTGAAGGCACGTCTTGGAGCAGTGTTTAAAGCAGAGGTGGATTAAATTTTGAATGCGCCCCAGATAAGCACCTCATGACGGCCATATATTATAAACACAATTAATTTTATGTTAATCCTTGTTTTCTTCTTTAAAAAATTTCAGTCGCGGACCCCTCTGTTACCTCACGCCTCTATGCGCATTCCTAGTTTGCCGCAGGGATAATTCACTTCTGAGTTTACGTTGGTATTTGAATAGTGATTAGGTCAACATTTAATGGCATGTATTTCAATTTTAAACGTAAGGGATAAAGATTCTGTAAATGAAACATATTAGATCAACTTTTATTTCTGTATAAAACTCGTAACTCTATAGTACCTAAGAGATCAATTAACCGATAACCAAGAAATACTACACAACATAAACTTACATAGATACATACATACTTACGTACATAGCAACATACATACATACATGCACGTTTAAACAAAAATAAGAAACATTGTAGTAATTCAACAAACATTTATTATTCCCAATATGTATAATTGTTGTTCAAGTGAAAGCGGTTTATTACAGTAATATTATAAAATAGACGTCTTTGTCTTTCATATCATTCATTACGAGTTTGTGTGTGTCTTTATGTGTAAGTACTAGGGTTCCCATAAAAATCGCGAAGGCTAGAAACACACATCTATTGCGGGAAATCTCGAGAAATTTCCATTTTATAACTGAAGCAAGAAAAGATCCTGTTCTTATGTGTTAGAAATTGTTAAATATTAATCAAAAATTAAATTATTAAAGAAGTACCTCTTTATGCAATGCATACTTTAGTACTTCAATACCAGGGAAATCATAAATGAATCGTATTTATTTATTGTTCACAAATAAGGGCTGACTGACCAGCCCTGTTCTAACACCAAACTGACTGACAATCATAACTGTTATTTATATGAAATATACAATCTTTATAACAATTGTCAGCTTTAGTAAATTCATTTTAGTACCACGCAAAACTGCACCGTTTGGATAGCATAAATCTGACCCTTGTTCTATCGTTCGCATGACTGACCGCAATATGTGTGTGTACACAACTACTATAACCAATTCTCAAATTTTCAGCTTTAGTAAATTTAACCAATTTTTTTTGGGCCTGGCTCTTAATTCATACCCTAAACATGGACCGATGTCAATCCTAAAATTTACACACATGTGTTTAATATATCTGCAGGTACAGTAATTATATGTGTGTGTATTTTGCAAAGAATATTATCATTATAATATCATGTATTGTTGTATTAAATAATGACAAGTAAAGAATATACATTTTAATTAATTATACCATTTTATTGTGAAAAGGAAGTGAACTAAATCTATTGAAATAATATCGTCAATTAAATCATAGAGAACTTCTCTGTATATTGAGTGAACTGCTAAACACTTCAAGCGCCACTCGGTCATGTACGTTCAACTACTAATTGTTCGAATTGTTCGAGATAATAATGGCTTCAAATATTTAGTATTAAAAACCTTAAACACAAATTTTAAAGAATCGACATGCTACAAATATAAAGATCAGCTGTTAAAAATAAAATTTTGTAGTTTTAAAGCTAAAAAAACTAAAAATTAATTATTCCTATCAAAACAACAAGCTTTTATTGTATTAAAAAGTAAAAAAATATTTTTTCCTATGAGTCACTCATACTTGACTATTTGTAAAAGCTGGAGGTATTCAATATAAAATATCAAGGACGATTCAGAGCTCCTCATGCTTTTACAAATAGAAAAGTAAGAGTGAATCATTGGAAAAATTATTTTTTACTTTTTAGTTCAATCAAATCTTCTTCCTTAAAAGTATTTTTTATTTAAATTTTTTTCCAAGATTTCATTGCTCATTTCATTGTACAGTTTTTAATGAAACTGTACAGCAATATAGCTGATATATCAGAATAACACATGAACTATAATTTATAAAGATATATTTTTAAAAAAATAAAAAAATTTAATTAAATTTGACATTTGAAATTGCCATAAATTACAGATTTCTGTAAAAATAGTCAATATAAAATATTTCAAGGCCATCTTCTCTGATATACTCAATGAATAATTAATTACTATTATACATTTAAAAAAATAATATATTTAACCTGTGTAAAACAATCCCCACCATTATTTCGAGTGTTATATAAAAGGGATAAGCGGGAGCAATCTTTATCAATCTTTACTTTTAAACCCAGCGAAGCGGGTGGGTATCACTCTAGTATTATTATAAACTAGTACCTACCTACCCAGTTTATAAGTAAACTTGCTTCCAGGATATCGAAATGATTTTACCAGTTCATAATTAGGCTGAAGTTTTCGCAACCTTACTTCTTGAAAACTAATAGATATCATAATCGCTTCAAAATAATGTGACGAATGATATTCGAGAAATGCTTGAAATTGCTTTAATAGTAAGAGGTTAAGTGTATAATGAAAATTTGGAAGGTTTGGTTTTTGGTGTATAAATTCAGAAATATATTTATTCGAAATCTCATAAATCTTGACACGGATTCGTAAATATTACAAATCCATAAAGAACACGGAATATTATTGCAAAGTTAATGATTAAAAAGTGTAGTAATTATATTAAAAATCTAATTGAAAGTGATTGAATTAAATTACTTGTGAATATTAAAAATGAATAATCAAATTAAATCATCTTTATATAATTTTATTCATCATAATATGTTTAATACATACTAGCAGATACCCGCCATTTTGATGAACAATTTCTCCTTTAAAAACAAAGACTATCACGTTTTAAGTTTTGCCCATGATACTCGCTGACATTGTAACTTTCTATAGGTCCAATCAATTAACCTGATTTTTATACTTTTTGGGTCAAAATTACTTACTCGATCCACTTAGTTTCATCAAATTCAAAAAATTTTTTTTATCTCCAATTTGGATAAAACTCAGTATAAAAGGTAATTTTGCATCCAATCATTAAATTAACCTGATTTTTATACTTTTTGGATCAAAATTACCCCATCCACCAAGTTTTTTTGCGTTTTTCTCGATTTTTCAAAGGATTTTTCCCTTAAAAAAATTGCAAAAATTCGATAAATAAAATTGACGACAGATCAAAGCACTAAATACAGATCAAATAATACAAAAATTGAAAAAATCAATTATAAAAGATTCGACATTTGAGCTTTGTTTCAACTACGAGCTCTCGGTCTATCAACACTTTTAGATAAATGATGTACAAATGTATGTCTATCATAATGCTAAGTAATATTACTAATTAGTTGCAAGTAAACTTAAGTAGTTGATATTTATATTTTTAATAAAACTATAAGAAGGTATTACATGAAATAATTATGTTAGGTTATGCAAGGTATTACCTACAACTATTTAGATATAATAATCATTTGCACAGCTTACAACCTTCACTTTTAAGACTACATCATCTAGTCAGCAGTTATTATACCTGACTGCAGCAATAATGTACTTAATAAGTAAGCTAAAACACTGAATCATTCAGTGATTCAGTGTGGTTTGCAGCTAACTAGCTATAAAAAAAAGTGAATTTGATTATAGTTGTAAAGGAAATTAAAAGTAACAAATTTTTAATTTCTTTTTCTATAAACTAGTTGTTAATTTAATTAAAATTAAAAAATAATTATTTATTACTTATACCTTTAGTATTTACATTATACTGGTTGAAAATGAAACCACTTTTTAATATTTTAAAGCGTGTCAAAAATTTTTGCAAGTAAAAAGTCAGTATGTGGGACACCCGGTAGGAACTATGACCTTCGCTAAAATTTAACAGGAGCGGGCACCGTAATCGCAAAGCCACGGCTTTATTGATAATAATATTAATATTTCGAAATAATAAACTACCATCCGCCGTATAGCCCATCAAATAAGTACCATCCGCCGTATAGCCCGCACATCCGCGCGATAAGGATCATACTTTCGAAAAAATTATCTTCATTTTTGAGGTTGAATAAAAACTTGATATTTAGGTTAATTTTCGAGAAATTGAAGAAAAGAAATACATCGTTTAGAAATCACAACATAGGTTGAAACCTTATTTTCAAGAAATAATATTAGGAACTCAAAAACTTATTAAGTTTTCAGCAGAATAAGTCGAGCCGTTTTTTAATGGTAATAAAAAACTGGAAAAAACTGAATAAACAGAATCTGAAAAGTTTATAAAACAAATCATGTATCTATGGAGATAATGGTCGTTCCAGCATAAGCTGCAGTACATGTTCGAATAATAATGTATGAAGGCTAACAAAACCTTTTTTTTTTAAATGTTTTCCCCCTCTGGAAAGTTAGTCGTGTCCACTACAGGGGCTCGCACTCACACGACTTCAGCTAAATAAAAGCCCCTTAAAGCTCACTATGTGTTTGTTCTCTGAAAAATTTAGAAATTTCAAAAGTCATTTGCTGTCTTGAGACAAGCAAAATTCGGTAGTTTTATTGGTAGAACTTAATTAAGACAGTCCAGGAAATTATTAAAACCTTTTTCCACTCTGCTCGTATTAAAATGGTGGAAGCGTTGGGTAAATGCAGTTGCAAATGGTAGATAATAAATATGTTACCAAATAGGAACAAATAAATGGTAAAACAGATTTTCATTGAAATTAACTCAAATAAAACAGAACTACATTTTGCATTATTCAATTCCGAAAGAAGAACTAAAGCAAATTTTTCAAATGAAAAAACTATGAATGCAATTTACGTATGATTAATTATATTTTTTTAATAGTTAAAATAAAAACCATAATATTTAAATTACTTAAACAAAATAAGTAAATAAAATATATAAATTAATATTTATTAACTGGGTTAAAAGTATTAATTTCTTAAAAATTATTTAGAAATTAAAAAAATAAGACCACATTCTCAATTACAAGAGACTGAGTATGTACGTATACATGCATACCTAGTTAGTTTTATAAAAGTGATTACATAAGAAATTATGAAAAGATAATTTTTTAATCTACAACATCTTCAATGAGCACATTCATAATATAGACATAGGCTAACAAACTTTAAAAAATATGGTGCAAAAATCTCATATAACGTCTGTATACTTGTAAAAAAGCATTCTTTCAAGTTAAGCAGTTTACCAGTTTAAAGCAGTTTTCCCGTTTACCCAGCAATTTCAATGGATAATTTTGTACGAACATAACCGAATGTTTACAATATTTTGGAATTTTTGAGATTGGTTTAAAGAGTGAAACTGAAACTACGTAAAGACATAACTACCTCAAAAGTTCGAAGTGAATATAAATTGTATGCAAGTTGAAAACCTTGTTAGAATCTCAATCCCTATCCCTATATATTTATATTATAAATGCGAAAGTAAGCATGTTTGTTCGTTCGATTGTTTGTTTGTTTGTTTGTTTATTTATTTGTTTGTTTGTTTGTTAAGTTTTCACGCTAAAACTAGCGAATGGTTTTTAATGAAACTGTACAGGAAATATAGCTTATACTTCAGAATAACACATGAGATATAATTTATAAAGATAAAATAATAAAGAAATATCACGTACATATAGAGGTAAAATTGAAACAAAATTTAAGAAATTAAATAATAATAAACTCGTCTCAGTTTTTTTTGTGTGTATTTATGCTAACAAAAAAATAAAAATAAAAATTACTTTCTACTGTAATTAACATTAAATTATACGTACACACATACACACACACCGTCAAGATCTCAGACGTAACTAATTCAGAAAATGATTCTTAAACAAAATGTAACAAACAATACACACAAAAAAGAACTTGATTACGTAAAGAAATAAATAAAAAAAATTGTATATAATCTTTTTGATGTAGGATGGATGATTTGTGCAAAATGTTTTTACATGTATTGATATCAAAGATTCTTTTTTTTTCATCTTTACAGTAAAACATCAATATATAGTTGAGTCTTAAGATGTATATATTTCAAAGAAACTTGATGATCCTAATCGAATATGTTATGGTGATAGCTGAAACGAATCTAAGAAAAACCTTGTTAGTCCTTCGAATTTAGTTCCCAAGTAACTTTAGAGTTTTCAAATGAAATTTACAAAATTTAAAAAAAAAACCCGACAAATTTTTCAGGTACGGAACTCTAAACTCCCATTTGAAATATATCTAAGAACACTCTCCAATAAATAACCTTTTTCCTTAAAGCTTTCTCCAAACTGAGTGGATTTGGAAGACCATCGCCAATTTTTAGTTTTTTCGGGTACGTAATCCTAAATTCGCACTTGAAACATAGTTATAAACACTCTACATTAAATTACCTTTCAATCAAAATCGGGGGTTAAAAAATAGATTTTTTTTTAAATACTGCTGTTAATTACAAGGAAACAAATGAAATTGGAAAAATTAAAAATTTCCGGCGTAAAACAATAAACCTTTTTGCATTCAGTTAAAAAAGAAAATAATACAGTATACTGAGCAGAGTTAAAAATTGATACAAAAACTAATGCCGGAACATTTTTTAAAATTTTCAAAAATTTCATCGTCATAATTTTGTAGGATTTAATTTTATTTAATGAGGGATATTCAAACAGACGCCTGAGATCCAATCAGTTAAGACATATTTTTGAGCTACTAATAGTGTTAGAATAAATTTTCAAATTTTTTTAAATTTGATTTTAAAAGGCGGGGCGGGGCACCAGTTACTGAGTTTTAAAATTAAAAATAAAAATTTCTATGAGAAACTATTTTTTAAAAGTGAAAGACGGTTCTTTTCCATTTAGGTATTCGTCATATTAAGTCAAATTCAGGCCATAAAACTGCATACCTAGACGTAAATGAGACCTGAAAAATAGTCTTATTTTAAATTTTCGAGTAACATTTTTGATATTTACTATTAAAATAGTGATGTATGCCCAATTTATAAACTCGGAAATATATATTCCATCGTATATGTACATCGAAAAATTACCTTTTTTTAAAGAAATAATTCCACTAGTTATTTATACAATTATAGGTATAATAAATAACTTTTTATTATAAATAATTCAAAGATAATTTGTTTTAAAATGTTTAAATAAAAATTACAAAACCGATATTCATCTAACAATTCAAAAAAAGTGTATTAAGAAAAAAAAGTAAATGAACATTTTTGGTTGAGTAAATTTCAAGTTTAAAATCACAGAAAAAGATATCTGTTGCTTGGCTTATTTCTTTACTATACAAATGAATGAGCTCTGCCATTGTGTAATAAAAAAAAAATTTTTTTCTTAAAATAATTTATTTTACATTAATAATTTATAATTCATGGCGAATTAAACATACAACAACAAAAATTATGATTTAAAATATTTTATTATACGAATAAATAAAAATTTTGTATATTGTTAAGTGTTATCTTCGACATAAATCGAATAAAAATTTGTTAATTTAGTTATATTTATCAATAATAAATTATAAGTTTTTGATGTTTTCAACTAATAAATCCTACGCTCTTTTTATTAATAAATAATAAATAATTAAATGAATTAATATTCTTTAGAATTTGTGAAATCATGTCATGGTTTATAGTAAAAAGTATTGGCATTAAATTCAATTTGATGAGAATTTTATGGCTAATTTTTTTGCAATATTTTGTTTATTTGAAAATTGAGACAATATTCAGACCCATTTTTTCCACTAGATTCTGTGAGTAAGTGTCCAGGCCCTCACGAGAAACTGGAGTTCTGTACGCGTTAAGTAAAGTATACAATTCTATATTTCTTTTTTTAGTTTTATATAAATTAATTAAGTTTATTTCGACATTTTTATCTGAAAACTAGAAGGGTACTTTTACAATAACCATAGCCGTGGGAGGTGTCCCACGACAACTCATTCTCCTAACAAAATGAAAACTCAAAAAAAAAAATTCAAATTTTTTTATTGATTTTCATTAGGAAGTACATTAAATTTGAGCAGCTCACCCATTTTGTGCTTTTATTCTTGAGCCTACCATTCAAATGCTTTTCATGAGTGAATTACCTGGAACAAAAAAAATTTTACTGGTAAAAATTAAATACTAGGACAAAAGACAATAAAATATTTTTTTCAAAACAGCATTTCTGTTTTGAAAAAACCAAAGCGCTTCCTGTGAGGCTGCCTGGTTAATGGCAGTTTAATGAATTAATTTCGTAATACGCTATTTTAACTCTATGAGACTGGGAAAATTTATATTTTAAAATATATTACAAAATTGCTGTTAATAATATTTCTGATGAAAATTAGAACAAAAAATTATCATTACTTTGATTTACCGATGTAATATTAATATCCGTTTTTAAATCCGCCACGAAAAAGGATTAAAAATACGGAAATCCGACACAACACTATATCATGCAAACATAGTTTGTTAAACCATACTTCTCTATATCAGATATAACAATACTTTTTGGGAAATTAATTGAAGGTTTTATATTTTTATATATCCTAAAGTTATTATTGTTTAAAAAAATTATTCACATTTTCGAAGTATTTATAATTGAAAAATAACATCCAATAATTCATGATGAAAAACAAATATGATCTAAAAATTTATGTTATTAATAAAGTAATTTGCATAAAAACACACGATTTGCTAAAGAAATCCGGTATAAATATACCGGAAACAAAATTACTTAAACGTTCAATGTTTACCTGAAAACTAACATCACAAACATAGATATGGACTAGAACAAATGGGTCAGTAGACAAGACAACTCGAAAAAAATTTACAGAATTTATAAATATTATTATAGTCTTTTTGAAAATATCAATTATTTTTCAATGAAAGATTTTTTAGTCTTAAGACTTTTCCAACGATTTCTATTACAATCATTTTCTTCAGAAAATATATTTTATAAAATATGGAGAGATACAGAAATTTCTGAACAGAGTAAAAAAATTAGTAGCTTAACCTCACTAAAAATCAAATTAAAAGAGTTTTTACTAGTTCATTCATTCAAACTCTGTCAAAATTTGATAACATTTCGAACAATTATTCTTTTATTGATTCAGCATTCATTTCATTCCTCGTTCTCAAAATTTGGCACCCAGTGATTGCTATCTTGTCGTACATACGGTACATCTAAAAATACAGTGGGTGTGAAAGAAATTTGAAGTGCACTTTATACAGTTTTTCGATCGTTGCGATCGATTTATTGTAGCATGGTGAATACGTTTTAGGAGAAGAGCCATTAAAGCTTCTATATCTCGAAAAGTATAGGCGCACATATGTCAGTCTAGGGAGTTTTCAAGATAGCTTATAATAATCAATAACAAAAATTGGTTATTAATAAAAAAAATATCTGTATGCATTTTCGAACCGACTATACAACAAATGGGTCAGTAGACACAAAATCAAGTAAAAAAATAAACAAAATTAAATAATATTCTTTAAATATGTATTTGATTGCGTGTAAAAAACATATCATGTTACAATTTTTAAGTATTTATATAATTTATTTGAAATATATTCTATGCCAAAAATGTAATCGTTCTTAAAATTTAGCATTTCCGTCCGCTTTATATGTACAAAATGTGAAGAATTATGTAAATATCTTATGTTTTTTTAAATAATTTACTTGTGAATGTCTATCTGCTAGAGCAGGCGCTGAATGGGGCTAAGTGTGCAAAATAAGAGAACCGCATTTTGTTTATTGATTGTTGTTTAGAAAAGCTTGTAGATTAATATTCTGGATCTTACCAGAAACTCATTTTACACAGAAACAGTTAAAAGACATTTTTTGAACCAAGTAAAAGTTACTCTAGGTTCTTTGGGTCATTTAACGTCAAAAAGGATGATTTTTTCAAAAAACCCATTTTAAAAGCTAAAAAAACGGGGCATAAAATTAAATTTTTGAGTTTATAAAAGTTCTAAAATAATGTTTGAACATCCTTTAATAAAATTCTGAAGACTTATACAGGTTTTTTCATTTTAGAGGCTCAATTTTCAATTTTTAAAAACATGTTTAATTCCCATTATTAACAAATATTTCAGTCTTACACACTGTTATTATTAATAATTATAACATCTTTTGCAGAATTAATAGTTGAGGCTTTAGAATACAAGAATCTGTAATTACTCTTCTGAGTAATTACTACTCTTGATAAGCTTAAAAATCGAATTTTATGCCCCGTTTTTTAGCTTTTAAAATGGCTTTTTTGGAGTTTTTCCAAACATTAAACTGTTGACATCTCAAAAACGGAGAACTTTTCGAAAAAATAACAAAGAACTTTTTTGACGTTAAATGACAAAAAGAACCTAGAGTAACTTTTACCTGGTGTCATTTAACTATTTCTTTTCTGAACTATACTCTATAAACAAGAATCAATTGACAAAATGCAGTACTCATATTTTGCACACTCAACCCCATCCAGCGCCGGCACTATGCCTCAGTCTTGCCTAGTCGACTCACACAAAGCACGTGGTATATAAATATTATGCAAAATATTCTATTATGCACCTTTTTACAAATTACCATTATTGGTGGATAATAATTTTTTTGATTTGTGTGACTGGAAATAGATAATGGTCGCAAAAAATATATAAATTTTTAGAATTGCTTTAAGGTATTTTATAGTTCAAAAGATAATTATTATCGGTTTAGAAATTGGTACATATACAAATTTTAGTGAATAAATAATAAAACTTACACAAGTATGTTTTCTTTATCAGATTGAAAGTTTTTGACACAGTTTTTGTGATATTTTAATAATTTACTGTGGTAACCGACGTCCTTGCTAGTTTGAATGATTTATAGAAAAAAACTGATCTCATTTAAATTATCTGTTTGGTGGATTTTTTAAATTTAAATTTAGCACCAGAAGCGAATATTCAATTTTATAATTTTTGATTTGCATTACATTATTTGTTAGTCCTGGGCAATGATGGGTATTACAATTTAAACTTTTTGTGTGTCTGTGTTTTTGTGTACAGTATCATCACGTCTTTGACCGTCATTTTCAACCTTTTCTGACATCCGATTTTGTGAATATTTGCGGTAGTGTATACTACAATGCATTATTTGAAGCAAATATCTGTTTTAAACAAAGTAAAATGCGTTATTACCATAATTTTAAAATATTTATCCAAAATTTAAGCAAAATTATTGCGACTAACGCAGGACACTGGCAGGTACGCTGAACAACTAGCTCTACCAGTACATTATGATTATTGCATGAACTGTCACAGGAGGGTTTCATTTTCTCTGTGATTCTCCAGCTCTGACCATGAGTGCATAGGCTCATTTGAGGCGGCCTTTTTTAACGATTTACCTGCCCTACTCCAGGGCAGCCACTATAATCCAATCTAACTTTGAATGAAGTACGGATTATGTTAGTTTGAAGTTGATACTGGGTACAATTTTTTGTATCCATAGTACAAAGAAATTACTAATAGGCTGATTATCGATACAGATTTTTACTATAGACTTCAAGAATTCGCAATAGCGCAATTCGCAATGAAGAAAGGTAAATTTCAAAATTTTGATCATATACCATCTGACATCAAAAAACTTATTCACATCACTACCTTTATGAGTCGTCAAATGTCATCAAAAAATGAAGCGACGTTTCGCAATTTTCTTGACGCTAGAAATCAGGAACTAATAAAATACCTTGGTCGTTTTCAATTAGTTTAAATAAAATGCACTTCGAACTTTTATACTTGGAAATTTAATTAATTCTTAGCACTTAATTTTTACATAATTTGTAAAAGAGTTTTGATTTATTGAATTTTTTTTAATAATTAATTATTTACATTATGCAGGTCAGGTCAATTTATTAAAAAAGTTTTAAATAAATTTTTGAGGAAATACATTTTGTAAAATAATAATAATACTGAATGTACCTTATACAGAATGTGTCAAGTAACTACAGGCCAAATAATACAAGAAATTCTGCATCGAATTCCATAAAAATAGCCCTTTTCGTTAATTATTGTATGTATTTTCGATACAAGTCAAATTCGATTTTTTGTAATAAGTAAAGTTGTTGAAAATAGAATTTGTTATAATAATTCATCCTATATAATGATTTATCTAAACTAAAATATTTATGAAAATATGTATATTCAGTGTTTGAAAAATTTTGTCGCTCAGAATTCGGAATAAAAAAATATCTACAAAATTATTAAAGTTGCGATAAAATTTTGCTTACTATACAAATTTCAATTAACTAATATTAATCGAGAACTTCTCAAAATCTAGGACACCTATTTATAAAATCTCATTTGAGATATTTTCGAGTATATTTTTCTGAATTCAGTTTGTATTTATTCAATAAAAGAAACATTATAGTTTTTTATTTAATTCTATTTTTTATTTTTTATTTTGTAACTAAGTTCCTTATCGCACGTTCGGTGGATGGGGGCTACACAAAAAAAAACCCGAACAACACTTTTTTTAGTTCATTATCTTCTTTTCAATTAGGTCACAACAAAACCCTTCCTCGTCAATAGGCTTATTTTAAATAAAAAAAAATATTTTTAAATTAATAATCTACAAATTATAGATAAAAGAACATAGTTCCTACTGGGTGTTCCACGACACATCTCGCTCTTTTTTTTCCTAATAGATGTACATCTTTATTTAAATTTTATGTAATTTTAAAAATTTGATTTATTAGATTTGTTTTTAAATACTTAATTACATTGTGCAGGTCAGGTCAATTTGTCTAAAAATTATAAAATAAATTTTTGAGGAAATAAAATTTATTTAATAATAATATAATCATCAATGCATCATCTTATATAACAACAGTATAATATATCAATGTAATAAAACCATATAATTTATCATTATTTTGTCGAACAATTGTTTGAAAAGAAAATAAATTATTTAAGAACAAAAATATTGTGTGAAATATACAATAAATAAATACAAAAAATTTAATTTTCATTTCTATTACAAAAAAATTTACTTTCATATTTATTTGTATGTGATTCAAATAATGATGTGTAGATATTGATGATTTTTTAAGGGTTTTTATAAAATAAATAAAATAATAGTACAGTCATACCTGCATAATTGGGATTGGAAAAGACCGTTAACTGAATCCAACTTACACAAGTTTCTTAATAAGTTATCTATATTAGTTTCATTATGCAGAATAAATTTTAAAAATCATCAAATTTGAAAAATTGGAAAATAAGGCTATATTTGTCGTTTGAAATTAAATGTGGGAAGTGTTTTTCAATATAATATGGTGTCTTACAATGTAACTACAACGTGGGAACACAAACCGTACCGTGGCAGTGGTCATTAAAGAAACGAATTCAAATTTAAATGGGTACATGTTACAAAAAGCAAAACCAGAAACACAGGCCTTTGCCAGATAGCAATAACAAGAGCTATACATAAATTTCGATTTTTGCCCCAATTTCCTCGATCAGTTTTTTTAGCTAGTTTATACTGATGATGATTACTTGGTAGTCGAAATACGTATTTATAAAATACAAAAAACTGAAATTGGGGCAAAAATCGAAATTTATTTCGAAATATCCTACAGTTCTCATTTATTATCTTCGATAGTATTTATATAAAATCTATATAGTTATTCTTTTTACTAGAAAATAAGCGATAAAAGCATCCTTTGTAAAAATTTTCTCACATTACTGATTGTGCGATTCTAAAAGATTTTTGCTTCGTACTTTGCTTTCCTATTATCATCAGCTTCCTTAACTGTTACGAAATGAGCTGACAATAGGAACTATGCATGCAATTTTTTTAGCATTTCTTAACAAAATATGAAAATATTGTAAAAGAGATGACAAAAGGTGAAATTAAAATCAAAAGAAATACGGATAATATAAGTATTTTAAACAAATAATTAGATAGATATTAGAGAGAGATCGGACGTAGTATTTGACGTCATAAATTATGTTTGCAATAAGAACTTCATTCTGTTTTGCTAGAAAGAGATACAAACATATCATTAATGGCTTTTATCTTGGTTGTTTTTTTAGTTATTCGATAATTAAATTTTCTCTGCTGTTTGTTACATGAAAGCGCTTTTATAAAAAAACAGAAAGCAATAAAATTATGAATATTCTCTATTTTGTCGGTTTTTCAATGAACGAGAAACCTAGATTCTGTTTATACAGGGTTCTCTGTAGAAATAAATTCTTCTTCTTGATCTCCTCTTTTTATTTTATAAATGAAATTACACTGCACTAAGAGTACGTTGCTGATGATGAAAGTGAAATTTTTATTTTAAATTACTAATTATATGTTATATTCATTATTAGGTATATTACGACCTTACTTAACACACAAATAAAATAACTGGCAAGTGTAGTGTAAGAAGCTGATCATAGATTTACGTATTTCTTATAAGGTTTCGTAGTAAATAAAAACCGCTACAATTTGCATTACTTCTTCTTATCTTATTTTCTGTACTTGAAACTTAGTAGTTTTTGAGGTGAGCGAGATATCGAAAATTTTTAGTTTTGCTGCGTACAAGCAAGTAATAAAAGTGAGGTGCAGAACTAGAACTACAACTGTAAATCGAAAGTTTCAATATTCTAATTATCTTGCGTTCAATAAAAATGCGACAATATGGTACATTATAGCCACATTGTATCTTGCTTCGTTGCTGTACAGAAATTTCGCCAAAATGTATTCAGAGATGCTCCAAATTACAATACTCTTGTACGAAAAAGTGAAAAAAAAAAGTTTAATATTGAGTGTGATTAGCTTCTTATGGGACCAATTTCAATATAAACCGATTTCCAAGGTAGCGAACAATGTTATTTCTGTTTCCAGCGTATCAAAAAGTGATAATTCGAAAATCATTTAGAAAATCAGATTTTTATGTATAATTGCTGGCAATGTCAGGAAAAAATTGAGTTTAAGGCGGCTGGATTTTGAACATTGCTTCTAAACATTGAGCCTGGAACCTGAAAACGGATGCGTTAATTGCGTCCGAATTTCCAAAATAAAGCTGCAAAAATTACTGATTTTAAAACCATGCCACTTCTTTAGCAATATAAATTCCTAGATCGACCCCTGCGGTAGGGCCGTGGCTAAACAAATTTCTTTCTTTTTATTTATAGGCAATTATATTACAGATCAAAAATAAATATTAATATTATTTTTCTAGCCTGTTTTATCCTAAGCGATACTATTTAAACACTCGTTTTTAGCCAGAACGATAAGCTTGTAAATGAGGGGCAAATAATGGAATTCGATAAACAACATATACGATTATTGCCAGACAGTTTTACCGTTGATAACATTGGACTCGACGTAATTCTAATGATGGAATAATAACGTACTCAAATCATTTTATTTTAATTTTCCAGATAGAATTCGGTTGCTTTAGTGGGCATCCCGTCTTGAAATAAAACTCTCGAAAACGTTGTCAACTGTCGTAGAATAACTAATTTTAATCTTTTGTTATAAATAGAAAAATGAATTTTTACAGCGAGAAATTATCTCATTTCTTTGAAAATTTGCGTAGATCGACTGAATATGGAGACAGTAGACTTACAGTGCCAAATTTTTCTCATAGAGTTTCATTATTTAGACTTATAATCTGATAATATAATCTGAATTACTTTGATTATATATGATACAACATTCTAAATAAAAGTAAAAAAAGATTTTTATATATATTCATCAGTATCCTCATTAGTTAATAATTGCTTGTTGTTTCTTTCTTTGATTATGTAACTATATTTATAATAATGAATGTTACACTAATTACATGATTATATACTATACTTTTATACTAACATTACTATTGTGTATGTATGTAATGTACCATTGTTCCCATTTTTCATCAAATATCTTACACATTTATATTTACTATAAGTTTAATAATAATCATCAATTTAATCATAATCATAATTATATGTTTATTGTTTATTTGTAAAAATTTATAATTTTAACACTTTTTTGTTGTTGTTTGTTCTGGTTTTACAATCTTTTACATAATTTTTACAGTTTATATCAGCATGTTATTATATAGGCCATCAAAATTTATGGTGCGTTACTGATCCAATTATTGGTATAAAAAAATTATAGTAAAAGAAAAACAGACTTGGAAACACTGCTACGAAAATTTTTAAGTCACTTGTTATAATTAAAGCGACGGTTAACAGATCAAATTACGAAATCGGGTGTTGATTGTCTTAGGATGATAAAAATAAAATTTTAAGTGGCTTCTTAATTTATTAAGTTTTAAATTGGACTAAGTCTGAACCAATTCTGAAAATTTTAGGGGGGATAGCAAGATTATTTAAATAAATAAATGACTTCAAAAGTAGGTATATTTAACATTGATGTTATGAGAAAACGGTAGATGGATGATATGTTTTCATTGATTTCTCCAAAATTAGTTGGTGGAAATTTAAAAAACTATTTAAATTAAAGTTAAAACCGTAATATATTATTCCAAACAAAAAACGTTGTGTCTGGCTCATTAAGGATGTATGACCATGGTAGTGTAGACACTTTATGTAAATAAAGTTTGTTTTGACGTATGTACTTTTTGAATAACTTTAAATGTATTAAATAATATTCCATAAATCGTTTTTTAACTATTTACTTAATAGCAATAATGTAAACAGTATGTAGCTATTTATTTACATATAGATTAGACAAGGATACAGGCGAACTCACTGGCAGTCTTCTCTCTCATTCATCATATCACAAGATTTAGGCCCCGACGTTCTCTAGTTGTATAAACTCTTTGGTATACTATGAATTGTCATAACAGATGACGTCATGATTCATAGCGCACGATTCTGAAGTGTTTTGTCACAATTTTTTCTTAGCGAGTATATTCATTGCAAAACACTTTTAAATAGTAAATATTTTACCATAGGAATCATTTTTTTAGTCCCTTGGATTCGACGTGTTTTTGCTTCATCGAAAAATTTACTGGTGTCTATTTGAACGGTGATATAGATTCTAAATATGTATCTGTACATAGAGGCCATGTGATGTTTTTTTTAATAATTTGTAATTAAAAACTAAAATACATGTTTGACACAATTTTTATTTTATACAAAAACTGATAAACATATAGAGGAGTGACAAATTAAACAAAATGTTCATATTAAATTAATTTATTATCGTCATAAACAATTTTTTTTGTCATATTATAATGTTTCATATCAATATCGATAATATTGTTATTATTATTATTTTATGTTTTTAAAATGCAAAAAAAAAAAAAATAATAATAATAATAATAATGAAGCCGGAAGTAAAAATAATAATTAATAAAAAATAATCATCTACTGCAACGTTTTAAAGTAAATATTACCTATACAACCATGTTTGTCATATCAGTATAGAATATCGATTGGAGAGTAATACAGAATGCATCAAAATATTATTATGGCATGATACTTTTTTAATTTGTACTCGGCTTCAAATAACAGAGGAGTAGTAGCGTGAAGTGACAACTGTAATAGATCTTAAAATTTACTTTTATCTTAGTCTTAACAAGTGAAATTTTCAAAATTTTAAAAACCCCCGACAAATTCGATTTATTCCTTGTAAACCGATTTTTGGAAACTTAGCTATAAAATATTATCAATCAAGTCGTTCGATCGTTTAGGGGCCACTATGAAACATGATGCCACTGAGAAACACACAGACGCACAGATAAACACTTTAAACTAATAACACCGCTTTTTAAACCAATATCAAAGTGATGGTAAAGGGCATTAGATGAAATGAAAGGGATACTTAGAGAGCTATCATTTTTTCGGACAAATTTTTGGAAATATTTTAATTGAAATGAAAATATTTGTGTTAACTTTGTTCTTTAGAATTATTGTTTTAAATAACCTAATTATTTTACCAATTCACTTTTCGAAATGAATTGAGTCAGGTTTATTTGACCATTCATTCCATAGTAATTATTTACATATTAAAATTATATGTCATGTCTTTTCCAAACTGAATCGATTTTGAAGATCAACACCAATATTTTAGTTTTTTCGGGTAGGGGACCCTAGGCTCGCACTTGAAACATAGCTAAGAACACTCAGCGTTAAATTACCTTTCAAATGATACGAAAAAATTAAAATCGGTTCATATCTGCAGCTACATTCATAGCATGATGATGACGCGAAACCATTCGATTTTTACCAAATATTATTTATTATACATATATTACATATCGTCTAACGCGCCTATAGAAGTTTTCACTTCAAAATTTTTTTTTCAAATAGCCAAAGGTGATTTACAAGTAAGAATTAATCTTGATAATATTATTTAAACGTTGCTTCAACAAATAATTATACACATCAATGGTAAAACAATATTTTTGTGCATTCTGTAAATTAAAGAACATTATTAATTCAAAATGTATTAAAAACAATAAACAATTAATTGTTTATGAATAATTAATAAAATTATTATTTAGTGTATAACGCTTGTATATTAATTTCCAGTATCTCAAAATACAGTACACTACAGTTCAAGTCAAATGATGTAGTCAGAAATGATTTATCTAAACTTTCTTTAGTATCATTTCATAAATGTGGTATCTTTGAAGAATTGGTCTACTAAAATTGTAATTTGTTTTATTATTGTACAACATTATTGAACAACACTGTACATTTAATATATAATTTTTTTGAATATTTTTTAATATTTGTTTCATATTATATTAATTAAATTCATTATATTAGGTTAATTACATTTTTTTAATTAAAAAAATGTATATAAAAAATTTTTTTATAACTATTTTTCGAGTATTTATTAAACAGCCCCCTCTGGATTTATTTTTGTTTCATCATAAAAAAAATTTATTTTAAATTTATGTAAAGTGATAAAAATTTAGTAGAATTTCGTTGGTCTTTGAATTAAAAATTGAATTAAATTATCAATGCTGTAACATTATAGTCCTGCGTAAGAATACTGGATAAGATATCCCCATTGGTGCATTCGAAAATTTCTTCGGGTTGGATAAAAACAACGAAATATTTCCGGTGTGTCTACTATTTGAGAATTGATATGGTCCATAAAATCATATAGAAGAACAAACCATTTTTATTGGATTTAAAGCAAATTGTTTTTCGAAGGGTGCCTAGATTTTGAAGAAAAAATTATGTGAAAAAACAATTTTGATATACGAAAAAAAAAAACAATTTTGGGTAAAACTTTTCAGTCCGTTATTTAAAGTGTTCATCTATCGATCATCAGTTACGAAGTGAGTGAGCTTTTCATTGAGCTTGAAAACTCAGGTCATGTTTATAGATGTGCGCTTGCATACCCAACATTTTTCGATTGAAACATATTCATTGATAAAAGTTAGTTTTCGAGTTTCAAGCATATGTCAACTTGAAAAAACACTCTGTACAATTCCGTAAATAAAATCAATCCAGTCCTTGTACGTATAACCTAATTCTCAATTTTCGTGGGTTTTGTAAAAATTTAATGCTGATCCATATTTTTACAGAATTATCAACTATTCATCAAAAATTAAAATATATTCGACATCCACATTTTACTATTTTATTAAAAGTACTTTCAAAAAGATCAAAAAACATTTCTATATGTGGAAAATTCTGATAAAAAGGTAGGATATTTCAATAAAAAATAAAAAAGGTTCAAAGTGGATACAAAAATAAAAATGTAAAAATACATTTTATAACATTTTTTTCCATAACTACAAAATATAATTATTAGTAAGGATTCTTTTGACCATATGTAGTGTAATGAACAAAACGTGGATCACACACATATAAAGACAACAACTGTTCATTATAAAAATTCTATATAAAGTATTTTACGTGACATTAAAAAAATTTTTACATGCTTTTTACAACTCATCTAAACGAGTAAATCCGTATTTGTGTACAAGGTGATTTGTTTTCATATTTAAAGACAAACCATACAAAAATTTAAATAAAAAATACTTTTTTAATGGCAATCTTTTATTGTACTAAAAAGTAGAAAAAAATTATTTCTATGAGTCAGTCAGTCATACATGACTTATTGTAAAAGTTGGAGGCGCTCCATTTAAAATATCAAGGATCGCAATATCTTAAGGTTTAGTCATATATAACTGACTCAGAGAAATAATTATTTTCTGTATTTTGAAAATTATTTTATATTTTAATTTTTTAAGCAATGGAAAAATCAGGCCATGCTCGCCATAGAAATGGATTGTAATTTGGTTAACAGTAAACCCTGTCATTTGATAACCAATATAATGAAAGTGCATAAAAAGTAACTAGTCTCCCATATTGGGATGGTCCGTCATATTTTAGTTAGAATGATGTCACTTTTACTTTTTTCAGTTTTTATCCAATCCAGTTTTGATTGTCAGCAAATTTTATTTTTCACTAACCTTTTGCAACAATAGGCTTGGATGTCATAACTTATCTGTAAACGAAAGCTATGCACAAAAGTAAAAAGTATGACTTAACTTTGCAGCCTTTCCATATATATTCCAAACTTAACAATGTTAAGAAGTTATAGAATGTTAGAATTAAAGTGGGTATTTTCATGAACATCATTTTGCACATAAAATTAATTTAATAAATTCTGTGATATAAATAAAAACCCTAAATAAAATTAAAATTTAATTTTAAGAAATGATTTTTAAATAATTAAAAGTGATCTAATGATAGAATGATATAAAAATTACGTGAAGCGAAACGTGATGTGCTTGGTCTGCCGTCATTGTGCATATTATTATTACTTATACATTATATGTTATATTTAATAATAATTTTAAATGGAATATACATAATGACGGTCCATAAGCAGAGAGAAGACACAATATTCATAAAATCCTCGTATTTTCTGATAACATTTGAATATCTGGTCGCAAAAAGTCTAAATTATGCTTCTTTTTTTTTTTTAAATTTCGTGTGCATAATTCTTATTGACGTATAAGCTAAGTGACACTATAAATCATGCTTTATATTTCCTATGTTAAGTACCCATATTTATACATACATGTTCATGAACAACATACTTAGTCCATAAAAATTGCTTGAACTGCAAAATATGTATGTATATGAGAAAATACGTATATATAAAATACATAAATAAAAACTAATATGAATACGTGCTTATTGCCATCTTTAGATAAAATTTATATCGTATTTGTAAGCGCCCACGTTTTTACAATTTTATTTTAACCAATAATATTTATTATTGTAATTATTATTATTATTGCCCCTATTTGTCTTCATATTTTATATTGTTATAATATTTTAAAATAAATATTTATAAATAATATATATCTGAAATAGCTATGAGTTGAATACAATTAATTTGTAGGTTCATTTTAGTTAATCTACGTAATACGTTTAGAATGACTACAGCGCCAATTTCAATTGTAGCTATCCTAAATATTACTAACCGCCAATAATACAAAAATTATTTCACCTATTATAAGATATCGCAATATTTGGATCGATTTTAGTTCGTATCTCAAAAACTATTCGACCAGTCATCAAATATACTCGATTCTTGTACTTTTTGGGTCAAAATTACCTTCTATGCTGAGTTTTATCTAAATTGGAAATAAAAAAATGTCTCGATTTGTTGTAATTTTTTTTAAGGGTACCTCTTTGAAAAAATCGAGAAAAACGCAAAAAAATAATTTTGCTTCGGAATTTGATGAAACTCGGTGGATGGGGTAATTTTGATCCAAAAAAAATAAAAATCAGGTTAGTTTAATGATTGGATGGGCAGTTTCTGAGATATCGCCATATTTGGATCGATTTTAGTCCGTATCTCAAAAACTATTCGACCAATCATCAAATATAATCCTATATACTGATTTCTATCGAAATTGGAGATAACAAAAATTTTCTAAAATTTTAATTGATCTCAAATTCAATATTTTGTGGCTCTGGCAAGAACTACGTTTATATGGTTAAAGGAACGTGGATAAGCAACTTTTGAAAAAATTAATTAGCATCGATGCATGAATAGCTAAATTTTTATTTCAGAAAACTTGATTAAGCTTTTTGTTGTATGGCTTTAAAAAATAAACATTAAATATTTTTTGGTAAATAAAATTGCTATCAATTCTTCTCGAGTATTCTATTATATGGCTTCGAAATCCAAATTCAATTTTTAATTTAATTTTAATCAAACGATGATGAAATTATAAAAAAATCTATTCTAACATTATATATACAAAATGTATGATGGTTTCTAGGTAAAGAGTATTATAATTCACTAGGTTAATCCAAAAGCTTTTTCCGTAAACACAGTACAAGTACAAAGCGATGCAAAAAAATTGCACCAATTATTTCCTATTATAGGTCTTCAATTATTTCCTTTAAATTTCTTATAATATATTTTATTAATCTAATATATATTTTGCTCATATCTGAAAAGATAGTTTTGATTTTATTTCTTAAATCAACCCATCCATTCAATCTTGAAATATATAATCAGATTGGGAAATGAGCTAAAGGTATATCACATTTTCATCAAAGTACATGACTAGAGCAATTAACCCTTTATAAAATTATTTTATATTAAATCAAAGTGCACTTATGAGAGATCGCTGAATTACAATATATCTGTAAGAGTCATTTTTTGCCAATCTTCAAGGGACACTGAACAAGTACTAGAGAACATTGGATGCTCAAGAAACTATTTATGATGTGTGTAACAATCTGACTAGATTGAAAGCATTTTTAAACAGTTCAAGCTTTATTTTTTTATCAATGTGAGTTCATTTCGTGTTACTGATTATTAGAGAGACTGATAAATGTCGGTGCATACAGGGCTTTTTTTAATTAAGGTGTATTTACTTTTATTGATCAATAGTGTACTTTCCACGTAACTGTATTTATGTACAATATATTTAGAATAAATATATCAGGGTATGGAATCAATTTATTGCTTACTTTTATTATAAAAATGTAATATCGTTTGCAAGTGTACCTCTACACATATAATAGCACTGGAAAATTTTTAAAGCACAGCAAGCTATCGTTGTTGCTGCTGTATGTATAAAATCACTTTTGGGAATCAATTTTATATCATCTGCAACATATTTGTGACAATTTTAAATTATATCTCGTATGCATACAGTTTTTCCAACCAAAGTATTTTTATTCACTATAGAGTGATACCCACCCGCTTCGCTGGGTTTAAAAGTAAAGATTGATAAAGATTGCTCTCGCCTCATCCGCTTTCTATAACACACGATATACTGGTAAGGATTGTTTACATAGGTAAAATATATGTATGGTTTTCTATTTTTTTAATTGTACAACAGTAATTATTCATTGAGTATGTCAGAGAAGATGGCTGTGAAATATTTTATATTGACTATTTTTACAGAAATCTGTAATTTATGGTAATGTCAAATGACTACTTTTACAGAAATTTGTAATTTATAGTAATATCAAATTAAATAAATTTTTAATTTTTTTTATTATTAATATATCTTTATAAATTATATCTCATGTGTTGTTCTGAAGTATAAGATATATTTCCTGTACAGTTTCATTAAAAACCATTCGCTAGTTTTAGCGTGAAAGCGTGACAAACAAACAAACAAACATGCTTACTTTCGCATTTATAATATATAGAGATAGAGATAGAGAGAGATTTTTTGTGTTCTATATTTTCAAACAGAATTTTTCTTCGTTTATATTTTTCATTTAATTTTTTCTCTTCTTTGCTAACAGAAGTAAAAAAATTCAATTAACTTTTAAATTGACAAAAAAAAAAAAGAAAATTTTTTTAAACATGAAAAACACAACAGCCATTTGAGCAAAGATATGTCTCAAAGAAAAAATATTTTTTATGTTTGAATTAATATAATTCAGTAAAAATAAAAAAATAAAATACAAAAAAGAGATAAAATATAAAATTGAACGTTAGTAAACAAAGATATATAGTGTTCTTTGTTTGCACGTCTTTTTCTGCGCGCTGAATGTACAAAGAATAAAAAAAAATGTATTATTTTATAGGTGAATAGTCGGGAGGAAAAAAAATTCATGAAAGTGGTTGTAATGAGTTGAATGAAATTGCGATGTGTACAAATCGTAGATGTGTAAACTAATGTTAGATTGCTAAATGGAAATATGTTCTTCGATATAAGGTGTTGGAAACATGTTTCAGAAATAGTTTATCAGAATCATCTACAGTTAAAATATCTATGAACGAATAAAATTTTTTATGAGCTAACTAGAGGAGGTGCCCGAATGACCAACGAAGCTGATCCCTGTTGGATTGCTAGGTTTGGCCAACCCAATAAATTCAAAACTTGCTACCCAAAAGCATGTTAGAATCATCATATATAGCGCGGCTGTCGCTCTTTGATTTCAGAATTATGGAGTTAATTAGTCGAAATTTTCAAACTAGATGGTTTCCAGCGTAAATATTTGCCAAAGTTCTCTCAGAAAAATAAACCTTCTGAAGAAGGGTATACATCTGTGAAAATCACAGTTGACGTTAGATAGCCATAGAGTGTAATATCATTCTTACTCCGCCTATTACTGCATTCAATTGCGGTTGAACTTTTTTTTCCATTTCGTTTCATATGAAAAGTGAAGAAAAATGGCTGAAAAAAAAAACATTTGAGAGAATCAAATCCCAAACTCAATTCAACTTTTCTATGTTGTTGTATGTTCGAAAACAAACAGTGAACGAAGTTTTTTTTTTATATTTGTTATAAATACATATAACAAACCACATAGCCGTAGTTTTGTTTGTGGCATTGATCACCTTATATGAAGTGTAATAACCAGCTACACCACACAGCATCCATTGAAAATATAACACGCGAAATTGATTTCTACTTCTATTTTTTTTTATTTGTTTGATAAATAAATTTTTTACAATCCCTATATATTACAAATGTGAAAGTAAGGTTGTTTGTTTGTTTGTTACGCTTTCACACAAAAACTAGCGAATGGATTTGAATGAAACTGTTCAACAATATGGATCATACATCAGAATAACACATGAGCTTGTAATTTATTAAGATATATTTTTTTTTTAAATTGAAAAAATTAAATTTATTCTGACATTTTACTGCTCCATTTATGATAATCATTTTAAACCATAAAATAAAGATTTCTGTAAAAATTTATATTAGTAAATATCAAATAATTCATGGCCTTCTTCTCTGATATACTCAATGAATTATGACTCTTTTGCACTTAAAGCATCGTGTACATATTTTAGATGTGTAAAGCAATTCCTTCGAGTGTTATGGAAGGGGAATAAGTGAGAACAAGAGATGTGGAGGCTGTAAAGTGGTGGTTTTTACTTTTAAGCCTAGTGAAGCGGGCGGGTACAGGCTAGTCGTATATAAAATACAAATCTTGTTTCTTCGTAATTGAATTTTAAGAGATATCCAGAAACTTGATTTTGAATTGATGCCAAATTGACTGAATTATTGAAAATAAAGGTGTCGATGCAACGAAAAATTGTATGGGTTATATTCTATAGATTTTCAACAAAAGTAATCTGTTTCAAAGACATGTGGTTTAGAAAGTTGCAAAATATAATTATAGCAATTGTGTGGAATGATATTTTCCGTCAAACGTGCCGTTTTCGAGCTACGAGCAAAAACTGAAACAAGAGCAAAAGTTTCACAGATATTTGGCTTCTAAAAGTTATGCTCACATCGTGGAGTTGCCCAAATTCTGAAATTAGTTCGTCGCAAAATTTTATTTTGATTGGCCTAATTAAATATGATTTAGTTTTATAATTAAAAAATTTAATTTTAACTTTCAGGCAGAAATTCAGTTGCTTCAATAGCGTGCATCCGGCAACTAACGTAACCGTTCTCCGATGCAAAAAAATTTGAAAATCAGCGGAAATAAAATAAAATTTAAATAACGTTACCAGCTCTCATACTATTACTCATCTTTGGTAATGGTAAATGTAAAATCTCTTCATCGAAGACTTGACATACGGAACGGACATTACTTGTAATATATCTACTTGGATTTTTACATATATAAGACGTGTTTTCCGTAAATTAGTTGTTTGAGGTATTAAACTTTATCCACTTACTTCGTATTCTGGGCTTTTTGTAGCACATATCGTATGCTAATTACCCACAGGATACAAACAACATTACCGATTTTTAATGAATTTCCATATCAAATCATCAACGATATTTACATCACAAAAAATCATCAACGAAGTATGCATCGAAGCATAAAAATTAGATTAGGGTACATAAAGGATTTTTTCTGTCATCTCAACAAACATAAACGTATGTTTTAGATTTCTCTTCTGTTATTACCCATGGTAGTATTAAAGTGAACGGATTCATTTTATGAAATATACTTTAATAAATTATTTAAAATCTCGTCAAAAATATGTTATTTTAAAGATATAATACATCACTCCTGCATTTGGCAAAAAAGAAAGCTTGTTGAAGAAAAGCATTCATCCCATCAAATATCTCCATAAAATAGTAAGTAATATCTTAAGAAGAACAACAACATTCAGTCAAGAATAGTAGTGGTAGTTGTACCAGTTTGAAAATTTTATGTTAAAGAAAATGATGGTAACAGTGATTTGCTTTGGGAAACATTATCATCCCCAAACACACACACACACAAATATACACAAAACTTTTATGACAAACTCCTAAAAACTTTATTAAATGATTTCAAACTGAATGCCAACTGATAAGAGAATGGCTTGGTATATATTCTTTCTTGTGAAATGTACAGTAAGTTTAAAAACTATTGAAGATTGTGGTAATTCTATCAATTACACCAAGTAAAGCAAGGATATATATTGATAATCTAGCCGTTGGGAAAATACACATTTAAGGTTTCTTTCCCTACAATCCAACATAAGTTAAATTTTTTACTGCTTACTGTGATGTACACTACTACAATCAAATACAATACAATACAATTAATTCACACATACACCCCTCTATTAACAATAATACTCTAAATGTAGGAATATTTAATTTAATATTTTAGGGCAATCAAACTGTGAATAATTTTATTTTTTATTTGTATTGGTTCTAAATCTTCTCTGTCACTGCCTAGCTCTTGCCATGAGAAGCTGGACTTACTTTAGCCAGCCTCTCTTTGACTACCTCTCCGGCCTAATGTCCGTGTATGTCCAAGCACTCCAGCGGTTCTTAAACATCTCCAAATGGTTCACGGAGTAGAGGTGGAGATGGGCAAACCCTTTTCTCGGTATCACAACGGACCCTATGGTCTAAGTGTGTCCCACTCTAGGACAGCCACTCTAACCTAACCTAACCTAACCTAATGGTTCTAAATATAATATTCTTTTAAATGTTTAAATATTAGTTTTTTTGTCAAAATGCTAACTCTCCTTTCACTGGAAAAAATTAATAAGAAGAAAGCCATTTTCACACGCTTTTCCTATTTTTAATTGCAATTAGTTCTATAGAAGCAATCTTAATCTCTGTAGAATCAAGACCTTTGCACAATCCTGGTCTGATTTTTGAATGTTTCTAGCTTAAATATTGGGCTCTGTAAATATTTAATTTTAAGCTCTGTAAAGTTCCATCGTTTTAAATGTATTTGATTGAACACTTACCCTACAATTAAATAATGACTGTTGAAAAAACGAGTCCTTACCTAGAAAAGAAAAAAAAATTATTAAAAATTACTTTAAAGTAAAAAAAAAATTTGTTCTTTTGTACACATTTTATTTAAGAATGTCTAATTTTACACACGTAATAAATTATAGACTCTCATTATAAGAATATAGAGAGTAAGAAACATAGCAATATTATCTATCTTTCTTTCTATATTCTATAATCATAGAACTTATTATACCACCAAACTCCTCTTACCTCTCATACGTCATTCATGCCAACCTATATTATTCCTGGAATTGTATAACAGCCGCCAATGTAGTATAATATTTTATTTGTATGCTTTTTGGTATTTGATGCCTGCAGTATAGTCAGTCCCTAAACGAAATATTTCACAAGAAATTCAAGAAACTTAAAAGGAAATAAATTATGAATAATTATTACAAAATTCTCTTCGACACGATTTATTTATGTATTCAAATATTTTCTTCTTATTCAATGTTATATATTCATTTTAAAACAATGTTGAAATGTGTGCTGTTTCAACAGAGTGTTTCAGTGTGATGGATAACATCACCATTCAATCATTAAGTTGATCAGTTTGTTACAGAAATGAATATTTCTTGCGAATAATTGTGTTTTGTTCAGTCCCTGTCTCACATTGTTTCTTAAATTGAATTCAAATGGGCCGCCCTGTTGGAAATTAGTGTTCAGGTGATTTTTGGAATGTACAGGATCCACCAGTTTGGGAGTTTTTATGTTCTATCATCAATGTAGTATATTTGATTATGGTGAAATATTTTACATTCCTTTATTGAAATAAGGAAGAAAAAAAAAACGATTATCAATATTCAGATACCGATTTCGATTGGTTAACAAATCGGTGCAGTTACCTATACTTACTTACCTGTTCATACGGTATAAACAGATCTACACCGATCTGTTAACCAATTGAAATTGGTATTGAAAGAAAGATAATTTAATTACGAAAGGTATAGGCTTGCTTGAAAAAAATCGTTCATGGAAAAAATGGATTAAAACTAATTTAATTAAAAAACGTCATGAACACTTTTTGACAGAAAAAATATTTCATAAAAAACTATGTCTCATCTTTTCAGATGAGTGAACATCGACCTTATACTGTCTCTTTAACTATTAGAGTTTGATACAAGCAAATATTCATACCATTTAATTTGGGCGAAGTTGCAAATATTGAGATATAATAATTTGGGTCGAAATTCATTGAGTGCTTAATTTTAAAAATTGGAAATATTTATTTTGATTTGATCTATTTATTCATGCAATTAGCATTATCTCGATTTTAGGAGAGGTTTCACAAGCAAAGTATTGTTGGCACACAAGACTTAAAACGTAACATTATTCCCGTGGAAAAATGTCAGTCAATTACAATTTCACGTGACCTATATTAATTTAACACCCTATATTTTTACAACAAAAATAATATAATTTTTAAATTATAAATTAATTATTCAATTATTTATGAATCCTATACATTTTCCTCTTTACTTAGAATTTTCCCTGTTTTTTGTCCATTATTGTGTATTATTTTATGTTTTAATAATTATTTTTGTTTTCCAAACAATATCGTTTTATACTTCATGAGATAAGAATATTTTTGTTTTTGTGTAAATATAATTATATAGAAGAGAAAATTTATATTTTGAAAAGGAAAATTTCTTGATATAATATGGTAAAAAGGAATAGGATATGACGATGATGATGGAAAACCAAAATGAATAATGGCATTATGGGAATTCATTCAAATATAAATTTTATTTAAATTAATATAATCGTTTTGTATTTAAAGTTATAATGTGTACACGTATAATGTGTACTTAAATGTATATGTATTTGTATACAGTTCAAAAATTAGTAGCAAGGACATTATATTAAATGAATTGATAAAATTAATTTTATCTGAAGGCGATGATTTTAGTATTGTAGGCATTGATTTATTTGTAAAAAGATATGAGATAAAAGAATAATGTTTTGTTGCATTAAGCATTGCAGAAAAGACAAAATGACGTACAATTAAAAGAAATGTGTGTTAAATCTCTAGAAGTTAAATTGGAAGGTTTTTCAATTTTTTTCAAAGAAAAGATTCGAAACATATTTTATCGAATACTTATAAAATACACATTTATCTGCGCTCCCACCATAGAAGAATTGATTTACGCTGAAAATTTTATATAATTGGAGTTATAATGGAGCAAACAGATAAAAGATCCATTTTATTAACCCCTGAATTAAAAAAAAGGGGTGTTATAAGTTTGACCGCTATGTGTGTGTGTCTGTGGCATTGTAGCGCATAAACGGGTATACGAACGGATAAGCGGATACCGATTTTAATTTTTTTGATTTGAAAGGTAATTTAACGGAGAGTGTTCTTAGCTATGTTTCAAGTGCGAGTATAGGGTTTCGTACTCAAAAAAAAACTAAAAAATTGGCGATTATCACATGTCATTTTCACATATAAATAATTACTATGGAAATGAATGGTCAAATCAACCTTACTCAATTCATTTCGAAAAGTGAATTGGTGAAATAATTAGGTAATTCAAAACAGTAATTCAAAAGAACAAAGTCAACTCAAATATTTCAATTTCAATTAAAATATTTCCAAAAATTTGTCCCAAAAATAGCTCTATAAGTATCCTTTTCATCTTATCTGATGTCCTTGACCATCACTTTGATATTGATTTAAGAAGGAGTGTTATAAGTTTAAAGTGTTTATCTGGGCGTCTGTGTGTTTTTCAGTGATATCGTAGCCCCTAAACGGTCGAACTGACTTGATTGAGAATATTTTATAGCTAAGTTTCCAAAAATCGGTGAACAAGGAATAAATCGCATTTGTCGAGGATTTTTTAAATTTTGAAATAAAAATTTGAAATTTTATAGATGATGAAATAATTGAATCTCTATTTTAATCTACATTAAAATATTCGATGTATACAACAAATATATGATGTGTTTATGGTATAATAATTTCATGTTATATCAATTATTATTATTATTATCATCTGTACTTTATCTTATTGTTATTCAACTGTAAATTTCTTCAATCACTTCATGTGATAGAATACCTACCTACATCTTTATCTCTTTCTCTCACAAACTCTATAGTTCATGTAATTCTGTTCTTTGTGATTTAAATCAATTTCATGAATTTGATAGATTTTATTATAATTTTGTTATTTACAAATATATTTGATTTACGTAAGCATACTCATACATACACACTTACACTGTTTAAGATAGAGATAAATGTTATGTAAGATGAAAAAGTTCATTGTATATTGTTTTTGCCTTCTTTTTTTTAAGTACATTGTTACAACGTGTGACATTTTAAAAAAAACTTTGATTGATCTGTTTTTATATTGTTTTGTCTATGTACTTAATTGTTACGTTTAATTGTTTATAATTGCATGAAACAATTTGATTTTTTTCTATCTACTAAAGAACTCTGTCCCATCAAAATGGAAATTCACTCTCCGTTGAACTGTTTTCGATTGAAAATTTGGTGTGTTTTAGTTCATGAAGAGTATAACGAAATTCTCAATGGACTCAAAATTCATATGTTCTCAATTTTCCAAAAAACTTTTCTCCAAATGAATCACAAAACAATAGAGAAGTGTTGGGTAAATAGTATCACCACTTAAATTGCACCGCTTTTTGATTTTTCACAAAATACATTTTAGAACTGTGGACGGTTGTACGTGCTTATTGCGGATGCACCGATTTTAATATTTTTGGTTTCTTTTGAAAGGTAATTTAACGGAGTGTTGTGAAAGAACTAAAAAATTGGCGATGATCTTCAAACTCGATTCAATTTGGAAGAAGCATGACATATAATTTTAACATATAAATAATTACTATGAAAATGAATGATAAAATAATTAGGTAATTGAAAACAATAATTCAAAAGAACAAAGTCAACTCAAATATTTCGATTTCAATTAATATATTTCCAAAAATTTGTCTCAAAAAATGATAGCTCTCTAAGTATCCTTTTTATCTCATCTGATATCCTTGACCATCACTTTGATACTGATTTAAGAAGGAGTGCTATAAGTAAGTGCTTATCTGTGCGTCTGTGTGTTTCTCCATTTTTATAAATAATTAAAAATTAAACATAACTTTTGAACAGAACAAAAACTTTTATATACATTTTGTTAGCAAATTTTAACAAAAATATATAAAATTAAAACAATAAATGATGAGATTTTATAATTATTTTTCTTAATTTTGTTTTTTTTTTTTTGGTATGGAATTGTAAGAAGGATATGAAGAAGTTTTCATCAACTTTTTTGTTTTAGCTTTTGTTACCTCTGTATAGTGATGATAATGTGCAGATTGCTTATGAATATACGTGGCTTATTTCGATGTTCATTCTCTCGAAAAGCCCTCAGGGTTTTATTAATTTTATTTTATAATAAATTCACTAAATTAATGAATTAATATATTTACAACTATGTTATAATAACCAATATTTCTTTTCAACTGTCAGTCCTCTGTTTTGATGTATAACAAGTATAAAAAATAACTATGGTTAGGTTATATTGGCACGAAGGACACACTTAGGCTATAGAGCCCATTGTGATTTCATTTATCAGCTCCTCAATTTCAGAGGCTGAGTGCACCTACTTCATGCATATACCATGCACTACACCAGCCCATCACAACTTAATTTTGTTGCGACGGCGGAAATCGAACCCACTGCCCTATGCATACCGCGGAAGGAATTGGTTACGCCTTAACCAACTGAGCTAATAGGGCGACAAAAAAAAAACGTAACCCTAACCTAGTGATGAACTTATTTACTTTATTTGTATCTGAACAAAACGGATCGGTTTCTCTCGAATAGAGTACAAGCCCATGCTAAACATTTTCGGGTGAAATTACTCACCAGAAATTATGTTGAAAAAGATGCTCTTATATGTAAAAGTAAGTTTAAGCACCCTAGCGATAGTTTTTCGCGGTACAGGTGAGTACCTACAGATAAGAATATGAACATCGCACCTCTTGGTGTCTCACCAGCAAATATGTACATCGTTGCTGGATACTAACTCTTCATTTGTATTCGATACGAATTACATAAATGCCGAATAAAAATAAATCAGGTTTTCTACGAAAATTTACATTATACCAAAAATATTTTTTAACTTCCGGTATCATTTACGTAATTCGCTTCGGATATTTATGGAGAGTACCCAGCAACGCCGTACATACTTGCTGATGCAAAGGTGAAATATCAAGGGGTGTGGCATTCATATTCCCACTTGCACTCTTGGTGCTTAAACTTACTTTTACATATAGGAGCATCTTTTTCAACACGATTCCTGGTGGGTCATTTCACCCGAAAAGTTTGAGCATCGGCTTGTAGTCAGTCATGTATCATAAAATGAAAGAAATGTATAACATTTTCCACAATATGCATCAAATAATATGAATCAAACCAACTCCAAAAAGCTTAATTACCTGATAGTTCCTAAATTTTATTCTATTTTAGCTAGAAATGTATTTAGAAACTAGAAACATTTACGTTATCTATAGATAGAGGTTGTTAGGCATTCATCAGTTTTTTTCAGTTTAATCTTTATAAATTTCATTTGTTAAAAGACGAAAGAATAAAATATTGACTTTCCTTTTTCTTTTTTTTGAAGTATACACATCACTTCACTTATTTTTCATCTTTTTTTTCCATTCTTGTACACGACACACATACACAAAAAGAAGAAGAAATATCACTTTACCCTTGACTAAATCCTCTACAATGTGATGTCATCGTATCATTTGTTCCACTCCACTCACTTAACATAGGTTATACCTATTGTATGATGATGGTTAGGTGTTCTATAAATGTATAGTAAGTTGTTGTAGGCTCTTCTTCAGGAGTACCTTGGTAGTAGGTTATATTGCTGATATATTTATATACTATATAGGTACCTACCTACTATGTTGAGTGTGTTATTAAATGGGTAGATAAAAATAAAAATATTTATCTATTATAAAAATATTAATTATAAGAAACAAGAAAATATATAATAAAATAAAAAGTTATTTTTAGGAAATTGAAGAAAATAATAATATACTAATACGATAAGGTCAAGATCTTTTCTTGGATTATCTTATGTTACCAGGAACATTCATATATATTCTACACATAACCCAAAAACATTCATAGAGACTTTTTACTGTAGGATTATAAAGCTAAGCTGAAAAAAATTTGCTACTTTTTATTTTTATGCGACAAAAAATTTCTACTCGACAATTTTCCTACTTAAATAAAACTACTTTTAAATAGGCCCACGTTAAAATATTTCTGTTCGAATATATTTCTAAATTTTAAGAATTATAGTTTAATTTAAATGTACTCCTAAATAATATCAACTAACACAAAACCTGCTTTCACATTTTTCTTTTCCAAAATATTTCTATTATGAAAGATGTATACTTTTATATAATTGTACATAATTGTACAAAGAATTTTATACCAAAAATTTACAACTACCCATCTTTTATAGTTTTGGAGAAAATAGACAAAATTTTTTTCTTAATTAACGCTTACATGAGTAAAGAGTGATGTTTAAGAAAAAAATTTTCAAGCAAAAGCTATGTTAACGGTTCTCTTACGGTTTACAAGATGGATAATTTTCTATCGCTAGAAAGTTAAAAAAAACAAGAATTAATATGCAAAATTACTTCATATTTGATTTTTTTTTTAATTTGATGTATAGTTCTTTTTGTAATTTGTAAAAAAATTGAAATTTTATTTTGCTCCCAAAAGTTATGCACACCTCCTGGGGCAAGGGGCAAACTCGGATTACACGTATTTAGAACCAAATGAAGGTATTTAAACGATTTCCAGAAATTAAATTTGCAAAACGCTTTTATGGATCAATTTTATAAGCCTACAAGCTTAAGGCTTAAACTACTTTTACCGATATTAAAGGGTTTTTCTGTGTTACTTCATTAATAAAGAACTGCTTTTTTTCGATGTCGGTTAGTAAGTCAATAAATAATAAATTAATATTTTAACTAGCTTTGTTATATCAATAAATAATATAACCAATGTTTATTTTAAATGATTATTATCAACATTAATTACAATTATTATTGATATTATAATAATATTACGGTAACAATTATAATTAAACAAATTCTAATTAAAAATTTATTATCTACATAAATAATTAAGTTTTACGACTAAATTAAAACCCCCCTCTATAATTGATAACTGGCAAACATTAGACGAATACTTTAAATTAGAAAGCTGTTCTTTATAAAAGCAAAACAATTTTTGTTTGAAACATATTTTTTAAAGCTGAATAGTTGAGACAGTAATTGATAGCAAAAATACACTATAAGACCCTATAAGAAACCACATATCATAGTTTTTTGCCCGTTTCTTTAATTTGAACAAAAATGGTCTAATAGCAAAACAAGCCATTTTCATTGGAATATTTTTTTCGACGAGTGTCTTGTTAGCATTCATAGATTATTTTTCGAACAAGTGCTGCAGCTTATGCTGGAACGACCATTATGTTCATAGATAAATTATGTGTTTTACCCACTTTTCAAATTCTGTTTATTCAGTTTTTTACAGTTTTTTTATTACCATTAAAAAAGGGCTCAACTTATTCTGCTGGAAACTCTTTTAGTTCGTAAATATTCGTCGAATAAGCCCAGTCACGTGTTAATGTCATGGCTGGTTCGCGGGATAATCGGGGTGAAAGAATCCGAAGGAACATACGAACACCCACACACAAACATCACATTGAAAAGGTTTGATTCGGATATTGCGGCCTTGAAACCGCGGAAATATGTAAAACTGGAGATTTTCAAAATCGACCCCCTTACATTAACTTCCTCTAGGAAGTTAAAAAAAATTAAGTGTTAAAACGCATTAATTAAGAAAATTAACTAGAATAATATTTATAAAATACAATATAAATATTTAATATATTGAATAAGTAGATACTGCGACTGCAACCAATAATAAAAATCTCTCCCACGTTGCTATGTAATGCTGTAATGCTGCTTATGATGTGTTTAATGTCGTGAAGTATATCCTCATTTACATAAATTTATGTGCCTTCCATTTATCTATCTAATTTAACTGTTCAATATTATTTCAGATGTTTTTTAATGTCAACACTTAAAGTCAAATAAATGGTTTTTTTATATTTTATATTCATCCAAAAGATGAAGATTGTTGAGTTCATCATTTCTGAGTTAATTGTTGAAATACCATTTATAAACAGTGTTGATTACTCTGTCACATTACACATACATACATGTCACACATATATAACTGATATTCCCATATAATACATAGTATATAATTTGCGCTCTCACGAGTAAACAGTGATGTTTACGAAAAATTATTTCAAACAAAAGTTGTTAATTTTTTTATAAGGAACATTTTTAACATTTAAACTTTTTTCTATCTCTAACAAGACCCAATTGACCTATGTTGTTCATTTACAAACTCGACCTCACTTTTACGTCCTCAACACGCTCAGCTTGATATCTCTTATTGTTTTTAAGTAATCGTGATGACAGACGGACAGACGACAGACAGACAACCGGAAAAGGACTAATTTTGTTCATAGTATCAATATTTTTAAGCGTTACAAACTTGGGACTAAACGTAGTTTACCTATTTGATATACATGGTATAAAAATAATAATTAGAAACAGTTTTGTTAATATATGATCTTTCCATTTTTGTCCAAAAAAAATTTGGTTAAAAATGCTAATGGATATTGAGTTTCTACTGCATTAAAAATGCATCATAAATATATTGGTAATATATTGGAATATTGGTTAAACTATGCACTTGATATTTTATTTTGAAAACATACAAATCATTCATATATGTACATTCTTATATTATTTCTTTTGAATTATTTTATTCGAAAAATTCATAACCGTTTCATATCAGATAGATTTACAATCTTGGCAATCAATACACAGTTTGTTTATTTTCTTCCTATAGTTTGTATATTTTTTTATAATTATTTAATTCTAAATAGGTTAGTAAATTATTAATAGGTTAGTAAAGTACGTACATAATTTCATAGCGTGTGTGTGTTGTAAAAATATTTATACAAATTATTTATATGTACAAAAATATTTTAAATAATTAAAATTATTTCTATTGAAATTATTATTTTTGAATATATTAACATTTATGTATGCATAAAGTGCAGTCAAATGTAAAAAAATGAACACCATCTGTAATGGTTAAATGAAATAAGGATAATAATTTTTTCATTTTTTTCGACTGTAAATAAATATGCGCTAATTTATTGAAATGGAAAGTATCTATTACGAATGTACCTAATTACTCAAGTTAATAAAAGTATAGATAATGTGAAACAAATACTATTTAATGCAAAATAAAAGTGTAGTAAGTACATATAAAATGCTTTGTCCTGAATGACTGACTGACGGATCATTGCATGAGTAAAACGCTGATCGTAGAGACCTGAAACTTGGAGAGAGTGTTCTTTGTATGACGTAGGCATCCGATAAGAAAGAATCTTCTAGAAAGGGGTGTGCATTTTGTTTATGGAAAACCCATGTTAATAATTTTATAGACAAATGTAGATCAACGTTTGCATGTTTGTCATATTCTATAATTTTTTTTTTTAAATTAATGTGGTTTAAAATATTTTACAGAGAATTTTAATTATTTTTCTCACAAACGGTATGTAAGAAGGCTTATTTATAAATTAAAACTATATGAAACTATATTTTATCGTTGTACAAAATATTTGAAATAATGACTATGCAGTTGTATACTGAAAGTTCTAACCGACAGAAAAAGGCGAGAGCAAAACCAATGAAAATTTTGGTTCTCGAAATGAATCAACGATTCATTAAATGAATCATCTATTCAGTATTTGTAAGGTAGAATTGGAAGCATTGGACTGAAAACTGAACTATATTCTAAGATCAGTGGTCCTATACCATTTTTCCATCTGCAGTCACCCTAAACAATACCGAATACTTTGATAAGATATAGGTACCGAATATTTCCTTCTGTACAATTTTTAACTTGAGCTTTTTTTATTCAGATAGAAACATATTTTTGGAATTGTACAGTAAATGTATTAATAATAAATAAATATTTACATTTTCTAATTACTATTGACAAAAACATTAATTAAACATACAAATTTTCGTTGTATTTGACGCGCATTAATAAAAAAACAGCCGACAAACCCCACACCAAATTTTTTAAAACTTTTCAAATTTATTATTAGAGTGATGCAACACCAATGCAGTACAATACTAAAGTAAGTAAAAAACAGAAAGTGAACACTCAAATGTTATTTTTGCACAATTTACATGTGTAATTTCGGTGTAGTAATTTTATACACATTTACTAGCTGCGAATTACTCACTTTGCTGACAGCATCTCCACTTTCATATAATTGTTGATTTCGACATTCGGACTGAGTAAAATAAGTTTCAGAAAATTAAAAATAAATTTTAATGAAATTTTAAAACATTATTATTTCAGTGTATGCATCACAATAAAAAATAACAATGCGATAAATTCTTATTTCAGTTTAAATCGTTAAATATTTTTTAATAGCTGACGAACGACGACATGTATGTATATATTTTAATTTAAGATTTTTTTTTATTTTTATTTTTTTTCAAATGTTGAGGAGAGAATGAGATAAAAAAAACCTTGACATATTTTATGCCCCGCATTGAACCAAAAACATTTATTAAAATATATAATTACAGAGTAATATTGAATCTAAAAAACCACTAAAACCACACCACAATGAATATATTTGTTACTACATTGAGCGCAGCGCACAAACACAACGTAACGCAGCGTACAAATTATATTTATTTAATTCTATCCTTCATTATAAAAGTTTGCATAATGTTTAATTAATGGTTAAATAAATACCATTTTTGCAATTATACGCCACAGTTTTTGTTCTTTATCAATAATAATTGCATTGAATATGTTTTTTTAAACAAGTGTATGAAAGAAATACTCGATTATTATGAATGAATTTTTATATAAATAACTAGCGGGTCCGACTAACATTGTCCTGTGAAAACGTAGCTCCAATTCATTAATACCAAAAAAATGCTTAGCCAGCCTGCTAAATCCATCCCGATAGACCCATCCCACTGAACCCAGCCTGCAAAACCCATCCTGCTTAATGCATCCCGCTTACCCAAATTTTATTCCTATCTATTGGGCAGGCCACGGCAGTGTATTATTCACAATACCTGAATAATAATAAATAATAACTTAATACCAATAAGTATAATATGTAATGTATGATTTATATGCGCTCCCACCATTTATTGAAATATAATTTTTTTTGTGCGGAATCCTGAAAAACACTAACAGTAGATCGAATGGTAAATCTAAACCATAATCGGATCCACTTGAACACACACACAAAATTTCATCAAAATCTATCCGTCCGTTTTGAAGGAGTACAGTCACTAACATCTACATATTGGAAATATGTATAATAGAATATAAAAAACGAGTATAAAATAAAAATAAAAATATTGTATGAAACACTTCTACAGGGCGTCCGTTATTCTAAAAATATTGTGTGAAACACTCACATTTCTTCTACAGGGTGCCCGTGATTAGGTCGACATAGCTTAAGCGCGTATTTTTTGGACAATTTTAAATGGAAAGTGCCTTATACTCTTTTTCCCAAAGCTCAAAAGTTAAATGTGCACTATTAAATTTGACCAATAAAGTAAAGAACGTTGTTGAGTACAGTTTTTTAATATTTTGTAAATTAAAATTTTCTGTATTGGTAACACAAATGTTACTAAAGTTTTAGTTCAAAATGTCCCTCACTACGCTCTCGGAAGAGTATATGGGTCGTCTCGTATGGATGCAGCTGCAGCCTCAATATTTTTAACATTAAAACAATATTAAGACAAAACTTTAAAAAGAAAAATGTATCCTAAAGTAAATAAATAACCAAGATGCGTTCCTTCTTGATTGAACCACCTTAAACCTAATCAAATATTAAAATTTTTCAATTAAATTTTTCAATAATGTAAGAAATATATGCACTCGATTTTGTATGCTATGATAAATGTTTTTATAACATGCGATATTCAAATAAAAATTTATTTCAAGTTTTATTTCCTATGAAAATCATCTTTTGTTCAAAATAATCTTGAAAATGAATTGATTCTGTTTCTGATTGAACTGAAATTTTGCATGCATATTTAGTTTGGATGACAATGCATGGTAAGGTTGTGGCGTTCTGACTTTCCCATCGCTTCCACTATATTTTATATATATATATATATATTTTTGATTTGATAGTACTAAAAAGTAGAAAATAATTTTATCTATGAGTCACTCATACCCAACTATTTATAAAAGCTTGAGGCGTTTAATATCAAGAATGAATCGCAAAATAATAAGGCATGTGGAGTAGATGAGGCGTTCCGATTGATGTTTGATATTTTTAATCGAGCAACTCAAGCTTTTACAAATAGTCGAGTATGAGTGACTCATGGATAAAATTATTTTCTACTTTTTAGGTTGAAAATAGTTTTTTTTTTGATAAATTCTTGACGGTTGTATTTTAATCATCAAAATTGCAATAAAATTTTTCATAGGAATTATCCGCATAAATGTTATAACATACCTCTAACATATTATAAATTATTGTAATCAATAAAGAAATGAAACTAATATTAAAAAATATTTGTATTATAAAAAAATATCAATATCATAAATATAACGGTAGAACACATTCCATTCTAAATTCAAATATCTTTATGCTTTTTTAAAACAATATATTTTGATTTTATTTGAAGTGAACCACTAAAATATTACAAATTTGATAAGAAAACAATTCAAATAACGAGTTTTTGTTATCAATATTCTTTATAATATAATAACATTATGGAATTCAATGTACTTATTATTATGATAGTTATTATACAGAGTGGGCACCTAAAAATTACCTAAAGTAACTTCTTTAAACACTCAATATGGAGAACAAATGAAAATGGAACCCAATTTTGTAAAGGAAAAGAATAAGAATAAACCAACAGTAATCAAACCCATTTTGTAAACATAAGGGTTACACAACTACACCGGAGATCTCTGAATGAAAACATTCAATGAATCTGAGAAGCTTGTACTACAATTTTATTTAATTTTGGAAGTGAAAACTAGGAGGTAACATTGGTGGTCACCATGGTTTGGATCGTCACTTCGGCGTAGCACGTTGTAAATTCCGGTTCATAACTGATCACTGAAGTTAAGCAACATAGGACACAGTCAGTATTTGGATGGGAAATTGCTTGAGAACATTAGGTGCTGTTGCCGTTTTATTATTTAAAATAGTTTTTTATGCTCATTGTATATCTTGTATATAAAAAATATGCTGCCGTATGTTTATGATCGCATAATCCGAAAAGTAATTCTAGAATTGACTTGAAATTTTCACAAATCGATGTAATTATACTCAAGTGCGTTTATACATACTTTGCATCCCGAGTTTACTCTTCTAATAATAATTAATATCAGACAAAGTCAGTTAATAATCAGTATGTTAATAATATCAATTTTCGAGTTTTGGAAATTAACTTCTCACGGTATCAATAATTGTCAGTTTGCTCGCTACTCTACCAATAAGCACCACGCAGTTAAAGTCTCTTCCTTTTCAGTCTTATTTCACAGAGTATATCAGCTCTAGCGATATACTTATTTATACAGAAAAAAAAAAGAAATATAATATTATTATACGAATTTAATTATTTTTCTAATATTCATAAAAACTTTAGTTAATTTCTTAGTATCACGAGTGACATATATTTTATTTTCTTGTTTAATAAAGTAATTTCCTTGTTTATCTAATTTATAACAGTTAGTTTTTAATCAATAATAGAAACATGAAATTATTACAAACTTTTCATAAAACTTATTAAATTAATTGCAGGCTATAATTATTTGAAAGTTATACAAACATAACGACGATATTATACTTAGTGCACTTTGACACAAATTAACATAGCGAAGAGAACTCAAAATCCTAAGTTTGTCGGACTAATGGACTACCCCCTTAGTTTTGTCATGTACTAATTTTGTCATGAATTGTTATAAATAGTTATATTATTAACTAGCAGATACCCGCCCGATTAGCTGGACAATTTCTCCTTTAAAAACAAAGTGCATTTGATGACTGGTTTTTGAGATATGGACTAAAATCGAGCCAAATATTGCAATATCTCAGAAACTCTGTACCCAATCAGTAAATTAACCTAATTTGTATACTTTTTGAATCAAAATTTCCCCATCCAACGAGTTTTATCAAATTCCGAAAAAAAAATTTTCCGTTTTTCTCGATTTTTTCAAAGGGACACACCTTAAAAAAATTTAAAAAATCGAGAAATTTTGTTTATCTCCAATTTCGATAAAACGAAGAATATAAGGTAATTTTGACCCAAAAAGTACAAAACTCATGCATTTGATGACTGGTCGAATAATTTTTGAGATACGGACTAAAATGGATCCAAATATTGCGATATCTCAGAATCTCTGTATCCCACCATTAAATTAACCTGATTTTTATACTTTTTGGATCAAAATTACCCCATCCACCGAGTGTTCGACACAAAATTTCCGTTTTTTGATAATAATTTTGTTTTGGTTTCGAAACGTCTTAATTTCAAAATGAGAAAAGGAAAATCAGTCACCTACGTTTAAAAAACTGTAAAAAGTATTTACTAATAATTAATGAAATGAATAGGTAGGCATTATGTAAATACGAATAAGAAATATTATTTATGATATGTTAGTCGAAATCAAGTCAAAAATAAAAACTATATGTCATGAAAGGTATATATGGACGAATTGCACTCAGTTATCTTACATCTCGATAGCTCAGATTGTTACGCAAGGTAGAATTCGATAAAATTCGTTTCCGTTTAAGTGTAATTTTCTTCATATTCTAGCAGTGAAGCAAAAAATGTGGACATTAACATGTAAAGTAGGTAGTACATGTGAAAAATGAAACAAGAATAGAAATTGTGAATATTTTTATGATGAACAACCTTGGGAGACGGTTTCTCCCAAAAAAGAAGGAAAAATGAAACAATGTTAATCTCTTTAAGTAGAAATATTGTTGCATAGTGTATTTTAAACTTTTACGAGTATAGAGTCACATGCTTTAGAAAAATATACTTGAGTATGAACTAAAACATTCTTTAGCAAATTTATTTCTTTCTAAAAAACAAATAAAACCTACTACATAAGCTAATTAATTTTGTTTTTAACGTTTTATGAATCATAAAAATGAAAAACATACTTAAAAAAAAAAAGCGAAATACATATTTAACCTTATCAAATGTATTAACGTTTACAGTAATTACTGGATTAGATTAATTATATATAAATTTTTATTTAAATTTTCATATCAACAAATACATAAAAAAAATTCATATTCATTAAGTTTTTCATAAATACTAACATATCGTTTAAACGAGTAACCTTCTATGCATGTAAATCATAGTAAAAGCCACCGTTATGAGTATAGCATTTGTAAATTAGATTAATAACTTTCTGATAAAGTAATTTGCTGCATTCATTTCTAAACGTTGAGAGAAGTCAAATTTTCTATATTCAATAGGGTATTATCGTTAGTAAAAAATAAATCATGAAATTTGAAAAAAGTTAAAATTTATGTAAAAATATACTTAAATATTCTGATCGAGTCATAAAAGCACATTTTTCTTTTAAAATAGAGAAGAGATTAAAAAGGTCCCCCTCTGAATGAGTATACGTATTCGATACACTAATTATCACATCAGATGTGTTGTTGTATATAATACTTATACATCGTATGTACATATATACAAATTATGCACACTCAGCTACATATTTATAAAAATATTTTTGCCTTTCTTTTTAAAAGACGGACAAGAACCTCTTTTTTGGTACGAAAATTTTTGTCATATATTAAGGGATTATTAAACTGTTTTAAAAAATCTGTAAAAAAATTTTTAATATTTGATTTAAAACATTCCGAAAAAAGTTCTAAGTTTGATGGCGAATATCTTTTGTTATTGACGGGCAATTCTTAAAAAATAATCGTTTGGCAATTTAATCAATATTTTGTCTATTCTGTAAAAAAGGGAATTACGGACATTTTAAGTTATGTCTCTTTTCCTTTCAAATCTAATGAGATCAATTCCTTATATAAATCTACCACCACTTTAAATCGGTATCGAAAATTTCCTAATCGTCATCAATTTAAAATTTTAACATGATACTAATTTTTTATTTCAATTTTTGGGAAGAAAACTTCCACTTTCTATTTTAAAGTTAACTAGAATATATTTAGTTCGGTGCATAATAATTTTTTTCATTCTTCTTTTTTTTTTTTATTAATCAATACTTGATTACAGAATGTTTTATTATACGCTCATTCGATTTTTATTACACTGCAGCAGGAAAATATACATTAATCTTATTATGTATGCTGGCTGTAGCATAATTATTCTAATTACATCTTGTTATGATGTAATAAACTATATAACGGGAGCACATGCCTATTGGAAATTAGAAAAATAAAATTATTACTTAAAACTATTGTTTTTTTTATGTTTGTTTTTATAAAATTTTATTACAATGCTGTGTGGATTTTCGTACTAAAAATTAACATGCAATGTACATCTATCTTTCTTATTTTTATCGTTTTCTTATTTAATTTATCTTAGTAATGGCTCGTAGGTTCTACATAAAACATCGATGAAAGTTAATAGTTTGGAACCATGTTCCTTATTGCAAGTTCTAATTTGTTTTCAGGTTGGGAGGTAAAACCAAAAAAAAATGCAACAAAAAAACGATTCAAAAACTGATATGTAGGTTACCTAGGAAACTTAAACTTTTTTAATGGATTCAGCTTGCCATGAATTTTGAGAATATATAAAAATATTTTACAATCAATTTGTATTTTTTGTCCAAAGTTTTTTTCCAGAAAAAAATGAGTTGTGAGTTATCAGAAGTTAAAGATAAGGGAGATAATATAATGTAAGTACAAGATAATTTTAGTTATGTTATAATAAATATCTTGATCAAGCCAAATAGGTAATGTTCGCACATATTGGGTTGACTACTAAATCAGAAGTATGTCTTTCTTAAACTAATATTACAATTATTTCATAAAGTATAGAGTAAAAGTAGCTATAATATTACTAAGCAAAAAAAATTGGAAGTTTTTTCTTCAAATCCTAAAAAAAAAGATTGAATTTATCTTTTAAAATTTTTAATCTTATTTCGGACCATTGAGGGAGAGTGCGTCTGTGTATACTGAACCGTCCAACCGTGCGTCTGTGTAAACTGAACAAAATTTTTATTTACATACTTCAAATATTTATTAATTCAACATTAAAATACGCTTCTTTCTATTCAATAAATTTAATGATTCTCCCCCCTTGATTTTCTCATTGTATTCTCATATACAAATACATAATGTGACATGTTTCACTTTAATAAGTGGTAAAACGTATCTATACGGGAATGTGTCGTACCAGAGATCAAAAATTATATTTACATAATGTCATGTGCAGTCTTTATTTGTTGCGCTGTTTACAGTGTGCCCCATTTAAGATGAAGACACTCATATTTTCATTATTTAAAAGAACATTGATTTGAAATGAGAGTGTTTCCATCTTAAATTCGACACACTGTATAAATCCTATAGAGAGCTTAAATCTTTAAAAAGTCAGTCTATGGTACTACATTGGATAGGGTTTGGTGTAAATTTCCATGAATTCTTAATATTCATATATTTAGGTGTTTGTTTCCCTACAGTATTGTAAAATAATTTTACTTCATTGCACGGTACATACATATAAACCAAAGACATGCTTTCTAGTCAAATAATGTGCTATTTTAAGCTTAGCAACACCACGCAAGTACAAAAATATATAATTTATTATGTGCAAGTGCTGCTTATAAATTTGATAATATAGATATCGCCCTTCAATCATCAATACTCTAACTATACTCCGCTCTGTTCATCAAATGATAGATCTTCGATGAACTCATAATTAAATTAAAATTTTGTTTTTATATCATCAACAACTTTATATTTTTATGGTATTATTATAAAATACTAGATTGTCTAAATATTTTAGATATTTTTTTTATCACACTCTCTTTTTTGATATATATCCAATTGAAAAGGATAACCTATATGATTCATCATTTGTTCAGCCAACTTTGAACGATAAAATAATAATAAAAAGACAGATGACCTAGGAAGTGTTTGTGATTTCTGGAAACTTTGTTAATCAAAAATTGTATTTATCAAGTTTTATTGAAATTCCTAGTATTATTTAAACCTTGCATATCTCCTTAATTCAATGTCTGCTGAAAACCATTATAGACCTGGTATCGTAATTGAATTTCAATCCCCGAGTGTCGCATGGCAAAATAACTTTCCCAATAGCTGCTATACCAACAATATTTATTCCTGGTACTATACATTACCTTTTATATTATTTGAATGTGTGGGAACTAACTATGTTCATACATTATTGATTCATTATTATTATTAAATAATGGTTTTAGAAAATGAATTGTATATTTTATATTTGATACTTAATTGTTAATTTTAAAGTCATATTATATATTATTATAAAATGGATCATTATTTTTGTATTTTAAAAGTGTCCTCATGTCGTCTATGCAACATTGTTCGTCGCATGTTTTTATGGGGTGTTAATAATAGCTTAGGAGTATTTGTATATTATTGAAATAGAAATATAATTACAGCTATTATTAGTTGTGTTTTGATTTAAAAGTTTTAAGATTTAAAAATTAGGGGGTGTGTCCGTTTAAAGAGATAGGAAAATGGGAATTTTCTCATAGTAATTTTTTTTAAATATTATGTTTTGGATTTTAAAATTTTTATATTTATTAATAAATTACTGGTTTACCAAGGAAATAATAAAATGGAATTTTTCCTATTATAATGTGACAAGTGTTTTGATTTTAAAATTTTCTAAGTTATACAAAAAATTGGTACCTACACCTTATAAAACATGAAAATGTTTCTCACGATAGTTGAGGCAATTTAAGATTAATGGATGTACACGAAGAAAAAGATTAGCTTTTGAAGAAGAAAGCAATATTATTGAACGAATAATGAAATTTATTTAAAAAATTAATAAACGGGAATGCTATAAGTTTGAAGCATCTAGATGCATGTTGATTTTGTTATTTGAGCCAAGTTAATTCAGGATTATTTTCGCTATTTGCTATGGCAATTTTAACATGCAGTAATTCCTTGCGATTACACTATAAAATTTAATAATTTTAGCGCTAGATTGTGTTTTTTAAATCAAGAGTCTTTTAAATGTTTCAAATTTTGCAAATAGACTGCCAGCTCGTGTTAAAAGAAAGTAATCAATTTTTTACACTCTGCGATTCATTTGAATAAAAGACTGTTCAATATACAAAAAATTTATTGGCAGGCTGTTATATATGTATACTCGCCAATAGATGTCTGGAAAAGTCATATTTTGCAGTTGATGTACCAGTTTTCGCTGAAAACACGGACCAAACGACATTTTCTAAAAATCAAACCGCCCTACATCGATTTTTCGCCCTCGAAACGCCCTGCATACTTAATTTCATGTTATTATTATTGAGGTAACGATTACATATAATGGGCTTCTACGACATTGCACGAGTGTGTCGTTCCTTATGCCTTGAAGGTTTGATCCATTCAGATGAAAAAAATTTTGTTTTTCGCGAAAAAAATTATCAGTAAATAATGTTAAATAAATTATTCAACAATCATGACAAAAATTAGCTATTGAAATAATACCAAATAAATTTAATTTTTATTCACATCGAATAAACGATAACCGCACACAATTTTAAATTAATTTAATATAACCTACAAAGAATAAAAAGTTTACTCATCCATGTATACAACAAGAACAAATAGTAATAAGTATGTATATACCATATACCTACCACTCCATAATAAAAATAGCTGACAAAACGTATGGCATGTGCTTATTGCAATACAAACATCAAATAATAGTAATAGTTTTTTTTTTCCATACATATATTTATTTATCTACATAAGTGAGTAGTGAATGCTTACAAAATATAGGCTGTGCAATACAGAACGGTTCTTTAAAAGTGATAAAACCTAAATTGCTCCAACAAACTTCAGGTAGTTCCCAATAAAATAAGTTTCCTTATTCTGTTACCTTAGAGTCTAGAAAAGAAGTACTTTTCTCATTCAGTATGCGTGGGAAAAATAGTTCATTACCGCCCAAGTGACCAAGTGACGGACCACACGATTGAAGTAAAATTTCTTTAGAACTTTCTTTATTAAAATAGCATATTCATATATTATTTATTTTAATTTATGTTTATATGCTAGGTAATTTTGTGGTAAATACATGTTACAAATAGAATAAATATTATTGTTAAGATTATTTAGTAATAAATTGGCAGTACATAGTCGGTGTGGGTTAGCCTTCATAGTTTATTCTTCGAACATGTACTGCAGCTTATGCTGGAATGATCATTATCTCCATAGATAAATGAAGTGTTTAATCTACTTTTCAGATTCTATTTATTCCGTTTTTTTCCAGTGTTTTTATTACCATTAAAAAACGGCTCAACTAATTCCGCTGAAAAATCTTTCAGTTCTTAAATACGCGATTACGCGTCGAATAAGTGTTAATGTCATAACTGGTTCGCGAAATAATCGAGGGGAAATAATTACGAACATACACACACAGAAATCACATTGAAAAGGTTTGATTCGGATATTGCGGCCTTGAAACCGCGGAAATATGTAAAACTGGTGATTTTCAAAATCGGCCCCATTACATTAACTTCCTCTGGGAAGTTAATAAAAACAAAATTTTAATATGTATAAGCTGGATTCGAACGCAAGTCTCTGTAATCGGAGTTCATCGTCCTGCCACTAAGCTACTGGGTCTCTGTGTATGAAGTAAATATCAGTTTTATTATTTTTTATTATGTAGCTCTTTATGGTCAAAGTATATTTCTACCGGGGTGTGTTCGTCTTCAAGTAAATACCATTTGTAACACGTTCCAAGCTCAATAAACTACAAATATTAGCTGGAGAATCCAATAGATATGATGTTTCAGGAAAAAATACACAAATGAGCCAACCAGTATATCTCCACCCCACACAAAATTGTACTTAATATTTATTAACAAAAGGTTTTTATTATAATTTACATATATACATATAAATAAAAGTTCATATGCTCTTTTTCTAATACAATATAACTAAATGAAAGTTAGAATGAAATGAACAATATTAACACACAGAAAACAGATTATAAATACATACAAAAATAGTTTTATGAGACATATGGCATATGAGTCATAATCATATTATATACATATATATATATATCTATCTTTTACTTACATGTACAGAATTATATGCTTTTTAAACATTATTTCACTCTTTTAGTGTTATTATAAACTACTGATCCATGAAGCACATGCCGAAATGTGCGCGTGTTTAAATAGTTTGCTTTCATAATGGTAATTATTATAAAATTGTATGTATATGCAGAGCCAGGCAGCTAGCTAACTATTATATCAATTGAATTTAGGAGACTGAAGTTTAATACAACTATTTTAAAATTTACACCATTTAGAGAAACAGTTCAATAATATTTTTATTAATCTCGTGAGAGACGACACCCAGTCCATCGAAAACATATCGATATTGGTATCTAGTGCAGGAAATGAATCAGATTTTCTCAGCTCCTTTTGTTTTTATAATTAATTCATTATGAAATATCTTACCAGAATCCATCCCTGCTGAATCAGCCTTCAAAAAATGGGAACTGCTAAGAGAACTGCTCCATTTCATTCTCCTTTTTCATATTTCCTTGTTTTAATTCCTACGATACTGGCTGGACCGCAGGCATGCTGAACGCCTCAGCCTGATAGTGTCGTACCACGACTACTGCTGGAGCTGTCACAGTAGGGACGAGGAGGTGACGATGTTTCATCTTCTCTGTCACTGTGCAGCTCTTGTTATGTAGAGATGGACTTATTTGAGCCAGCTTTTCTTTGAAGAACTCTTCGACCTAACGTCCGTTGACGTCAAAGCTTTTCTGTTGTTCCTAAACAGCTCCAAATGAATCATGGAGTAGTGGCCGTGGATTCCTATGATTTAAATATGTCCCACCCCAGGACCAAGACATCCACTCTTATCTTACCTAACCTAACCCAATTAATGCGATCATAAATCATTCTTGGTAGCAATTGAATAATCGATTTCTTGGGTTCACACTTTTGTAAGAGTATGATTTTGAGTTAAAAATTGTTGTAGCATGTAGGCTATTCTACTATCTTGGTAAAAGAAAAGAAGGAAAGGTGAAATGATTACCACAAGTTTCGTACTCTATGGTTCAAGATACAATGAGACAAATATATGCAAGTTATATCAAAATAATCAAACAGAAATGTGCAGTTAAACAACCTCAAGAATTGGCAAATAGCATAAGACGCCAATCTTATGGAATCCAATTATCTAAGAATCTAAACCACTTGGAATAGACGCGAATGGAATTTGCGCAAAGCTCGAAATTTAGTATTGCCTCGAAAATCCATAAGGCAATCAAATAATAAATATCGAGAGAACGGCGACAGATGACAGGTTTTTCAAACAACTTCTGAAGCTTTTTAATCTTTTAAAAGTTATTACAAAACTAATTGAAATTTATATGTCCTAATGCTTTCTTAATTTTGAATTTATTTTACTAGAGGAATGGTCATTATTTTTAGTTAGGCAAAATATATTTTTTGAAATTGTATTTTTTCAAGAAAATCTTGTAGTAACGACATGAAATGAAACTATCAACAAGTTTCGGCTAAACGAAACAATTGAAAACTTTATCATGTCAAAACAATAAAAGTGACTACAATCGACTCGGTTCGAATCGCGACAACATTGATTAATTACAATATCTTATAAGATTCTTTCCATACATCTGTGCAGTCTTATACTGGATTTCATTTAATAATATTTTATAGTATTGACATTTTATAATGTGTGTTACAATGTTTAAAAAACTTTTTTATGATTTACACATTACGGAAACAATACATATAATTTAATATTTAGAAAACTTTTATAATATAAAACATGTAGTATTATAGTACTATGGTATAGTACGTACTATTTTACACAACAAGTTAAAGTTTATGTCGGAGTAAATTTGACTTACATTTTAAAACTACACAACATGCCATTTTACTTTTTGTGAATAATAACATTATTTTACAAACAATCTGTGGTGGTTACTAGTTTTAGAGACCACTCCAAAAAGTTTCTGATTAAGTAAGCTAGTATAAGCTAATATATTTCACTATTTATATCAGTGCAAAAATTCAACTTTATACAACTTTGCTAGAACTTTGCCCCAACGCCGTCGAGGACTATGTTTTTTACCGGATATATGTAATATTTGTTCATCTGTTCCTTTATAATTTCTAAACTACTTATCATAATTTGACATCACCTTTAATTAAATGTGGCGCCCTCTAGAGAAAATAGTCCCAAACAAACAAAAAATTTTTATTTAATATAATACCCTGTTGTGTATCAAATGAAAGGGCTTAATCGTAATTACAATTTGGTTAAAAAGATTAAAAGATTTAAGGAATAATAACAATTTCAGACGATAATATTTTCATACTTTTTAGAGCATGATTTTGTAGTCGTCAGGGCTTATACTATTTCCGATCAATTAAGGACTATGGCTGCCCCCAACAGTGACCCAATTCCAATAATTTGAAAATGAGCTCAAGTGGGCAATATTAGTTCAACAAAGTTGTGTTATTTTCTCACTCTCGAAAGATATTTTCTGGCCGCGGTTACACTGTATAATTAGGGGGCTGAAGTTCATAGAGCGAAGGATTACAGATTTCTCGCGACAATCTCGCTCTCGACGAAGCGTTCGTAAATAGTTAAGCCAATGTAAAAACTACTGCCGTTTTTGTGAAAATCGTTTAAACATATAAGTCGTTTTATATATTAAAATGTAAAGTATCATACAACTTTTCGATTTTCGTGATGAAAGTAACAATTTTCTATCAGCTAGTTATTAAACATGAAAAGGGATAAAATACATTTTATTGATATTTTATGAAATTGCACGCTATCATATAAAACTAAAAGTTTTTCTTCAATTTATTTTTAATTTTTAGTTTTATAATTTTTTTGAAGGAAACTTTTAATATTTAATAATCGGTCGAAAAATAATAATTTTATGTAAAATTGTTTTGTAGACCTGGAAATAGTGGTGAAATAAATAACAAATATATATTTAAATTGTATTTGCAAAGTTTTGTAATTGTAGAAATATTTATTTTGAACTTTGAAGGAGGAAAATGAAATTTAATAAATAAGTTATATTCAACAGGAATTTAATTTTCAATTAAATTCATTAATTTAATTTATATACTCATAAATAATAATTTTAATAGAACTATGCGCCTAAATTAGCGTTGATATCATAGGCAGTTCTTTTAAGTTTGGTATAATCTGTTTTTTTATTCGAATCAGTGGTATTTTTTATTAAAATATTTCAATTGACACAATATTTTTGTTTAGCCAATTATAAATGAAAAAAATACTACTTCCTGTTTGTCATATTTTTTTTCAAAGGATTCCTTTTTTTATCTTTGAATTAGGTTTGCAAATTTAATAATGCCAAAATAATCTGTGAAACCTTGAAAACTAAAAACGAAGATCTACCTTGAAATGTCAATAACATTTCACTTAATTAACTAATTTTTTTTGTTTGATGTGTAAAAATTTCAATGAATTCAACATAGTTTGTTTGCAAATAGGAAATGATTACTTAATAAAAAATTTAATTTATTGCTTCGTACACCGGTGATTGAAGTTAAGAATAGTTTTTATTTATGATTTAAAATTTGCATTTTAAAAAGTTTATGATGGTGATAAATATCAAAAAATAATATAAGAAAATTGTAAATCAGATTTTTTAAATCCCATCAATCATAAGTATTACCAAATTTTTGTAGACATTTTTAAATCATATGCATATAAGAAATCTGATATTATATGAGTTTTTTACGAAATCGATTTCAAAATATTATATCTACGACGAAATCCTAGCAGTCCAAGGCAAGTTTAGACTTGTGGTTGAAATTATTTGTACCTTATTTTCAACTATGATGATGAATTTTGTTTTAACTTCATGACGAAAAAGAAGAAAAAAATGTTTCGATATCCGCCGAGGTATCGAAAGCTAAATAATTAAACAAAATTTTCAATTTGCGATATTTTGAAAATTATTCCAGGTATCGAGAAATTTCCTAATTTTCGTCTTATATTGAAATTATAGCATAATTCACCATCAAAATTGAAGATACACATTTTTATTAATTTGTATCTCCACTGCCGTGTTCTTACACCCTTAATTACTCGAGCACAACGGTTTTTTTTATCGATTTGCAAAAGTTTAAAGATTTAGCTTGACACAAATTACCCTATTCATCAGTATAAACGACTAGATGGATTGAATTGTAAAAAATTGAAAATATTTAATGGAACAAATCTTTTTATACCCAAAGCAGTTTTAATATCTGGTGCATTCAAGCACATGATGAATATTTAAATGGCAACCCTATTTTACCTTATAATAATTTACTGCAGTATTATATTAACATTGCAGAGTATTGTTTCTATAAAATATGCAAGTTAACTAATTACTAAAAACCGGAAATTTTAAAATGAAGCCTTACAAAATATTTTGTCTTTTGTGACATGGTATATATTTATAATAGCCTGATTCAATAGGCGTGATTCATATTATATTTATTTCACAAGAAATTAATCATAAACAAATGAAAACAAACAATTGACAGAGTTAGTTGTTAAAATAACTTGTATAGAAAGTGCTGAACATTAGTGCTTGTATTATTATATATTAGAACATTTTAAAAAACCAACACAAGTATGGCGAAAATTTTTGAATATATTTCCGCAATTTTTTTTCCGCTTTTTTAGAATGTTTCACAAAACCATTAGTTGAAGCTACCTGCAAATTTTTGATTACCTATCGTTTATAATTTTGGTGAAAATGGACACCCAAGTTTTGCCCAAATTTGCGTCCTCACGGGTAAACATTGACGTTTACGAAAAACTGTTTCAACCAAAAATGGGTCTTGCGAGCCCAAGACCCAATGGACCTTTGATGCTCATTTACGAACATACTTTTACTTTCTATGTCCTGAACACTCTAGAAAAATTTCAGAAAACATTTTGATATCTCTTTTCGTTTATCATATGAAAATTTATATGCATACATTTACAAATCATTGCCACAAGTGCAATTATGATAAAAAAATAATTAGCTACCTGGATGTTTGGAAAAAATTTTATAATTTTTGAAAATAAAATTGTGATAAAATATTAATTAATAATGCTCTTAGTCATTGTGAAACATATTAATGAACCATAAAATCCTATAAAAATTTTTAAAATTATAATGAAAAAATATAATTTTTTCTAAACCTACTTTAAAAAAGAAGCTGCTGAATTGAAATTTGGCTGTCATACAAGGGTTTGATGGAAAATGAGTCAAGAAATAAGAAGTGGTTTCAAAGTTGAATTCCTTGAAGTATAAGCTCTCACATTATCCACCACTTGATTGGATAATGCAATATTTGTGGAATATTTTCGAATGTTAAAGATACGGAGCTCTAAACTCGCACTTGAAACGTATCTAAAAACACTCTCCATTAAATTACACTTTTCCTTAGATCCTTCTGCAAACTGAACCGATTTTGAGAATCATCGCCTATTTGAACTCTAAAATCACACTTGAAACATAGCTAGAAATAATTAAGCTTATAGTGAAATTATCCTATTAAAATTGTGCTTTTGCTCCGATTCCAAATGTTTTTTCTTAGGATTTATTTATATGAATCTTTGTCATTTTAAAACTTTTTGAAGTCTGTTCTATTGTTTTCTAAAAGTACATTTCTTTCTTGCTTAGCATTACCTTATTACACACTTACACAGTTATAAATTATTTCAATGTCAATGATTTTTAAAATTTGTTTGAAAAGATTAATTTCAGATAACAAAAGTTATGTATAGAACCTAAAAGTAATTGCTCATGTCACAATTTTTAATAAAATTTTTTGAAAAATTAAAAAAAGTTATTTGTTTAAATCTCAAATGCTTATCAATTTAAAAGTAATTAATCTTGATTTATCATATTATGACAAATTCAGAAATGGTTTTTTTGGAAGTTCCTTAACGAGGCTTGCATTGGTGAACAAATGGAAGTTATGGACCCAAATTCATTACTATTCTGTTAGTTGTCAAACAAACATTGATTTATAATTACTTAATAAATTATTTATTATAAGTAATAAGTTTATAAATTTATTGAGGTAAGCAATCAAAAACATTTTATATGATTTATACAGATTTACAAAAGTAAGTTAATAAAATTGTAGGTAAGTATTTATTTGACGTTTACAATTGTTTTTGTACAGGTTTGGTAAGGAACTTCGTTCCTAATGGGGGTCCCGCGACCGCAATATTTCTTCTTTTAAATTTATGATTGATATTTTATAATTTTTGATGAATTCGTTTTGTAACTTTGACAGGTTTTGAGATTGAATGGTGAAAATATTGAACATTTCAACACTATAGTTCAAAATCGAATCAAAATATGCCTCACTTTGTTCATAATTGATTTAAATTATTACAAACAATTGGCTGTACATCACAAACTACTCATCAAATCAAAATAAAACATGATGATTAAACAACATACAACATTGTATATTGCATCAAAACAAAAACAAAAAATAGATGCAATTACATACATTAAAATGGAATTAAAATGAAAAAAAAAATTTAATTAATTATTTTGTGATTACAATTTCTATTCACATACATGTAATGAATATTTTAAATGTTGATTTTTTTTTTAAATTCATTACTTTTTTTATTAATTTCATTTATTTATTTTGATTTGTTTTTAATGCGTAGTACTAAGCATCATTATTATTGGATTTATTGTAATATTGGCAATATAATAAAAAATAAGTTAAAACAAACAATTGACTGAGTTAATTGTTGAAATACCATGTATAAACTGTGTTGATTACACTGTTACATTACACATGCATACATGTCACACATACATTACTGATATTCCCATATAATACATACTCTATATTTTGCGCCAAATTTGCGGACTTACGGGTAAACACGGATGTTTACGAAAAAATATTTCAAACAAAAGTTGTTTCTTTTTTTATAAGGAACATTTTTCACATTTAAACTTTTGTTCTATTTCTATGTCCAATTGACCTATGTTGTCCATTTACGAAATCGACCTCACTTTTTGTGTCCTGAGCACGCTGTTGTTGTTTGTCCTTTTAGTGGAAAATCACATTCGGATTCCGAATACAACCTCTTTGCTTCCCAAAGTTAGTGTGTGTTTTTGATTTCACATAAAACTAATAGTGCGCTACTCAAATAAAATATGTTTAGAAACAAACAGGCAATATTTTTGAATTAATGTTGAATCCTTTCGATGCTAATTATTTTTGCAAACCTTGCGAGAAAATTATCTAGAAATATTAAGCTCGAGGATGTCGATCATAATGAAAAAATCGTTACAAGACAATGATTAAAGATGTTTTTTAAAAACCACCCACAGATAAAATTTTCCATTGACTCAAGAAATTGAATTGTCCTCTCAATTAAAATTCTTTCAATTGTAAAATGAATTGAAATTGAGCGGCCGTGAGTTGTCTCTTTTTAATCGAAAATTGTGCAGTAAGGCAATTTATTGATTTTTTGAAATCGAGTACAGCCAGCAAATATAGAAAACATACTTAACTTTCAAAAATAATAATCAACAGTGAATATCTAGTGTGAAATGAAGAGGATTAACGATTATCGGATTATCGATAATTCAAAAGAAATAAAGATAAACCGAATTTTTCAATATTTTATAACTCAATAGTTTCCTGCTTTAAAATTGTTTTATAAATAATTTTTGATACCCTTGCGAAACCATTTAACAGCCAACATTTGTTTTGTTCAAATTTCCATATTGCATATCGTTTGCCAATCAATTTCAATGTAAATTTTACACAACTGTTCTGTAATTTATAAAAAATCTGCTGTACTATGTAAATTTTAAAGTTATCAATTCATTTATCTTGTTTTCTTAATTCTTATGAAAAATAATAATTTGTACTTATTTGACCTTGCATATTTAATAAGCATTGATAACAATACAAGATTTTTTCAGCGATTGTATAAATTAATTTCTTTTTTGACTAATATAAATCTGAAAATTATAATCAAAATGTGTGTTTGATTAATTAGAATACCTAATATTGTTTTTGAAACAGATAAGAAATTTATTAATCAAGACATGAAGTTAAACGAATTAATGAAAATCCGTAGCAACATATTATAAATTTTATAAATTTATTACAATAGGGGATCGGACTAAATTTTTTTTTATCACTTCAGATGAAGAATTCTCACTAGACGTGCAGAAAAGTGAAGTTGGTTTTTGAAAACCTTTACTAGTATGCAAGATATGAACGTTTAAATTTCCTTAAATTAAACAAAGAGGAAGATGACATCTAACATGGGTATCGCCATAGAGATTACATATAAAACTTTGTTTTGCTAAAAGGAGATGGACAACCTTTGAATGTTTGCTTATAACTTCTTCGTTTTTTAATCAATTTTTATTTCACTTCAAATTTTGTCATGCTATCAAGTTTAGTTTTACATTTTTATGGGTAATATGACCATTAAGTCGACATCGGGATTATTCCCTATTATCACGAAGTATTTAAGAGAAATAATTTTTGTGTCAAAGATTCTCATCATAGATAAAGAGAGAAGTATAACAAGATAAAATCCTCATTGGGTAAATATAGCTTATAATATAGCCTGGAAAAAATATTCAATACATAATTGAATAATACTTAACTAACATTAATTCAACGTTTCGTCACTAGAGTGGTCTTTCTCAGATAAAAATAGCAGCTGAATACTGTTGGAAAATTCACTAATGACTCCAGTCAGTTATGAGCAGGCTTAAATCTCGAAAAAGCAGCAGTGATTTGTGAAATGGTAAGATTTTTAAAAGATCAAGTTCATGCCTACATTTAAACAGTGTTGTTGTTAGTTACTATGTTTTCTACACTATTAAGATTACTATTAAGACCACGGTTTTTGCATGGTAAAATATTTTTCCAAAAATGTTAAAAACTTAATATAATTTAGATGTAAAGGTATAAGAAAATATTGAGTATTTTTCCCTGAGTCACTTATGAGGTTTTAAATAAAGGTATTTAAGAGGTTTATGGAGGAAAATATTTTAAGAGAAATTAAAGTGTTTATCTTAAAAAGCGTGTACCAAAATGTGAAAGCGATGAGAAAAAGATCAAACTTTCGGCTAATCAGCATAAGGGTTGCAAGTATTGAAACGAAAAACAAACAGGCAAGAAAGCAAGTAATGCACCAGAATCTTTGAATGTAATATGAAAATATGAACGCATATTCAACGGAATGCTAAAATATATTTTAACATTTTAATTGAAAGTTATTTTATGATGTTTATCAAGTTTACTTTCATTTAAAACACGAAACATGAATATGATTATTATTATTATTAGTTAGCCAAAATTAAAAGTATAAGTAAAAAAATAATATACGTAGTAAGAGATTCGAAGTATACGCGAAGAACAATATTGTAACCGAAAACGAAAGTGGTTTTACCAGTTAAACTAACTGAGTGTAAGTAAGTAGTAGAAGTAATTTATATGTTTGCAAGTAAAATGTATTTACACTTTAACTATAAGTAATACCTCTTTTATTATTATTAATAAGCCGTTATAGATTTGATATTCTAAACTCACATCAATTACTTGCTGATTTAGTAAATATCCGACGACTAGTTTGCTAGAAACGACACAATGCTGCCGGACACAAGCATCAATAAATATCCGGGAGTTCCACTTGCGAATTGCAAGTTGCTCTTCAAAGAGGATATCTTAAAAAGGGCCAATCTAAGATAGAAGGAGGAACGTACTTGTGGTACTACAAGACAGATATGGTCTGAGTACATAATCGCAGGCGTTCCGCAGATCTTATATCATTTCCAAGGGCCTCTGTTCGCAAAGTTGTTGTGGCTATTACAGGACACTGGTTGGGCAACAGGCATGCTAAACGCCTGGGCCTGGCAGTGTATCATGACTACTGCAGGAGCTGTCACAGTGGTGAGGAGGAGAAGACAATGAATGAATCCCAGCCCAGCTATTGTCATGAGGATATTTGAGCCAGCCTCTTTTTGACGACCTCTCCGATCTAAAGTCCGTCGACGCCGAAGCTCTCTTGCTGTTCTTAAACAGCTCCAAATGGTTCATGGAGTAGTGGCTGGGGATGGTCCAACTCTTTTTCGATATCACAACGGAACCTATGGTCTAAGTGTGTCCGACCCCAGGACAGCCACTCTAACCTAACCTAAGTTGGTAAGTTCCCGCAATTATTTTTAAATGACGATAGAATTATTTATTTGCCTAAACTTTGCTTATGTTTCACGGGAAACTTTCAAGGAAACTGTATCGTCTGAATTATAATAAAAAAATGAAGAATCTCAAAAAAACAGTTTTGTTGATTCCTGGGAAATGAACGTCCTAAAATCTAAGATAAGGTCTAAATGATATGGAAGAAATGGCGAAACGAATACGCAGAAAATAATGAACTTTGCTTAGTCAGGTTTTTTGGGTTTTTATTGGATACCTAGGGTAATCGACTTCAAATATTCGAGTTAGTACTGAACATGCCAACCGAGTTAATCTAAGGCTTTATTACAGGCGATTAGTAGCTGTAATAATCACGTCTTCTCAACCTCAGGGAAGTAGTTACATTTTATTTTAGTATATATTTTTTTTGAAAAGCGAGAAAATCTGTTTCTGTCCTCTTTAATGAGAAGTCTAAACAAAGCATTTAATAACCGCCCGCTTCGCTGGAAAATTTCAACTTTAAATACAAAGTCTACTCCGTTATTTTCTTCACTTATCCCCCACTTCTCTTTGTTCATAAGTTCTTCGATTTTAATTTTTATGTAATTAAATCTTTTTTTTTTTTTTTTTTTGTAAATAAATTACAGCTATTTAATAAATTAAATTATAGGTAAATTAATTTTTAAAATCTATTGAGAAGTTTTTCAGTTGAACTATTATAATGTACCCATCAAATTTTCATCCCCTTTTCCATCACTTTGGGAGTTAAATTTGCCCCAGTTGTTCTTTTATATATACCGACGGATTGTGTTGATGAATAGACCTTAAAATGGATATTATACAATTTTTAATTTCAATTTTCGATGTGAACACGTTAAATATCTATCAGAAAGTTTATATTATCCATATAGGTAGGTAAGTAACTAAGTATGATATGACTTTTAATATCAAGCATAATAAATAATTTTATTATCTGCATAGTTATGCATAAACCGTTACTTTATTTTAATATATTACATATAAATATAATTAATAATCTTTTTATTATAATATTTTAATGTGTGATAGAATGATTGAATCTTGCTTAATCAATTTATAGGTACTATTTTTTTTTTCATGAACTTGTTCGCGTATCGCTTAAGCAAAAGTATTAAAATGTCATCGTTGAACATGGAAATACTGCTTATGTTTAAACTAGTTTGAGCCACGATATGTGTATTGTTCTTGATCTAAAAAAAAAGAATCCCATTCGGATTGCTATGAGTACTAGAAATTCGACAACAATTTTTTTGGGTTAATAAATAATTTTAATTTTATTATTAATATATGAGAAGTTTTGTGTTATAAATGAAAAATTGTGTTATAAATGATGAAAAATCATATTAGTCGACGTTGGGCTATGAAGACGTGATTTTTCAGTTTTATCGGCAATATTAGCATCAGCCTTATCGACCATAGAACCAACTATTAAAACCATGATTGTAACCCCCCTCGTGAGTATTTTTTAAACATATCTTTATGACAGGCATAGGCAAAGGTGGCTTAGAGAAGACACTCAGACTTCTGTAACTAACATACGAGTAAGACCGTGATACCCTAACCAGTGAGTACCAAATATTTGAGTAAGACAGAGAGACAACATTTTTTTCTACCTATTACTATTAGAGAAACTGAGATAGGTAGAAGAGTCGTATACCTGTCTCGCTTCCTTCTCTATGAGCAATGCGAACTTGGATAAAGAGACACACAATAAAGTTTATGACACACAATAAAGTTATAACAATGGCGACTTCGACTTAAAAGAACTCGCCCATGCCTATATTATATAAATTATAAATTTTTTAACAAGTATTAGCAAAAAATAGCAGGCACTTTTACAACACTTATTGGTGGAAATTTACCGATACAAATTTGAGATAAATAACGCCATAAAATGTGCTTAAAAACAACCAAATAAATTTCACTTACAAATCAATTAAATCTATAATTGTAAATCAATTTTAAACAAACATACAAATAATTTAAGATTATGTTCATTTCAATTTTTTTTCTAAATAATATTTCTTGCTTAGTCAAAATTTATTTTTGAAATAAAAACTGAATGACATTCGAATTAAAAATTTTAAACAATGATGCCGCGATAGGTTTCAACCAAATAATATTATGATATTTGACAAGAGATAAGATATAACGAATGATTTTATTTATAAAATGTACGGACTAGAAAAATTCGTTCAATCCAAATGACAGTTTGTTTTTTATTTTATTTTTTTATTATTTTTATTTCCTTATCACATATCACGTTTTATTTTTGTTAAATACCGATATGTTATATTGATAAACTTCGTTCAATAGATTGCATTATATTAAAATATTATATCAAATAAAAATAATTAATTGTTTTCAATAACATTATTAAATATGTTCTTTTTGTACTCTATTGCACACACTCTTTTACACTGAGAGTAAGTAGAATAGAATACTAAAATATTATTAGTATACTGATTCAATCACTGAGACAAAAAGAACGGGTATTATTAGTACATGTCTTTTTTGGAATTTTATAATAAATAGTATCTACCTAATCATTTTTGTTTGGGTACGTACTTTCTAAACAAATTTGATTTATTCTTTAAAAAAAGGAAAAGTTGAATTTTGGGTAAGTATATTGAACTTAGACAAAAGTCAAACATATTGAACTTTTCATATCAAAGGTGAGGCAGTTCTTTATCTTCTTGTGCAATGTAATTAGAACGCAACTGCAATTCAACTTTTTTATTCACGAAAGTTACGCTGACTGTTGTTATTCGTTGAAATCTTCTGTGACTTTGTGAAAAATTCATGTGCCGAGCTAACATGGGTACAAATGTTACAGGGTAGAAACGGAATTTAATAAAAATCAAAATGTGATTGTTTTAATTTAAATTTTATGACAATATTTATTGAAATATATCTTTATGATGTGTTATCATGTGTTATTTTGATGTATGAACTGTAGGTATTATTGTAAAGTTTCATTCAAATCCAGTCGGTGGTTTTTGCGTGAAAGCATAACAAACAAACAAACTTACTTTCCCATTTATAATATATGGGGATCTAACCCATATAAGAAATATCAGGTACTTTCAGTTTTATATTGACATAATTGGCGCTCAGATTTAAGAAAAATATGTTTGATCGTTTGATGCAAGCGGCGACCAGATAAGATTTACGGGCTGAATACCAAGAGGAACAATAATTTATACCTAAGCAAGTGGTGGAAGCGACGGGAAAAAATGTATTTTTAACGCTTCAGCCACTTTTCAATAATTTTTTACTTGAATAAAATTGTAACAGGAATGTTAAACATTTTATGACATAATTTTTAATGGATTATTAATAAATTATTTTTAATAAATTTTGCCCAGAAAAAATACTTACTGGCCGAGAAAAATAGATCAAAAGTTAAAGCATACTAATATACATAATTTTTCAATGCTCAATATTTTACAAATTTATTTTATCAATTTATATTTCATGGGAATATTAAACAAATAAAAATTTTTATCGAAAAAAGAATATAAAAATTTTTCAACATTATTCATAATCAGTGAAACAGATATTTATTTATACTTGGTTCATGCATAAAATATAAGTAAACAAACGAAAAAAACATACTTTTTCGATTTTTAGTATTAAAAAAAAAGTATGTACTTACTAAAAAGCAATGAATATTTTATAAGCAATTTTAAATATATTCTTTTTATACAATATATTTGAGTGATTATTTACTGCAGCAGATTAAATATTGAAATAGAGAAGACAGAAAACCTGTTGAAAACACAACAATATCCTTCTTTGCATTTAAAAACAACATACATAAGGTAAAAATATAAGACTATATGAGTTAATATTGAAGCAAAATTCTATGATTCTTTTTGTCTGCCCGATTTCTTTCGAATTTATGCAAATTGATTTTTACGATTTTGATTTTTCCACTTTCATGTTTTTTGATATTTCTCATACCTATATGCTAAAAGAAAGTTATTGGCATCACAATCAGTGAAAACAAATGACGATAAGTATGTAACTGTTGAAATGATTCAAAAATGGAATGCAATTTCTAACAGTTTTTCATTCTCTTCATTCCAGACATTTGAAAATCTCGTATCATATGCTTTTTTGTTAACAAACTTTTTTTGACATGTGCAGCAGGCCAAAAAAAATCATAAAATTTGAAAAATGATAAAAAGTTCTTTTTGTTTACCAAACTTACGTTTAATAATTGTTTTAATGAAAGACAAAGAGAAAAAATTTTTTGTGGGAAATTAATAAAAAAAAAACTTTAATACGGGAAAAATCTGGTGATATAAATCGCTTGTTTTATCCGAATGGTTCTAAGATAAATTAATGAGCATTTGATCAGCTCGCATTTTTTTGAAAGTTATCCAGCTTGGAAGAGTAAAATATTTGAATTAATGCCTGTGTTATAATATTTAAATATTGGATTTTAACGCTAATATGTAAAAAAATGTAAACCATTCTCGTTACAATCAGCTGATTATTTCAATGATTAAAGAGGTTCTGACAATAGGTCTTTTTTCTATCGCTAGATAGAGTCTTTTTTAAGCATTAAAATCTAATAGTTCCATTGTTTTAAAAATGCCCAAAATAATTTCTGAAAATGCCAGACAATGCACATTGGACTCTCAAGAGGAATCTGTATGGATGATTGTTGAACATGTTCATAAAATTTATCATTTAATTTAGAATGTCATTCTCTCACGATTGTTTTACAAATACCTTATTATAAATGCATGATGAGCATGAGTTTGTTCAAAAAAAATGAATCATAAGCCATAATTTATCACAAAATAAGAGCTTTTTTTAGTAACAAATAAAAAATGGGTTAATTAAAGAGAATTGAAAAAAATGCACTCGAACCAGGACTTCTTGGATTCATGTCAAGCGCCCTACCAATTAGGCTATTCGAGTTCTAGACACGAATGCAATTTTTTCAACTCAATGAATTTTTTTATTTTCAAGTCCTGGTATAAAAACTATAAACAGAGATCATCACATATTTACAATCTCTTTACTTGTAAAAAAAAAAAGTGAATACATTTATTGAGTCATGAATTTTTTATTGAATCATGTATCGCAGGTTAATTGGGTTTTTTTGATTCAGTATGTAGACGATTGCAACTTGTTGTTTTATTGAAACAAGAGCATCATATATGTTTTATTTAAATTATATTTTATTCATTAAATTGTGACATTTAAACTTTTGTTTTAATTAATATTGCCAATCTATTTCAATTTAATTGCAATTAGTTTTATTATTTTACATGTATGAAATGTACAACAGCAGCGTCATATTAATACTTAAATGAGCTACTGTTGCATTTATTTATTTTCAGATAAAATTACCCAGGCTATGATTACTTCATATCCTTTTATAAATTTTTCTTACCGCGAGAATTTAGTAAAGTAAAACGTTATTTTTAGCTTTACAATACCACGCAACTACACAAATATATAGTATATTGTGTGCTTATAAATTTGATAATATAAATATCGCTCTTCGATCATCAATACTCTAACTATAGCCGTCTCTGTTCATCAAATGATGGATTTTCGATTAAAATTTTTCGTTAAAAATTCAAAAGACGTCACGTGGTTGCTAAAATATAGTAACATGAAGTGAATTACACAAATTTTTGCTTGGGTAAATTCGATATAACAATCTGTTTGTCATATAAAAAATATTCTCTTGTTATGCAAATTAAAACATTTTAAGAAATGGTTTTTTTTTTTTAATTAATCTGACATTTTTCTTGAAATAAAATTAAGCTAATCTTGTTTATAAATATATTTTTTAAGCAATGTTTTTTTCTTCTTTCAAAGTTTTGGTTATGAAAATTCTTAATTGAAGATTAACATAATATTTTATTAATTGATGTAATATACTTCAACTTTAAAGTTTTCATATTCATAAATATTAATAAGATAAAATAATAAATAATAAAAAAAAATGTTTTTATATGGAGTGGACTTTAAAAGTATGAAGAAAAAATTTAGTACAATAGTAGCAGAGGTATAACTTTTAGATTTCTAATTTAAGAAGAAATGAAAAATGCTATAAATTTTTAATGTTATAAATTTTTGTACCAAACAAGGGCATTTCCCGCCAGTGTACCAAGAGGGTGGAAACGGATTTTGGAGAGATAAAATTTTATAGTTGTAAAATGATGCAAATTTTAGAAATAAACAATCCAATTTTGAGAAATTTGCGAAGGCAAAAAATAATGTGAGATCCTTACGAAATTCCAACTTTCTGGCGCAAATTATATATCGGACAGTAAATGGCTGATCGATTAATAAATTTTTTCGATTAAAAAATCAATTTGTATCATGAATCCCGAATTTCACATATCTGTTCAGTGACTTTTTCTCAATTTCTATGTCTTTTACTTAATATAATCCACTATTTTGTATTTTTAGAAAAATTATTATATCTCATTAACATTTCTCATTAATTACGTAGGTGCATCTCTAAAAAAGTATAGGCAAACTTCAAAATAGCGACAGTTTTAAAATCATATTCTATAAAATTCCGTAGCTATAGAACACCTCGAAATAAAAACAAAACTTATTTTTATGAATAGAATTTGGTAGGTACTTTACGAATATTTGTAACATTCTGTTTGGAAAAATAATTTTTTATAATTATTCATAGAAACCTCATAAAAAAGAAATGTTTGTCGAATTTAAATCTCATATAATGTATATTTATATATATTTTACTCACCCCAAAACAAATATTCATAATTTTATTCATGTTTTCATAAGTATAAATTAATTTTGATGCTGTTTACCTGTAACAAAATTAAACAAGTAAGTTTTTTGTAACATTTTTTAACCGACTTCAAACCAAAAAAAAAGGAGGTTCTCAATTCGACTGTATTTTTTTTTATATTTGTTACCTCAGAACTTTTGACTGGGTGAACCGATTTTGATGATTCTATATCTATTTGAAAGCTGGTGCTTCCCGTGTGGTCCCATTTCATTTTGGTCAATTTCTGACCACGACATCCATGATGTATGCATGAGGTATACATGGTATTTCAACAATTAACTCAGTCAATTGTTTGTTTTCACTTGTTTATTCTAGTATGGATATTTTTGATTTACTTGAAATTTTCATTTATAATACGAACATTTTACTTTTTATCTTTTGTGAATATATTAAAAGAAAATTTCTTTTTAACAAAAATCAAATTATAAATTTTATCTTGAATAGTAAAAATTTGTTTTATTCAATTCTATTTGATAAAAGAACCATCGAAATTAAAGTGATTTGTAACAAATAATGAACTCAATTTATAATAATACACTTCGATGAAAATGGTTCAATAAATACCATTTTCCGTTTTTTTTTTCGTATATCGACTTATCTTTCTTAATTATATATTATACAAAAAGAAGTTTAATATTAAATACAATATCGTTTGAGAATTCGATAAAAGAACATTATAGAAATTACTAACGATTGCAAAAATCAAATATGAAACAAAAGAGCCACATCGTATGAGAAATATTCTTCAAATAAACTTTTTTTGTGTATTGATATTTCTCTCTAAAGAAATTTTTTTTAAGGAAGTGTAATTTTATTTGTTGTTTAACAGAAAATCAGGAATCAAAGTGGAGAAAGGAACGTACTTGTGTAAGATTTAGTCAGAGTACAATCGGAAGCATTTGGAAGATATTATCTCGATTGTGAGGCCTTCTTTAGCAGCTATCACAGGTCCCCAAAAGAAGCTTTCTGACTGCTTGAACTAAAGAGTTTTATAGGGAAGAAAAAAAAATTCAATTCAATTCAAAATCACTTCGTTAGAAACTGTCATTTCTATCTTATGTTAAGTTAGGTTATATTGGCTGTCCACGAAGGACACACTTAGGCTATAGAGCCCATTGTGATACCATATATGTGTTTTACCACCTTTCCGCTGATAATTTCAATTATCAGCTTCTCAATTTCAGAGGCTTAGATATAACATGCACTACACAGCCCATCACAACCATTAATTAAATTAACTACCCTATTGGGTCATTCTGCTTCCACGACATCTGTAGATTAAGACAAATTTGTCTAAGTCAAAGTCAAATTATAATTTACTGCACCTCATTTATCGACCTCAAATATTACCACAAAAGTAATTCATAAGCGTGAGACACAAATGGTTCAATTTTTGACATTTTTTTAAGCGTTATACTTGTTTAGAACTATTTACGGTGGAATAACAAGACATATTGGCCAGAAATCATCTGTCAGGTGCCAAATTGACTCCCAGTAGAAGTAATACGTCTCATGTGTGGTTTTCTTACCGCGTACACTATACGCTTCATTAGCACCAAAATCACATAACACAAAAGTCATTAACTTAGCTTTTCCACTTTTGTGATACACTTCGTATAAATCGAAAATTCAAAACCTATTAGTTCATAAATCAATCTATAAGATACTAAATTATTATTATTTATTTATAATTGTATAAAAAAAATTAATATAATCTATAATAATTTCTTATAAAAAATATTGGAGAAAAAATATGGTTTTTTTCATCATATATAACAATATACACACATCACACCACCACAAGACAAATTATATTCAATGAAAAATAGTTTTTGTGCGTGTTTTGTTGCAAAGTGTAAGTGAAGAAAACACAAGAATGAAGTAAAAAAAAAGTATATAAAGAAAGATTGAAATAGTACATAATATAGAAAAATGATTTATTTACACGCAATTTTGTTTGCAATTAATAAAATAATATGAAAAAAAGTCTTTTAATAATAATAATTTATCATTGGTTTTTTGTTATTCATGAAAATTTTTATTATTTTATTTTTTATTCTCTATATTTTGAATATAATTTTCATTATAATTGAAAAACAATATAATTTTGGGGTATAATTACCTTCGAAGCAGTCCTTCAGCTTCTTCATACATACTGTGTCCAAAAAATAAGGTGGCATTTGAATTTAAACTGCGCGCGTTTATTCTACAATATGAATTCTTTCCGCCCGGCCAAACAGTTTATAAGGAATATTATTTAAACGTTATGCGTCATTTGCTTAACGCTATACACTTAAAAAGGCCGGAATTTTGGAAAGACTATTTCTGGTTTTTACACCACGATAATGCACTATCCCATACTGCACTCATAATTCGTGATCATTTCGTCAAAAACTCAACCCATATCGTTCCGCAACCACCGTATCCACGTGATCTGGCGCCGTGCGACTTCTGGATGCTCAGCAAGCTCAAAAGACCGCTCAGAGGACAGCGTTTTGATACGATAGAGGAGATTCAAGCCGCAGCGAAGACAAAACTGAAGTCAATCCCGAAAAGTGACTACAACCAGTGTTTCGAAGATTGGAAAATCCGTTGGCATAAGTGCATTGCATTGGGAGGAGATTACTTTGAAGGAGATGAAATTGATTTGGAAGAATAAATAAAAAATATTCAAAATATATACCATGTCACCTTATTTTTTGGGCACAGGTATATGTGGCTACGAGACAGCAATCATATGAAGATAAAATTCAGACACCATAGGGCAAGTAAACGTAACAATAATTTTCCACGTGCTTTTGTTTTAAGGTATTTCGATACCGAAAACTTAAAAATTCTTCTATACGTCTTTTGTGAAAAATTCATATCAATTTTCTGTACGGTTTACTAGAAATTACCTATTAAAGTCGGTGTTTTTACCAAAAAAAGTTTTCCATTTTCCACTGTTCTTAATTTGGATATGATTTTAAATTTTTGATAAGTTTTAACCGACTTCAAAAAAGGAGAAGGTTCTTTTTACCTCAGAACTTTCAGGTTTAGGCAATTAAATTAAGTTTTTTGGGACATTGTGTAAGGACAAAAGGATTTTAACATGAAGTTTCTCAAAATAGAGGAAGGAGTCCAATCTCATATCTAAAGAGTTTAAATGTTAGTTAAAGCAATGTGAAAATCCTTCGTTTAGCTGATGACGGGGAAATGTGGAACAAATTAATAAAAGATGGTTGTTCATAATTGGCCAACGTCTGTCTCACAGGAATGGCACCGTTCATGATAATTCCTTTTTTATTTTAGCCTTGATTGTCAGCGCAGAATATACGAGTGTAATTCGCATTGTAAGCCAAGCATACACACACAAAAATCAATTCTTGATACAAAGAATATTTTATTACAATTCAATTGATCATTAAAAAAAATTCTGAAAAGATCACATTTGATATAATCTAATCTCTTGATTGTGTAACAACAAACTAGGAAAATGAAATAGTTTAGAGAAAGTTATAAGATTAATGATATTATACTGCAATACTATGATATACAGAATGATTCAAAAAAAGTTTTACAAACTTCAAGCGTGGATTCTTTACACCAAAAGAAGAAAAAGAGTTTACACACACATAGGCAAACATTTTCAAGATATACTTTCAATGATGAAGACTTGCTTTTTTCAAATATTTCATATTATGAATGTTAAAATTTCCATCCAATTTCTGTGCATAATATTAAATATTACACTCACTAATCAAGAAAAGAAAAATCAACCACATAATGGGAGTAGGACTAAATATATAAATTTGCATGTGGGTTTTTTGCCACTGTAGATGAACACTAAAAAGGATTTTTGAAAACTTAGCTCGAGGTGTTGAAAAAACGGATAAAATTTTTTGGATATATTAAATAAAAAAGATCAATTGAAAAAATACATAACGATTTTTACTTTTTGGGACAAAATTACCTTATAAACTGAGTTTTATCGAAATTGAAGATAAAAAAATTTCTCGATTTTTAAAATTTTTAAAAGAGGCACACCCCTTGAAAAGATCGAGAAAATCGCAAAAACAGATTTTGTTTTGGAATTTTATGAATCTCAGTGGATGGAGTAATTTTGATCTAAAAAGTAAAAATATCAGATTAACTTAATGATTGGACCTATAGAAAGTAACAATGTCAGCAAGTATCATGGGCGAACCTTGATTTTCAAAAAATAAAAATCCATGAAATTGTGAACAAAAGGGAAGCTAATTGAGGGCTATAAAGTGATAGTTTTTTCTTTTTAAAGGAGAAATTTCCCAGTAAAGGGGGCGGGTATCTGCTAGTAACTAATAAAATAATCCATCTGTTAAGTAAACGTATTTGTGAATCACTTTATGTATTTTAGATAGTATAACACATTCACTGAATACCACCCATCAAATCGCATTCAAGATGTGTGTACAATGCCAGTACAATATCCAGCCGGTATTGTTACTTTTAGTAGAAACAAATTACTTTTGATTAAGAAACTTTTAGAATTGTTATTATCACTATAACAATTCTTAATGTTATACAGAGCTACATAAATGAATTTAACCTTACAAATTATATAATACAATGTAGTGTAGCATCATCATCATCCATGCAGCATCACAAAACAAGAAAGTGCAATGTTTTATTATTGTGTGATGAATACAATTCGTATGTCAAAAGGTTGATTAAACAAAATAATTCGGTGAAGTGTGTACAGCTTTATTGATAAAAAATTGCAACAATTGTATACAATGTTGGAATCAGATAATCAATGTTTTTGATAAATATCTAGCATATTGTATTTTATAACAGTAAGTATATTCGCGATAGAAACCATCCTCAAAAACAATTGAATAGGAATTGAGTAGAAAATATTTTTCAAAAAGTAGATTCAAGTGGTCCAAGAGACGGTATAAGGTCGATCTTCACCCACCTGATAACCAGATGAGACATATTTTTTAACCCCCGAATTAAAAAAAAGGGGGTGTTATAAGTTTGAGCGCGTGTTATAATGGAGAGTGTTCTTAGCTATGTTTTAAGTGCGAATTTAGGGTTCAATACCTGAAAATTTTGTCGGTAGATTTTTAAATTTAGTAAATTTCACTTGCAATGAAATTTTATTGATTTTTAAACTCTCATATCTTAGTTATTTTTATCGAAAAGTTATCATGACTATTTTTAATTAAATTAATTTTAATCAATTTTTCCCATGAACGGCAAGCCTATCCCATTATTTTCGAAATTAAATTATCTTTCTTTTGATACCGATTTCGTTTGGTTCACAAATCGGTGTAGTTATCAACATTGACTTACCTATTCATATGGTATGAATATATCTACAACGATCTGTAAACTAATCGAAATTGGTATCAGAAGTAAGATAATTTAATTTCGAAAATAGTGATATAGCTTGAAAAAAACCATTCTTGATATGAACGATGAAAATTTCATAAAAAATATGTCTCATCGGGTTATCCAGATGGGTGAAGATCAACCTTATATCGTCAGTGTTTGTTGCCTTTTATAGTTTCAATTATTTTGATCTAAATTATACACAAGCAAAAAACTGTCAAACAAAACAATTTGGAATTTGTTAGGTTAGAATTGTTTAGTTGAAAGTCATTGTAAGTTGAGGACTCGTAATACTTACGTTATAGAATTTTTTTTTGATTGTATATCGTCTTCGTCACCATCGAATACTAACTAATTTAACAGACTCACTAACTCAGCTAGTGACTGACTATACACTTTATGTATTGGTAGTATAGTAATTGATTTTGACATGACATTCTTTTGTTCATACAGCCTTGTAATTAGGTTTTAGATTTATTTTTATATATTATACATTGTTGAATCCATTATATTATGGTGAAGAATGTTTTTATTGTTGTTAGTTAGATGAACAAAATGATGTATTGTGTAAATTGAAAGTCTTTCTTTTTTTATTGTTGCCTCGTTTTAATATCAGACATGGAAGAACAAAAAAAATTAGTGGTATGAACGCCATACAGCGTCTATGTGTCGATATATTCCAGACAAGCCTCAAATCGGAATACTTTGCGGTCGTTAAAAGCGTATGGTCAATATTTATATACAAACTAGCGGCCCCGACGGACGTTGTCCCGTAAAAACGTAACTCCAATTCATGAATACCTATACTACGCTAAACCCCAATTTAACTCCTATTTATTGGAGTGGCCTGACCTTCGACCTTTGGCCTGACCTTTGATAGTAGAGCTCGCTGCGCTCGCATATGGCTCTAATAAATGCCTATTGACAATACCTGAATACTATTAAAAATACATAGTACACATAGTATACATAATGTGATATGATTTATATGCGCTCCCACCATTTAATGAAATTTCATTTTTTTGGTACGGAGCCCTCAAAAACAGTTGTACTGGACCAAATTGTAAATCTAAACCATTCTCGAATCTCCACGAACACACACAAAAAATTTCATCAAAATCGGTCCAGCCGTCTAGGAGGAGTTCAATTACATACACACGCACACAAGAAATATATATATTAAGATATATCATGGTGAGAATCGAACTCAAGAACACTACTATTTCTACTAGGATGCTTCTAATACTTTACCAAGCAACGAGATGTAACTATAGGTATACTGATCATGTATAGATGTAAATAAAATATTATTGGTCCAAGGATAAAGCCTTGTGGAACACCTATTACAATATTTTTTGCATAAGAGTACGTGTGTCTTACAAATTAAAAAATTTATAGAAATTTTGTAAATTATGATGTATGAACCATTTGTCCCACTGTGGAGGGATTTAGTCAAAAATCAAATTGGATAGTCATAATATATTTTGTATGTTAAGTATTATATCAAGTTTATTATAATACTAGCTTGATTCCGCCCGCTTCACTGGACTCAAAAGTAAAAACCACCGCTTTATTAAGTATTTTACAGAAACGATGGCCATCAATAGTTAAAAATATTTACTGTTTTAAATTTTTACAGAAATCTTTAATATATGGTTCAAAATGATAATCAAAGAGGGAGCAGTAAAATGTCAGAATAAATTTGATTTGTTTACTCAAAAAAATATATATATCTTTATAATTTATCGCTTATCTGTTATTCGAATGTATGAGTTATGTTGTTGAACAGTTTCGATCAAATCCATTCGCTAGTTTTTGCATGAAAGCGTTACAAACAAAAAAACATCCTTACTTCCACATTTATAATATATAAGGATTGCGTTCCGTGTTATTTTTGGTAAATATTGAAAGAAGATTTTTGGGCATTGAAAACATGGTATAAAAAATATTAAATAAAGAACTTATTTTTTTTTACAAAAATATACATTATATACACTCTTTTTAAGTAGAAAAGGATAGTTTCGTTACTCTGTAATAGGACATCTTTTTCTATTTACACTGAGTATATTATAACTATATACTACAAGATTAAACAGATATTCCACACTATATTGTAGACTGTATAAACAGAAGTAAAAAATGTTTGATTAAATTAATTAAGTGTAATATATTGTCTACTTGATTGAATAAATTTGTTACTTTTTTTACTTTTATGTGACAATAAAAGTGATGGAGTTTTGTATTAATTTAATTAGTAGAAACGAGATTTGTCAATGTTGAAGATTCACAGCCGAGTTGTTATTTACCGAAATGCAGAATGTTCTTTAATCGTTGAAAATCTGGTGTTCAAAGCTATTTACTGCTGCACTGGAATCTTACATTACAAAACCAATAAAATTTGCATAGCGATAAAATGGTTAATGACAAATGCATAGTGTATATGGACTTTTTGTAATAAATAATAATTTAAAATTGCGAAAACCAGTATCACTTTTTCAAGGATAGCACTTTTAAAACCACTATATTTCTCTCAAGAAAAATTAGTAAATGGTTTTTGCAATTTTAAACAATTATTTATCACAAAAAGTCCAGGTACTCAAAGCTATCAGAGTTTATCATTAATTGTCTATTTTGAGGCGAAATTTTTGGATCATTTTCAGTTAAATTTTATGTTAAATCGTGCCTATTTTTAATTTGATAAATTTCTTAATCAATATAAAATATTATAGAAAATTAAATTAGAAATGACTCTTATTGGGATCATAATATATGTTCGATAAAACAAAAATAAAAATCAATTTGTTGCTAAGTACCTTACAAATATCAAAATAAATGAATCAAAATACAAAATATGATTATTAATGTAACAATAAATGAAAAAAATAAGGCCATATGAAAGAAAGATATAATTTTCTTAAGTTTAATCAACAAGAAAATTACAACTGTCAAATGTAATTATTTGTAGAATTAATTAAGTTTTGAGTAGGGTGAAAGAATGATCAGAATAGCAGCATCGTAAGAATCAAATGAATGTGAAGAAGAAATACGATGTACCTAAGTAGCATATAAGTACCGGATGGATAGTTATAAAAACTCATAAGCTATTGTGTTTTGATAGTGGTTCCATTGAAGCCAAAATTAAGAGTTAAGTTAAATGTCAAAATAGATAAAAGCTGATGAAAAGAAATTTGTGGTTGCACAGTCTGATATTGCTAGAAGCGGTAACCTAGGAAATTATGTCTATCCAAGGAAACTATGCTAAATCTAGATCTAGAATGTTTGAAAATCACAATCGACAAATATTGATAACAAGTGAAAACTAACAATTGACTGGGTTAATTGTTGAAATACTATGTATAGATAGTGTTGATTAGCAATCGTTTGTTATTTTACGATATGTAAGTAAGAAAAGATAGCCATATATACATACATGTCATACACACATAACTGGAATGTCCATATAACACGTACTATATAATTAGCGCCTAATTTGCGACCGTACGGGTAAACAGTGATGTTTACGAAAAAACGTTTCAAACAGAAGGTTTTACAGTTAAACTTTTGTTCTATCTCTAATGGTTTACAAGAAGAAACAATTGTTGCCCTATGTTCCTAGTTTAGGAACTCGACCTCACTTTTTACGTCCTAAGCACACTTTAAAAATTTCATTTTTATATTTCATTTCGTTTTTAAGTTATCGTGTTGACAGACGGAAAAGCTGACAGACATACAATCGGAAATGGACTAATTAAGTGATTTTATATTTTAACACATATAGCAAACCTTTGTTTGTAGGATCAATATATTTAAGCGTTACAAACTTGTGACTAAACTTAAAAACAGAACAAGACATAATCGATTGTCTGCTGTTTAGGTACCTGTATCTTTAAAACTGAAAAGTATTCATCACTGGAAGATAATTTGAAATGCGTCAAAATGATATTTTCAAATATACAAGGGAATTTAAAATTCAGGCTGGTACAACGAGTTCCAAACGTTTTACTAACTGGCGCCTTGTTTGCAGTTAGTAGTATTACATACATTTATTTTATTAAACCTACTAAAAATTGTGTATAATAACTTTAACTGAACATAGTGAATGTGTTTATCGAAACATTCCAATTAAATAATAATTATAAAGTCCATCACAAGATACCTTATTCCCAATAAACAACTATTACATTCCTTATAAGTTCGATTGTTGTTTAAGAATATGTTTTAGGTCTGATGGACCATCCTGTGAATAATGCAAACATAAGTACCAGCTGATGTTCGTAAATAAAGATAGATGGATAGATAGTTAAATACAAATTGTTGTTGAATATAAATATAAGATACATTTTCTATGAATATACACGATTATTGACTCTTCAATAATATGAAATACATGATTGTAGGAATAAAATATCATTGAACTGAACCCATTACAAGTTGACGTTGATTAGAATTATTTAACCGTAACATAAGAGTTAAAATGTGACAATTATATTGATTTGAACCTGTAGGTACAGTTCTGAAGTGTAACAACTATTACACACTTCAATCGCATAATATGATGATGGTTTCATGGATGAAGAGTGTTTGAGGGAAAACTCTTTACTGACGAATCTTAAATTTTAGGGAAAAAAATAAATATAATAATAATTCTCCCGCAGATAATGTTGAATTAAGACTTATTCACACCGTGACAGAATTTACTAACAATATGACGTTTTCATGAAGCAAACTTCATATCGTGTAGATCTGAATATCTCGTATCATCTTTATACTCGTAGCTCATGTGTTGTTCTGATGTTTGAGCTATATTGTTATACAGTTTCATTCAAATCCATTAGCTAGTTGGATTTGCGTAAAAGAGTAACAAACAAACAAACAAATATGCTTACTTGTAGTATATAGGGATTGAATAGGGCTATCCACCAGAAGTATTGTGGTGGATAGCTCTATTGAGTATCACCAACCAGTAAGGGTCTGACCCCAACTGCATTGACTCGCCAGCCATAGCTACTGCTAATGTTACTATTCTCTCAATGGTTAAATCAGTATGGCGTTCACACCGATACTGACGTAGTCATGTCTTCAAGAAATATCTTACTGTGTAATACCGTCAATTTTTCTTAACAGATCCATTAATCCATTGCCACCTTCGTACATGCAGTGCGGTATCAAGAAGTTTCCTTACGGGTTGTTGGGTACTTTTTCATTGAAAATGAAATTTAATATCTAGGGCCAAAAATGAGAATTTCAATTAGAATTATAAGTATCATTGGAGCTTTGAACAAAATGGAGATCTAATAAAAATAAGCTGCGTGTAATATATATGGTATCAAAGCAGCAAAGAAGTATCAGAATTGTATTTTGTGTAATTTTTGTAGAATAATAAGTCAGATTCAATGATTGAAAACAGGAACTGAAATTACTCGCTATCAATTCCAAGCATGGCTGGATTGAATTAGCAAGGGCTGGAGTGGGGTTACATTAACAAGAGAAATATCTAATTAGAAAAACTACATCCAATACATAGAGAAACCATTTTATATTTAAAGGAACCACAACGGGTTGGGGGATTTCTGTTTTATTATCAATGAGCATTTTCGTTCTTTCAGATTAACATTTACTTAAATAATAAATACAAAAATTTTAAATTAAAATAATTAATTTCCACAAAAATAAACGTCAAAAATTTAAATTTGTAGATGAAAAGCGTGATATTTTTCTCAAAAACATATTTGATATTTTTGTAAATAATAATTATATTATTTGATATTTTAATCGAATCCGTGACAAACACAGACCAATACGAACTAACCAAAAATAACTAAATAGTATATATTTGCTTGCCATATTTATATAAATAATAATTATATACACATTATACATATTATATAAATTATTATATTTTAATAAACACTTTACGAATTATTATCATGGTAACGATTTATTAATAACTTGTCTAATAATATAAAATAAACTGACTCATTAATATTATATGTATTATATATAGGGTGGCCACATAAGAATAATAGTGGTATTGCTATTATCCTTATGTGATGGCGTATATTGCTATTGCAACAACAAAAATATATAATATATTATGTGCAAGTGATGCTTATAAACTTTATAATATAGAATTTGCTCTGCAATCATCCATACTCTTACTATAGTTGTCTCTGTCCATCAAATGATCGATCTTCGATGAACTCATAATTAAAATAAAATTTTGATTTTATCTCATCGACAGTCTTATATTTTTATGGTATTATTATAAACTACAAGATTGTCTAAATATTTTAGATAGTTTTTTATCACACTCTCTAGATATTTGAAATAGAAATATCCAATTGAAAAGGATACCTATATGATTCATCATTCTTTCAGCCAACTTTGAACGATAAAATTATTTTAAAAAAACCTAGGAATTTTTTGTGATTTTTGGAAACTTTGTTAATAAAAAAATGTATTAAATGTAATGTTTTATTGAAATCCCTAGTATTATCCCAACCTTGCAGATCCCCTTAATTGTAGTCCCTGCCTTACTTTATGTTCTGCAACTAATTCTATAATTTTAAAAATTATTTTTCGAGAATTACAAATACTTCGGATTCAAAGCATCAAATAAACTTTTTAAACATAAATTCGACGTCGAATTATTGATATTCTTTTGTCTGTAGTAATCTGGGCTACCCTGTATATATACACAAATGAAAACAGAAATAAATGTAAAATACATAACAATAATAATCATTAAATTGTTATTGTTATTCAAATTTCGAATTAAAATTACGAATAACATGGATATACACATTGTTACAAAATTTTTCTCAATGTTCCCAATGTTTACCTTGACTGACACTATAGAGATGAAAATGTTTGAGGGAAGAGACGAAAAAAATATTTTTCGGGTATGCATTAAATAAGTTTTGGAAAAAATTAAGTGATTTTATGAACACCTATACCAAAATTTTGTTGGTAGCATCAGGAACTAAACTTAATATACTATGATGTATTTCATATATACATGGTATAAAAACGTGTGATTTATCGGAAATTTCTAAAGAAAGCAGCGCTGCGATCGATGTAGTTGTTCCCTTCACTTGTTTGCACACAACGAATATTTGCTTTTGCAACACTTTGTGTTTATTTATATATTACATATGAAATATTATATATTATTTATGTTCATGAATGGTTGGGTGAAATTAGTAGGATTATTGCAAATGTTTTATTTAATTTTAATGAAATATAAATAAATAAGAACAATTCAAAATGTTTTGAAAATTTCGCATTATAAAAATAAATTTAAGACTTAAATTTTCACATTAACACGATTATTTGACACTTAGCCCTGCGTCCCATTTTTTAATGCAAGGACTAAAAACTTCAGAACCCGACCAACTCCTTTTTTTTGTCGACAAATTGAACGCAACCAACTCGTAATTAGAACGATACTCCGGGCGTATAAAATTTTAAATCATCTTAATATTTTTTAAAACACATTGTACATTTGATTTCTTAAACGATCAGGACACAGAATTCAAAAAATTGGGTAAATATATTAATGAATCACGAAAAATCCGATTTAAATTAAGCCAGTGAGGTACAGTAAAGCAGAATGTATTTTATATTTATATTTATCTATACTTTAAATTGTGTCAACCTCTGAAATTCCTTTCTCCTTTCGCCATTATCCAGGTACGAAGTTTCGGTAACAGGAAACATTAAACCCAGAATAGATAGACCAAAAATTTCATAGACCCGCTGTATCGTTCTAATTACAAGTTGGTTGAGTTGAATTTGTCGACTATTAAGGAGTTGGTAGGGTTGTTAAGTTTTCAGCCCTTGCATTCAAAAATGGGACACAATTGCAGAAATTTGTTTCGGCTAATTTTTTCTGGTCTATTTTTATCTAAATCCGAAGTTTCAGATCGGTATACATGAGGTTGTAAATAATTGAGGACTTTTTGTAACCGAGTAAAACATATTTTAACAAATATTAGACTAATTTTAAAGAAAATGTGCCAAAGCATATTCCAAAAATAAACAAAAAAATTTTTAATATTTCTATTATTTGATTTTAATATTTATTTTACAATAATATTTCATTAATATTATACAAATTCACATTTATGTTTTTAATCCCAAGGATTTCTCTCATTCATTCTATACGACATTTTAACAAAAACATCTTTGTCATAATTCCTGTTGTTCGCACATCGCTTCACTGATATCTGTATGTTTGTTATTCACTAAAAAATACACATAATATTAAGTTTTAAAATAAATGTATACGAATATCCCTATATATTATAAATGTGAAAGTAAGGATGTTTGTTTGTTTGTTTGATACGCTTTCACGCAAAAACTAGCGAATAGTTTTCATTGAAACTGTACAGCAATATAGCTCATACATCAGAATAACACATGAGCTATAAATTAAAAAGATACAGATAATAAAAAAAAATTTTTTTTTAATAAATTTAATCTGACATTTACTATTTGAAATGTTTACAGAAACCTTTAATTTATGGTTCAAAATGATCACAGATGGAGATGGAGTTATGATCATCATTTTGAACCATAAATTAAAGATTTCTGTAAAAATTTAAAATAGTAAATGTCACAATTCATGACTACCTTTTCTGATATACTCAATGAATTATGACGTTTTTACAATTTAAAAAATTTAAAACCGTGCCTATCTTTTAGCTGCATAAAACAATCCCTTCAAGTGTTATGAAACGTTGATATGTAAGATCAAAAGAAGTGGAGCCTATAAGGCGGTGGTTTTTACTTTAAAGTCCAGTGAAGCGGGCGGGTATTAAGCTAGTTATATATATTAAACAGAAACAGATTTTTCTTTACAGTTATTTTCTATGCTTAAATATCTCATATTCAAAAGATAAATGAATTATCTTTTTGTTTTTCTTATTATATTATCAAAATAAATATTAAAATGGAAATATTAAAGCGTTGAATTTTTGTTAGGATTCAGTACATTTTCATCAAGTTTTTGGTATAAAGCGTGCATTTCTCGAACTTATTTAATTACAAAATTGTTCAAAAATTTTTGTTATCGTGTTCCTTGGGTAGTCTAGCAACACTGAACTAGGAAGATATTGAAATAGCTTCCCTTTTTAACACACTTTCATTAGCTGGGTATGTATCTATGTAACGAAATGTTTGTTCGTAATTTTCACCCACTTCAAAACGCCGGATTGAATTAAATCTTCGTACACTTACCAAGGACCGATGGCAATACAATAATTTAATAAGATTGTCGCATTATCCTAATCAGGATTTCCAGGATTCATGATTTTTTCCTTATCTGTTTCGTGTCACGTACTAAGGCATGTACTAAAATTCACGCTTTAATGATTGATCGGCCTAAAAAATTAGTAAATAAAGGTTTTAAAAAACTAAAAAAACACGTATTGTAGTTAGTTGAACTAAAAAACCTTTCGCAAGCGTTGCGTAGTAAATAATTATAGCAAAATAAGAATATTTTCTTGATTTGCCTGAAATATCCGTATCCGCACAGACTCAAAGTAACATTAAGTATTTATTATTCGTGAAAAGATCAAATTTTCATTAATCAAATGACCTTTTCCTGCGGATAATACTAAAATATTGTAATTATTCATAAAATGAAAAAGCTTTAACAAATTCGACTTCGAAGCGCTTTACGTTCCAAGTTATAACTACTTTTTTTTAAATAATGAGGTGATTCAACTTATCAATATTTGTAATGAATAACTTAAAATTTGACATCGATTATTAAAAAAACTAAATAATACAACACGGAATTGAAATTTTTTCGTAGCTGCAGGATATGTTTTATCCTGTAAGGAAAATCAGTTTGAAATTAAAACTAAAAGTTAAATATTAAAAAGGATATTTACAACAAAATATATTTATAAAATAGAAAAGGATATTACAAAAAATAAAAAATAAAAAAAGCGGAAATCGAAACCATATTGAATTGTTGTTGATTGCTTCAATATAGGTATTCTGATATTATATAAATTTTCTATTTAATGTCCTATCTAACTGATATTGGTAAATTAAAGAAGATAAATTAAGTTTGAATAGTGGTGGCGTTGTCTGCTAGGTGGTTGAATATATGAGATATTTTCATGTTCGTTTACCTTCGTACAAAAACGTTAATAACAAAACACAAGATGATAGTCAGATAGACAGACAAACAATAAAAAGATAGACAAACAGACTTATTAGATTGTCATATAATATATTTTAGTTGATGTCATCTTATAGTTTAGTGTCAACTAAAATTAGCTTTGGATTTAAGAAAACTGAATGAGAACGGAATTTCTTAATTAAATTTTATTGATATATTATCCACAACTCAATATGCTGCTATAGCTTTTGCTATATGTAGTAGCTTATATTACTTACTATACTCAATTATATTGACACCAATATTTCATTAAATTTTATTTTTATTAAAAAATTCTCTGTACGCCAAGCAATTATTTATTGCATTAAAAAAATCAAACACTTTAATTTATAGTCATTTAATAATAAAAATATTTATCACTGAACACTAATAGAATTTATCTTAAAGTGTTCACTAATTTTTGCGGTAACTGAACGTACAAGGTCCCTTGATCACAATAAACATAGTTTTGGGACCTCTTTCGGGGTTCCAACTGCTTTGAACACAATACCTTATGGTATACCTTATAGTGTAAATAATTATTAATATTACGCATGCGAAGGTCATAAAGATTGACCACAGTTTTGGATTTTATTCGTATATTTATTTGATGGTTACATTTGAGAAGACTTAGATTTGTGAAAATCTAAGGTCTGGAGAAAATCGACTTAATATATACAGATTCGATTTAACTACACTAACAAAGTTTGACAATATTAATTGAGCTTATACGGTTTTACTATAGTGCCTATCAATAAAATAAATCATAATAAAAAAACTAAATAAAACAAATTTTAGTTGTTCAATTGAGCATGGTATAAAAATAACGGGAAGGAGAAAAAAGGACATTATTTATATTTAGCGTAACTTGAACGTTACAAAAACGGAGCTTTTTTTATTTTATTACAGTTAAAGTATAAAAAGTATGTGTTTTTATACAAAACATAAAATTTTTTCTTCAATCACATCAAATTTACTTCCATTGATGTGTATCGATTTGTAATAGGATAAGATTGGAGATGAAATAGAGTATTTAGTCTATTTCATCTCCAATCTAACTATTGATGTACGAACTTGAAGGAGAGAAAAGGACATATATCGTATTATTTCAGCCGAAAATTGTAAGTGCTACCTCACGTATAGGTTAAACCACGCGGCCAAGCTATACTTTTTTTCACTCAATATATTTCATGGTTTGATTCTGCATACGGTTTATTTAGAGATGGGATTCATCTGATACAATACAGATTACCGATTAATTTAAAAGAAAGGATTTGGAGTTAACTCTAAGGATGTCTAATACACATTTTTGCGTAAAAGTTCTTTTGTTATTATGGGGAAAGTATAGTTGTTATTGGGTCAGAAATTGAAACTGAATTTTTTTATGTACTCACTCAAGCTCAGTAAAAGAATACATTTCGTGTAACGGAAGTAAACCAAGTCCATAACAATCAAGAATATAAATAACAGTTACAACTATTTCTGATAAAATTTAACTGTCGATCCTGTACTTACTTATAGATATACAAAAAAAGATATGAATGGATAACGTTTACATCAACTCCCTCGCCCCTCTAACACGAGAGTGCTTCACGTACGTAAAGAGTACACCGGTCAAATTCTGTTTTACGTGATTTGATTTTTTTATATTTACGTGATGACTGTCAATGTTGTATCAATACTTTTACGTTAACACAAAAACAGACATTATACAGCTGTGTCTGAAAACTCAATATCCACACAAAATTGTGTTGTATCCATCTAACAAAAAAAAAAAGTGAAGCAAGATGAGTGGTATCGACATTTTTCATGTGACCTTTCTGTCAAAACAATTTTTTAAAAGGTTTCAATTATACACCATTTTCTTTTGTATTTATTGTATTCACTAGTTTTTTGTTGTTTAGGATTCTACTCCTTTTTTTGTTACCTGTATCTATTTTTAATACTGTGTGTTTCAGATAGGACCACTTTTTGATAGTTGGATAAGATACTATAATTTTTATACAGTTTTAACGTTTTTGGGACAGAATCTATATTAGTAAAACGCAAAGTTATTCGTTTATAAGTTTGTAGCTTTTATTTGTGAATGGATAGATTCCAATGGGAATGTACATTTTTTCTCCTAATGAACGTAGCCACTTGTGATAAAATTGATTCCCCTTAGCACTACTACTATATTATAATTCTGAGTTAGCGATTAAAGAAGGAAATTTAAACTAATTTTATAAAGGAAATTTCATGCGTTTACGAAAGGGGGCGGGTTCACATATCAAAAGGGGCGGGTGGTGTTTCTGTGTATATGTTTTAAGTGAAATATATATGTTTGTGATTCAAATTAGAAGATAATTAAATAACCAACGAATATTCACCCAGCTGGTGGCGCTTTGAAAGGGAAATTCAAAACAATTTACGAAAAAGAAAAGTTAATTTCGTACCTCAAATATTCAGGTGAATATTAAACTAGCAGATAACTAGTTGGATAATAAATTTTGGAAATTCTTATGGTTAAAATTTGCATTTCTATACTAAATATTATTTAGTGTGCGCGTCTCGCAGGCTCTAAACTCTCTTCTAGATCTCGATTTGACTGTTTAAATGAAATCAAAAACACGGGAAATTTGATCACCTCCAGGAAGACACTAACCAAATATATATTTGTATACCATGTATATAGCAAATGAATCAAGGTATATTAAGCTTAGTCGCAAGTTTGTAACGCAAACCAAATTTTGGTATAGGTGTTCATAAAATCACCTAATTAGTCCATTCCCGGTTGTCCGTCCGTCTGCATGTTTGTCAACACGATAATTAAGAAAACGAAAAGAGATATCAAGCTTTTATAGCGTGCTTAGGGCTTAAAAAGTGAGGTGTAGTTCATAAATGTACAACATAGATCAATTAACTCTTCCGTAAGATCCATCTTGCAAATCGTAAAAGATAGAACAAAACTTTATATGTAAAAAATGTTCCTTATAAAATAATAAACAAATTTTTATCGAAACATTTTTCGTTAATATCACTGTTTACTCGCGGGCGCAAATTAGGTTAAAAATATTTTATCGTATGTATACAGTGCAACCATCTAATGTATTTTTTTTATACGTTTCATATATTATGTATGTGTTTGTTATAGCATATACGATATCCATTGAAGAAGTGAGAAGAAAGATACTCGTATTACTTTGTGTGTAAGAGTGGCAATTTTTCTTTACTTACATGATGCAAAAATCAAACGATTGCGTAATCAACATTGTCTATACATGGTATTTCAACAATTACATTAGTCAATTATTTGTTTTCACTTGTTGTAAATAATATTTAACCATTGTAGTACTGAAAGTCAAATTTTTTTCCAAAAGCACTCTTAACTTTAACAACTAAATCATGCTGTAAGTTTAAAACATCCTTTTCCATTTTTTTTGTATGACAGTAATAATAATACATAGTAATAATTTAGATTAGTCCATGTCAAATAAAAATGGCTAGAAGCAATATGTGTTGTGATGTTAATAATATCATTTTTCATTATCGCTTCGTATATAATAGAGAAGAAATTTACTCTGAAGTTGTTGTGTTAACCTTCTTTTCTTTAAGAAAGAATGCCTGTTTAGACAGTAAAAGAAGCACAGTAGTATATAATAAAAGTGTCCCGTAAAAGTAAAACGTCAAAACTTTTCTATTAGATGAGTTTTTGACAATCATTTCAAAAGGAGAGAAAACACTATGGGTATTGTGTTCTCTATTTTATATTTATTAATTTTGTTTTCTTTTTTGGTTAAAAGTTTTTCTATTTTCATAAATTGATGAGCTGAGAAGTTTTTCCATATATCGGTAATAGGTTGGTAAATCTTTTTGTGTATACAAACATTGATGTATTTTCTTATCAATTTCTTATAATAAATCCCTTGCGGTAATAACTAAATGTGCGCTAAAAGTGTGATACAAATTAACCTAGCACTAAAAGGTTCAAGAATGTGGTATCCTGATCCAGGAATGAAGCAAATAAGTGATAGCTAGCAAAAAACTGACATCACACCTGAAATGTGTTACCAAAAAAATCAAATTTTTTAACTTTATGACGTCATCAGAATCCAAAAAAATTAACTTTGCTGTATCACATTCAAATTTTATCTAATTTTGATAAACCAAGTATGTAATCCTACTTAATTTGGACCATGCTTTTCAAATTTATGATCAAAATTTATCTAGCTCTAATAGGTTTCAATATTATGGAGTCCTGGTCCCGGAATTAAGCAAATAAGTGATAGCTAGTGACAAACTGACATCACAGCTGAAAAGAATGAAACAAAATTACTGGGTTTAAAAAAAAATTCCAATAAGATCGGATCAAATTTGTTTGTGTTATCATAAAAATAGAATTTTTTAACTTTATGACGTCATCAGAATCCAAAAAAATTAATTTTTCTCTTTCCCATACAAATTTTGTCCAATTTTGATAAACCCAGTATGTTATCCTACTAAATTGGGGCCATACTTTTCAAATTTATAATCAAAATTAACTTAATATTAAAAGAGATCGGAGAATTGTTTATAGTATTTTTGTCTACAATTTATGATATTTATTATATTTTTAAGTTATGAGCGCCTTTTACATGCTTCTTTACTAACTTTTTGTTTTACATATAAAACATACTTTTTTGTTTTGTGCCTCCTTTTCTATGCCCTAGTTACAAACCTGGCTAGAGAATCAGTAAATATTGCGTTTGTATCCTAATTCCAGCAAAACTAAATCCAATATTCATTTTTCAGGACAATGGGAAAGCTGTTAAAAACGGAAACACAATGAGATAATGAATTTTTATTTACCTGAAAAATAAGAGCATCAAAGGAACGGGACTACATGAGAAAAAGTAGGTCAGATATGAGAAAGTTAAAACGAAAAGTAGACAAATGGAATCACAGGGAAGGTGGACTAATGATAGTAAATCAGAACATTACAATTGATCCTGTTATACGATTCGTCTCTTTATGAATTATATATTGTGGTTCCTGAAGAAGTCTCAATAACGAGACGAAACGTACAACAGGATCAACTGCAATGTTCTTATTTACTATTCCTAGTCCAACTTCCCTGTGCTTCAATTTGTTTAATAAATGAAATGTTGTCATTTGTTGAAATTGAAATGACATTCCATAAACAATTATTCTCAATTTGAAATTGAGAATTCAAATTACATTTCCATGAAATTGCATATAAAATAATGCAAATATTGCACATTTTTATTCGATCAAAAACAGCAACAATTTCCAATCAATGAACAAAACGTAACACAACAAATAGTAAAGATTTTTATGCATTTAGAACAACAATTTGATTGACAGAAACATTTATTTCTATATACATATCACAAATGCATACGTATCAAGTATTCAAGTAAAGTAATATACTCATTGAATCGTGAATATTTTGTGATTTATATTACAAACTATAAAGCATATACTTCATTTTATAAGATTCAATCAGAAATTTTATAGTTTTTGACATATAAATCGTTTGTATCCACCATATGTGTCCTTTTTTTTTTATAAACTTACTATAATTTATTGTACAGAATGTTGGAAAATTGTATGTATCATTACTTTTGAAAAATATTGTACCATCGATATTGAGGTACGAAAAAGCAAGTGAAAGTTCTAAACTTTAAAAAGCTCTGGCCTAAAAACTTTTTTGTATAGGGGGTTTTGCAAACAACATTGAAATGGAAGCGCGGGGAAATATTAAAACCAAAATAGGGAATATTCATGTATTTTTTTTATATTTTTAATTCATTGTTTACACCTTTATAACATAGTAAAAAGTAATAATACTGTTTAAAAATACGTTTTCTGTTGATGACGTATTAATATGTGATCTGTCAATTGGTGACATTTAATTAAATTTTCTAATAAAAGTCGTAGAATACAACAAGTTATTATTAATAAGTTTTCTAATAAAAGTCGTAGAATAAAATAACTCAATGTAATACCCTATAAAATATAAGTAATTAATACCATACAGTATTTCAACGAGTTTGACAATACTATGACGTTATGTCCGTTTTAAAATTTGAATTTGCGTTTTAGAAATTTTGAATTTCTCTCACTGAATTTGCACTTTTATTAGTTAATTTTAAAAAATTAAAAAGATATGAATTACTAAAATAATGGTTTAGTTGAAATGTCCAGCCAATAAAGTTACGGAAAAAAAATATTTGAACCAAATTTAAATTTCATGAATATTCTCTACTCGCATGATTTGTTAACCTTCATATTGCTGTCATTTTAACTTATACAAAGAAGAAATCAGCTAAAGTCTTCTAAACGGTCAAAAAGATTCCTACCCAACATAGATAAGCATTATTTCGAGTCAGCAATGAAATAAGAATGCTTAGAAGGATATCGTTTGACAGTTGTGTGCCATTCTATGTAGTTAGATGCGTTTAGAATATTTCGCTTCATAATGTGGACAATCCTGGCTCATTTGGTGGATGAATAGGCAATTTCACAAAAAACATTGTTAAAACTTCCAAATAAAATCTTTTAGAAAATCTCAGAAAATACTGTGTAATCTTTGATTTTGTTAAGATTAATAAAATATGAATGAGGCAAACGGGATAATAGAATTGAATTGCATATAGATTTTGTATCGAAGATAGTTAGAAGTCATTTCACAATTAAATTGAGCTTTGAGAATATTTCGGCCATACTTATGGAAGAATAAGAAGTGTTTTTTGTACAAGTTGTAGAATTGTATTTCTTATGAACTTTCTTTGTTATTTTGATGAAGACCTACCTAAATTTTTAAATAACGTGTACTGGCTAAGTTTATATATATCTTACTGTCCCAAAAATAGAATGATATATATGGTAGAATATGCATGTACACATCGAATATTATATAATGTTATATATAGTGTAACGAAGATAAATCAATTCAGTGTTATATCAGACATTACAACACTATTACCACCAACTAGTAGTGCCATCTATCATAATGAAATCATATTATTTATGGAGAAAATAAAACAATGTTACTGAAAAGTATAGATGAATACTCACTGTGCCCATAGTGACAGAAAATTCTAAATTTGTTAAGAATAGAATAATATAATTACCAAAAAAGTCGATTGACCGTCTCTAACTCGAGATAAATTTTATTAAAGTTCAGATAATTAACATGGAAAGTATAAGAGAGACTGGCTTTCATTCATTTAAGTATCACGGAAATCATAAATGCATATGATGTATTTATTGTTCATAAATAAGGGCTGACTGACCAGCCCTGTTCTAACGCCTAACTGACTGACAATCATAACTGCTATTTATATAAAACTTAACCGTTTCGATAGCATATATCAGACCCCTATTCTATCAATCGCTTGACTTACCACAGTATGTGTGTATACACAACTACTATAACCAATCCTCAAATTATCAGCTTTAGTAAATTCAACGAATTTTTTTGGCCTGGCTCTTAATCCATAAGTTGATTCTCCTTAATAAAAAATATTTTTTTAAATTTTTGCAACGCGTGTATTTAATGGTTTACAGAACATTTATAGGTTTGGTAGCTCTGTGTAAAATATTTAATGGTAAGTTATCATCCATCGTCCTTCTCTATATATACTTTTATATATAATAAATTGATATAAAAAAAACCATTTGCAAACCAAACCAACATTTTAAGGTTTTCCACAACAGTAAATACACTTTAAAGAATTTAAAGTAAGCTTCTTATATTTGATAATAATAAAATAATACTAATAGGATCGTTTTTATAAGTATCATTTATCTCTTTTTATAAAATATAAACATTACGAGAATTTTTTATAGCGTCGAAAAATTATGAAGTGTGCGACAGTTATAAAAAGTAATTAGAAGCTCTTACTAAACCCTTTTTAATAAAAGTTTTTTCATACAATCAATAGTTTGATAGATTTATCGATTGAATATGTTCCGATCTGATGATTCTCATTTCTTTTTGATCTTATACAAGATCAATGAGATCCATGGTTACTATCTTGCATATATTACTTTGGTTACGCTAACAAACAATTACTTTGATGAAGTGGACTTCACGACATTATTCAGGTTGTTTTCATTTCCACTCCACGATTTGTAAAAGCCTACCTCCTACAAATTCTTGTATTTTCCTTTCGCATTTTCAATGGGTACGTGTGTATGGTAGGTAAGTCAAGTGTAGGACTGCATCACATTTTTAGCATTATTTTCGTGATAAATTCGGGATAGAAAAAATATAAAATTTTATTTAAATCTGTAAACTTAATGACTAATTTATTACATGGATATTCTATAAAAAAAAACGGTTAATTATTTCAATAAGAAAGATTGTGTTTTCTTTCATAGAAAAAATCTACATCTCATTAGCATATTTCATAAAATAACAACATAATACAAATTAAAATTCTATACCATTAAGAAATTTATACAAATATTTTAATTTTAGAAAAATAAATTCAAATAAACACAAAAAATATATTTAAATATAGAACACATATTTTTGTTGAACAAAAAAAAAAAGTTTAAAACAAAAACAACGTTAAAAAAATGTGTTAAAAATGTTACAACTGTCATTTATTTATTATCATGCGCCATTTTGTTTTAAAACAAAATATCATCATATAAACCAACTGAACGGACGGATATAAATAGTCTGGGCACTATTTTCATAAAATTATCCAAAGAAAGCAATAAGTACTAATGCACAACAGCTGTATGAGAAGAAAATTAAAAGGTTATAGAAAATACGAGAGGCTGATGTAGCACTTTATGATATAGACATGCCATGGTCTGCGTGTAATCTACAGCTATTCCCATGGATTTCGAAATTTGATTGCTCTTAACTAACTAAACTTTAAACGCATCTATAACAAATTCACCACTGAAACCCTGAATCCATTCAAACTGTACATGATTGATGCGAAATTATGGCAACCTAATAACTTTGGTTCTTTTCAAATGTGAGGTTAGTGAATTTGAGAGCTCCGTTCCAGTTATAATTTTTAGATTCACGAGGGTAGCAGTAATTGTAGGATGTTGGAGTACATGGGCGTTGAATTGAAGGGAAGTTGTTCACTAAAGAGGAATTCAAGGTTTTTTTGCTTATTCGTCCCTAGTCTTACTTGGTATATTTAGCGGGAAACAAAGACATGCTGTGTAATAACCGAAGAATGATTTGTTTCTTGTCTTCCTTAAAAAGCTAATTCTCCTTGAAGTGAATTATTTGGTACAAGGACAGCCAAGAGAATTGATGATATTGACAGATTTCAAATACAAAGACTCTTCCTGTAGTAATTTAGCTTGCCATTTAGCCAGTACGAGTGTTTGCAATATATGGTATTTTTGAAGCACATCGAATTGTACTCCGATTATATCTACCTTGAAGTATTTCTTTCGTCTAGTAAAGAAAGATATATAACTGCAATAATTTTGTTACGGAAAATTTATTACGAATGACTTAGAACAAGCCCTGAAAATTAAACATGTGCGGAATGGTAGAAATGTCAGTAAAAATTTATAAAAAAAAATAGCACTAGCATGGAAAAGATGTTTAACGTTCAAGCGACTTAGTACTCAGATTATACAAGACGCGAACGGACATAGTACATAAAAAGTTGAAACTGTTTATCAGTTACGCAGATGTTTTCATCGGTAATATCAATAAACAACAACAACGAAAAAAATCCAGCACACAAAACGTTTTAATTACACTTTGAAAGCCACCATTATAAGCACGAAGTGTAACAGAAGCAAACGTGAACTTGATCCTTTTAAAAAAATATATATTTTTAGATATAATATAAATTAACGAACCTATAAATCTCTTCTTGTGTTTTAAAACATGCATTAAAGGATAGTCAGTTTTTAAAAATGAAAATTGCATTGATAAAACTAATTACATGACATATTTATAACTGAGGGTTTTTAATTACAAACAAGCTGTGGTGGATAACATCTTCAGATCAGACTGGTAATTTATAAATCTATGGAAAAAATATAGTTACTTTTTAATTTTCTAGGAAATTCGTTTGCTCTCGTTTTAATATAATATTTTATAAACTTAGTTAAAAAAATGGTAAAATTTTTAAATATTGAAAATTATAATCAAAAATTCTAAAATCGATTCACGAAGTTGGACGGAAGGGAGCACATAATGTTTAAAAAATTATTGAGAAAAATTTTACGTAAGCATTTTTATAGCTTCGTCTATTTTGGAAATGGATTCCTCAAAATATGTTGCCACCAACATTCATTGTGGTATTTTAGAGGAAATTTATTTCACATAGAGTTTTAATAGTAAAATATAAACGATATTTCGGTGTTTTATGTAAGAATATTTTCTAATCACGAGAAAAAGTTACATCATTTTGAGAACTTTATCATGATTTTATTTAAATATTATATCCGTTTTTCGAAAATACTTGTACTTCCATGTACTTAAGGTGAATACTCGATATCTCTTAAAGTATTGACATATTCGAAAATTCTCTATCTAAGATGAATAAAGTGATACACGAGACTGCAAGAAGAAATTTTTAGGGCGAGCAAACTTACAGTGTTTTGCACTGTCCACAAGAAAGGTTTTGGTGCTCTTCATGTATCTCTTAAATAAAGTTTAAAATAAAATTTTTTTTTGAACAGTTTCTGAAATTTATCGAGAAATTTCAATTTTTGTTTAGTTTTGTTTTGTTTTTTTTTTTTGTCGTTTTCCCGATTGTACTGCATCTCGTTTAGGGACTCTTAATTATCTAAAATTTATAAAATTATTGTACTATTTGTTTATAATCGGGACCATAAAACTTTAAGATGCCCTTAAACTTTTGATTTTCAGGATGCATATACAGCAATTGTCTGTCAAGTAATAAAGGTTAGCTGTTGTAACAAAAATTATTGTTTTTGTAATTAGATTTGCAGTTTTAATTTTGCTCACATTAAATATGTTTTTTTTTATACATATAAACGATTAATAGTGTTATTGTTTGCATAATAAGCCTTATTATTTAAATAAATGTTTATGCTAATTATTACGCTATTTAAATGCAATATGTACCTATCTTTTTCTACCATGTAAGTAAAACAGGGGAAAAATTGTGATTTATGCGTATATGTCCTTCTTGGTCAAGGATCTTAGAACACGACAAGGAAAATGTAAATAATCTCATTATGAGAACGTATTTAAAGCGATAATCACTACATGGTATAAAACAAAGGCGCTTCCGGCTGTCTGCCTGTCTCTATGTATGCTTGCATCTTTAAAACTACGTAACGGATTTTGATGCGGTTTTTTTTATAGATAGAGTGATTCACGAGGAAGGCTTTTATGTATAATACATGTATAGTATAGTAGAGAAACACTGATAATTTTAGAGGTTTCTAATGTGATGTCGTAAATAAACACATTTTTGTATATATAGTTTATTATTAAATCACAGAAAAATGATTATGGGATTAAGTCGGAAGCTACAAACTTTTGCATGATTTCCATAAAACTAGACTTTTCAACTTTTTAAAACTTTATAGATGTGCTGCAATGAAGACAATTATCAGGCTGTTAAATCAAAATTGAGAGGTAAGAAATCGCCATGTCCTCGCTCAATATTTGAGTATCTGCCAAACGAGAATTTCAAAAATAGTGATTTTGAGTATTGCTTCTCTTCACTCGAAGGTATTCCACTAACGAAATAGCTAGAAGTCAGCTAAGAAGCGATAGTGTAGAGGGAATGTAGCATATAGATTCCTTCTGCCTCACGGCTTCGGTTCAGAAGTGAGTTTAGCTCGGAATCCGAGTTAACCGGGGAAGAAGCTTACTTTGTCAAAAAATTTTGCTTACATTGTATTAAGCAATTGTTAACTCCAAGTTTTTATCAAATAAAAATAATTTAATTAAAAAGTAAAAAAATATTATTGAAAGTGTTATTGCAAAAGAAAATAAATACAAAAGTTATTTAATAAAACAGAATAAATAACAGTCATTGAAAAACTACTAGATAACTATTACAAAGTTGGTAATAACATTGCATGTTTAGTTCAAATATACGTACAGAGACTCAGAGAAAAAGAAAAACTGTCCTATTGTTCTTATACATGCACAAAAACAAGAATTAAAAAAATTCCCTTACATACAATTCAAATTGATAATACTCTTGGTTTTTGCTACAATAATCATAAGACAACAGCAACAAACAAGATAGCATTAAACATAAAAACACTGTTTTTTATATTTCTTATTAAAATGTGAGGATATTGCATTTATATTATATAACAAAAACAAAAGTATGCTTCTGTGTTATTGTATCTACTTTGTTAATTTATCTTTGAGGACATTCAAGATGATGGGATGCAGCTCCAATTAATACGTCAATGAACGTGTTAATTTTTATCACATACCAATAATCTGTGAACGCAACATAACCTGCACAGGCTAACTAATAAGAAGTACTTACACAAGTTAAAGCGACCTGCGTAGGCAACTTGAACAAAACTAAAAATCGATCCAGTGTACGCAAGCCAAGTTGCGACCGAATGGAATACCATGACGTGTAGGTACATATTCTCGAAATTTGGAATTCTCTTAGTCGAATTAAGTCAGGATCTCATACCACGATCGGGGAACCTTTTATGAAAACTTGATGGAGGAACTAACGGAAATAGTTGAATATTTAAAGGAAAAAAATGAATATTTAACAATTCTTGCTAATCAAGAAAAAAAAAAGTGATGAATAGTTATAATTTCGTCGAGGCGCAATATTCTCTGGTTTTCAGGCCACTTATTCAATTTAAACTGATAAGATCTATCTGCTGAAGAACTTACGACTGTGCTGATTGTCGTAATAATTACTGTTCGGGCAATAAATACAGGTTTTCTATGTGAAGGTAGAGAAGAGAAAGTGAGCTATTTTGGACAGCTGTAGGGTAAGTATTATGTTATATATTGACAACAACCGAACATTAAACATAGCCTATGAATATTACACTAGTTGTCCCAAAAATTCACTTTTATAGTATGCTTAAAAAAAAAAAAAAAAAAAAAAAGTTTTGAAACTCCTTAAAAAAATTGTTATGACTATATGCATTCTCTGTTTTAAATATATGCTCCTGTTATTCCATTTACTTTGTAAAATTTATTATTTTAATTTTTAAAATCTTTTATGTATTAAAATCTATTAACAATGCTCTTTTGCAGAACTAACATTGTCTTAAGAGATACATCTCTCTCTTCTTCTACCTCTATCTAAAGTAAAAAGGATAATATAACTTTATATACTTA